>NC_139762.1:54160188-55360188 GCF_965231275.1 Zosterops lateralis | reverse complement strand
TGTCTAAGTGGTCACTGTTGGTCAGTGTAATAAGGAGCAAAGTGGGCTTCACATGCAGTCTGAGATTTCTTTATTAACTCAAATACCGTGCAGACATGAAGACGGGGAACAAAGGCTAGACCATGGGTTTTAAGGGACAGAATCAGGGTGGAGTTTGCGGTAAAGGGGCCAAGAGGGAGAAGACCAGGGAGGGGCACAAAGTGAAGTTTACAAAACATAAACCAAATGGGAAGCTAATATGATGGGATTTAAATAAACAGACCAATGGGGCCTTGAGGAATAGGGGATTCCCCCAAAAGACGGTCCAGACAGCGGCTGGTACCAGGAAGGATTGGCAGGGAACATTTGGGAATAGGGGTAGGTATCAGAGAAGACAGACAATCCAGGCTAAACCACTACCCCAGGGGTGGGGGGAAAGAATACACCATAGTATATTTAATGCAAAATTACACACTACAACACTGTTCAAGGTCTCTTTGCTCTCTGCCTTCCTCTTTGAATTGCCACATACAAACATGCCTCCTACTTCTGAGTCCCCACTACTCTAGCCTCTCTCTCCATTACTCTCTCCCAGTCACTGAAGGTTTAAAGTCAAGAGAGTAATCAAGAAGTTTCATTACACACAGGGGTACAAGCAGAGGGAACAGGAATATCTGCTAAAGATCAGTTTCTCCTTCTGTTAAGAGCTGAAAAGATAATCAGGACTGAGTCTGCTTGCACTGCTACCAATCAGTAATTTAAGCAGTAAAATTTCTTGCTTGACAAAAGGGTGATTCTTAAGCAAGTCTAATAAAGGTATAATTTTAAAGGGTATGTGGCTTTGGATGTGTTCTCCAGTGCCTGATGACAAAAGACATCAGTAAACATAAAACATCTGCTTCTCTGGCATCTTTAGATATATAAAACTTGTTTATATAAATTAAGCATGGCTGGGTGGACCAGCAACCAAAATTGTGCCTTTCAGGAGGGCATCAGATTACACTAGATCTGCTTGCAGGCTGTTGTGGAAGTCAGAAATAAAATACCTTTCCTGTAGTAAATCACAGAGTACAGTTACAACAACCGAAAAGGAAGGAAATTATTAAAGTGGTTTTTTTACAAATATTCAAGTCTGCTGGAACAGGGTGTAAAGAAAGAAAAAGTTATTATAAAAATTAGAAACAGAGCAACTTCTTTATTCCTCCTGGTTTATTAATACATTGTGGATTTTGTTCTCCTTCCCTCTCTTACTACAGCAAGAGGCTATCTTTTCATAAATTATCAGAATGTCAGTGAAATATTTCTCATGATTCCAAAATCAGTTTCACAGGGACACCTTTTAACTTCTCATAGCAACTCATTTCTCTATCACAACCAGGTATCCCGTAACAACAATGTGTGCATTGCAAGGGACAGGAGAAAGGCTGAACTGTAGGAAGAAGGCACCAATGGGACTAGTTTTCCTTTGTTCTTCACTGACCAAACTGTCATGGCTGTGTATTAGAGGTAACTAAAACTCCAGAAGACTTCAATATTTGTTTGTACGGTTATTTCTCTTCACCTACCATTTCCATAGGGTTTGGTTAGAGCAAACTTCATCCCAAAAGCTGGGAAAATGGTACAGTCTTCAGTGGCCCTATTTAACCATAACTCTGCTGTTTACTTTTCTTCTTTTGATACTTCATCTTAATTAGGATGTCTTTATCATGAGCTGAAATGTTGGAAAACAATCTTGTTAGGATTTACTTACTTTCATCCACTTGTAAGGAGCAAGTCTTTCTTAGAATTAATTTGCTGTTTTCACCTGGTGCTTTCTAGTATTAGGTGCTTCTAGATCGGTAGCCTTGGAATTGGCTCTTAACCCACCAACTCCCTGCTACATCTATCTGGAATCTAATGGAGAAATGGGAGCAAATATATTAAAAATATAATTTCTGCAACATGTAGTAAGAAGCCATAGCTTATATAAAAGTGTCCCAGATGCAAACATGCATGGCAATTCCAAATAGCACCATGTGGCCATATTTGGTTGTGGGGCTTCCAAATTTGGCCCTAGTGCTGGACCCATGCTGGTTAAAATTGCTGGCTGCTGCAAATACCACACCCCTCTGGTTTCACAAGGAAAACAGCTTTCTCAATCATATCTCCAATTCCTAGCAATGCAAAACTTTCACTACCAACGATGCATGTTGCAAATAGATACCACAACTATTGAGGGATATCCAGATCAGTAACACTGGCAACAACCAGAAGGGAGAGAACAAATTACAGGGGTTTTTTTCCTAATGAAAGGTCTAGGGTTGATGTTCTGGGTCTAGCAACCCCAAGCAGTGATGTGCAGCTCTGGGGAGGAGTCAGGATTTCCTGCCCTTGATCTTTGTGTTTATCTTCTAGCTAGTTTTGGTAGAAGCTAAAAAATAAAATTGTCATCTCCTTGAAATTTATTTTTGTACACCTATCCTTTCAGATGGTCACAACACTAGGAGAACTTATGCAATATGCACTAAGGCAGGAAAAGTCAGAGGAGAAAAGCCAGAGCATTTCTTTGCTGATATCAACTATTCAGCTCCCAAGGACAGTGTTTCAAGAATATACAATAAATACAGTAAACCAAATTGCTGCACCAAATTTTATCTTCAGTCTGTCTGAAAGCATGACACAATGCTACCTTTTGCAGTTTTTGCAATTGACAGCACCATATAATCTTGAAAGCCTGAACTCTACTCCTGATTAGTACTTCAACTAAAGCAGTTAGCCTCATGCTATTTGCACAGAATTAAATATGTCCCTGTGCACTTACTTTTGGGTGCACTCTGCCAATTACATCTGCAACCTATGATTTCTGTCATGTCCTGAGAGCTGGATGTATCTGACATTGTAATCATCAACTCTTTCCTCCCCTTGCGCATTATTCTGGTATCTCAGATGTCATCCGTTTGGCTCAGAAGAGGCCTCTCTCTATAGCAAACTTTCTAGTTTTCCCACACTCTGCATGGCATTCAGCTGTGAGAACTAGGTTCACACGTATTCCACAGTTCATGGTGTTAAACATTTATATGTGTGATTAAAAAGAAAAACAAAACAAGTTATGATCCCATATGTTGTTCTGTACCTTGTTCTAAAGTAATTTGTTTCTCATGTAGGTCTCTGCATGACATCTTTCCAGTTGATAAAAAGAGGTCAGTCAATGAAAGTCAGAATAAGTGTGCCTCAATATATAGTCCAGCAGCCCATGAGATAGTATTATAATCAATATTTGGAGGTGCTTTTCCAGTCACCATAATACCATGGCCAGGAAGCAGTTATACCAGGCACAATACTTTTTCTCAATAACACCTAACACCTCCTCATCAACTAGACACATAGACAAGAGTTAGAGCTGAGAAGGTTTGTAGATGACAATCTACAGGGCAGAACATATCAAAGAGCCAAAGCCAACTAGCTGTGAGAACTGGAATTATCACTTTAATACATTGCAATTAATTGTCCCATAGTTAGTCATGACCAGCCTTCATCCTGAAATCCATATGGGAATCAAAAAGATACATCCTGCTCTATACGTGACAACTCCTGAAAAAGTTACTGACTTCAGTCTGTGTGTAAGGCAGCATATCTAACAGCATAATTAAACTCGTAAATACCATGACCTAAGGAAAGGAGCAGCTCTGTGGTATGCCCTAGATCCACTATCATCATAATTTAATGCTTAATGCTGCATTATTTAAAATTAATACACAACCAGTTTAGCCATGTGTTAAAATGCATTCTGGGGTTCAGAAGTAACTTGAGATATGAGTAACAACCAGTGTGAATACATTCATAAATGTACTCTCACATAAAGATTAAGTGCTGGATTTTGTGAAAACATATGCATTAATTTAACTCTTGCTACTGAAACTGCTCATATTCATACACAGGCAGTAAAGGTACAATTAAGATTACTATTATAGCTTAAGTGCCCAAGAAGTAACAGAGAAGTCCTAGCTTTGGTGACTTTGAAAGGGATCTAGGATGTAAGTACGTTTTCTTAAAGACCACAGGGTTGAAAAGTGGTTTACAAAACAAACTAAAGATCTCAATATCACTTTTATATAATCACTGTTCCTTATATTACCAGATGGCTGAAGCCAGAATCAAAAAAAGTGGGATCAAATAAGTGTTAACCCTTCCTGAGAAAGGGCATCCATGACCAGCTGTATGAGGGTTAGTGGGAAAATCTACAAACCAAGTACAGCAGCACAATATACTTGAATTAACAACAGGGTTCTCAGGGAGCAAGTCATACTCAAAGCTGGTCATCACATAGGGTTTAGCAATGAACTCTGCTTTCAAAAGCCAGTTCAGACATACCAGACAACCACATCCTGATCATCATGATTTAGGGTGGTCATTCTTGTCACAGCAAATTCTTGAGGTCTGAAGGAGTCCTTACAAAAAAATGTACTTTCTGGCTAAGAATAAGTAGAAATCTCAAGGACTTTGATATAAACTTCACTTTACCCTATCATCATGAAAAGCTCTGGCATTATCCAGCTTTTTCTCCCCATATTTTAAACAACTCTGATAAACCATAGTGTCAATTGACTCTCTAAAACATTTCACTGACTGAGGACACACAACTGACACCAAGAATTGTTTCAAGCATCAGCACATTATTATTCTCCAGTACAACTTTTTATACCATCTGTCATACACATAACACTTGTGTGTCCTTTTACTCTTTTGTGATTGGTAAATACACATCAGCATTCCATGCTTCTTATCCTTCAGTGCTGTTCACCTGTCTTATAGCTGCAACTTTGCAAGATTGCCTGCAGCACTATATTCCTTTACAATCCATTCTCCCACAACTCCCCCACTTTTCTTTTAATTACAAAGTTGCAGCATCTCCAGAAAGCCACGTTCAAGTAAATTGACATTATGACACATTCACATACTTCACATAGAATTAACAGTTATACAAATCTTTAGGCAACACGTCACAGTAAGAACATCATAGAGCTCATTTAAATTAATTGGATCTTCACCTTTCTTCAGAGCCAAGAGTCTTATTTCACTACTTAAGTTTTTCCTCACATATGAAACTTTAAGTTAAAACTCTCTTGCTGCCATGTACTTTGTATCTTTCTTCAGATGGGTTACCTGTGTTATTCAAGATGTAGACTCAGAGAAAGTTTACAGTGGCATAACCTTTTCCAATTCATTCTGCATTCCTTTCTCATTAATTGTTAACCCTCTCTTTTTGTTTGGTTTAATTTCGCTTTTAACTATCTAGAACATCAACCATAGGCCTTTCATAAACCATTCCAAATAACGTGGCTGAACCAATCCAGCTGCTCAGACGTCTTCCCACATCCCTCTAAATGCCATGGTTACCATTCTCTGCAGGGCCCTTTGCAGAAGAAAGTAAACACAGTACAAGCATCTCTTGTGTGGCCTTGATTTATTTCCTAAATTCACACAGCACACATCATCCCAATCTTCACACGTATGCCTATGAGACATTAACAAACACATATCAAAGTCTTTACACCTGTACCCACGGAATATTAACTTTTACACTTATGCCTATGGAACATTAACAAAGCTGCAATTTATAAATACAATGTATATGTTTCACCAGCAAACAAACACATTGTACTGAATAATAGAGCTCCTCTGTCTCCAGCTCCCACTGCTGCTTTAATAAATTCATTTGTTCCTTTTTCAGCTTTTGTTGCTTTTGTCTTCTGCAATTTCAGTTCTTCTATTTGCTGAAGCAACGCCTCTGCTTGCTGCTTCTCTCCCTCTTGTCTTGTTCTTTTCGACGCTTCCCCTCGGGCAGTTTCATATTCGTTTTCATAACGTTTCTGCTTTTTGAGTTCAGTCACCTCTTTTCTGTTTCGCTGCATTAGTTGGTTATTCCAAGCTTCTCTTACATCCCTTTTGTGCCGCTCCGACTCCGCCTCTGGAGCTCCGCGCTGCTTTAGTTCCAGTGCTGGTGCAGCCGTGGCTCAGCAAACTCTCCTGCTCTCTCCGCGGGCTGTGCTGCACCCTGAGGGCTCTCCTGGCACCCTGAGGGCTCTCCTGGCGCCCTGGGGGCTCTCCTGGCGCCCTGGGGGCTCTCCTGGCGCCCTGAGCCACCGCCGCTCCCACTGCTCTCTCCAGGCTCTCCCTTCCCACCCAGCAGCCTCTCCACCTGCGCCACCGCTGCTCCAGCCGCCTCCTCCGTGTCTTGTCGTGCTACCAGGGCACCGCTGTGCTCTGTGACAGCCGAGGGGAACCTGGCCCGGCCCCCGGACCCGCCGGGGTGCGGCTGTACCCGGGCAGGGGGATGCAGGGCTCGCTCCACCCGCCTACAGGGAGCAGCGGCACGAGTGAAAGCGCAGCCCGCACTCTCCCACATTTAAATAAAAAGGCAGCTTGTATGTTTGCCCCCACGCCACCTCCTTTATACCAATAGGCAAAGTGTGCGGCTTCAGCCCGTCTTCTTTATAGCAAATAAAGAGGATGCGTAGCCTCACTCTGTTTCTTTTATTCCAAATAAGCAAAGCGCGCAGCCTGCCGTTCCCCGGCGCTGAACAGCTGCAAGGCTGAAATGCCCCTGAAATGCCTTCCCTGACCACACCGAAAACAACTCTTGGAAACCTGCACAAATCCAGTGACCTGCCCTGCAGCTGCTCTATCTGGTATTGTGTCGAATCAAGCTCGAGTGGTGGACGATATTCACCAGCAGCTCCTGTCTGTGGGGAGCGCACTCACCCATCAGCAGCGCCCACCACAGCGCCCCGCAGAGCGCACCAGGGGCTGCCCGATGGTGCTGCCACAACCCCGCCAGGTCTCCTGGGGCCTGGCAGCGCCCGGGAGCAGCCCTCGGTCAGCCCCACGCCAGCCCCACATGGGCAGAGGTCATTACCTCCCAAGGGAAGCTGCGGCACCAGCGGCGCCTCCCCAGAAACCCGGGCGGGCTGTGGAGCTGTGGCTGTAGCCTGGTGTTCTGGGTTGACGGTGCCTCCTATCCCATACAGTGGACTACATTGTTATGTCTAACAGCTGCCCTCCCGCCCCCGCCAAGGCAAGGGCTGCCACTTTGCTGCTGTCTCTTGGCTGCTGCTTCTCCCTCTGCTTCTCTCTCTGCTGCCTGCCGGCTTTCGGTGCATTCCGGGTTTTTTTTCCCTTTTCTTTTCCCCTTCCCTCCACCCCCCCACCTCCCCCCCCCCGCACAGATTTGGACCGGCTCTGGACCTGACCTGAGAATTCTGGGAATCTCTGGGGCCTGCGAAAGAAGCTCTGCACTTTCCCCTTCACAGTAACTTGAACATTGTTTTTTCCTTTTCCCTTGTGTTGGTGAGTGTTTTTTCATTTGCCAATAAACTGGTTTTTTCCACTTTTCCTCCAAGGAATTTCCTTCCCAAACCCAGGGCTGGGAGGGGAGGAGTGGTGGAGGTTTGTTTTTTAGGGGACTCCTTTTAGAGGTTCTCCCCTAATTTATCCTAAACCAGGACACCTGGACTGGGGAAGCAGTGGTGGCGGTGCCTGTAGATGCTGCCTCTGTATCGAATTGTATCTGTAGCAATGAGTCCCAAACTAAGCACCACATCATAAACAACTCTGTTGCTATTTTGTCCCCCTCCTAGCTGCCTTCCACAACACACACCGTGCTTCTTCCCATGTCTCAACAACTAAGGCAGTCTGTGCATTCACTCTCATGCCATTGTTTATACACCAAATGAGCAAGGTGTGCAGTGCCCGTTCCTCACACTTAACATCCTTCCTCTGTAAAATTCACAGCAGAATGTCCAGAACAGATTCCTCTTCTGAGGACATTTGAGCCCCCATTATTATGTTTCCCAGTCACTCACCTAGGGCTGGTGTCCCTATTGCCATGAGTTGTCCGGTCATCCAGGCTCTCTGGCCCACCTCCTTTGCCGGACTAGGCTCTCTTGTCTGCAGTTCTCTACCCAAATAACCATTTGATGGGTGTCCTGGGTTGCAGTGTAGGATGTACACAAAGTATTTATTCTATCACCATCTTTCATGAACTGTTAAACCAAGTGGGTTTAATATCTCTTGCGAGCAGTAACCCAGGCATTGGGGGAACTTTCTTTTTCCTACTTGTACTAGTTTGAAAGCAAACCAATGGGAGATCCCAAGTTAAAAAACCAATTTAATAGGAAAATTAAAATAACTGCAATAATACAGAAACACTGACAGAAATGGAATACAACCTGACATCCTGTTGGTCAGGGTGTTGGTAGCAGTCCAATTAAATGGTGACTGCAGTCCTCTTGGAGCGACAGATCTGGTTCTGTTGAAGAGGTGATCCTGTAGAAGGGTTTGATCTTCCTCTGAAAGTCCAGTGGTGGTTATGGAGCTCTTTTCCTCTGGGAATTCAGTGGATAAGGCTGCTTGTGGTGTTCCAAACCTCAGATTATATGTCAAGGTAAGAATGCTTGGTTCCTCCCCCTGGGTGGAGTATCTCACTGGGATGATATAATTTTATCAGTCCTGCAGTGAGACTCAATGGCCCATTAACAGAAGATATCCTCCTGGAGGGAGGATGGGTCATGGAAGAGATAAAGAACACTGCCTCACCTGGTTTTAACAGATGGTAATAGAATACATACTTTTGGTTACATTTTACATTGTAACCTAAGACACTACTGTTCACTTAATGTTCTTCTGGAAGTAAAATGTTTTACATCTTCTTCACTTATCAGTTCCTCTAAGATTATTTTTTTTTCAAGCTTTGAGGCTGCATTTATTTTCCTAAAATAAAAAATATTTCCCTCTTGCTGAAAACTGCTATTAAAGTGGATTATACTGATTGAAGACTAAACACGCTATTTTCCACCAGACTGATTGTAGCTGTCAGACAGAAGGATGGATACTGAAGATGTATGTAATTCTTTCAAGTAACAGCCATCACTGTTTCGTTGTACTTCACCTGTCTGAGACCACTTGGAAACTTAACAGAAAGCAGCTAAAATTGCTTGAAGTTTTAAAAAGCTTTTCCCCCTTCTTGGTCATTAATCTGTATTAGTGTAATCTGTATTAGTCTAACTCCCATTTTCCCCAAGAGTGTCATGTATACTTAATAACATTAGTAACAGGGACACCATTACATGAATTAACCTGACTTGCTGGTTTATTCTGACTCTTCTGTTGCAAAACACTATGCCATGAAAAGACTTATGGACATGTGAACATTTTGAGCCAAAGCAGCTATTTGCTTGTTATTCAATCCATAAACCCTCTAATTTTTTTTTTCCCTGGATGAACTACTTTTCTTCCTATTCTTTCTACGTGTACAAATAGGTTATCCATACCAGAAGTCAGAATATCGCTGCAGGGAGATTATGGACTGCATAATATTGTGCTCTAATGTACAATATTCACATTTGCACATTTTCTTATAGTATCAGAGATACTAAGTTACATTACAGAAGCCTACTGTACAAGGGAAAATGCTACAGAGATACATTTGGACTCTTTCCTTGCTTTGCACAAGTGATAACTTGTTACTTAAAAAGTAATGTGCTTCAGTGGAAAAGCATTACAGTGAGGATCGGAAAACCTAAGGCCTTTTATGTATTTACTAAGCAACTCTGAAAAAAATTACTTTATTTGCTTTACTTTGCACTTCAGTTTTCACTCTGGTTTTTTGCTGATGTAAGACAGCAGGACTGATACACCTTTCTCTTCTTTCAGCAATACAAAACACAGGTGTTTATTATCATAAAACATTATGAGCTATAAAAACACCGGACATTGAACCGAAGTTATCAGAAATCATATGTGAACAATTTCATGTCTCCTACAGTCAACTTCCAAGGGCAAAAAAAATCCCAAACCAAAAAGATCACAAAAATGGCTTCTCAATAAAGTCTGATCTCGCAAAAGTTTGTTCAGAGAGTTTGACCTCCCTTACAATATTACACCCAAAGGAATCACAATATAAAGAGGAGGTTAAAAAGTAAAGATTAAAACAATGAGTTTTCAGGTAACACTAGGATGTGCTGAGGAAGAATTACCTACAGAAATTGAGTCATGGCTGGTCCTTGCATTCAATTCTGACCCCATTTCGGACTGAAGAGGGAATTAAATAGTCAGTGTCACAGCAGCCTCTCACAGAAAGCTGATAAAACACCCAAGGATGAGGCCTAACAAAATAGCATAACTGCAAAGCTCTGGCATTAGTAGTAATTTTAAGTCAATTTAATTCCATTTTTTTTCCAAGCGAAAAATACTTGTCTAATGTAATCATACTGGAAAAATCTACCCCTTCCTAAGTCTTTAGAACATTTTCTTAGAGTCAAAATCATGCTATTTTCCCTTCAAATATATGTTAAAACCTTTTAGCATATTCTGAGACAGAATGTCTAATGTTACAATTATTTCAAACACCCAGTGATAGAAATTCAGATGGTCTATTTTATAATTACGTATCTTCCTGCTGGAAAAGAAAGATCAAGAACAATGTAGAAAGCTAATTTTTAAGCTATTGTTTGTTGCCTCCTTTTTCATGTTCCAGAGGTAAAATAAAGCCACTGATACTAATACAACTTGCTCACATGATTTCTATCCTATAGTAGCAGCATAAACTGGAGTCTACGCCAGCTTTTTAGACCACTCCACCATCTGAACTTGTTTTATAACTAATAATTTGAGAATTACTAGCTCTGCTTCATCACTCATGCTAATTTAAAACTGAAGAAATGCAACTGCTTCTTTCAAAGAAGAAACTCTTGATTTATAATGACATGTAATAAGAGAAAAATGCAGACCATTCGTTTCATGTAAACCTTGTATGAGGGTGGTGAGCTCAGCTTACTCCAGTTTATAGTAAACTCAGCTTAACCTCAGCCAGCCCCTGCTCCATCCCTGTAGACCAGTGCTAAGGAAACTATGAGATTTCATTATCTTCTTGTTTGATGTTACTTCCCCTGTCCTTTTAAATGTCACATAAAAAAAGACTTGTTCTCTTACAGCTAGGTTCACTCGACCCTTCAGGATATCTTAAAAAAGGAAAGGAAGAATCAAGAACAAACATGAAAGCAAAACCTAGCTTAAAAGGAGTAACATTGATACCTAGAGAGCCATCTGAGCAGCAGATTCTCAATTAGTGTCCCCAGGCATCCACAAAGAGAAGAAGCTAAGTACATTGGGACAAAACTGTCATGGTGAACAGGTACCACAGCAGCGTGACAGGGTTACCCATCCCTAAGTTCTAGTAATATAAGTGCTGGTATGAAAAAGAGAACGAGATCTTTGCTCCCAAAGTCACACAGAGTGGTGCCTTCTCTATATGTGTTTCAAGACTATCCAACAAAATTGGGACCCTGGTGCCAACTGAGTCACTGCACATGACTAAGAGTACTCTTCCCTCCACTTTCATTAAGATTCTAAAATCAGACTCACAGTGCTGGAGCTAAGAGTTACTTGAAAGCTGATATTTAACAATCCCTGAAAAAGGTTTGTTGCATTAATTTTTCTTTCAAATGTAGAATTATGATTTTCAGATTTAATATTGTGATGATGCTTATCAAGAGATCGCTGGAGATCATTGTATATGCTTTCAAATGGAATCACACTCATTCTTCTAATTCTGAGAGATGGCAAAAATTCAGCCCTTTAAAGGACTCACTTGTCTACTGTGAATAGCTTCAGAGGAAAGCAACTCTGGCAGAAAAACATAGACTCAGCAATTCCTTTGGCAATTTTTTATAATAAAATGGCTATTTGAAGCTACTTGGTTGAAATGTTAGACACAAGAGTGATGGAGATATTTTCACAGATAGAGTGCACACATGAGATGGTCAAAGGAAGCTTGAAACCAGTAAAGATTACTGAGTGCATACTATATACCTGTGTGTTGTATTGTCCATTAATTTCTGGGAAACAAACCCTAAAAGGGTACAATAGAAATGGGATGTTTTCAGAAAGAATTTGAATGGAGGAGGTTGCTTCCTTAAATACGCAAAATGAGAGAAAGACTGCTAAGCTGAACACAAGTCAGCAAAAATATTTAAACATGTGCTTAAAATTAATTTAAGTCTGTTGTTGAATCCGACTTCCAGAAGTAACCCAGAAGGAGGCGCATGAAACTTCAAAGGTCCAGAACTTTGCTTAGCAAACCACAACCAAAGATGATTGAATGAGCCTCTGGAATGAGTGGCTTGAGACTCTCTACGGATAATGCTCTACAGATTTCTGGTAAGTTCCTATTTCCAGTTGTGCCTTGAATCTGCTGTTTTGTCAGTTTCTCTGTTTTTGTCCATTGTCATAAAATCAAAGGGAATCCATCACTCAAAACCAGAATTATTTAGCGTTGATCAGACTTTCATACCCATTAAAAGCCAGTATGTGTACTTCAGGATTGTCAACCCATTCTCATTCTTGGACAACAAAAAAGAGACAAATCAGGGAGACGCTGTGGAAATCTCTGTCTCCAGCTGGACAAATTTAGCCTTCCCTACCCTGGTGGGAGGGCTTTTGGGTCACTGAGTAGTGTGGATTCAATAACAACAAAACCAGTAACTTGCAATGCGGTCTGCTGCGGAGGCTGCGATGCTTTTGTGCAAAGAAAAGCAAATTTCCCAGCAGTCTGCCCCTAAAGTAAGCTGATAGTACCCGAGTAACTCGAGACTGAAAACCAGGCAAAGTTGACACCACTAATGACTTTGAAAACAGTTTCAGAAGGGGAGAACCTACAGGAATTTCCTGCTTCTTTGTGTAATCTGCCCGCCTGTGTAGATTAATTGTTTCAATTTAGTTTTTCAGATACCTCTTTTCCCTGCCTGTGAAAGGATGCAGACTGCTAAGAAGCAGAAAGGATAACCATGTGGTGGACGCATGGCACTGTAAGCTTAATGACAGAGACTATGTTTCTTTCTTTGTCAAAAAGTGTTTCCTGCCCTGTGCAACGTAAGTTAGCAGAAATATGCTATAATTTTACATATTTTAATTCTTGAATCTCCAGCTTTAGGAAAGGCATAGCTGCTTTACCCACACTGCTGAGAATCTGCAACTGCCACCAGAATCTAAGGCCCTTACTCTGGTTAACTCTTGGTACTATAATTAAGGGATTGTGGGCAAAACCTTTCTCTTTGGGTTACTGAGTTTCCTCCAGTGCAACAAAGGAAAAGGTATAAACCAGTGCTACCCTGGTAGCCTGAGAAGTATGGGGAAAGAAGTAACAAAAAATGCATAGACATGTAATGATTTTGAAAGGAATGAGGGACTTGCCTTTGCAAACAAACTGTGGGTCTGCTGGTAAATAAAATTGAATACTGAGAGATGAAACTGATGCCCAAAAGGTAGGCTGTAAATAAATCCCCATTGACAGATGTCTATAGAGCAGGTATTTGTTTATTGCAGCACTGGTGGTGAGGGGGATATCTCCACCTAACTCACCCACCTTTGTCAAGTGCTGTGGTATATTTATACACTAAGTATTGCTTAGTATCACTATGTCACTACAACATCATCACATACACACCAGAACTAATTTAGATAGTATGATCTCATGGTTATTAGAGAGTTCTTTTGCACTGTGCTTGTGTCTCCCCAGTTCGGGGCTAATTAGGGGTCTTTGATTAAGGCTTCCAAGGTCTTCTTTGCATCTGAAATTTTCAACTTTGTCTTCAGAGCATCTGCAGTTATGGTGTTCCTTGCTCTTTACCGGCCTAAATTCTTTGTTTTGTGAATTACTGTCTTTGCACTTGCCAATTTTTCACTAGTACTACACTTATCTATATCAAAAGCTATGCACCTGGCAAGTTTTTTCTTTTTTTTTTTTTTTTTGTCTATTCAGCATTAAGCAATTAGTTAACCATATACTAGCCATTACATTGTATGAAAAATTATTTATATGAGGTTATATAGGCATAAAAGTTATGATTCAGGTTATACAGGTATAAAAAATCTATGATTCAGGTTATATAGGTATCAGGTTATATATGTATATATTTATATATATAAAAAGCTATAATTCAGGTAATATTGATAGCAGGTTATATAGATGTATCAAGTTATATTGATATCTTATAACTCAAGCTATATAAGCACCTTGTAACTTTGACCTAAGTTTCATAGGCATCAAATGAAACAATGGGAAGACCCATAAATTCCATAAAGAATACCACTAATTGATACAAGGAAAAGACAAAGGCAGGGGATTTATATGTTAGAAGGGGGTCTTAGATATTAGGCATTTCGGGGAATCTGTACCTTTCAAGTACCTCAGCCAATGCAGAGAGAGGGACATGCAGTCAGGAATTAGGATAAAAAACAGGCTGTGTCTTCCAAAAATTTGAAAGACCCCTGAGGAAATGCCCCATGGCTTCTCCCTTTATTCAAATAAAGTTACAGGAGTCCTCTGTCTCCTTTTTGGACATAAACCTCTGGTGTTTGTGGATTAATTTTCCTGAAAATTTGAAACTATGACATAGATTGTAGAGAATAAGTTGTTAGAAAGTTGATGCAAAGTTCCAATGTTATAAATTAATGAGGATAATAAGTTTTTGGTTGATTGAGTTGTTGTGTAAATTCCCTTACCATCAGGTATGGTCTCTGCTGCTCCCTTCTCCTCCAAGAGAGTGAACTACCTGAGACCATGAGGAGGAGGATGACATCACCTAGTATAAAAATGTCACATTCCCACAGGACTTAGTGGAGAGGGAATTCACCTAGTGGAGACCCGTAAAAACAAGGAGCCACGAGCCACCATGCAGGTAGAAGTAGCACTTCTAACCAGAAGGAACATTGGACGACATCAAAGCTCTAGTCAGGATCCCTCACCTTAGTCACCCTAACCAAAGTGAGCCAGGGGTGACATGGGGACCCTGAACCTGACACCAGCAGGAACCTTCTTGGGGACTCCTGTGATGAAGGAGGACCCAGATCTGCCCGATGACAGAGCTGACATCCTCCTCCAGGCCATATTGGGAGCAGCAGTGGTGTGTGCACACCCTACGGGCCCCCTTCCCAGACTGCTCTAATAAAGCTGAAATCACTAAGGAGTTGGTCTCCTGGCATTCATAACATAGATCACTTCTAGAGCCTAATGACTTATCTTAGTTTAAGACAATTTCAGAGGTGGACAATCTAAAATTACTTACTCCTCCTTACACTTTTAACCATTCCCTTTACACCACTAAGGAGAAATAAATATGTGTAGATAAAAGTGGGAAAAAGAGCAATTTACTAAGAAGCTGAACAGCAACAGGCAAAAAAATAACAGTAAATAATCACTAGATACAAAATTTTTAAGTCTTTGGAACTCTCCAGGAACAAAGAGAAGCAAAATTGAGAAGTACCCTACTTCCTCAGGATGATCCCCACCACCAGCAACCATGTAAAAAAAAAAAAACCCAAACAAACAAACAAACAAAAAACAAACAGGTAGGAGCCTTTTTAGTGGCAGATAGGAATTGCCAAGAGTGTGTGGGGTCAGTGTTGCCACCTTCTGACACCCGCTGGACTCCGCCAGTGTTGGTGGAGCTGCTTCTTGGGTCCCCGCTCCAGTGGAAGGGGTGGTAAGGGGGGACCTGAACAGTGTAGAAACTTGTTGGAGTCCAGAGCATCCCTCTGGGCGCCCTGGGAAGTCACAGACCTCGGTAGAGAGGCCTGGGACCCAAGAAAGAGGGTCTGGGCTCTGTGCAGGGGGGTTTGCCTGGCACAGAGCCCAGGAAGACACAGTCTTTGATTTTGGTCCATGAGAAAAACATCTAACACAGAGAAGAATTGCAAGTCACAAAGGTGTTACAGAGAATAGTGTAGTTTATCACTGTGCAGAAGATTTTGTAGTTATGGATTTCTAGAATGTAGATGCAAAGGGACAAGATGGTGATTTTAGGGCGGTGCCCTGGGTTCTTCTTCTTCTCCCTTGGCATCCATCTTCTGCAGTGACGTGGGCACAAAGTAGTTTCAGTGGATTGGATCAAAGTAGAAATGACCCTGTTAGTATAGGTGATAGACATTGGCATAGAATTGTAAACAACGGGTACGTAGTTATCTGTATAAGAGGTAGTGACCTCCCATCACAGGAGGGGAGTCGCCTTGTGTCCGAGCTGTTGAGAACATCTTGGCCAGACACAGGGGAAGGGGAGTCGCCTCGTGTCCAGGCTGCTGAGAACACCATGGCTGGACACAGAGAAAAGTAAGATAAGAACTAATAAACAACGCGAGAAACCAGAAAAGCAAGACCTTGAGACTCCTCATCATTCTCGCGCCGAACACCGAGCATCGAGCTGAGCACAGAACACAGAGACACAGAGTCAGACAGCAGACCCTAAATCCTTCAGAGGTCAAGAGGGAAAATCACTCCCTTCATGCCCACACGAACCACCAGCCAGCTTTGGAATCTCGGGTGAGAAACAATCAGATTAAACCCCGAGAGAAACTCACTGGAAACAATCACCTCTGGAGCACCAGGAAGAACAAAAAAACCAACCAACCAAGCAAATTAACAAATAAAACCCCCCCAAAAAAACAACCAACTAACCAAAAAAACAAATCAGAGCAGAATCTGCCTTGTGCCTGCTGACAATACTTTGCTTAATGCAAACCAGGATTCTAGTAGCCTTCTTTGCTGCAACATGTATATCATTTGCTCATATCCAGCTTGGCATCCATCAGGACTCCCAGATCCTTTTCTGACAAGTTGCTTTCCAACTGGGTGACCCTCAGCATATTGTGATGTATAGAATTGTTCCTCACCAGGTACAGGGCTTTGAACTTCTCTTTTCTGAACTTCCCAAGGTTTTTGTCTGCCCATTTCTTCAGCCTGTCAAGCTTGTGCTGGATGATAACATGCCCATCTGGCCCAAAAGCCATTCTTCCCAACTTTGTGTCATCAGTAAAATCACTCTGTCCCATCATGAAGATCACTATCAAAGTTGTTAAACAGGATTCACCTAGAATTGACTTTTAGTATTGACACTACTATTCTCCAACTAGACTCTCCGTTGTTCATGACCACCCTCAGGGCATGGCCATTCAGCCAGTTTTCAATCCACCTCCCATCCAGCCTCTGAAGCACCTACCTGAGGGTCTATGTGACTGTTACATGACACAGTGTCAGAGACCTTCCTGAGGCCTGTCAGACAGTAGCTACTCCTCTCCCATTATTTACCAGACACATCAGTTCATTGTAGAATGTTACTGGGCTGGGGACTTCCCTCTAGTGAAACATGCTGATTGCTGCTGAGGAGATTCTTGTCCTTCAAGCACCTTGAAATGGTTGGCAGGATGAAAATGTTTTCCAGTATCACTTTCCTAGGGATCAAAGTGAGGCTAACTGGCCTGTAGTTCCTTGGCTCCTCCTTCTTGCCTGTCTTGAAGATAGGTGCGACATTTTCTCTCCTACAGTTTTGAGCACTTCTCCCAGATCCTTTAATTGAGCAAAGATAATTGAGAGTACCTTGCTCTCTGCCAGCTACACCAGCAGTTGTGGGTGTTTTCCCCCAGAGCCCATGTATTTATCTCTTATCTTAACAAAGTTACTGTACATCACACTCATTTTCTGTGGTACCAGTAACACTTTTTACCAATAGCAGTAATGAGTTCTGAAATGACTGATATCCTGGCTAACCGAATCAGTTCTAGATCTGAATACAGCATAAGTATGAGAGAGGTGAAATAAAATAAGCCTGAATTTCATCTTGAGGCATATGGATGAAGTGTATATTTGTGCTATTTCTGGCTGAGGTAGGGGTAATTTGTTCATAGTAGCTAGTATGGGACTGTGTTTTGGATGTGTGCTGAGAGCAGGGTTGATAATGTAGAGCTGTTTTTGTCATTGCTGAGCAATGCTTGGACAGCATTCAAGGCTTTTTCTGCCTTAGCAGTGAGCGGGCTGGGAAAGCACCAGAAGCTGGGAGGGGACACAGCTGAGATAGCTGACCCCAACTGAGCAAAGGGATATTTAATGCCATATGATGTCATGCTCAGCATAAAAAGCTGGGGGAAGAAGAAGAAGAAAGGGGGAATGGAGTGTGATGGTGTCTCTCTAAGTAACCATTAGGTGTGATAGAGCCCAGCTGTCCTGGAGATGGCTGAACACCTGCCTGTCTGTGTGTAGCAGTGAATGAATTCCTTGTTTTGCTTTGCTTGTGCACATGGCTTTTGCTTTTCCTGTTAAACTGTCTTTATCTCAATCCACATGTGTGAGATTTTTCACTTTTACCCTTCTGATTCTCTTCCCATTCCACTTGTGAGGGAGTGAGCAAGTGTGCTTCTCAGTTAAAGGCTGGGGCTAAACCACAACATTAGATCCAGAAATTGAACGTTTCCTAAGTAAAACATGGCCTTTACACTGTCAAAACTCCTCTAATTCTTCTCTTCCTCTAATCAGTATAATTATTATTGAGATACTTTTAAATACTGTTCTGAACTTTGCCTTGAGAAAACCTGTGTGAACGTAATTCCCATCAAGAACTAAGAACTGAATCTCCATGACCCAAGATGTGTTACTACCCTGACTCACAATCTGAGACCATCATATACAAATAAAGTAACTCGTGTATTGTTTTGGAGAAAGAACTGAGCAAAATTCATGTATCAAAAACTGAACAAAGTTCATATATCAAAAATCCCACTCTGGCCATTCTCTTATCTCTATCCATTCCCTCTGTTAATCTCTCCTTTTAATACCCTCACAGCAAAGCCTAACCAAAATAATTTCCCCTCACAGAGGACGATGATAAAAGACTTCAGCTCTGCCTTAAGCTGCAGGAACACCCAATTTCCTGCTCTGCCATCCAATTATGGGGAAAACATTGCTCTTTCACCCCAAGCCAGAAAAGTGGGATGTCGAGAAAGGATAGACAGATGTGCCAGACTTAACAGCTTCACTGTGTCTGGGAAACATAATGAAAAGATGTGTTGTATAATCCTAGTATATGTGCCTGAAAAGATTAGAGAGAAAAGGTTAGGCTAAACCATTGAAATTGCTCCCATATAGTTACGTCCTTAACTCTCCCACTGCAATTAAACTTCACCCTGAAAGTAAATAAGCTAAGGGCATAATCTTTTGTCAAAAGCTACCACAGTAGAAAGAGAAAGGCAAACCTCCACATAAATGCAGATCTGAGTGAGAACTGTTCAGGTTTTGTGTTTGTTCTTATATCAGCTTAGCTATTGATGAAAAATAGGAACATGTCCTTAAAACTCACTTTGTTATAGTGATGAAGACACTAGCCAAAACTCTGGCGGCACCTTGTAAAGAAAAGGAAGTTTTAAAAAACCCCCAAACATGCTATATAACTGTGCTGGAATTCCAAACACACAACCATACAACAGACAGCTAATGCCTGCAAAATTCCACTTTTTTTTTAAATGCTGTCTGGGGCCAATTTAATATGTTCCAGACCCACCCCCCTCCCATCTCTACTTGCTAAAAAATAGCAGTGAAATACCAGGAAATGGTCCTCAGCTGCAGTAATGTTTTCATTTGTCCAGTGTCTGAGCTTTTGAACTGTTCCACATCCCCTCTACCCCAGCCTTCTGATGCTTTGGTCATTCCAGGAGCAGGCAGGTGACTTGAGCTTGACCTCTGCCAGACTTGTTACTCACAACGAAATATGTCTCTAAAGTGTGCCTTCAGAAAAAAATCAGAACATGCAAAGAGTAGCTTTGCAGAACTGAAGACAGTTTATACAAGGTGCTTCCTCCAAATATCCAATAAAACTTCCTTTGCAAGGCTGTCCTCGCACTCTTAAATGCATTATCAAAACCACCCTTTCTTCTAAGCCTGTAATAAAAAACAAAAACAAAAATAAAAACACTTTCCAAAGACATTTGCTTACTTATACCAAAAGAAAATGAAAATACGTTTTGATATGTTTATGCTGTTATTTTTGAAGAAAAAATATTTGGTTCTACTCAAAGCTGTTTAACCTTTATGGTAGAACACAGGTTGTTGAACAGTTGATGAAATATGTAGCTAATCAGTACAGGTAATTGCATCTTGCATAATGAGTATAAATGCATAAGAGGAGGATAGATAGAAAAGTGAGATTTCAAAGTGAAACAAAAGTAGTTTTTGGAGTTTTAATGCAGCTTGGGGTCTGAAGTATATTAACTATACTGTAGGCCTCAAACTTCAAACGTTTATATGTGTGCATAATGCTCCTCTTGGAAGTAGGTTCTAGTGTGAGCCATCTGGTATCTTAATTTGTGTGTGTATTCATGTGTTTTTTGCAAAGCTGACAGGAGGCTCCTTGGTGTGGACAGTAGAAAAGCTGCCAAAAAAAGGGGTGTGATTGTCTGTGAGGGCTGCAACTTTCACCTTTGAAAAAGTTAGATACTCTAAACCGAAAATCAAAAAAACTTCTATCTAAAATTTTAAATACTCTAAAATATAGCAAGTGTTACTCTGTGTTAGTCTTCTCTGACATCAATCCCTTCTCCAGAGTGACAATTTAAGAGGCTAGGAAAGCACTTGCCTTCACATATTGCCATGTGAATCCCAGCCTGATGCCAAGTTTTCACCTCTGTATTTCACTTCCTTGGAAAAAGAGATGGAGAAAAGATGGCCTGATCTCTGACAGACCAAAGGGTACACACTCATCACCTTGATCAGCTAGTTTTGGAATCTAATGTTTATTGAAAATTACTAACTTCCTTATATATAAATAAATAGCACTGCACTTCACTAAAACCCTCAAGCCTTTAAAGATCTAAGGAGAAAAGGGATTTATATATTTGCATTTGAATCTCTGAGTATAATACTGATTCTGAGTATCTGTGTAGCTAATTATTTCCACTAGTTTTAGTGCATTCTGCATTGCCATTGATGGCAGCAGAATCTCACCCTTACATTCTTACATTCAATATTCCGAATATTTATGTTGACTTGTTAATTGGTTGAATTTATCTAATTAGTTGCTAATTATAGGCTTTTGATACAGAATATCTCCTTGTATCACTGAAGGCCTGTACACCAAGCTATATCTTTTCAGTAATTTCGTTTTCTGTTTAGAATTATTTGGCTTCTTTTACATAAACAAAATGGACAAATACTTAAAAAAATGCCTAAAAATTAAAGCCAAATTGTCTACAGAAAATAAGCAATTTCAGGGAGGATTGTGTGAGTCCCATATAATCTGAATCTACTTTATAAACTAAATAAAAAATTTAAAGATCTAAATTCTACACTAAATTGCAATCTGACATTTAATATGAAGACATAAATTGTTAATGTCAAGACTTGATGGGTTTTTTCAATCCTTTTGTCTTTTAAGAAGAATGAGACCACCCATCCAGACAGCAATTAAGCACTTGAAAGAATAGTTGGAGTTTCTTTAGTACAAATAAATAGGAAGAACATTAAATCTAATTCAGAAAAGGATGATCAAATGACTAAAAGCAGACCTAAGCTTCTAGACAATAAAACTAAAAGGGCTTAGGGCCAGGAACCTTATAAAAAAAAAAAGGCTGATAAAACCTTCATTGACTGCATTCAAAACAGGATTGTGTTTCCAATCTTGCACAATTTAATTACTTTTACTAATGCCAGAACTGATCAGAACTCTTAATTTCCTTTTTGTATGTTAATTAGAAACCAAGTCCATTTTCAGTTACGTATTTCATAGTATTTACCTTATTTTAATTTTTCTTGCACTGTAAACTAAGCAGTTGTCTTGGTTTGAATAGACAGGTATCTGCCAAGGAAGATTGGAGTCTCCCGTGGAACATAAGCCCCCTCTCCCTTTTTTCAAATTATTATAAATTTTCAATTAAAGGGCTGTCAGGCAAAGATTTTGGGAATAGGTATAGCAGTTCTTTACTAGAGATATTAAAAATACAAATGTTGCAGTACAAAAGAACAAGCAAATAAACAAACGAGGAATCCTAGAAAACCCTGACAGAGTCAGAAATACAACCTGGCACCCTGTTAGTCAGGGTGTTGGAAACAGTCCAAAGTCAGCCCTCTTGGAGTGGCAGATGTGATCCTGTTGGAAGCAGAGATGATCCTGTGGAGCCAGGGGTCCAGAGGTGGGTCCAGTCTTCCTTTGGGAGTCCCATGGGAACACTGGAGTGCCTGGTGACACCTGTGGTTCCTTTTTATCTAGGTGGAAATGGTTTGCCTTCTGCTCTCTGGTAGAGCATCTCACAATAGGATGATGAAATGTGCCATGCCATTGGTGAGCTTTAATGGTCCATTAACAGAAGATATTCCCATGGGGATAGTGAAAGACTGAGCAGAGATAAGAAACACTAGCTCACCCGGTTTTTAACAGTTGGCTTGTTATCAGAGAAGGCAGTTACCTCCTCCCCTTCTGGAGTTACAAGAAATAAGATAAAACCTCCCCAACCAAGCTTTTGGCCATGTCTTTGTTTCAATTGCTGCTGTACAAGAGGTGTGATGCAAGCAGAAATTTCTTTAATTTCTTCAAAGCATAGGGCTAATTTTTAAAGCCCACTCCCACATCTGGGTGCTACAAATTCCCGTAAGAGTCATAAGTATCCTAGCATATTAAGAACACATTTTATATAGAGTAGAAATACAAGAGAGCAGGTCAGAATTTTTCTACTATATTATTTCCTGATACAACACATGTATTTCAGCTTTGCTAATTTTATCCAGTGCTACATAGCTTGGAATAAAATATTTTAGCTCTAGAGTGATTTGGCATAAAGTGAAATATTTCTGCTTAGCAATTGTTTGATTTTATGCTGTACCAGTGTTAAATTGCATTACTTCATGGTGATGTATTTGCACAAAATTGTGCTTCAGCTGGCTACTGAATAATGATATCAGGTAAAAATCTCCTATGAGCTGCAAGAATTCAGCTGTAGGTTCATTCCCATCCAGACAGTTTTACAGTTTGGATTTTTCTAAAACTGAAGGTCATACCTAACTTATCAGTCGTGTCCAAAATTTTGCACTGACGATTTTGTGTTTGGAAATGCATACTACAAAGCCAATTGAAAAGTCAAGGTTACAAGGATATGTTATCTCCTTAAACCAGTAAACCACTATTTTTTAATCTACATTTTTCTAGTTGATGGTGTAGCAACACTAATAAACTTCTCATAATAGAAATGTGTACTCAAACTTCTATACTTTAATTTATTTTTCATTAACAATAGTTTCAAGACATTTTTCCACAAGTGTTTAATACTGCTCTACCTCTGATCCAGATGAAGTCAATTGGAGTTATTACTCCTGATTATCATAAAAGCAGAGTTATGCCAACAATCAGTGCATTTGACCACTAATCTATTACAAAAAAAAAAATTGATTTTTAAGATTCAGAGTCCAAAGATTAGAAAGAGTTGAAAACATTGAATGATATAAATGGGCAAGTTTGCTTCAAGCCTTTAATCTGGTTTTATTTTCTTCTTGCAACACCAGCTAAAACCAGTCTTTTCTCTTCCCAAGTTACTGCTCAGAAGGAAAATTAGTACAGTCAGACAAAAATCCCTTGACAGTTAACTGAGTTATGGTCAGCCAAAGAGGAGAACAAGGGGTGTAACAGCTGAGACTTCATAAACTTTTCGAAATTTGGTTGAGACTGCAACTCTCTGTATTAAGACACATTACAATATAACATGTAGGATTTGCCAGACCAGCAAGAAACCCTATTTTTCAGCGGTCCCATGAGGCAGCATGACTTTTATCTTAAATACTCTTCTAGTCTCAAAGTATCTCTTTCGAATATCACTACTGCACCATTCACATTCCACTTTCCAGAGAGAGAAGACAGCGCATGATTCACAGCAAAAAAACTGAACCATCTCTGAGTGAAAATAAAGAAGTTGTTTAGAATAATGGTCTCAGCACCTTAAATGCTTGGTTTCTCTATGTTCTAAGCTGGTTTATTTTGTATTTAATAAACATATAGGCAGAGCTATCAAGAAAGTGGGAGAAATTTAAACACCAAAGGCAAAACAGTAAAGCAGAAGTAGTGCTACAGTCTTTAAAGGGAATTTTTCACATGTATTTTAGTGTAGTGGTTTTGGTTTGCTAATTTGAGATTTTCTGGCTGACACAGCAATTAATGTAGTGAGTGTAATGTTGGCTAAATGCTAATGTGTCGCTAGACCGACACGAAAGAACCACACTCACGCAGCAGGTTGTGAGAGCAAAAAGAAGGACATTTATTTTTCACATGGATTTATATAGTTTTTGGAGTTTGATCAGTGATTGGGCCATGAGGTTGACACTGCTCTGACCCCACTGGTCAAACTAGAAGTCCATCACAGAGAGGAATGCGAAAACAATCCACATTGTTTATGTTACGATGTATGAGAACTCAAGTTCAAAAATGTACTTTTTCAGAAGGCTGAAAAAATCAGGGCAACACTAATGCACTTACTAGAATTATTTAATCTTTTTCTGCTGTGAGATAGGATTAGGAGAAGAGTTAAGCAGGCTCAAATTTTAAAGTGTATAAAGAAAACTGTATTTAAACAAAACTGAAAGAAAAAAAAAAAGGTAAGAATCAGAATAAAACCTTTAGAGTACTTTTTGTCCTCCCACAACTTTTTTTCTTTCTCACTGACAACCTACAGAGACAAAACCTGGGATTTAGGTCAGTTTACCAACTCTAAAATAGTTTTTCATCAGTTTTCTTAGAGAGAGGAGTCTCTCTTTTGCTGTCATGGAGACTTCTTCACAGGAAAACAGTTCTCTTGTGGCTTCAATTCCTACAAATAGCAGCCACCCAGAAATCTGCAATTGTGAAGTCTCTCCCATCTCATGCAGCCTTCCCACAGCTGAGTTCATGGGCCATGTTAAACTTCTGGGGTACTATTTTAAGGATGAGCTGTTCAAAAGCAAAGGCACTCTTCATCTATCTCTAAGATCATCTTCATCTCTGGAAACAGAGTTCTTCATCCTCTTTCCCTAGAGGCTAAGAGTCTTCATCACTCTCATCTCTCTCTCTTTTCAAGCTTCTCATGAGATCACAGCCACTTCAACATTTATTTGTTTCAGCACAAATGCCTTTGCTCATATCTACAATTTGAACATTCCGTACACATGCCTTTTTCAATACTTATAAGGATATTCTAGTGTATCACAGCCTATCACCATGGTCTTACAAAAGAATTACAGGCATCTCTTTGTTCTCCTCCCATTTAGGATTTGACTCTTTCTTTCCTGACCTTGGTGTCTTTTTGTTGTTTCTCAGACAAAAGGAAAAAGATCGTGGACAAACACTCCCAGGAATGTAGGAGCTTACAAAGCATTTCCAGTGGCAGATAGGAACTGCCAGCATGTTTGGGGTCACTGCCACCACCCTTCACTTCCTCCTGCCATCCACAGGACTTCACTGGTGTTGGTGCTGATGCCTCAGGTCCCTTCTCCGATGGGGGGAGGGAAGAAAACAGACTCTCCCCATCAATATGCAGTGGCCTGGCCCTGGACTGGCTCTGAATTGCACTGCCCAGGTGTTGCAGATTCCACTCTGAAACACTTTGATTGCAGTGAAATGCAGTTTCTTGAGTTGCTACTGTTGCTACTACAAAAGAATACCATCGGGACCCTCCACCCCTGCTGTCTCAGCTCTCCCAGCAAGAGTGACAGGGAAAGGCAAAAGCCAAGAGAGCTGTGTTTGGGTGCCTCCCACTTACTAATGGGACCACAGTGAACCCTTAGTCCCATTTCTGCTCATGGTGCCAGGTCTTTAAAAGGCAGTAACAATTTTGGGCATAGATAGATATAGAGTACAGTAACATTCTGGGTTACAAAGGACAGCTGTTCTCATATGCATACAAGATATGTATATAGGATATGGATTTCATATATCATTTCTCATGCTAGATGTATTTTCATCAGTACATAACACTGGAGAAGCTCATTCTGTTGTTTGAGATCCTACCACAAGTTTTAGAACATGCTGCAGCCTGGTGATTTAACTGATACTTATACAGAAAGCCAGACTTAATCACAGAATGTTTCTTAGACAGCATGACCTCAATAACTTCACAATAGGCTTCTTCATGTACAGAGGTTTTGGCTTTGTGATTTTGCCTTTCATAGGAAATAAGTTTTATTTTATTATAAAATTAAATTAGATAATAGTCTACTGCTAAACAATGAATCCAAAGTAGTACCCACATGGCCCAGATTTGCTGAACAATGAATGTTGTAAATATTGACAGTTGTATCTCAATGTACAGCATAATCTAGATTTTCAGATCCTTTGGGGAAATCCAGTGTGTCACTGTTTCCAGAGAAACCAATGCAAGTTTTTTTTTCACCTGGCCAACTTCACAATTACAGTGAAGTAATTTACATAGAAATGTTGTTTCACTCTATGCTTTAAATGTTAACTGATCTCAGTAAATAACAGGATCCTCTCAAGATAATTAGAGGGCTAAACCTCATATGTTCTCCCCAGGATACTTTCATTTTAACTCAGTTCTCCTCAAATCTTGATATTTTATATTATGTGTTATTAGTTTTGCAAAAAAAACCCCAAAAAACCCAAAAAACCCAAAAACAAACAAAAAAAAACCAAACAAAAACAAACAAACAAACAAACAAAAAAAAAAAAGAAAAAGAAGAGCATTTTTGCTAATGTCAATAATTTTTTGTTGAGAAACTTAACAATTTGGCAGAGAAGTTTTGCTCTTCCCATTCACCTGTGACCATCCTCCTCTGTGGGTCTAATATTGGTGGTAGCTTGCAGTGTCTCTCTGAAAAGACAGACAGCATCTTCACAACAAAAGAAATTTCATCTCTCTCTGCCCAAGTAGTCACTCACAACACAATGAACCATCTCTTAGAGCAGACTAGACTAAGCAGAAATACAACGTATAACTTAGCAAGGCCCAGCTACATACATTAATTGTACATAAATCCAACTCTCACATGCTGTTGACCCCAAAGATTCTAGCTGAGAACAAGAAGAAAAATTATTTTGTAAAGACAAAAGTTAAGTTTCTCAAAGTAATAAATTTTATTTATTTGGATTAAACTTTCTGAAAGAGCACTGTGCAGATATTTGGCAGTAAAAACCAAAGAACTCTGCCAAATACATGAAGCATGACTGAAAAGTAAAAGCCTATAGAAAGCAACAGAAATCAAAATATGAAAAGAAGTGTACCTAGAAAAGAAAAGGGCTCAAGAAGAAATCTAAGGGGGAAAAAAGTAGGTTTGTTAGATGAATATTACATTTCCACCATTTTGACACTACCACTTTGTAGAAAGAAAGTGGTATTTAACCACATCAGAAACAAGAAAGGATATAATGGTGACATGAAATAGAGAAACAGGTCAATTGTGGACAACCAAGAACTGAGCAAAGACCTAGTTCTGGGATACACAGAAATGACTATGCTCTCCCTGGGTCCCTTGTGAGCAGTATCATACCATCCCCAACACTGCCAAGAGGTTTTACTAAGCAGCCAGAGCAGGGCCTGGGCCCCTCTGCTTGCAAAAACAGCTTGGCAGTCTTGGCAACACCACAACTAACACTTTCCCATCTGTGAAAGTACTACATTTTTTACTTACTGGATAGTGTTGCAGGTTAGGATTTTTCCTTTTTTTTTTTTTTTTTCTTTCTCTGAGAGAATTTCCTCTCATTCATTTGTTGCTTAAGAGATGGTAATAAGGATATTTAGGAGAGACAAAAGAAGTGGTCCTCTCTCTCTCTGCCCCTCTCAGGACCAGAGCTGAGATGGGCTGCTGTTGCTGCAGGAAGAATCGTCGCCACTGTAGATTTCTGCCCTGCACTTTTGGGAGTGGCTTTTTGACTGGCCAGGCTGCTGGTGTCTCTACCTAAGGATACTGTTGCTTTCTGAGTTTTGCCTGTTTCTTTTTGTTTCTTTTTCTTCAGCACTGTGACTGGGCTTGCTAGCTTGCCTCTCTGCTGTTCTGCTGCTTGGAAGCTCAGAGCCAGTGTGTGCAACACCCAGGAACACCCTCCTTCCATTCCAGGGGCTGCCCATGCCCTCTGCACAGCCTAGACCAACCATGGCCAGTGAGCTACTCTGCCCAGCCTCTCTGTTCTCAGCCACCTTGCTACACTGTAACTTGACACTGGGACAGCCCAAAGTTTCAGACGCCCCCAGAGTTTCTGCTACTTTTTGTTTTTCACTCCCAGGGTGAGTCAACCCCTGTCGTTCCAGCTTTCTGCTTCTGAAGTTTCTGCTACACCCCTCTCACTATCCAGAGGGGCACCAGGATGGGCTACCCCTTTCCTTTGTAAAGGAAGCCCCTTTTCCATCTCTCCTGCCAGCGCAGGTAATCCACCATTTCCACATGCAGGGACCAAAGTCACACCACAGCGCCCCCTGCAGCTGTGGGGGAATCATTGCACCTGCCCTGCCCAGCCAGGAGCCACCAGCGCCTCTGCCGGCCGTGACCGGAACTGCACCAAAGGGGAAAGTGCCCGCAGCACAAAGCTTTTTTTTGTTATTGCTGCCATTGTTGTTGTTTGTTTTGTCTTGTTATACATATACATACTAGGACAGAACTGTTATTCTGTTTCCCATATCTTTGTCTGAAAGCCCCTTAACTTCAAAGTTGTAATAATTTGGAGGGAAGGGGGTCATATTATCTTTTCCAAGGAAGGTTCCTGCCTCCCTTGGCAGATACCTGACTTTCAAACTAAGACACAGATCCAAGAGCCATTTATTGTGTTGAAAGGGTAAAGACACGAAGGTTTGAAATGAGATCAGAGAAAGAAAAAGGACAAGATCTCCTCCAACTCACTGCATTGCTTAGTAGGCCCATAGTTTTCTTTCCTGTGCCTTGGAATTTGATCTTTGAGGCTTACAGGTTTTACTGCATCTCACACGTCCTGTTGCGCAGTGGGATGTGGGTCCAGCTCCCACTTTCATGGTACTTGGAACCATAAAAAGACTAATCACTTATGTATGCAGGGGGAAAGTCAAGCCTCAGGATTAGGACAAAGAACACCTTGGACTAAGACAAGCAAACTAAGCTTCTCCGTTCTAAGTTTTCAGTAACAGTGCCCTTTTTTACTACCCAGAACCTCCATGTGGAACAGCAGATGACCAATTATTCCATATTTAAATGTGCCAGATAAAGCTGTATAGTAAAACATACATGCAAAAGCAGTGAGAACCAATGACACAGGTCATCTGATCTCCTAAATATCCTCTAAGATCTTCCAAATTCCTTTTGAGAAATTATTTCCTTGACAACTCCAGGGAAATTGCAGGAGACATTCACCAAGACTATTGGCTCCAGGGGCAGATGGCTGTGTATCTGAGTCCACTCTCTATCTGGGGAACACTGAGATGGCTGGGGAGAAAGCAAGGCAGCCAAGCCCAGGAATAAAAGCACTGCAGGGCAGGATGTGCTGCAGCACTTCAACCAGGGGGCATGTTGGGAAAGATGAGATGGGGCAGACCCCTCCTTGCCCTGTACAGGTCAGCTCCCTTCTTCCTTCTCAGTAACAGGGTGAGCACAGGTCCCAGAGTAGAAGCTGGGGTTTCTGCAGGAAGGCTTCCATCCAGAGAGAGCTGCTATGGAAGGAGTCAGCAGTGCAAACCTCAGGTGGTGATACACGTCCAGACCTTCCTCCTGAGGTCTAAGCAAGTGTCTGCAAAAGATGCCAGCAGCCTGGAGGATCAGTCACAACAGTGATAAATAACATGTAAGAGAATAGAAATTTTCTGTTCTGACGAAGTTGCTAGATAGAGCTTAAAGGCTAACTAGCAAAAAAGTTAAAAGGATGTAAAGTTATGCACATATGTTGCTGGGACTAGTGTAAAAACAGATAAAGAAGACCACAGTGGGTTTTTTGCAAGGTATGTAACAAAAAGCAATAATGCATGCCCAAAAAAAGTTCAAGGAAAGATCACCTCTACTATCAGAGCATTCAGTGCATACAACCATCAGAGAGCCCTTTGAACAACCCACCATAAAAGAACTTCCAGCAGGAGATGGATGAATGCAAATTACTTCTATGAAAGGAATGTTCACGTATTTGACAAGAGGCACATTATAATGAATGTTTTATTATGATGGATAAATACCTTATCGTAAAGTCTCACCAAACACATTAGATTAAAGGAGATACCCTTCTAATGTGTCCAGCCAAATAAAGAATGCCTGCTTTCCAAAGCTTCAAATTATGCCAGAAAGCTTTTCTGGATGATTTAGGTATTAAGAGGTGTTGAATTGCAGGAGCCAATGAGAAGACTGTGCAGCATTAAAGGGGCTAGAGAAGAGATAGTTTCACTCATGAAGTCTGTTACAGCTGATGCAATTGAGAATGAGGCACTGTGGACCCAGATGACCCACAAGAGCAGGAATCCACTTCACTTCCTACACTTCTGCATAACAACCATGTGGTGTCTTACCACAGTGTCTTACTCTCGGGGTTTTTCGCTCACCCAAGATTCAGGTGGTTAAGAGTCTTTTGCCCTCTGAGAGGACTGAGCCAGACACGAGAATGAAACAGAGTCTTCAAGGTCTTGTTTTTCAAGGTTTCTCACTTGTTTATTATTTCTTATCTTACAATTTTCCCTGTGCCCAGCCAAGGTCTGTTCTGCTGCTCAGGCACAGGACGACTCCCCTCTTGATGCGAGGTCGCTGCCCTCTTATACAGAAAATTACGTATTTATTATTTACAATTCCGTGCCAATGCCTATCACCTGTACTAAAGGGGTCATCTCTACTCTGACCCAACCTTCTTGAACTACTCTGTGCCCCCATCACTGCAGAAGATGGATGCCAAAGGAGAACGAGAAGAACCCAGGGTACCACCCTAAATCCTCCATCTTGTTCCCCATTTACTTCCATTCTAAGAACTCCAAAACTACAAAATTTTTCACCCGGTGATAAACTCCACTATTGTCTGTCACACCTTTGTGGCTTGTAATTCCTCTCTGTGTTGGAAGTTTTTCTCATGGACTGAAATCAAAACCAGTGTCTTTCTGGGTCTGTGCCAGGGTCCCCTGGACAGACCCCCCGTCCAGGACTCAAACCCTCTTGCTCGGGTCCCAGAGCGTCCAAGGGATGCACTGGACTCCGACATGTTAGAATATTTATTCCATGGTTATCTGATTGATCACATCCTATACCGGATGATAACAATAAAACTAAGGAGGCAAACACAGATATAAAAACTGATTGATTTGTATTAACAAAGACAGTAACCAGAAAAAAAGAACCAAAAATATCTGTTTGCAGTAATTGCTGGGCTATCAAGAACCAGCAGGCTACGTTGTTTCTGGCTGTGATAGAATTAGTTTTTTTCATAGTAGCTCATAGGGTGAGCTCATATGATTTATGACCAAAACAGTGTTGATAACACAGTGATATTTTTGTTATTTCTAAGCAGCACTTACACAGTGCCAAGGCATTACTCTCACACTGCTCCACTAGCAAATATGCTGGGAGTTCACAAGAAATTGGTAGAGACACAGCTGGGATAGATGACCCCAACTGACCAGAGTGATATCCATATCATACGGCAACATGTTCATCTCAGGGAAAAGAAGAAGGAAGAAAAGGGCATTTGGAGTTATGCAGTCTCTGTTATGAAGTAAGTGTTATGCACAACGGAGCCCTGCTTTCCTGGGAATGGTTAAGCACCTATGCTTATGGGAAGTAGTGAATGAATTCTGTATTTTGCTTTGCCTATTAAGCTGTCCTTATCTCAACCCATGAATTTTTTCACTTTTACTCTTTCAATTCTCTCCCCGTCCCAACAGGTGTGAGTGAGTGACTGGCTGCTTACCAAGGTCAACTCACAACATAGGCAAAATGGGACTTAGCAAATGGTAAAGATGCAAACCTCAGCATGTTGCAGGCAGTAGGTGAAAATATGACAATTGAGGCAACGTGTAGGGCAAGGGAGAGCAGGGAGGAACAAAGAGGGAGCAGGCAGAAAGGCCTAAAGACAGTCAGTCAACACACTCATCACTGCAAGTCTATTCCATTTTCTCACTGCCTCTCCTTCAGTCTTCTCTTGAGCATTTGCATCTCCATGAACAGAAGATTCATTGCTCCCTTAATGTCAATGCTCCTTGAAAAAAAAAACAACAATCAAAACCCCAGAACTTCTGACCATGATAAGCTACCTTCTAGAAGAAATTCTCAGTTTCATCTGGCAGCATAGACTCAATCAATAAAACAATCAAAGGCTATATGGAACATGCCATGATAACAAATAAATCACACATGAATAAGGAGCAAAAGACCTCAGAAAATAACCAGGAGGTAGAAGCAGGGGCAGTACTCCCATGAGTGAAATTTAGTCATGCTCTTGGCTCCTAGATACAACCTCACCATGTCTGACACCATGATGACCTAGGTTGTACAATGTTTTCTATCTGGAAAGGAAAAAAAATGTGATCCACAGATAACTTGTTCTTTATTTCACACCAATTGCTGTGCTCACAGATGTTCTCATGTGATATTCATTCTGTACATAGGGATTTTCAGTGCCCACATTAACAAAGTAATCCAGACTGTTCTGCTCATCCTCTCAGGCCAAGAGTTAAACAAAGAGTAAGGCACAAAGAGAGCTACTGAGATATGTTCCAGCAAGTCTAATCAAAAGATTTCTACTGGAACAGAATTTAGTTCTGTACCACTTCAGGAGGGCTGCACATACTTGCCCAGGCAAATACCAACCTGGCAACCCTCTAGAAGGCTCTCTTGTTTCATGGAGGTATGAGAGCTTGCTCAGAGATCCTTCAACTTGGATTGCATTGCTCAATTCTGAGTACACACAGCAGCAACTCCAGAGGTGAAGTCTACCTTTATTTTTTTTTGAGAAGACTGAAGTATTTAATTGAGTGTGCTTTTGGGATGCTTTGAGGTGTGAGTAATGCAAATTTCAGTTTTGCTCCTCCTAAGACTAAGATATACCAGCATTGTGTCTTAGCATATAACTCTTCACAAAAATTGCTGTCTGGATGAGGAGGTATTTTGAATACTTCCATAAATATTGAAAAAATGCCTGTTTGATGGCTACATCTAATAGTGTCTCTCTCAGTATCAAAATACTCCAGCAACTCAAAAAAGAATTCAGACTTCATGAAAGAGGCCTCAGGTTGGAAAATCACCAAGATTTCAAAAGACTCAGGCAACTGCTGGTATAAAATATTGAAGTGAAACCTCCTCATGGAGCAAGATGAAGTGGACAACTCTTTTATGTACAATATCTGTAAAGAGAGAAAAAAATTAAAACAAAAATCCACCTTAAAGCAGGAAAAATACTTTAAAATTACATCTTTTAAAGATGCCACCATAAGAACAACGCTTCCACCACTTCTGACAGAAGGGCAACTAGACAATTTAAATCCTTGAGAGTGTAAAACATTAACAGTTTATGAAAGATGATACCAAAAAATAAATATATAGTGTATAGTATATATACTATAATGCTACATCCATTATTTAAATCTTCCTTGGGAAATTCTTAGCATCTGCACTAAATCACAACAAACAGATGTTCTCAGGAAAATCACAGTCTTATAAAAATAGGATGCAAAGCCCTGCATAGACTTCTGCTAGAAAGGAAGTATCATTTCTGTGGCTAGAAACACTAGCTGTATAAAAAGCATTTTAGTATTAGATTCAGTGTAAGAAAGTATCCAAAGGAAAAGAAAGAACAATCAAAAAAACATGCCAGTAAATTCCTATTTCTCCACTAGAAGCCAGAGGCTTTAAGACTTTCAAAAATAATATCTCAAAATAATAATAAAGATTAATAACAACTCCAAAACAAAGACAACACACATGATTAGTGAGTCTGAGTATTCAGCTTGAGCCTTTTAAAAGGGCCTGAGTTATTTTTTCTTCCCCAAATGCCTAGCACCTGAATCTTACTGGATATAAATATAAATACTAGAAATCCCGGGTACAGTAAAATAGCTTTAAGACAGACAAAACAGAAGATATGGAATTCTGCTGAAACTAAGTATGGCAAACATCTGTACATAACAAGCAGAGCTGTTGAACTTACTGCACAATGCTTTTGTAGGATTGACCTGCTGTCCAGCAAGCAGCTGTAGCAGCTTCTTGATGTCTATGCATGCTTCAGTCATACTTTCCAGATCTCTGCCCTGAGCAGAACTTGGACATCCATCCTCTGATGCTAAAAGCATAAGGACACAACACTTAGTCCAAACATAAAAAGCAGTTTCCACACCCATAAGGACACACCTGAGAACTGCTGAAGTGCTGGAACTCAAATGGCTTGTTTTCCAGAACAGTGCAAGGAAAAGAAATCCCAGTTTTCTTACCAAACTGTCAGGAATAATGGAAGAGATTCCCCACCACCATCCCAAACATGAAACAGACACTCCACTGGCCACTTTTTCTTTTAAGGTTTCATTTGAAGACTTCAAAGTACTTTATGCTATTTTCTAAAGACTAAAAGGTAAGTACTGTTATAAGCAGCACACTTAAATAAGATGAGATCAGACAGACAGGTAACAGGAAAACTTACCCCAGGGAGGATTTCCCAAGTCTTTAAAATGCGTTGTTACAGATACTAAGTCAGTTTCTATTTTCAAGTTCATTTCTCCATTCAAGTTTGCTTCAATCACCTGCAATCAATCTCAGTTTTAGGCAATTCATTTTCACACTGCAGAATTACAGAAGAATACAGTTTGGTTTTGTTCAGATACAAGCTTCCAGGAGTACTTCAGTGCAAGACAACCACACTTTCTGAAAATAGTTTGAACATTTGAATATTCAGCTACAGAATACATGTCCCATCATTCCCATGTGAATTACTCTAGACCAAACTTTCGGAAGTTATGAAAAGAAAGAAATTTAATTGCTCTCCAGTACTTTTAGAACAAGTATTAGCTTTGGGAAGTCCATGTTCTGAGGGAAAGGCTTCAGAAATAAGAGACTGAATCTGAAGAAACACAAAGATTATTGAATTTCCATTCAGTTACTCAGCAAATAGAAAGGCACCAACACAGTCTATATGACACACACAGAAAATGGGATGCACCAGGAGCTGACAGTGCTGCTTTCAAAAATTTAAAACAGACAACAGCTGGATCAGATCAGTAACTCTGAGAAGAAATTTGAACTAACAGAAGTCCTGGAAAAGTGCTAAAAGCTTTCAAATTCCATCCTGAAAACTAGAAAGAGGAATTTGAAGGAGACTATATATGTGGTCTTACACAAATCCCAAACAGATCAGAGGATTCCTAAGGCACAACTAAGCACTTAGTTTCTGTGATTAGATGAATTCTCAGTAATTTAAAAAAAAAAAAAAAAAAAAAAAGCTGTATACTGCAACCAGAATCTTGTATGGAATGGAGATGCCAAGCTCCCAAATAACGATCAGAAGTACTATCAGAAATTGCTTCTAAGCCCATTTTGAAGCACTGATCTTGACCAGTTTTATTACCAGGATGCATCTTGCAAAAATAATTAATTGTCACACTTAACGTTTTTGTTGTTTAACAGCATGAAAGAAAGGCACTTAGTATAAGTTCAATCCCATCATACAACTATCCTGTGTGAGAAAAGAGCCTCAGCTCTAGAAACAAAAGCACTGTGCTCAATTTTGCACTCACTGTGCTCAGTGTCATGGGGGCAGGAAAGAAAATAAAAAGCCCACAAAATATTTCACAAAAGAAAAGAGTTTGATGTGTATTTGCAGGATGACTGCCATTTGCCAAACTGCCAGTAACCCAGGGTAATCTCTCAACTCTTCCAAGTCTTGAAAAACTGAGACTGTTCAATTTCAGGATTCTCAGTTAACAGAAAATTTCCTATTTATCAAAATTAGTATGAACAGCATCAAACCCAAACTATTCCAAAGCTCTACACCTACTTACTAACAGTCAAGTCAATCAATTATGGTGACTGTGAGCAAAAATGACTTAAAAAAAAAAAAAAAACAACAAAGCCCTTTTTTGTCCAACTGCAGAAGGCTTCTTTCAATTAAAAGGCCCACCAGCACTCTGAAAATACTCTGAAAATGCAAACCCAACATGTCAGTCTAAAGCACAGTATGATAGGGCTATTAGCAGAATTTCCTTTAAATCCTACATCAAGTTTACCTAAAGTTCATTCACATACACCCAACATGACACTCACTTAATGAGCATTTCCTTAATGAAATAACCTGGAAAGTCTCCAGCTAGCTTCCTGAAGGATTGTCATTTCCTATCAGCTGTAAAGAGTGGCTTGTAGCAACACAGTGCCATGTTCTTTCATAGATTTAGCACAAGGACCATCATTTACCGAGAAGCTCAGGAAAAGTTCTTCAGTGTAAATCCTAAAATAAATCCCATCGCTCTTTTCAATCTTTACACAGGATTCAAGTGCCTTGATTTCAATGTATAACTCATCTCAAAATAAGATAATGTGGCAGCACCAGTTTAGGCAACATGTTATGTCCCTCATGAAATAATATCTGTAGCATACGTGCTTTAAGTGTTTTAACTTACAATGAAATTGCTGAGATTCTTCATTCTTTCCACAACACTCTTCATTGTTTTCAGCACTGGAAGGTAAATACTGACCTAGGAATACATAAGAACTCCATTTACACAAATATTTCAGATGTGATTGGGACACATTTATTTCTACTTTCAATTTTATCTTAATTTGGACTGTGTTATCTATGGCTTTCAGGATGCACAATATCTACCTGAAATCAGCAAATGTCTCAGGAACAGAGGAACTCTTTCCCATTATACCAACAGGCAATCATTCTAGCAATTGTTCCAGACATAATATCCCAAGTCTGGGTTCAAAACACAGGCATATTTTTGCATATCAGACTCTCACATGAACATCTGAGTTACTAAATAGTCAATTAAATAGCCAAAAAGGAAATAAGATTCCCATGATACTACAGTAGTTTCTGGAACTGCAGCAGTGTAAATCTGAATTAAAAGAACAAAATACTTCAAGTTTCTTCTTGTATGTCTTCAGAATCTAAATACTCTTAGCTACAGAGGTAGCAGACATCCATAACCTCAAACAGGAGCACATCTGTACAAGGACTTTTCCTTGCAACTTTGCTAAAAGTCAAAAAGGATATTGAGAGGATATATAAAAAGCAGGAGGAAACACACATAACTTTAATTCTCCCAGATAGGCCATAAATTTCAGAAAGAACAGATTATTTGGGCCATTTGGCACCTGAACAGCTGAAACAGTCTAAACTGGTGTGGTTTAGAGGTGCTCCAGACTAAAGCCACACAAGTCCTTTTCTCTTCCCTTCCTTTGCCATGAACATCACAGAAGCAATTGGCAATCACCCACTCTGTTTCCATAGGCTCTGGGCTCTCTTGTCAGGATAGAAGCCATGTTCCACACTTCTCCAAAACTGTAGCCTCCAGTCTTCCCTCTTTCCTTTCAACTCCTTTCCAAACCCCACCAGTAGCGTACTCTGTAGCAACATTATTCCACTTGCAAACCCCCCTTTCAGTAGTGAATATAAAATCAGAGGCTTACATCAAAATCTGGCACACTGGGCTCTCTGAAGTCATTCCACATTCTTCTGGGAATAACTCCCACAGGAATGTCATGTGTCACAATCCTACTGCTGCTTGATAAGGATGGCTTGAGGGAAAAGAGAGGATGCTCTTGTAGTTAAACACAAGACTGGAATTCTTAATTTAGATTTTTCAGACCCACTCTGGGAAATGCTATAACTACCTGACCGACACTCAGGTCCAGTTTTCCCTAGGTTCCTATCAATATGCTTTTAAGTGGGCTTCCCTTTTGAATGAGGAAGAGTTTGTGATGTATCAGTCATTACTGTATCTATAAGCTATCCTTAGAGCTGAATCAGTGGAGTTAGCAACAACAAAAGTATCAGAAGTCAGCATACAATGTAAGAAAAACCAAAGGCAAAACACAGAGCCGAACACTGAAACCTCCTTCACCTACTGGCTTCAATGAAAAGGAAATAATCCACAGAAGATACAGAGGATAAAAAAATGGAGAAAAGTAGACATTTGAAAAAGTTGTTTCAATAACATAGCTTTCCTTCTTCCTCCTCCTTGCCTTTTGGAAAATACAAAGCTGGTTCTGTATGCTACAGACCATGATGGCAAGAAAAGCTAGTGAAATGGAAAATGGCACAATGTTTAGTTTTCTAGAATTATACCAAATATTAGCCTTTGATCTTAGGAAAAGCACTAAATTTTAAAGAACTTTTTCTTAAGAATGAGAAAGCACTTACTAGCTCCACAGCAACTCTGAGACAAGGACAGTGTTTATTAGTCAACTTGATCTTCACTGCCTTAGCATTCTGGGCAGTTTTTAATGCTCTCGACAGGTTTTCAGGCACCAACTCTAAATAGATTTCATTGTGCTCTGCAGCTGCTCCTTCCATCTGAAATTCATCGAAGAAATTCCCCTACAAATTTTGAAAGTTGAGAAATAAAGTAAACAAGGCAAGTTTTATTTATCAGACCTTAAGCTTAGAACTGCATGTGTACAGTGGAAATTTCCCTCTGCTTGGCATCACCTGAGGAATCACAACAGGCTGCACAACAGTGAAGACTCAGTGCTTCAGGCTAAACCAATTAATGTCCTCTGGTAACGCTGTCAGTCCATCAGACAGTGAGACTTTCCTGTTTACAGTCTTGGGCAGGCCCACCTGGGCCAGCACACACTGAAGCTTTATACTGAACTGACAACCAAGGTAAAGGGAATATCCATCCTGAACCACCTGTGCAACCAGACAGACCTTGAGAGCCCTGTTAAATCCAAAGCGAGGGCTACAAGACACTCTTGGTACATCAAACTCAATTGCCTGCTCTGGTTTTCAGCGTGCGGTCACTGAACCTCCCCGGGCTCACCTGGCTCAGCTCACACCACATACTGGCGCCTCCATTCGCTACTTTATCGGAGAGGATGAAATACAGCTTGCAGACGGTCAGGCGCAGGATGCAGGTCTTGGCTAACTTGGCGATTGTGTTGACGATCCCTGCCGGAGGAAGGGAAGGGAGGGAGGGTGTTACAGCGTCGATGGCTCCGCGCACCCCGGCCGGGCTCAGAAAAACCTTCAGCGTTTACAAACACAGCCCGTGCTGCTGAGCAAACTCTTTAACACCTCGGGGCGGCGGAAAGCGCCTCACGCCGCCTCCTCCCAGGAACAGAATGCCATTCTCACCTCCCTTCCTCTTTCTTCTACCCGAGACAGCCCCAGCCGCTCAGCAGGCCCTGCCGCCCGCCCCGGCTCAGTACTCACGGCTGAAGTGGTTGAGGCAGGCGAGATCCACGATCTTAGCCCGAAACCGCATGGCGGTGCCGGCCCTCCCGGCCCTCGGCCGCGGCTACAAAGGCGGTCAGGGCAGGAGGAGCCTCCCCCAGAGCGGCCCGGGGCGGGCAGCGGCCATGGCGGCCACGGCAGCCTGGCCCCGGATGTGCCCGGGATGGGGCGGGGCTGCCTCAGGCGGGCCGGGCTCCCTCCCCCTGCGCCTCAGGTCACACTCCGGGCGGGAAAGGCTGGAAAGGCTGGCTCTGAAGTGCCTTGGCGCCCTCCGCAACATATGTGAAAAAGTCTCGAAAAATTTATTTTTCAAACCCAAGAGGGCCCTTGCAGCAGACACTGCCAGCCCCTGGCAGGGCCCGGCCGCGACACTGTCCCTCATGAGGCGGTGGTGAGGAGGGAGAGCAGCACTCCTCATGGAAAATGGAGCGAACAGAGCTTTGTTAGGGGCTTTTCCCGCTGCCCCATTGTTAGCCGGGCCCCCAAGAACGGGCTGGCAGCCCAAAGTGTTTTGAGAAAGATATTCTCTGTGAGATCGGGCACCTCATGTAACCAGGCTCTCATCGGGGGCATGGGGGGTTATGTTAATGTTGGTTCTGGTTCCTTGCAGAACCATCAAGTTCCTTCAAAACTACTGCATTTGCAGAAACAGTTTTCTGGTGTTGTTCTTTTTTGGTCTGTCAAGATTGTCTGGAGTTCTTTTGTCACGCTGCAAGTTCCTCAGAGTAGCTAAATTGCCTCTCTCACATTTAATTTTGAAATATTCTTGGGATATTGCTCATGTCCCTTTCAATACAGTCATTGTGAAGAAAATGAAAAAGAAATAACCTCGGTCTGCATAGTGACAGACACAGACAGTTTCTGGAAGGTTATTCTCTGCCTATATAGCTCTTAGGCCTTGCAAATTTTGTAGAAATAAGCTGGCATTTTCCCTGGAGAAACCAGGCAGCAGGGTGTCACAAATTCTTATCCAGGATCCTGCCAACTATGCCAATTTGTCCCAAATGTGTGGTTTAGGATCACTCAAAGAATCATCATCAAAGGTATTAGCAAAAGTGGGGTTAAATATACATTTATAAAAGTGTGACATAAAGTTCAATGACAAGTTTCATTCCATCGTGGATGAAACATACAAAGAAAAAATCATATTAGAATAATTTTAGAATTATTTACACAGAGACCAAAGATGAAAAAGACTAAGGAAGACTCCTGTTGAATCACAAAGTTCAGAGCATACCCTCTTGCTTTCTAAACTTCTGACAGAGCTTAGGTGCAGCTAGGTCCAGTCTTGGCTTCAGACTTGGACAATAGTTTATACCTAACAGAATTATCGCCAACTTTTTTATTAAATACTGCTCCACTAGCCTTTTGTTTTTTTAAAATGTGGCTGCAGAAGATAAAGCTCTGATGGTGTGAAATCCCACACATTACAATTTGCAGTTCAACATAGTTTCCATCTTTCACAGATATAGTTACAGATTGCTTTTAGTGAAATGATTGCTACATGAAGGTTAAGCAGGATTTGTGGAAGGAAGGTTGATCTAATCTCTTTCAAGTTGTGGCATCCTGACACATGTGGATTGCATAAAGTTTAACAGATCCACATAATTTGCCTTTTCTGCCTTTGACTATGATTTCTTGGTTTGACCCTGGCCAAACGCCAGGCACCCACGGCAGTCACTCACTCACCCTCCCCTGCCACAGCTGGGCAGAGGAGAGGAAAAATTAACAAAGGGTTCATGAGTTAAGGAGTGGGAGAAGACATTCCAAGAGCACAACAGGCTCAACTTAGAGGCACAAAGTGGATTCATTACTAACAAAATCAGAGAAGGATAATGAGAAGTAAAATAAGCTCTTAAGAAACACCTTTCCCCAACCCCTCTTTCCTTCCCGCCGACAGTGCAGGGAGACAGAGCATGGGGGGTTTTGGTCAGTTCACCACCTGAGATTTTCTCCTCCTTAGAGTCCTTCCCCTGTGAGACTGTGGGGTTGCTCCCACAGGAGACAGTTCTCTGTGAACTTCTCAAGCATGGATCCACTCTTGTTAAGAATAAAGCCAGGAGACGACGCTCTCTTTAAATGCCTTTATCAGTATCAGCTAATTAACTGTGTCAGGGCGAGAGGTTAAAAAGGTCTAGGGACACACTAGACTTAGTTCCTCACCCGTAGATATTACTTAAATCTTTTGATTCCGTGGTGGCTCGTCATTTTAGGGGCTTCCTTTGCTGAACCATGCCGAATATCTTGTCATTTGCATACAAGCTCTGATGTCACCTCCTCCCCAGGGTTCCGGGTGCCATTTCTCTGAAGCAGAAGTCATACCCGACGCGGTATCAGACGAAAAGGGATTTTAACAATTAAATCATGAACAACAGGTAATTAGAACTTTAACTTAACATCATTTTGTCTAACATATTAACTTTATAACTTTTAGAACAGATTATTTTGGGGATTTACTCCCAACAACTCTAACGAGCAGCAGTCCTCCCAAAACTGCTGCAGTGTGAGTCCCTCCCACTGGCAGACACTCCTCCCAAAACTAGTGGGGCGTGGGTCACTTCTCCACGGGGTGCAGTCCTTCCAGGACAGCCTGCTCCAGCTTGGAAACGGGTCCCTCTCTATTCACTGGCTGTTCCACTGCATCCCAGCCTCCTCCAGGCATCCACCTGCCCTGGCGTGGGCACCTCCCGCACGGATGCAAGTGGATCTCTGCATCCCCATAGATTCCCATGGGCTGCAGAGGAATCTCGGCTCCGGCGCCTGGAGCACCTCCTCCCCCTCCTTCTCCACTGACCTTGGTGTCTCCATGCTGTTTCCTTCACATGTTTTGGCCTCCTCCTCTTCTCTGGCTGGAATTCAAACTGTGCCACCACTCTGGTTTGATTTTCTTCTTAAATATGTTATCAGAGAGGCATTACTGTAATTCCTAATTGGCCCAGCCTTGGCCAGTGGCATGTCCGTCTTTAGAGCCATCAGGGATTGGCTCTGCCAGACATAGTGGAAGCTTCTAGCGGCTTCTCATAGAAGCCACCTCTGTGGCCTCTGTGCTACCAAAACCCAGGCCATGCAAAAGAAACACAGCTGGACAGAAGTTTATTCTCTAGCTTGTTTTCTAGATATGGTCTGTTGTTAGCAATGCTTTATAATCTCTGAACGTTAAGCCACAATGAGAAGACAGACTTTATGTATACAAAAATTTTCCAAAATTGCCCTAAATAATAAAGAGCAGGGAATTATTAACCAGGATGGGCATCAGAAATGAATTATTATAAGCCTTATATGCCACATATACACCCAAAAGAGTGTAAAATAAAGTTTAAAAAAAAAAAAAAAAAAGCCTTTATATTGCTCTGTGCTTTCATCACAGTCAACTGACAGACAGGATCTGCTACAAGTGTTCATGCCAGGCAGGAGTCATTTATTACTATAGCTGTAGGAGAGAAGACAGATGGACAGAGTTCTCTATCCATACTGGCTTAATAATTTTACCTAAAACAAGTTGCGTTTATTTTGTTAAAATAAATTTTCTTTCATAATTCTTAGGGAGGAAGTGCTTGCCCCTCTTTGTACCTTCATGGCAAAGTAATTCACATTCATTTTCAATTAATGGACCTTGTTTATATGCTGCCTACGTGCCGTTTTAATTTTGGGGTTTAATGTTAAATTTAGTGAATCACGTAAAACCTCTGAGGGAAATCCTGCCAGCTTGTAGACAAAAACATTTCTCAAAAATGCAGGAGCAGGGAGGTCATTCTTCTCCTGTACTCAGCACTGGTGAGGCCACACCTTGAGTGCTGTGTCCAGTTCTGGGCCCCTCAGTTTAGGAAGGACATTGAGATGCTTGAATGTGCCCAGAGGAGGCAACAAGGCTGGAGAATGGCTTGGAACACAAATCCTATGAGGAACAACTGAGGGAGCTGGAGTTGTTTAGCCTCTAAAAAAGCAGACTCAGAGGTGACCTTATCACTCTCTACAACTTCCTGAAAAGGTGGTTGTAGTCAGGTGGGGGTCAGTCTCTTCTGCCAGGCAACAATTGACAGAACGAATGGACAGTCTTAAGCTGCACCAAGGGAAGTTTAGGTTAGATATTAGAAATTCCTCACTGAAAGAGTGCACACTGGAATCATCTGCCCAGGGAGGTGGTGGAGTCACTGTCCCTGAACATGTTTAAAAAGATTGGATATGGCACTTTGTGATTGATGAGGAGGTGTTAGGTCATAGGTTGAACTAGATGGTTTTAAAGGTCTTTTCCAACTTAGTTAATTTTGTGATTCTGTGATCAGCAAAAACTCTTTGGAGACAGGCTTATGACTGTATGTGAAACTCAAGGAGATGAGATGCACCAAGTACTGGGCTTTCTCCTACTTGATGCTTAAATCATGTCAGAATTCATTGTTCTAGCCAAAGCATGGCAACAAGATGCAGGTTTTATTTAGAAAACACAGGCCATTTTCAGTAGCAGACATTTAGACATCTCTAGGGTGATGTGCTGAAGGAATTTGAGCCATCTGAGACTAAAATTCAAAATAATCAAAACCCAGGGCATTTGCATAAATATCTCCTTTTCCTCCTACCTTCCATTACCTACCTATTTGTTTCATTAAGCTTCAGAATGTAATTAAAAAAAAATTCAACTCAAATAGTCCAAAAAGTAATTTCATAATGTGAGTTGCATTACATTGAGTGTAATAGATGGGCTCAGAGCACCCAAAATCAAAAACATTACATGGATTTATAAACTCCTGAACAGTTAAGCAAGGTTCAGAATTTTACAAATCAAGACTTCAGCCTACTCAGGCCGGTAACAGTGTCATTACAAAGCTGGTCTCTGAAAAAATCCTTCCTGCTAATTTGTCAGTCTTTTGAGAGCAGTCTCCGACTTTTCTTGAAATGAAAAATTAGGTGTAGTGGGAAGAATGTAAGCTAAATGATGATAATCCAAGGTGTTTTAACCACCTAATTTCAGCTTCTTTATAACAAATCTTCAGATTTTCTTGATTGGTTTCCACTCATGCATGCAGTTTTGTCAATTAAAACTGAGTAGCCTTAGATTGTTGACATAAATGTCTTAGCAGTTGAGACAGCTTTTCATGTTTTAGTTCAGGAATATGAGAAGGCATGGAGAAATTGAAAACTTGAACATTTCCTAATACATGTAGTTTTGGACAAGCTACATGCTCAATATACATGTAAGAACAAAAAAAAAAAAAAAAAAAAGCAAAAAATCTACAAATGATGATAGAAACCTGAAAACCCCTGTTTTAATGGGCTATTATGCACAAAATAGGACTTTAGTATTTGGAACACATATCAAGATGGACAAAGCATTCTATATACTGAGAATCATTGTCTTTATGGTTATCAACATTCTACAGATTTTTTAAATATGGTAAATTTGACACTGAGTGTGGTAATTAGAAGTATTTTTTTTAATGAGTGACGAGTGATTAGTATTTAACAGAAGCAAGCACCTTCAGGGTATTAATTATTCTAATTTTACTTATTCCAATGCAGTTTGATCGGGCAGTATAGAGGAACACAGAATAAAAATCAGTTTCATGTTTCCAGTACACACAAAAATTTTTCTTAGTTACATAAGCAGAATATTTTTCATGAAAATGGTTTGAGGGTAGGTTGAATTTTTGTTTTTTCAATTTGGTTCCAAATTACTATAGCTGTAGATTTTTTTGTCTTTGAAAAATCTGATATTTCCCCCGTGAGTCTCACCTGCTTCAGATCCAATGTTTTATAAATTCTAAAAGAAATAGGTTTTTCTATTTCCTGTGAAGATTTTTGGTCACAATATTTTTGCACCGATACATCTATGATCCTCTACCGACTTAGTTCCTTTTTTTTTTTTGTTCTATTTCCCATTTCCTTTAGTTTTCAGATTTATGATCAATACTTTTATTGTCAACTTGTGCTATCTTTTGTCGTTCTTCTGCTTCAGATATTTTGTGCTGTGCTCTTTTTAGTGCAAGAAGGGTGAATGAAGGTTACACATATAATCCCCAAAGCCTTCACAATCATCAAAAGGCCCAGGCTCCCAGACATCATACATCTTCAACCTGAGGCAAATTAATTCATATGAATCCATACTGGAAAGCCTTCCTGACAGACATTTGTAGCAGTGCCTGTTGTGCACCAGTATCACCAATACTACTAGATTGTTTTTCATTGACTGAGTTGTCTGTGGTAGACTCACTGAGGTCAATTCAATGTCCAGAGTGCTGTCAGCTATAGCTGTAACTGAAATCAATGGCTACTTTGCTCTACACAGCTTCACCTCAGAGGAAAGAAACTCTGAGAGAGAGTTAGGAGACTGCACTGGTGGTCACACTTGGAAGAGGCACAAAAATCACAATGCACATCAGCGCCACAAAACTCTGTCAGAAGTTACAATAAGAATATGCATTAAGCTCACACCTTCATATGGGCACAACTACAGAGTGAAAATAGAAAATTTCAATAGTTTTTTAAAGCTACTTTCCAAGCCTCCAGAGCATAATAGAAGCTTTTGGAGAGATGTCCAGAACTGCAGTGGTATGGGCAATTCATTCAGTGAAATTGCCTCAACAGGTAATGCTGCCCCCCAAAACAGCATTTATATAAGCTAGAAACACAGTTAACTGTGTTATTTAAAAAGATCAACAAGAACACAATGGTGTTTTTCTCTTTTATTATGAAAGATACAAAAACAGAGTGTAGTGAAACATGTATCAGTATCATTAGAAACATGAACTTTTTTTTAACCAACTCTGTACATAAACAAAATTCCCCAAGTGGAACAATACCAAATGTGAGACACATTAGAATACATGATATATACAAGTTCAGAGATTTAATATCTCTGTTACTCCATATATAATGGCTACACAACAAGTCAATTCCTACCTGTTTTCCACAAGTATTTTAAATTAGATTTATGAGACAACCCAAGCAAAATAAAGCAGAATCTGGGAAATGTTCTACTATTTGAATGGCTACTTTATAAAAATAGTCTAAAATAATACAGCCAGGTTTTCAAGTCACGCTGAATATTCTGTCAAATAGTCCATACGTCAAACTGATGTAGGTAAAAGAACGAAAACTGTTACTAAGTTTTATTGTCATCAAACCAGAAATATCTCAGGAGTTCAAGATGCGCTTGTTTTCAGATCGCTAATTAACTACTGGGAAAAGCAAGTCTTTTTGTTTGTTTTTTATAAACTCTTCCTTCAAACAGAAAAGCCAAACAAAATACTTAACCTTGCTTTGCCTGATCAGACATTCTGATTAAAAACATGAAATACACGAAGATGCACTACTTTGTATGGTTTTTAACTGGAACCAGCTACTGCTTAATTGGTAAGGCACTTCTTCCTTCAGATCAGTCCACTTCCCTACATTTTAGTTTAGCTCCATTTCACACAGAGAAGTGACTTCAGCTATGCCATCTGTGACAGCAGAAGGGATGTTGTTAAGAGCTCCTGCTTTCCAAGCATGGATGGCCTCAACAATACCTTCTGGATTGCTTGAACCCAAGTCACATAGTGAATATACAGCCGCCAGCTGCACACCCCAGGGAACACCTGCAAAAAGTTAGTGAAAATCAGCTTATAGAAACTTTGATAAGCAAGAATGTTTTGGAGAATCTTGAATCTATACAAACTGTTATTCAAGAACTGAAAACACAACACATCAACAGTTGTGATGCCTAATGTTGTAACACAAAAAGATGACAACCTGCACACAAATTCCGTAACATCTCATTTTATACTAACATTTTCCAGTTTTCCCAATTTAGCAACTTTTCAGTATTCAAAGGGCATACAAGAGTTGAGAATCTAGTGACTTTAGTCAAGCACAATTAGACTTAAGGAAATAGTAAAGTTTGCACTGAGTTTGAAACAAATACAGACATACACTGTATACCATACACCACCAAGTCAGAAGAACTTGAGATTGGAAGGAAGAGAAGTTAAACAGGTGGTTCAAAACAGCTCCCTAACATTAACTGCTTCACTGCAAAATGTACTTAACATTCAGAGTAACTTAGCAACATGGATCTCTGCTGCTTCCTTGTTTTGTCTCATCAATATCTTGAAGTGTCTTTCTCCCAGTACAACAATTTTGTTAGTAGTAAGCTTCAGCATAAATTGCTCAGGTAAAAAACTAGCTATTACTGCTCAAGTTACAAATTACCCTTCAAGTGATCTTAACTCCATCACCCCTTAAGCAATCTCTAAAGCAGCTGATAGGCTCTTACATTAAACAGTCCAATTCCAAGATGTCTGAAACCATCTCAGAATTTTTCTCTGTCTCAAACAGAAGATAATACTGTTAATAACTCATTAACTTCGTAAGAAAAAGGGACTCAAACTGAAAGCTGTTTGACCTGTTATGCACTAACATAAACTGCAAAAGCAGGCTGTTTTGCCATATGTGCCTTAATTTATGTTCTGGTATTGCAAAACTTCACATTGTGGATGTTACACTCAAGTTTCTCTAAAAAAACATTACCTTCCTCCTTTGCATGCTGTACAAACAGTCCAATTACTGAACTAATATTCTTCACTGCAGCAAGACAGCCTTCCTTCAAACCTATTTGTCCTAATCGACCTGAAAGAAAAAAAAGAGTTACTACATATGACTATTTAGACAGTCAGCTTCGCAGCTTTTATACTTCCCAACGTGTTGTGTGTTGATGTATCAACAGAAAATACAAATTTTACCTACAAAAAAGTAATTCTTGTTACCATCTTGTCTTGGGAACAATAGTTGTTCTATTTCTTGTGTAACAAAAGACCCCGAGGTATTTTTCGTCAGATTGATTCAACCTCCCATAGGTTTACAATTTTTAAGTGTAAAACTGAGAAAGAATGCAATTTTTGTTTAATAAACAATATCATACAGCCTACATACTAAAAATATTTTTGAAACTCAAACTATAGCTATTTATATCAAATGCCATCTAGATCCCCAAAAAATAATCTAATTTAAATTTATTATGGTATCAAGTTGCATAAAAATGTATTTTATACTGCTGGAAACCATAGAGCATGAAGCTGTGTCATGGGAGGTTTAGGTTAGCTATTAGAAAAATGTTCTTCATCCAGAGGGTGGTTAGGCACTGGAACAGGCTCCTCAGGGATCTGGTCACAGCGCCAACCCTGTGAGTTCAAGATGCATCAGGCACATGCTGTGATTCCTGAGGCTGTCCTGTGCACAGTAGAAGTTGGACTTCAGTGATCCTAGTGGGTCCCTTCCAACTCAGGATTTCTATGATTCTATATGTGGCTATAGATGATTTCATTTTAAATACATAAAACATGTTGGTATTTGTTATCATGAATCAGTATAGCATCTCTCAAAACTGAAGTACCTGCTTTCCACAGGCTGATAAACAGAAAATATCTGCATAAAGATCCAGTAAAATTAAAAAATACTTCAACTCCCTTTCCAGACAGGCCTGACACTTTCATAAGGACATACTTACACAAAGTACTTCAATCAAGAATTTAGATTACTTACCAATTAGTCTGAGTATCAATGCTATAACACTGTCACGAATGGATTGAGTTGTTTCATGCCCCTTTCTCTTCTTTATCCAGTTATCCATAGAAGGCCAAAGCACTTTGCTGGGAAAGAAAAATGAATTTGAAAATCTCATACTGCATGAAGGGGAGGTTATAGTATTCATACAATAAGGAAGGCAAATGACTCTTTTGTTTATTACTAACTTTAGGCAGACTGACTTCACAGATGTATATGAAATCATGTTGCTTTCAAATGTCATGCTGATATATTCTGTAAGTTTCTTATATGACTGAAAATTGAGTTTGTGTGTTACAAGTAGGAGGTGATACTTGTTTTTAAACCTAAAAGGACTCAAAGTAAGACTTTTTAATCCTTAAAATTATGCTAATAGACCTAGTTACCTATTACCAGCACAATTCACAATTGCCTTGGTATGGCTTTAATTAAAATTACATACGTTTCACTGAAGCTAATATGTATTAATTTTAAAAGTATTTCACCTAAAATAACTTCTTTACTATCTGAAAATATGGAACTTGTATAGAAGACAATGATGACTATAAGTATCACTTATTATGTTATGTCACAGATAAACAAATGTCTACTAAGTCATGTAACCTCTATATAGGAAATCAAGGCTGTCAGATGAGTGTAGGTATCAAAATGAAGTCTTTCAAACAAGGATAAGTAGTGTAGCAGTCCATATCCTAGATTGTAGCTTCAAAGAAAATTTAAGACATTGAATCTAAGTATTATAATTATTTTAGAACTAAAATCAGACTGAAATCAAGATAATACCCTAATGAGTATGGATATATTTCACTTTCAGCACTGAAGCAGTGTTATTTTCCTATCAGGAATTCCACCCTCATTTTCTACTGTGAGGGCAGAGGAATTCAACAAGTAAGTTCAGAAGAAGAGAATCACTTTGCTTCACCAACAGACAATTCATCTCAAAATCTTATAGCTATTTTGAAAACAATTCTTTACTAGAACAGTTCTAACAGAGTTCATTTCTTAGGATAATACCATAAAATCCTACATTTCCTCATTGATCACTCCTTCTATCTTAAAATAATGCAGACATACACAGGAGTCTAGGTCTCATCAGGTTGAAACATCCTCATTTCTAAATACCTATGCAATATTTTATTATGTTAAAAGCTAAGTCATGATGAATTTGGGAAACAAAAAAACACCACCAAAACAAAACACAAAAAAACCACAAAGGAAAACATTTGAAAGAAGTAATTGCCACAATACCTTATAACATTATCATGCGTCCAATCCCACTTCATGTGACAGCAGAGTAGATCAACAGCAAATATATACTGCCAAGCATCTTCACTCAGATCTTCTCCATACTGCTCACTCAAGTGAAATTCTACTTTTGTACATGACTGCATCTCTAAAAGCAGGTTTGAGACCATAATACCAGCATCTAAAGATGAACTCTGAAATTTTAGAAGGTAATTGCCTTAATGCATGAAAAGTTACCAGCCCAGAACCAAACTCTACAAATATTTGATACTGACTGTGTACAGCATCTTACACCATAAATCCAACTTTTGGGTTGAATTAACACAAAAAAATAGAGTACATAAACTAAAACCATCAAGTACTAGTATTTTTCCCGACGCCTTTACTAAGAGGAGAGTTTGGGGAAAAAATATCCAAACAAGAAAAACCACAGATCTCACACCCACTCTGTCATCTCATTCTACAATTTGGGGATTTTTGTTTCTCTCCAAGTAGCATTAAGGTAAGAAGAGTGTTTTTCCAGTAAAAGAAGATTAGTCTAATATTGTTCACTTTCTAAATAATTTTAAAATTTGTTACCCTTTATTTTTCATTAGGGGGAAATTTGCAAGCAAATACTTTCAACAGTTGAGGTAAATAAATATGCCATGTGAAATCATTCTGCTAGTTAAGTAGTTAGGGAAGAAAGGAAATTAAAAAACAAACAGTTTTTGAATACCTGACTAAGCTTATCACATAAAAAGAATGGTGCTTGACACATCTTCCCATCATATGACACAAAACCTCATATAATTGGCAAGTTCTGCCATGGTGCACGTCACTAAAATTACATGCTTTGACCAAGAAATAAATACTCATTGCATGTGAGTTTCACTTTCAGAAGTAGAATAATCTTCCCCTAAAATTATATGTATAACAGACCATCAATCACAATCTACTTGAAACTTTTACCTGTATTTCTACTCAAGTAAAACAGCTTACAGACAGGATGATTTCATCTCCTGTCTTCAATATAGAAAATTCTGAGGTCTTTGTCCCCAGCTGCAGCAGCTCTCATATTTCAGAGATCCATTAATAAAGTAGGTAGTGTGAGTGCAAAGAATATTTCCAGGAATGCTTACTAGAACATTCTTATGTGCATCTCTACTGGCATGATTCTAAAAGGTGTAACCTAGTAGAATGGAGAATACCAATTCTTTGCTAAAGAGAGACTGCAGTAAAACCTAACTCTGAATACTAGAGCTTAATGCTACATCACAACTGTGATTTAGTAGTAAAATCTAGATACAAATCCATGCCAAATAACCCCACTCCTGCATTAAAGCAGGAAGTTTAGGGAGCTGTAATTTCAGTGATACCATATTGAATTCAGGGCTGGCATCAGAGGTTAAAAAAAAAAAAATATCATAAAACACCAAAAGGCTATGATGACAGAGTGAGACTACTGCATTCCTCAAGGCAGTTGTAGAGCAGTGTGTTAGAATAGGGAATAGATTAACTATTGTCGTGGTTTAGGAATTGTATTCTCCAAATCAGTGCTCCCACTGAAATCAAGCACTGCTTGCTTCCTCCCTTCCTCTTGTCTGTGGTGAGATGGAAAGGAGAATTGGAGGCACAAAATGTAAAGATCACAGGTTCAGGTAAGAATGATTTACTGGAAACAGCAATGAGATAAAACAAATGGTAATAGCAATAAATTATGGAGGGTACAAAAGAGAGACCGGCAATTCACATGGAAACAACCATACCCAACCTCTCCCTCCACCACACTATGCTGACCTGGAAGGGACTCCCTTCCCCACATCCCTGGTAATGATGTGAGGTGGTACAGAATAAACTTCCCGGTCCTAGCCAGGCCCTTTTTGGCTACTGCAAAAATTAACCCTGTCCTGGCCAGAACCAGGACAGCTATAAATCAGTATGATTCTGTTCACTTGATATTTACAAAATCATTTTATTTCCAGGAGGCAAGCCTGGCATTAATATGGAGTTTTCAAAAATAAGGGGTCCTAGCCTTTAAACAGACACACAAGCCTGTTACACCAACTCCTTTAGAAGCAAAGCACCTCTGGCTTTCCATCTGCGTGATACAAAATTGCTCCCCATGATTTCAATTTTTCCTCCTTGCAACATTCTTTTCAGGATGGTAGTACCTGCATGCTGAAAACTGACAGAAATTAAATGATTTGCCAAACAGCTCAAAGACTTGAAGTCAGGTCAAACTGATCATCCTTCTTCTGATATCACTGGTTTTTACTGATCACACCAACCGCTTATTAAATTAAGTTTTTTTGTGATAAACAAGTATTTACAGTCTACCTTGCAAACAGATCATGAGTAAAAAGAGACAGGCTCATCTTGAAATTAACTGTAGTAATGTATTACCTGTTACACAGAGAACTACAAAAGATAAAACCAATGCATATTTTAAAAAGCAACAATACAAAGCAAAAGCAAAAATATCTCCAAGGACAGTTCCACAGATGGAAAGAATTCCCTAGTCCTACAACACTCTAGGAAAAAGTTTAAAAACAACCTTTACTTTTAATGTATTAGTACTTAATAGGGAAAACAAGAGAAGTTTTGTATTCTAGTAGTGTCTAGACAACTAGGGGAAAAAGGCATGAAGCAGCATTAGTTGCGCAGTTGTACAGCCTCTATGGGATATTCACACCCTTCATTAGAAAATTAAGTTGCTTGAGTTGATTCAGCCAGCCAAGCAACCAATGCAGACAAAAGGTGATACTGACAATGAAATCAGACATTACCTGTTCCCAGTTGAGATAAGCACTTAAACAAGCCAGAATGTCATTGCTTGCACTTCGCCTGACAACTAATTGCATAGCTTTGTTAATTGCACCTTGGAAGACAAATATGTCAGACCATACATTGGTGATAAATAAAATCAATTTTTCCGAGTCTGGAAAGTCTAAGGAAAAAAAAGAAATAACAAAGTAAGTTTTTAACATTTTAAAACACCAAAATACATCTTCAGGCATTCAAAAATAACTATAAAACCAGAGAACAATGACAATAGGTGATGTTAGTCTAAAGTAGTAATACTGACTGTTTATAGTGGATTTGGTAATTGTGTAGCTTGTGTTGTCATAATTCTGATGGGAATATGTGAAACTACATGAAAGAGGAAAGCCTGAGATAACTGCATAGTAATCAAATAAAACCAAACAAATTTTAAAAAGCCTAAACAGCACTTAAGATATGCTTACAGCTGTTCCCATTCAAAAATAACTATAAAACCAGAGAACAATGACAATAGAAACTTATGCAACTCAATGTATAGAAGAGAAAATCATCTAATAAAAGTCTGCATTTAGCTATTAAAAGTTTGGATTTAGACAGAAAAAGAAGGGAAGAAAGGGGTAATGTTTAATATTTGCAAGAGCACACAAAAAGAAAAAGCAGTAAGGTAATGCAAAACAAAAGGCTTAGTTATTAATTTAGGTTAAGAAAATATATCTGACAAGTAATAGTTTCTAACATGATGCAGTATTAAAACTATTAACATGAAAGAAGTAAAAGTAGTTATAATGGACTGAAGGATAGAAAAACAGAGGGGAAAACAGGAATTCCAGAAAGAAACAAAAACATTACACCCCCTCAAAAAATGGTAATTCAGAACAAAATAAAATCACAAACTTTTTTAAGATTAATAAAAAAAAAAATAAAGAAAAACCAGGAATGTTATATGAAAGCTAGTAAGTAATTGAAAGAATTTCAAGCTGTAGCACTTTGCTTGTGCTCTTGAATTTTATTTTATTTTAATGTGAAACACAGGTACTAGTATACTATTTTCAAACTTAGTGAGTTTTAATCTTCCAAAACTAAGATTCTTAACTTAGCAATAGTATGTGTTACCTTTGTTCCTTTGACCAAAAGGCAGGGGGAAAAGAAAGGGAACCAAAATGGTAAAAACTTCTCAACCAAGCGAGAATTTGGATAACAGGAAATAAAAAGATTTTAAGGAGGACATATAAGAATACACTGGTTTTGTCCAGCTCCTGACACTATTTTAAACACCTGGTTTTAAATCACACTTACTTTATGAATCAGTACCTACTCAATTAAAGTAAGAAAATGCTAATAGGCTAAAAGGATGAAATTCCCAGAAATCACATTATCATTTTGGATACGGTGGGGAAATGAAAGCACAGAGTATCCTAAATGAAATATTTCCTTGGAAAAAGAAGTAGACTACTAAAAGCCCAGGTCACCATAAAACTACAGCATATATGTGGTGGAACTATGAGAAGGGGAATTTTTTTCTAGAACAGTCTGGGTTACAGAAAAAAGTTCTAAGGGAAACAACCCTTTAACAGGATTTCTGTTTGTTTTTACAAACCTAACAATTCTGACACACTACAGCAAAAAGACACACAGCATATTTAAGATAAAAGGCCACTAAGCCACACTATACCTTCTTTAAGTAGGCTATAGCAGAAAAGGCGGGCTCTTTCCAAATCTCCCAACTGTCGACAAATTCCTGCATAGACTCGACACAGAGCCTGACTGAAATTGTAATTTGTAGCATTCTTTTGAGCCTTCAGCTTATTGAGAATAACATGCAGCAAGGACTCTGCTAAATGCTGTAAGACACAAAATATATTGTTAGACTGCTACATACTTAAGAATACTTGACAACATTGTAGTAATATAACAAGTAAAAAGAACTATCTTATTTGTAAGAATACTGTCTGCATACATTTAAAAATGCAGGAAAGTAAATCAGAGGCAACCAGTGGAAAAAGAAAAGAGGGAGGAGCGAACAACTTCCCAGAATAAACATGCCATAGACAAATGAAAATAGGGCTACTATTGTTTGAATATGAATCATTTAGTTATTAACAACAGTCTTCCTCAAAGAACAAGGAGAATAATGACAAGTACAAGGAATGAGGAGAGGAATGACCGGCAGAGTAACCTAAATAACCTAATCAGAGCAAATATAAGCACCCTGACTTAGCTATTTCCAAAGATGCCACAGAAGGACAAACGTTGTCCAGGTGTGAGATTCACTAAATAAGCTTATAGCAGTCTTTCCCCAGATCACTGTACGCATTGCAGGAGATGGGGAGGAGATGTTGCCTGTAGTAACATGGGACTCAATATGAAATGCAAAGAAAAAGAATATTGGGATTGTGCACATTGTGCATGACTTACTAGGGGATGCTTGGAGGGAGACCTATAAGTGGGGAATAGAATGATAAGTTTAGGAGCCAGGTGCTGAAGAGTACACAGTTCAGACTGGGTACCTGTGGACAGCAGGGATTCTGAGTGTTAGCTTTGGGAGGAACCAGAAGGTCTAAGCCAGCTATCTGAAACACCACGAGTCTGAGTGCCAGACACAAGTCTGGACCAGCTGCTGGAGGAATGTGTCCACACTTCTGTGTCTGCAAGTTTGTCAGCGCATGTGATACGGGTGGGAAGAATATCAGTCATCTACTGGATGGACTGAGTGCCTAACGTTAGCTGTTGGAGGAATCCATGAATGTATTTTCCTTTACCAGGATTTCAATTTGATTAGCTAGACAAGGGAATAAGAGTAGGTGTGTATTGTGTGTACGTCTCTCTACTAGGAGTACATGCTTGGCCTTGCTACTGGCTGAACCTGAAAACATAAAGCTACAAGCCTTGCTTCTGTGAAGTTACCAGACTTGGCAACTCCTAACAAAGATGACCTGAGATCTTGTTAGCAACTTCTCAGGAGAACTTAATTAGGTCCAAGGACTATAACACAACAAAATGCTACCCTGTATCAGTTGGTGAATTGCTTTGCTGAAAATTACGAATTATCTATGAGAAAGATAACAAATGAAACTAAATTTTTGAACACTGATGCTAAGGAAGTTCTGAGAAATAAAATAAGGGAAGTATTTTCCAATAAAATTAAATTTAATAACCTGATGTAGAATAGTAAAATTAAACATACAACAGAATTATATACCAGAATATACAATATCTTTTTTAATTTTTAAAAAATAGAGCAGTTTTGGAGGAACTCTTTCAACTATTAATATTATCCACTTCAAGAAGTGCTGAAAAAATAAAGCGGTTTATGCATATATCAGAAAAGCATATATATTTATAAATGCTGTTTTGCATCTTGGATACCACTGAACAGTAATTTCTTGTGCAGTTCTGTATTTTCTTACGTTATACAAATCTAGATTTCTAATAACCTTTCAAGACTACACTTTCACACAGGAGATTGCCAGAACAACTGAGAATTCAAATACTACAAGCTTATACTCCTTCCATCTGCGCAGAAGTGCTTATTAAACCATAAAATTTAAAATTATGTTACTTACCTTGTTTTTTATACCAAATTCATAGACAACTTCTTTCTCTTCATCTCTCATTACTGGAATCTTTGAGACATTACCAACATGCACGTGACCTTTAATAACTGGTAACAAGTCAAAACAGGATTCAGCAACTTTCTTTAATGCCAAAGAAACCTTCTGGCAGTCAGGATCGTTCTTTACTGGTAGTGATTCTTCTAAATTGGAGCTCTGTGATGAATGACTGATTTCAAAGCTTTTACTATGGAAAGCCTCCTGCATTTCAGAGGTGGTATTTTTAGTATTTCTGACAGCAGTAATATCACTGGGCTCCAAACTTGGTGGTTCACTGTCCAGCCTCAGTCTTTTGGCACTTCTTGGCATAGATCCCTGCGATAGTGTTCTTTTTTCAAGATGATTTGATGACCTTGAAAATAATTGCTGATTTTGCACATCTTTGTCTTCATCTTTGCTACAATCAGATTTCAAATTGCTTCCAGCTTTAACAAAAGCAGTCGATGTAGATGCGATTGCTTTGAATCCACCTGTTTGAGACACAGGTCCTGGCAAACTTTGGCTGTCTGGAAAAGCACATCGGTTAAGCTGAATATTGCCTTTCAGAATGTTTAGTGTCCTTGCCCTTGCAGACAGCTCTGGATACATAGTGTCCAATATTTTCACAGAGTTCTCCTGAGGAGCACCTGGACCAGCACTAACTGCTGCAAAGAGAGGAAGTCTTCCTGGAACGGGAAGTGCATGCTTTGGAATGGAAGTACAAAATTTCAAAGGTGAGGAGCAAATCCTTCTACCTACTGCCATTTCTGAGGGTGAGGGAGGAGAAAATAAAAGAGCAGATTTTACTGTTGGAGTATCTGCTAATGGAGAAATGAGAGGAAGAACAGGAGTTTTGCGTAGTGGGGATATCAGGTCATCAAGAGGGGAAAGCAAAGAGGATTGACTTGTAGAGGACATTACTGGGGACACAGTACAGGCAGTTTTTGGAGGAGTAGCAATCAGAGGCAGTAGCAAGGGGGGCAGAGGAGGACCTATCTCTTCCCTGATTTTACTTATCATCTCAGATGAGCATTTTGTTGCCTCAGAAGCATTTGCAAGAACTGGCTGAGTAACTTTAGAAGTCTTTCTTTTTCTTTTACCTTGAAACAGTCTCTTTGATAGCTTGGTATGCATTACTTGGGCAGCTGTCTTGGTAGAAAGAGTCAAGATTTCAGATAGTTCTTGCTCTTTACACTTCAACTTACTGCTCTCATTGAGAGCACAGGACTCTGATTCCACCATATGTAACTCCTCAAATACTGTCTTTTGTGGTTCAGAAAGCTGCCCAACTGTTTGACAACTGCACCTTACATCAGAGAGGGTTGGATTTGGAAGACACTTGAGTAAATTTTTTTTTCTACCACTGTCTATGAAAATATCAGTGCTGCTTTCTTCTGTGTTGCAAGCAGTACAAGTTTGGTTATTATTATATTTTTCAAACCCTGAGACCTCCATATCAACACTGTGTAATAGACTTTGTTCCCCATTTGACTGAAGTTTTGCAGAATCATTTTCTTCTAAGAAACTGTCAAGTGATAACGTTCTTGTATTTAATTTACCATTTTTTACAGTGAGCCTGCAATTTTCTGAGAATCTGTTTAACATCTTGCATAGTGGTAACCTATTTGTTGAAGCATTTGGCATGACAGGGCTTTCTTTTGATATTCCAGATTTTAATAGATTTTTCTCATGGTGACTGATGCATCCAGTTATGTTAGACTCCACCATGAGTTCATTAGCACTCTCACTGTTTTCAGAAGTTACTGATGTACATTCCTTTTTGCAACAGACTGAGTCTTCAGGATAACCCTCCCCAGTCACACTTGACCCCTCATTTGCAGCATCTCCAGAGTTGTTTGGTTCACAGTGTGTATTCATATCCACTACAGTGCCTGCTTTTAGGTGACTAACTGTGAAAGTCTGTCCTGGGTGCATCACTGAATGAAGCTCACATACTTGGTAGTCAGCATCAACAATTGCACCACTTCCTAGAGCATCCACAGTAATTCTCCTGGAAGCTCTCAGTTTGTTTCTGAACTTTGGAACACATTCAGAACACTTCACATACTTAACTTTTTGTATAGAACAGTCTTTCTCTTCACAGTCATTGCTCTGCTCTGGCATATCAAAATCACTTTTACACCTTATGGCATTTTTCCCAGAACTCTCAAAACTATTAGGTTCTTTACTTTCTCCCCCACCTGTTAGTAAACCAGTCCTAGAAGGATCTGTTCTGACCTTGCATGTAGAAGTCCTACATCCTGATTCTTGACAATCAAACTTTTGGAGGAGAAAACCATTCTTCTTGTAAGAGTTTGCACACATGATCTGTGATTTAACAGATGTCTGAGGTTCTTTATCTACTGGCTGCTCCTTATCTGAAGTTTTCACTCCATTTTTGTGTACATATTCTCTCTCAGGGCAGCCCAGTTCTTTGACTTTTTCAGCAGACAGAATCTCAGCACCCTCTTCTAAGTTTTCTGAAGAACAGTTAAATGTACTATTCATAATAGAATTTGTATGTCCCTTATTTTCGCAAGAACACGAAAAAGCGGCCTTTCCTCTGAAATTAGTTTCAAGGAAACCAACAACTTTCTGCAGACTGAGATTTAGATCAGGAGGTCTTGTGGATTCCAAGCCAATTCCCACTTGCACAGGAGAATTGGTTTCCTCATTATTTATATCACATTTTTCCAAGTCCTTTTGAGTTGAAAAAGCCAAGCCACTTCCATAATCCATTTCTGAAGTAGGCTGGCAAATGATCTCCGAAATACTGCTTTTCTTCACAACATTCTTTTCCCATTTCGGTGAACTGGAACAAGTCTCAGTCACCAATTCCTTGCTTTGTTTATCTAATTTCCCTTCTATTTCATCACATTTAACATTTTCAGTTATCAAGAGCTGAGTCAGGGGTTTTGCAAACTGTTCCAGAGAAATAGGATTGCTTTCTACTGAGGTAGATTCAATAGTATCCCCTCCTGCTAACAACTCACTGCTTTCCCCTCTGCAATCTTCTGAATTAACTTTGACTTCAGTCTCTAGAGATTCAAACACTCTAAGGTTTTGAGATTTGGACTGCCCACATTCTAATGTATTACACAAGTTTTCAGGTTGTTTTGTTTCACCTTTCACTTCTGTAGAATCTAACACAGATGATTCACACTTGGCTACACTGCTTTCTGCACCAGTAATGCATGCTGTCTTTGGTAGTGCAAGTATATTTTCTAAGTCTGACTTCCTTTGAGATAAATTACTAACATCTTCCTTGGGATATGGTTTGCTTTGTAAACACACCCCCTCATTTATATCTACTGATTTTACATTTTCTGCACTGTGAGGTAGCTCTGATAAGTCAGCTACTTCTAGAACATTTCCTGTGTTAAATTTCACAGCTAGTTCAACAGCTGGAGCTCTGGTTATATTAATGTCTTCAATTTTGAGCAGTTCATCTTTTGGAAAGACTGACAAAGTTCTGATTCCTTCAGTAGCAGATACAGGTAAGTAATGCCTAGTCTCTGGTTCACATTCTCTGTTCACTTTGTCTTTTGTTTGCATATGTTGTTTCTCCAGAATCTCTTCACTGTCATATTTTATTTCAGAGCACTGAGAGTGTGCAGACACCTTACCAGCTTCAGCCATATTAGTTAATTCAATTACATTTTTTGATTTATTTTCAACCTCTTCATTCTCTATCAACCCATCAGATTTCTCCTGAGCATCTTCTTTTTGAAGCACAGTATATTGCTCAGATAGCAAATGAGTAACACTGTGCAGAATGGATGCATCTCTGGGAGTTTCTCTCTGTGTTACTAATTTCTCTCTCTCTGTATTCACTAATTCACCAATTTTTTCATGTGTACCCTCATTATCAACAGCACTACTTAAGGTTACATTCTCCTCTGTTTGCTCTACCACACTACATTTTTCCATCTGATTCTGAGGCTTGAAACTTTGTAACATGAAATCTGCTGAAGAATCTCCCTCTTCACCTCTCATGTCCTCACCATCTCCTTTCTGTTCTTCCACGTCTTCTGATTTGTGTGCTGTTGCTCCAGTTAGTTCTCTGTTCTCAGTTTCCATATCCTCAGAATTCTCCTCCAAACAATCTTTGTTATTTTCCATGTTTGTAATTAGAGTAGCACCTTCAGCTTGCTTTCTTTCAGCATCTCTCTTCTCCTTGCTTGGACTGATAGGAATATCCTTTTCATTCCAAATCAGATTAAGTGAGATTTCTGCATCAAAACCATTCTCAGGTGATTTGCATTGTCTGTTACACTCATCACCGGGGCTGATTACATTATAACTCAGAGGCTGAACTTGGTCTTGTAAAGTATCCTCCACTGCAGAAGTACTGCAATCATCTTCACTGCAATCATCTTCTTCATCACTGGAATCTCCCAACAACATATCCTTCAATTAAAAAAAAACAACCAAAGTTAATAATCTAAACTCTAGTACCAGTTTTAAGACCTACTTTTCTAAACAAGTATGCTTAAGGCCCTGACATGCAGTGGTTTTGAGAGATTAAGGCTGGTCAACAAAATTATAACCTTCTCCATCATTGTTCTTCATAGTAAATGAAAGTACCTCTGCAAAAAGTAGGAGACTTCTTTATCTACCTACTTGCATTCTAAATTTACTGGGAGAGGGCATTTCAGTAGCATTTAACTTTCAAGCTCTGGAATTTTGCTATGAAAGCCATGCTTATATTGAACACAAATTGGGGAGTTCAAGTCTGCACCACTGGGAAATTATGACAGCAAGTTGAGACATAGGTGACTGTGTACTGGTTTTGGCTAGGATAGTTAATTTTTTTCACTGTAGCTACTGTGGGGGTATATTTTGGATTTGTGCTGAAAACAGTGTTAATAATATAGAGATGTTTTCATTATTGCTGAGTAGTGCTTGCACAGCATCAAAGGCTTTTCTGCTTCTCCTACTGCCACACTGGTGAGGGTGCTGGGGGTGCACGGGAAGTTGGGAGGAGACACAGTCAGGACAGCTGATGCCAACAGACCAAAGTGACATCCAACACTGTTATGGCATCATGCTGAGCATATAAAGAAAGGGAAAGAAGGAAGGGTGGGACATTTGGAATGATGGCATTTATCTTCCCAAATCACTGTTATGCATGATGGAGCCCTGTTGACTTGCCTGCTCAAGTGAAAGAGCGAATGAATTCCTTGTTCTGCTTTGCTTGTGTGCACAGCTTTTCCTACTAATCTGTCTTTATCTCAACCCACATGTTTTCTCACTTTTACTCTTCTGATTCTCCCCAGGATCCTGCTGGTGGGGAAGTTAGCAAGCACCTGTGTGGTACTTAGTTGTTGACTGGGGTTAAACCATGATACATCTACTTCTGAAGATTATGTTTTTGCTCCCTTCCACAGGCAGTATGCTACAAGGTTAAAGAAGTATCCATATGGATATAAACACCCAGAGACCCTTTCAGTCCATGAGTAACTAATATTGGTACCAAAAAAAAAAAAAAACCCCAAAAAACAACCAAACAAAAAACCCCAAAAAACCCACGAATATAAATTATGATTTCTTCAGTAATTTTAAGATCAAGTTAAGTGCCAAGTCTGACACATCCTGAAACTCACCTCTGTAGTGAGTGGTGAAGGCTGTACTGGAGAAAGTAGGGCAGGGAGAGGTCTGGCCCAATTCAATATATCCATCACATTTCCACCGGGGTCGCTCTGCTCCTGATCGGAGAAGCCTGAAGTGCTGTGCTCCCTGCCTGTCTGTATTATCACATCTACAGTTTTATCCTCACCACTGTGCAGATGTTCTTCAGTAGTCCTGTTCTCAGCACAGTCATCTCCAAAAGGCTCAGTACTTTTTTGAATATTCATTGCTGTTACAGAATTTTGCTTTACAGTACTTTCCACTGAAGAACACCAAGGTAGTGTTTTGCCATCATACTTCCTGATCTTTTGGTGACTTTGTACAGTGTCTAAGACAGAAAAAAAATGTTAAGAATTTTTCCCCTCCCATTTTTGTTTACAGAGATAATACATAATAATAATAATAATGTAATACCATGTATTTCAAGTGATGTTTCCAAAGAAGATCTTAGTCACTTTCAGAAATGCTTGCTTTATAGAGATGTGATGCTGCTATTCACAATTACTTTTTCATGACAAAGGCATATGTGCGTGCAAAGAGCTTCTCCCCAAACACTTTCTGTGTTTGGATCATTAAAACATTCCCAGTTTTTCCTATCAGGAAGGGTCATTCTTGGTAGGATTGAAGGTCCATATGTTTTCAGTCTTTGTCCAGTAATTCACAGTCAGTAAAAGCAGGACAACCATGCACAGACATTCCCCACTCGGGCTGTAATTCTCAGCTTAAAGCAATTTGCAGGTTTGAGCCAACAGCTGTACTTCCAAGCAAGTTACAATTATACCCTGCCATAAATACAACAAGGGAGCTCTTACTACATTTCTAGTTTATGATTTAATTTGCATATGCTTTTAAATTGTTTGCTCTTTAAATTTAAATATTGAGTCTAATTACACAAGATTTTGTCTTTAATGTTATTTAGTCAGAGCTGAACCCTTAATAAAAAAGTACCGCAATGTATCCTATGCACAAAGGAGTCGGAACAACTAAGATAAAGGTACTGAACAGTTGACAACCTTTCCAAGATGTCAACTATACAGTTTTACAGTTATTCTAACAACAAGAAAGCATGTCCAAATGCTCTGTATGATTCTTTGCACTGTACTTTTGCTTTGTTACTTTTCAAATCACAGTTTTAACTATTACACAGCAACTATATTATTATAAAGATAGAACACTTTCATCCAGGAATGTCTAAAGACAAATAATTTAAATTTATTATAATGGTGCTAAATACTTCAAAAAGGGAAAAGATGGCCCAGTTTCCTGAAATTTAAATTCTATGATTTTATGAAATGAAAATATTACCTCCAATAAGACACTAGAAATCAACAACTCCCAAACCCCAGTGTGTCATATGGAACTAGAATCTATCTTTAGTATTTGCAATTCTTGTATGACATTGTATATGTGATCTTGTTTATAGAGTTCACAAACACTACTGGACACAAAATCAGTATTCAAGCAAGATATCAAGCCTATTCTGTGTACACATGAGTACTGTCTGCAGTGAGCCACTTGGATTTTGTGACTAAATTTTGCTGTAAACAAGCTAGTTTAGATGTAGAGGAGAAACCGCTGCTAAGCAATCTAACTGCGGAGGCAGGGTAAGGTTTTTTTTAATGCCAGTTTCTCTCATGCACCATAAGCTGCAAAACTCTGAAAGTTTACTCAGAACCTTTGTCCAGCCCCTGAACATACACTCTCATCCTCCTGCTTGACATTGCCGGCCTTCCAGGATCTTCTAGAAAGAAGATAGTACATGTCCAGAACTCCTCTGGAAGGAGGTATTGGGGTGCTTACCAGAAGAATGAGGGTTATAAAACCGCCAAATTTTTATGCTTATACAGGCCTCCACCTCTGATGGATGGGCACTGCATCACAACCACAGACCACGATCACCCACACGTCACTGGAGTCACAGACGGTGGTTATCTTTGTCTTTTCTCCTCTATCTTTTTTCTTTCCAGTTTTCCTCTCTTACAGTGACCCCAAACTGCAGAACAGCTATACACCCATTTCCAATCCATTACAGTGTTTTCCACTTATGGTTTCAAAGCAGTTTTAATAAAATTTGTTGTTATATCAATTATTTAGCGTTTTTCTACTTTAATCCACCCCAAGGGATCCTTTAGCAACAAACCTGGTTACCCTGCTCAGAGACAACTCACAACATCATCCCACAGTAGAAAGAACAGCACATGCATAAATGGTTTTGAGTAGAGAATGTACTGATTTAAATGGCACAACTTGCATTGTGTTGGGGAAAAAAAGAGTGTGCTTCATTACTGCTCTCTTTGTTAATCCACTACTAGAACTTGCACAGATATTCCCAAAGCAACATCAATGGTATTCATATTCAAAAATATTAATTTAATTTGATAGGTCAAAAGAATCTCCTCAGCAATCAAAAACTTTTAAGCACATTCTGACACATCAGAACCACTAAAGGAGTAAATCAGAAAAAATTATCAATAACCCTGTTTCAAAGATCCATCTCAGTCACTTCATGTAGCAAGTCCATGTAAAAATCTCAATTGCTGCACTGGACACCAGGAGGGAGAACTGATCAGCCTGAAGGGCCCTAGCACATAATTTTCACCAAAGATAAGTAAGCTCTGCCATCTCCTTTACATCTTAAAAGTATTATGATAATACATTATTTTATAAAACCATTTACAAGCCACAGTCACATAGGGCTTCCAGGATGTTCTATATTTTCTCAGGACAAACCTACATTCTTTTTACAATCTGAGTTCCATTTGATAATTCAAGGGAAAAGGAGATCTTTGACAAGCAGAAACAAAGAAAATAAGAAAAATTCAGAAGTTGGTTGTCTCTTACATTTTTTCCCTGTTTTTTGTGCCAACCATTTCAAAACTCAGTATTTTCCCCACACTGAAGCAGGCAGCGGCACCACTGCATATTTTGCCCCTACAAGAACTCCAAATAGACAATTGGGAAGTTTACTTTTCACAGTGAACTACATAATAGTACTGAGTTATTAGGAACTTTATATCCTATCTATACTCTCAAAATCAGTTATGCACCTACATCAAGTCCAAGAATATTGATACGTATCATCCATTTAAAAGTTTCCCCTGAAAAATGGATCAAGGATATAATATCTGAATAACTAAGAGATTCTCCAAACTTCTTTATTCATCTCTTTCCAACCCAGTCCCTGATAACCACATTTCTTTAGGAATGAGATACTTTTCTGATAATGAACCCATTTATCTGTAGGAAGAGTTGTCAGAGCAACTTTTAAAGATTCAGCATAAGTAAGTTTCCTCATTTGAAGTGTCAACTCCCTGGCACCTCAACCTGAACCTCAGGTCCAGGAAAAGCCCTACTAATACTGAGCCCATCTCATTGGAAGGATCCTCTTTCATATTTTGCAAACAAATTTTACTTTATCCAGGGAATTGCACTCTTGTTCATCATGTGACTCAGTGAAATGATTAAGTTTTCTTCTGAAATCTACAACCTGGAATCTAATTTATGTAGCTTCAAACCCTTACACTGCTGCCTTCTCTCACTTCTGAGAGAAGATTAAGATTACTCTGATCTGAAAACACCGTCAAAATCTATCATGTACTACTTGAAATACCTTCTTGATGCTGAGTGGAGAAAGAAGTAGAGATGAAATAAGTAATCCAAAGCTAACATTGGTTGCTTTAGTGCTAAACAAACTGAATTTTACAACTTAAAACTTTACTCTTGATTGGGCATATTGCAAGGCAATTCACTGTTCCAAGTTGTCCTCTACTCACTCCAAGCAACAAAGCAACTTTTTGAAACAAGTCTTGTGTTTTTTTTCCTGTCAAGAAGGACAGATGAAGATGCGGTATTTTCTAAAAATAAATAATCTAGCCATAGAACCTCATCTGATTTACAGCAAAACCTCATCAGCACAGTGATTGCAGATGCCTGGCAGTAGCAACTGCACACATCTCAAGAACAAACAGTGGTCCTTCTCTGAGAAAAAAATTCCTCCACAGAAATTTTTTAATGCCCTGACAATGAGGAGGAAATTTTCAACCTGTTTCCAATTATGTGAATTTCAGGATGCTTCATATGGTATTCTTTGAAGCTACAGACAGTATTCTGTTTTCTGAGACAATAAATCCACATATTCCATGATATGAAACAAAGAACTTTGGTGAACACTGCATACCCAAAACTAAATATGCAGTGCTACATTATGTTATCTCAAGGTGTTATCTTGAGAGATTTTCGTATGTTTTTCAAGACAGAAAAGAGGTCTGCTTCTCAAAGCACTCATGTTATGGACTTTAATCTCAAGACCATAAAACACACATATTCCTGGGGATTCAGTCTCATCTTTGTGTTTTATATAATACCAGTGTGTTTATCTCATTTTATCTGATATTAAAGCAGACAACTCCAGCGTATTGCTTTCCATCTCCACATTTAGGATCTACATGCAGCTTGTGCCCTATCCTGTATCCCCAAACAGAAAAGATGAGCAGATAAGATGGGTATAGCTCAGCAGTAAGCCAAATTTACTTCAGACCCCAGTTACAGAATACCTCTTGGACAGGCTTAGCTCCTCACAGACAGGGTCTTAGCATGTTCCTTCAGTTCATCTCACCATAACATACTAACCAGAGCATGCTAGAGAACCCAAATTACCAAAATATTCAGCACTCAGCTGCAAGATTCTTCAAATGCTTCATTAAATGTTTATTCACAATCTAGGTGATTTTATGCCCCAACTATGAGATAAAGTTTTCCGAAGACTAAAAAAATATCGATGTCTCATTACCTTAGATTATGGCCTGAGATTACTGGTCTGATGATCAGGTGCAGGTATCACCAATTTTATTACTGGTAGATTTGTTACAATACTACCAGATGCTTTTAAAGTTTGGCAAACCTTCATTATCATATGAGGCTTTCACAACAGCGCATTTGGAAAGCCTCCTGAGTCTTCCAATTTTCACATATGAACACATTCTTCACGAAAACCATTCAAAGCAGTATCAACCTTAGCAGAACAGAGAAGACACTGATCATAACGCAAAGCTTTGGGTATTTTAGAGCACATTTGAATATACTAAGAAATCTGTCATAAGGGTAGATGTCTGTCATAAGGCTGAAAGGCTAGATCCAGGCAGCAGATGAACTGACATCCTCTGGAAAAGATACTACCATCAAGCTAATCTACTCTCTAATTTGAAACTATTATAATATGGGACAATAAATCAGGGCAAACTTACTAAGATCCTTTTTTTCCTAGAAGATTGCACATGTAAACATAAGCACTTTGTTATTATGAATTCAAGGTAAAGGCCACTTTCGTAACAGGCTGAATAACAAGATGGCTGTTCTAGGCTTGAAGAGGGAAAAAACCCAAACCAATAAGAGAAAGAAAGATGTATTTCTTTGAAATCTAACCATTCCAACAAAAGCATGTTTTAAGGTTAGAATTTTCTCCACACTGAAGTGGGCAGAAAGAAAGACTAGCTAGAAGAGACTGTTACAGATAATTGCTTTCTTTTATGAAATTACTGTCACATCCTTGAGAAATACAAATAGGAAAGACGGGACAGGACTTCTGGAATCTAAAGTTCCTCTTCAGGTGGATGGCAAAGAGATTACTCTGGAACCTGATACCCCTAAAGTCACTATATTTCAAACTCTTCAGTTTCTTGTGCTTGTTCTTGTCATTTGATTGACCCTTGATCAAGACATTACATTCAGAATTGCAGGGGACAAGTGTCTAGCTCAGTTTTGGAGCTGAAGCCGTGTATATACTGCATTAAACTCATGGAAGTAAAGCTGAGTAACAGGTTTATGAGCTGGTCCTTATATTTTGGCCCCTCATAAGTGGATTCCATTGGAATGGAAGCCAGACTCATTAGGATCTACACTAGTAGCAAATTTTCAGACATAACAGGGTCTTTGAAAAGTTTATCTTCAAAGTTCTTAATGCAGCTGGGTACCCTATCCCAGGCAATATCTCTACACCTTTAGTTACAGAAAAAGCAAAGTAGTAGAGAAACAGAAAAAACCAACAAAGCTTAATAAAAACATTCCAGAGACGCAACACAGAAATTAATGTAGTTTCGAGACACCTACTACTCTTGAGTGCAGAAAGAAAATATCTGCTATGTAAAGTTAAAGCAGTTCAAGTTTGCTGTGAATATGCAAGTGGATAACTACTCAGATTATTTTCTATTATTATCTGAATATCACTCTACAATAAAGAAAATGGAGGTAAACATCTTCTTAAAGTTTATAATTCAATTATGTTACCGCATATTTGTTTCAGACTAAAGAGCCCATATGCAACATCATTCACATTATACACTAACTACAGAGTTTATAATGATACAATAATTCCAATTTAAACGTGAGATGAGTTTGGACTAGTTAGAAACAGTAAAAGAATTTCATTTCTCGATTGCAACAGCAAATTACAATAGCTTTTTAACAGAAGATGGTTCAAGTTTACTTACCCATTCAAATTAATATTTGAATTACTTTCAGATACTCTAATCACACATGTACTTGATCAGACAAACACTAATGAAAGTATTTAAGTCTTTCAAAAGTGTTATGCAGCCACTACCCAACTGGAACTTACCTTCTGTAACAGTTAGTCTTCTTTTGTCAGACCATTCCTTATCCCACACAGAGGCTGAAAGAAAATACCAATGTTGCCTTTTAGTCAGAAAAAGAGAGAGCATCAAGAAAATTTCAAGACTTTGCATGCCACTGTACCTAAGACAGGATCATTTTTCTCCTTCTCTCTTTTTCCTGTTGCACTGTCAATGCACATCCAGAGTTGTTCTAGTAAGAACTTCACTCTTCCTGTTTAAATAAATAAATAGAAATATTTATTTATTTAAAATACATTGATAAAATTTAACTAAGAAATTATGTTTATTTTACTCAGAACACAGACATGCCTACAACTAAATACAAAATACCCACAAAAACATTAAGACAAATCAGGTTACATGAATTTAGGAGAAAATCCTCTAGGAAGATGTGTATCGCATTTATGCTCACTCAATAATTCATCTTAATTTTAGCATGTAATAGCACCATGTATCTGAATTAATTACCAGGCCACAACACTAGGAGACTGTCTACAGCCCTAACAGCACCATTGCTGGGTGATGTCAAACAACCTTATTTCAGAGACAGAAGGGAAGGTGGAGAGGGAAGAACAACCCAAAATCTAAGTAAAATACAAAAGTACCTCACCTACTTATGCCAAAACTATTATCAGATCCAACAATCAGGAACTGAGATTGTTTTGCGTAAATTGTAAGTCAAAGGCCATAGCAAACAACTATTATTTTATGAAGAGGCATATTAAAAAAAAAAAATCAGTGTGTAAGAGGAAAACCTACCAAATTTTGCTAAACAGCTAGTAAAAACACTAACATTTACTCATTAGTAATAAATCCTTGCTGCTATTTGAAGCTCAAATTAATGCTCAGATATTAATTTACCTATTTTGCCATTAATTAAAAATCAAAGGATTAAATCAGGTACCAATTCAGTACAATCCAAAAGTAAAAATTATGCCAAGACACACAGAAACTAAAAAGATGCGGCTTTTTCAAAAAATTTAATTTCTGCAACGAACTTATTTCAAAGCAAGAAATGAAATAGAACAGTGAAGTTCTTTTGCCTCAAAACAACCTTCAGAATATCTAAACAGCTCAAAAGCAGTACCAGCACTTTAAAAGACTGCAAAAAATACAGAAAAAATTACCTCAAGTTTGGCCTCAGTACTTCAGAGGAACTTTTGAAGGAGTTTGCTCCATTACAATTAGATTCAGGTAAATTGTAGCATATATTTTAGATCATTAGAGGAAAAAAGTCATTAAGATAAGATACAGCTATACCTCCTGTATTTCCACTTCCTTTTCCAAGTCTCACATAAAAATTTTAGCAGATTATTCTCCTATTTGGTGCTTTATTATTTCAGTGAGCTGCAGAGGGATTGTTAGGGGTTTTTTTCCGTGTTTGCATTCTGTTTTATAATTGCACATCAGCTGACTTCACACATGCACAGGGCAGACTAGTTATTTTTATGAATCAAGAGTTTTCCTTACTGAAAAAACTGAAAATAGTAATCTATTACATTGGTCCTTCATCAGTGTAACCTGCTTATATCAACCACATCTGCTCTTATAGCACTTTGGCAGTATCCTCTGTTTCCAAAAATGCAAATCCAGTAGAACTGCAATAAATTCATAGCAATTGATTCCATGCAGAGAATAGACTTGCAAAAAGTCTTACCTTTGTCTATATCTGTTTCAAGAACTTCACTTGAACTCTGAGTTTCTGCATGTTTAACTACTAAAAAGAGAAGTAGGAAGAAAATGTTCAAATGGCATGATACTACATACAAATCTGAAAGCATTCAAAAGCAAACACTCACGTTTTCTGGACTTCTCTTTAATTACACCATCAAGTTTCCCCTGTTAAAATTAAGAAGTACAGAGTTTTTATGCCATACATATTTTTTAGAGCATCAACTACGAAAGACCATGAAATCTGTATCAACATTTCAAAGGTCATTCTTCAGCTGAAAAATTTCTCTCTTACGGTTAATAGCTATGTTAACTTACTCAATATCCCCCCCAAAATGTAATTTTATCATTTCAGCATCTATTACACTACTAGCTTCTTTCTTTCCCCAAAAAATACTAAAAGAAATTTCACCTGAAGACAAGGAAGCCTTACTTGTGCTTTTTTTAGCTCCTCTTCAAGCCTTTTCTTTTCAGATTTCAGTTGTCTGAAGTCTTGTGTATGCTTTGTTGCAGCCTCTTCAAAAAAGAACCAAAATTCAATTTAGAAACTACACTGTAAGAAGCCTCTAACTTAAGTGGTGCTGGTCACTAGTTTGCAAATCAAATTATCAGAAAAAACCAGATAGTGTGAAATACAAATCTATTGAAATTATATTTTATTCAGACAACAACTCATCCATACAAGTATGCTGCCTTCTACTGTAATTACTGTTTTGAACCACTGCAATATTTATTAGTTTTCTCAATTATATACAAGAATGAAGAGTAGGTCATCGTGTAATGATATTGTACTGTAGAACAATATACACCAAGTGAAAAAAGGACAAAGGATAAAACTGAGGTGCAAGGGTCTTTTTACACATTTTATTATCTTATTTAAATAAAGAGCTCTGGTTCAAAGATGAAAACATCATAGCCAGCTGCATTAGAAAGATACAGACAGCACTCAAGACTAATAGAGAAGAGAACCTTATCTTTTAATGTCTAACAGACACCTGGGAAGAGTGCAAATGGGTGGAAATAGAGGGTACAGGGTAGGTGAGAATTGAATGTGAGGTTCCTAGAAAAATTCTCAGGTGATAGAGTCAGCTGAGAGAACTCTTGAGAATTATATACAGATAGGAAAGAAAAACGGAATCTTCCTGCTGATCAAATCAGAAGAGAGCCTATTAAAATAAAAAGTGTTAAAAAGGACCCTTGAGTGGTAGGCTGACAAAAAAACTAAATCTGGAAAAATTGCATACTGACAAAAGATACAAGGTTTGAGATATTTAATGAGCATAGAAAAAAACAGAACAGGTAAAATAGTCACTGAAATTGGACCTAACACATACTCTCTCTTAACATTTTGTTCTGGTTCTGCCAAAAGTTGAGATTTTGGAGGCAACTGTGAAAAAAACCTGGCTGTCTGCAACGGAACTCCAAACTTCTTATCAAAATAAACACCTTGTACCTGTACTTTACACTAAGATTCAGAATCACTCAGTTCACTGTACTTTAAATTATGGTAAGCACAGGTAAAATATGCATGATGTGAATGCAAATATCTGCCCTGCCAATTGATGATACAGCAAGTGAAGTCTCAGAAAGTCTTACGTATATCTGTCTTCTACCAGCAATACAAGAAAAACCAATGCCAGGAAGCCAATGCTTTCTCTCCATGTAAAAACAAAGCAAGCAAACAAACAAACCAAAATACAAGTGCCAGAATATCTAAAAATCAGAAAACATGAATCAGGAACACCATATACTTAAATATTAACATAAAAATGAAGAATCCTGCCAGGATTTTTAGAACAATGGAGCACCATGCCATGTGAAAACAGGCTTGTTGAACTAGATTTAATTAGCCAGAGGGGAAAACAACAAATCACAGAAAGAATCCAAGAACAGCTTTCCTGTACAAGGAGGTATCAAGAAGATGGAATGAGACTGTTCACTGCTGTATGGCAGATATAAGGCATAAACTGAAACATGGGAGTTTCCAACTAGTTATAAGGAAAAACGTGTTACTGAATCAAATTGCCTAGAGAGGCTGGTAAGACTCCATCCTTCAAAGTTTTCATGATCAGAAGTTCTGATCAGAAGTTCCTTTCTAACTTCATCTATGTCATGTGCCTAAGACACTTCAGCAGAAATCATTCTGCAGGAGGACTGATGTAAATCAGAGACTAAGCCCCCCACATAGTACTGGCCTGCCTTGGTCCTTGGGCATCAAAGTTAAAGTCACAATTCCTCTGGACAGAAAAGGGCAAAAAAGAGATTATGTTACTGTATGTTGTCTTACTCAATGTAGAAAGTTACCTTCAAGTTTTTTCACTTTTGTTTCCAGTTTCTTTCTCCTGTTAAAAAGAACACATAGATAATTTTATTTTTTTTTAATTATGTTGCATGAAAAGCCAGAAAAAAAAATAAATCTAGCCATTCAAAGAAAACACACCTTCCTATACCCAGGACTTTGACTTCAGCATTTCCAACCCTACCTTATATGTAAAACATAGAACTGAAAAACAAAACAAAACAAAACGTAAAAGTAAACATTTCTATTATTTTCTTCTGTTAAATTCCAATATCCCAGAAATTGGTTTTAAACTGTTGTGATAAATAGATGATTCTACTAATCACTTTCATGAAACAGAACACAGTTAATCTATATTCCATATTAAAACCTGTGTCATAGATTGAGATTTACCATCCGAGTCTTTCTGGATGTTCAGGCTTTAATTACCACTTCAGACATTTACCAGAATATATTTAAAAAACCTCTCATAAATGGCATGGTTGACCACCTTTTGCATATTCAGTAGTCGAAATATTTATACTACAAAGTAATAGACCAAGGATTCTGTGCCTTCTCAGCCTGAAGAGGTTCATACTTACTTTCCTATATGATGGCTTTGACAGTCAAGCCATAGGTGAGAATTTCAACAAAATTCCTCATAAAACATCTTTACAGAAAAGAAAAATGGAGAGAGGGGGGAGTTGTCCTTTAGTAAACAGGAGATAAGAAACTTGTTTCTCTGTAGATTATCTTCAAGAGAATACACAGAAGTACTACATCTACAATGCATGGACATTGGAAGTAAGATCAGTTGACACAGGAAGACCACAGGGATGCTGTTTACCATTGCAAGGAGAAGACTCATGCAGTCAAAGCTCAATTAGAATTCAAGCTGCCAATACTCTGAAGGACACCAAAAGGGCTTTTCAAAATATCTTAACAGCAAATGGAAGATCAGAAATAAGATCAGTCCATTGCTTGATGAGGTTAGCCAAATCACAAATAGGGATGCAAAGCAGAGATGTTTAATCCCTTCTTCACATCTGTCATCAATGACAGACCCTGGGACTCCCAGAAAGCTGTGCTGGAAGACCATGACTGGCTTGTTTAGCTTAGGAAAGAGAAGGCTAAGGGATGACCTCATCACAGTTTACATCTTCCTCAGTGGGGGACAGTGGAGACAAAGGTGCTGATCTTCTCTCCCAGGTGACCAGTGATAGGACAGAAGGAAATGCAATGAAACTGCACTGGTGGAAGTTCAAATGGGATGTTAGGAAAAGGCTCTTCATGCTCCCTAGGGAAGCAATCATTGACACCAAGCCTGTCAGAGTTCCAGAAGCACCTGAATGACAGTCTTAGTCCTACAGCTTAGTTTTAAGTAGTCCTGTGAGGAGAAGGGAATTGGATTCAATGATCCTCACAGGTACTTTTCAACTTGAGATAAAAAAATATGATACAAATAACTATGAATCTGAATAAATAAACAGACAAACAGACCCTAAGTGCCAACATTATACTTGCAATTATATTTACAAGTTAAATAATTACATTTACATATGTAGTACTATACTAATTTCATCAACACACAACTACATTAAGAAAATAGCAAATCTAGCAATTTGCAGATGAGGCATTTGGGCAGAACTCCTTTTATAATACCCAACTCAGGTTCCTATCTGATCCTTAAGATACATGCACAACTGCAGCTGACAGAATGCTATGCCAACAGAAGTTGTACTCCGTGGGAATTGCCATCCTTGTAGAATATTCAGATTTCAACTAGACAATCCTGAGCAAGCTAACTTTAACACTGGCTCTGAATGGCAGATTGGACTAAAGTACATGTGTGATAATTTCTGACCTAAGTTTTTTAACAGTAACGGTAGATTAACAGTAATTTTATGAACAATTCACTATTACTCCGCTTCTGAAAAAATCCAGCTTTCAAATTACTGAACTCTTATGACCTACTGCTTAGAATGGCCTCAGTATAAAAGGTATACAAAACAGCTACAGCATCACAGAATTGAGGCTGAGGTTGCAAGAATTCTGTGGAAGTTATCCATGCTGCTCAAACAAGGTCACCTACAGCTCACTGCCCAAGACCATTTCCAGATGGCTTCTGAATTTTTCAAAGGATGGTGAGGCCACAAGCTCCCAGTGCAATCTATGAAAATACCCAGTCATTCTCACAGCGTAGTGTTTCCTGATGTTCAAAGGAAATGACCTTCTTTGTCTTAGCTTGTGCCCATTGCCTCTTGTTCTGTCATTGGGGTCCAAGGAAGTGAGCCTGGCTCTGTCTTCTTTACATGCTCCTTTCAGGTATTTGTAGACATTGATAATACCACCCATAAGTCTTTTTTTCTCCAGACTTAACAGTCCCAGTCCTCTCAGCCTTCTGTCAGTGGAGAGCTGCTCCTATTCCTTAATCATCTTCATGGTCCTTTTCGTAACTCACTCCCACATATCCATGTCTCTCTCGTAATGAGGAGCTCAGAACTAACACAGTATTTCAGGGATGGCATCAGCAGTGCTGAGCAGAAGTAGTAGCACCTCCCTCAGCCCGCTGGCAAAACTTTGCTTATTGAAAACCAAGATACTGGTAGTCCTCTTTGCCACAAGTGTGTATCATTGGTTCATGTCAGGAGACTGCTGTCCACCTAAGTGTCTCCCAGCAGGTACTGGTGTATGTGATGGTTCCTCATCAGCTGCTGGGCTTCACACTTCTCCTAGCTGAACTTCCCAAGGTTTCTGTCAGCTCATTTCTTCAGCCTGTCAAGCTTGTGCTGGATAGCCCATCAGGCACACCTGGGTCATTGGCAAGCTTGCTGACAGCAGGCTCTGCCCCATCATGCAGATCACTAACAAAATGTTAAACTGGACTAGATACGCTATGCAGCCCTCACCGTCCTCTCTCAGGGTAGTATTATCTACTGGTCTCCAACTAGACTATGCACAGTGTTCATCACCACACTCAAGGCTCAGCCATTCAGCCAGTTTTTGATCCACTGTCTGCCCATCCATGAGGCTTTTATAGGAGATAGTGTCAGAGATCTTACTGATGGCCTGTCTGACCCTGGACACTGCTCTCCCCTGATCTAGCAGACATGTTCATTTATAAGGTCAGGGAAGCACAACGTCCCCTTGGTGAGGCCATGCTGTCTACACCCAAGCTTTCTGTCCTTCATGTGCCTAAAAATGTGTTCAAGGATGACCTGCTCCATCACCTTCCCAGGGATCAAGGTGAGACTGACTGACTGTAGTTCCCTGGCTCCTCCTCCTTGAAGTTATGGGTGATGGACAGGGACAAACACTGTATCTGTACTGACAAAATAAACTGCCAGCACATCAGAGTGGTCAGTTCCCTCTTAAAATGCAGTTAGCAATGGGGTTGCTGCTCTCTGCTGCTCTTAGATAGGACGATGTGCTGAATATTTCATTAAGCTCACGGTACATTGAGTACATATATATGTGAAGTAAGTGCAATCTGGCTGAAGAAATGACAACAGTGCTAGTCTCCTCATGCAGTCTTTTGGGTAATAATGGCTTGGTGCTCTGCTCCTGAATACTGTACATTTCACAAGTCATGTAAAGATAGTAGGGTATTTCTTTTGAGAAATGCTTCAGTCACTTGATCATCTCTGTGGACCTTTGTTAGACTCTCTCCAGTATACCCACATCTCCTATGCAGAGAAGCCCAGAACTGGGCACAGTACTTCAAGGCATGGCCTCACTAGTACTGAGCAGAGGGAACAAATCATTTCCTTTGACCTGCTGGTAGCACCAAAATAACTTAGAAACACCAAGTTAAAAATGAAAACCAGATTACATGAAATCAAGGAGTCACCAGCGGGACTCCCACTGGGATGTGTGGAAGAACATCAGAAATAAAACCTGACTACAAAACCAGAAGGGTCTTAGAATTCCAAGAGAGTGATCATTGCTTTTCATAAATGCAAAGTGATGCACATGAATAAAAATAACCACAACTACAACACTTTGCTATATATTAGCTGATTCTCTTTTGAGAACATTAGTACCTTCCCACACAATATTGACAAGTCACAGTTCCCAGATATAGATGAGTTAAAGGATTAAAGAGCAATTAGACAAGTTCATTAGAGTATCCATCAAGAGCTGTCAGAGTTAACAGACACATATGCTCCAGAGAAGGAAACCTTTGAGTTACTGCTTACTGGAAAAACAAACTTTGTGAACTATCAAGGCACAGCTTCAGAATATTCTGTATTATAGAAAAAATTACTTCTGCACTTTGTGTGCCAAATTCCTCCTGCTCATTTCCAAACACGGCAGACAGTTCACTATGAATTGCTGAGCTGTTACATTAAAACAATTATTTTAAGGACTGATTTTAGTACAGACCACTTTGGCAATATCATTCCTATACTGGCTTCAGAGTTAACAGCAAAACTAAAATGGATAGCAATAACAAAAAGCTGAGACTAAGAACTACTTAAAACTGGAGAAATTACAGCTTTTTTTCAATTTCATCCTGTTTTTCAAAACTTTCATTAAACAATCACATAAACCCACTTCAGGACAAAACAATAAATAAATTAACACTGCACTCAAGAGTATTTGCTACAAAACTTAAGATCATTCTTCCATCAACTCCTTATTCTAAGAACCTGTAAGTACAAAAATTTTGGCGAAATAAAAAGCTTAAGTAAATAAGGTAGACTATCAAGTTTGGAAGAGGTAAGAGAAGCAAAGAAAGGTTGGGGAAAAAAAGAAGCATCACTCACATAACATCACTGTTTGATATTTCTTCTTTAATTTTAATATATTCCAGTTGACTCTCCTGATAAATCTTGAGAGAACTCTGAAGAAAGAAAGCACAGTTAAAATATGTCCATATTGAGGGCAAATTAAAAAAAAAAAATAGACTGTAGACACCTTACCTCCTCTACTGAAAACAGTGCCTGGCCAAAAAAGTATATTCAACAAGAAAAGAAGCAAGTTGGAAAATCAGGTAATCTTCCTTCTTTAAAGGCTAAAGTTATAGCAAACACACACATAAATCTCTATGTGTCTAGCTTTTGAGTACATGCCTTCAACACGCAGCTGGTTAGGAACTTGAAGCTGAAGTCAAGACTATTATATACCATACATATAATGCTATTTTTTTCTGAAAAAGTGCCATCAGGACATCAGCTACTAATGCTTGCTGAGGGAAGAGGAATTATAAAACCATTCTAACACAGAACTCTAACTACATACAGCAACAAGATGAATGTTAGTATTTTGTCTTATACCATAATGAAAAACCTAAAAGAAAGAAGGTAGGGTACTACTCCAGAAATTATAATAATGTCTAGAAAATACATACATGTAGGTAATTTGAACAATCTAAACCTCCTTTCCCTTAGACTAAACTGCTAAGCAATGAGAGAGAAATTAGGAATAAACTTAGGAAGCTAATAATGTAAAACAATATGTTTAAACAGGTAACAAGCACAAGACTATTCTGCACAGGCCCTTTCTTGGCACCTTTTCACTGGTACAAGTTATATTGAATAATCTGACAAGAAAGAGTCTGAATGTTTCTCTCCCTTCTTCCCTCTTACCTTCTTCCATGAGGAAATAACCAAGTGATCCAATCAATGATCATACGAACTACAACATCCTAAACTTTCTGCCTCTCTGAAATCTGAAATAATTTAATTAATTTCATAAGAGCTACCTGTCCCAATAATAATAATAAATAAGAACAGAGCTCATTAACATCAGCTTCATTAAGACCAGCATTAGATATATACATTTCTTGTAACAGAGAAATTAAAGTTATTTAAACCTTACAAGCACACCTTTTTTTCTTCCAATTCTGCCTTCAAGGAACCCAACTCTTCTTGGCACTTTTCCAGAGGCAGAATTTTCTGTAACATCTCCTCCACTTGGCAACGAAGAGCAGAGATCTTTCTGAAATGCGATGTGGGATTAAAAAAGTAGTTGCCAAAAACACAGATGCTTTGAAACTCAGTATTCTGATTCTTCAATCAAGCATCTGAGTATTTTGCTTTTATCCTATGGAAAAAATGCTGTAAGAGATACCCAAAAACTTTAGGATTTTCAGTGTTCTCATTCTTCTAACCATTTAAAGAAAATCCAAGATGTGATTTAAAAACACTACCCTAAACCCAAAGGTAGATGCATGCAGATGGCATGTGCCACAGAAATATGCTGCCTACACTAAAGCACCAGTAATAAGTGTCTCTGCATACATAAATTAACACAGTGCTGTAAAGTAAGGGCAGAGTCCAACTGCAGTGTCTTTCCATAAAAACTATATGCTGCCTCTTCCGCTATAATCACAGATTAAGCAAGGACACACAGAAACAACTCTTTAAGTCAAAATGCTTCACACAAATATGGACGTCCCAAATTGTCTTACGTTTAATCACCACCAAAAGATGAGCTTCACATCTCCACTTGGTCACTTAAGACTATCACTGGTCCAGGGCCAGGAAAGAATCTCACACAGGTATTTCATGAAGAGGAAGGACAGATTTCTCTCCTCATCATACCTTTGCTAACTATGGCCTAGGAAGCATGGTAAAAGTACCATACTTAAAGAGCAGCTTAGACCCATGGCTGTTGCTATGACACCATCAGACTCCTAAAACCACAACACAGGGAATACAGTAGTGTATCTTTAGTAAACAATATAAATCAAACTTACCGTTCAGCAAACCGAAGCTGTAATCTCTTGTTAAGGTAGAAATTAAAAACAGTTTATCAAAAGTCCTTAAGTATATTTCAATCCAACTTCCACTTGCAAAGAAACATACAGTGAAGACTTCCTCACACACACACACACAAAAACAACCCCTCCTGAAGACTTGCAAAACTAAGTGTTTAATATGTGTATTTCAATAGATTTGAAGAATGAATAAGAAGAGCTTCTTCTGTTACATGAAAAAGACTGAGTAACTCCCAGCAACTCAGATTTCAAATAGACCACCTTAAACAATATACCAGAAACAAGCAGATCTTCAATGGATAGTCTTAATTCCAAAAGCCTATTTTCTTTACAAAATCTACCCAGTTTGTTCTTTATTAGAGGCATCACCTCAAGCCTCAAGCCCTTTTATAAGAAATGGTTTAAGTATACTAATCCTGTAAGAACACAAATAGAAAACGAAAGGATATCAGTGCACTTCTGTTCGTACTCTGTCAGCAAACGACTGTAAGAAAAGAAAAAATCCAGACATTACTCATTTTCTCACCTGATTTTGACAATAGTGTGTTAAGAGTATTTTTCCTTTTACTTGATTGAAAAATAGAGAAAGTGTAACATTGGTTTACATTTTCTGATAGTAGTCAATATAGTAGTTTTATTTCATTAAACCATTCAAACTTCAAATCAAACTGCTTTAAGTAGGAAAAAAAATACAACTGGCAATCACATGAAGTTGTAGCCGTTAACTAATGGCAGCTTAAAAAAATGCTTAAATAAAAGACATGATATATATATATATACTAGAACATGTGTATATATATATATATATATATATATATATATACATATACAAAAAATATATAATATATTTCCAAACTTGAAAGGAAGATGGCTACATTACTTTCTATTGCAATAGTTAAGAGTAATCCAGTAAAACAAAAAAGAAAGGCTGAGCTGCAAGTAGTTAAAGAAAATGCAATTTCCACAAGAAATATGACTGGCAGCAAGAAGAGGGACACAAAGTTTAGAGGTCAGAAAAAAAAAATCATAACAGTGTAAAGGAGCTTTGAAAAAAGGGTACTAGTTAAGAGACCCACTGTGTGCTGGCTGAAATACCCTCTGGGAATGCACCAGAATGCAGGACTGGCATTTAGATTTGCTAAAGCCAGATTGACACATATCTAGGAAAGGCTACATAAGAAACAAACCACTACAATTAGGAGAGTTAGAATGGATATTAGGCCATAGTATGGAAGTCTACATAACATATCTTGATATGTTATTCCAAACAATCATATGGTGATGGGTGTTGAGAAGAATTGGAAGCAAGCACAGAAAAGAAAGCAAACTGTAATAAGGATTTCATAATCATAGCATTCTGAACAATGTTCAGCTTCACTTTTCATATTCTGATATTTAATCCCAACAGAATTTCAGAACTTAATGGTCAGACTAAATTCTGCTGAAAAAGTTCATATACACCTGTACTCAACTTTCAGTTCTCATATTCTTCACTACAGACAAATGAAATAAGCGACCATAATTAAATGAATGAAATATAAATAAATATCAAATATCTGCTTCTGCCTTAAATAAAAAAAAAAAAAGTCTCTTCAAAGAGCTGCTTCTGCCCGTATTTCTAATAATATTACAGGTACACAAAATAGCCCTGTTTAGTGTCATTATACACGGATGTTTTACAGAATAAATTAGTCTTACAGTCTAGATTTAGAACGTGCTTGTGAATAACTTATTTTCATTTTGAGGATCATTTAGTGTAGTGCATTAATGAATATCCATATTCACAAATTGTATTTCCTGCATTGCTGTAAGTACTTAAGAACAATAAAACTCCAACAAATAAAAAACGTGTGCAATTGTACTTACTCTCCATCAATCATTTTTTGCTTCAGTGCAATTAATGCAGCTACATATTCATTTATATTCTGTAAAGAAGAGTCTCAAGTCAGTAAAGAATTTACACCCCAAAAATAACCCCTAATCTGATTGTTAATGTTATAGAAAATATAATAAATTGTCCTACTCTTTTCAGTTCTCTCAAGCAAGTTACTAAATCACCCATAGTACATTCATTTAAATACATGCAGAGAATGCAGGCTCCACAAGGAACTATGCATCTTTAAATGACAGGTTACTACAAAAACTCTTCAATCTTTGCCTTTGCAATAGATTCTACACTAAACCGCTACAACCCTCAAAATCCAATTGCCCTTTGGCAGAATATCCACAATAAACATCAGCTCACTTGACTCTACAGATTTTCCAGTTTCTCATCCACACTCATTCTAAATGTGCCCTGTGAACTCTCAACAGGACCTTCTCTTCATTTAAAGGAGAAACAAGAACTACCCGAAGCATAATACCATAAAGATACACGCTCGCTCAAGAGCCTTCAAGGAAGTAAATCCTAAGTAAGTCCTGACACTGCACCGCAGCGAAGCCGAAAGGACACGACTGGGAATTCCCTGACAGCTGCAGCCAGGCACACCGCACAGACACGCGCTGCTTTTGAACATAATTCCTGGCTGGAGCTCGACACCAGTGCTGCTTCACAGCGCCCGTTATCCCGCCCGCTGCCCGCGCTGCCGGGGGCACGGGGAACGGGGACTGCGGCATCCGGCACTCCACCCGCCACCGGCCCGGCGCCCGCCGCCGCCTCCTCCCTGAGCAAAACACCAGCTGCAGCGCCCCAGGGACGGCGGTCCGCGCCTACCTGCTGGAGAACACCGCAGTTGGCGCAGGGCCCGCCGACGGCCGCAGTCCCGGCCGGGGCCGGCGGCGTCTCCCCGGGCATCATCCTGCCCACGCCTCCCTCCGGCCGCCCGGCAGCGGCGCCGACACAACGCGTCACACCCGCGCCGCCGCCGCACAAGGACCCCGCTCGCCTTCGCCTCCTCGAGAGTGGTGTCCACCGCTGCCTGACCAGCAAAGACAGCAAAGAGTGCTCTCTGCAGAGACTAAGCGTTGAAAGCAACTAGTGAACAGCGACTGAAAGGCACGGTCTCAGCCACGCCCTTCTAGCAGTACGATTATTTTATATTCTTTTAGCTGTGGGGACTTCTGGTACGGGAACTGGTACGGTCTTGGAGCAGGCGCGAGTTGGGGCAGCTTGTTTCCCCTTTCCGGGGCCGCCCCATCACCCAACATTGGCCTCGGTGATACCGGAACCGGCCGGAAAATAAACTAACACAAATCCAGGTATTAGAAAGCCGGTATTCTTTATCACACTTTGGGAGGATATCTCCTCTAACCGGATGTGTGTCATGAAGCTACAGCAGGGCATTTATTCCATCGGGATTATACATATTCATTACAACTTACTTCCTAGCTAATACATGTGATAAATGGATGTGAGTCGTGCTGATGAAATTGAAACAGTGATCAGTATTTTAAGGTAGTAAAATAAGAGTTAAAATGTAACTTTGAGGAGAGGGAGGGGGAACGGCCCCCCCTTCTCAGCAGATGTTTAGTGATGAGTGGAACACAGGAAAAAAAAAACTTAAGAATATCTAAAATTATCTGTGAGACTGGAAATTTTGGGAAATTCCAAATAAGTCTTAATTATATGAGATTTATGGGCCACGTATTCTCAACAGAGTGTTCCCGTATGTAATATAAGCTTAATAGGCGTGTGTAACCCGAGGGGTCACGGAAAGGACGGTGAAGAAGACAACAAACCTTCCTCCCCTACGGCCCCCGGAAAGGGGATGAGGAGGATGCGCAGTAGAGGTGGTGATGGGTGGAGATAAGGGCACTGATGTAAATCTTACCAATCGAAAATAGGTGGGAAGAGGTGTTAACACTCATGATAAAAGAGTCCAGATTGGTCATTTACAGGAGATCAAGGTCCTGCTCCGTACACCGCAGTAAATCTTTTGCTCTTGTATTATTTTTAAGAACCAATATATATTATTTACTGTTTGCGAATTATTGTAACTTCTAAGCTGCTCAAATTAAAAATTACTGCTATATTTAACTTTGTTTGGGTATTTCTTTGGGTTAGATAATTAGGTAGCACATCCATTTATAACATATATAAACATCACTAGTCTGCCTCCTGTTGGAAGTCCTTTTATGGTCCTAGACAGTTGTCTAAAGGGGTCTCTGATGGTCACACTCACTGAGTGTCCCAATATTACACATGAACCTCCCTTGAACATTTTTTGGGCATCCACTGTTACTTCTTGTTACATACCTTTGCCCAAAAATCCTACAATATTCCTCATTCTCTATTTGTTCACTGGTTCCAGCCACATTTATCATTCTGTGCATAGTTTTACATTCTTTTTTCTTTTATCTTTTTTGTTTTGTTTTGTTTGTTTGTGGGGGTTTTTTTGCTAGTTAGTTTTTAAGCTCTATCTAGGAACTTCAGGGGAACTGAAAAACGTGCTGTCTCTGGGTGATGCACATTTCTACCTCATTTGCTGCTTTCCAAAACGTTGAGGAATACATCTGGTCCACATAGCCCAGTTTGCTACCTGCAAATTGAGAAGCAGATTGAGCTCTGGGTAGGAGCCTGAGACAAGAGGCTGTGAAATGTTGACCTTTTGGATAACACACTTATGTGTTACTGTGCCATGAATAAATTCTGTTTTAGAATTCATCATCTGAGACTCTGTTATGGAAAACCTGGGGTCAAACTGGGAAGGAAACCTGGTCTGACTGCACGTGAGTGGGGTCTGTGAGTGGGGCTCCCTTCAGCTCGCTAGAACCACTCACTGTAAAGGGCTTCAGTCCCAAGAGTTAAGATCTCTGCCATTGGGAGTGTGACTACTAGAGTCTCCTAATTGGGAAGACTGAGGAGTTTTCTTAACACAAACCAGACAGCTTTCATCACCTACTTAGGCCAGTGAGAGGACCTGCTTACTACTTCCTCCTTGGACAACAGAACTATTGCTTGCTGAAGCCTTCAAACCAAGGTGCAAGCTCTTTGGAGCCATGTGGGACTGGTCTGGTACCACAGCAATGCATAGAAAGGAACAGTTGCTGTAGGCCACCTATTTTTGTCTGGGTAAAAGGGCTGTGTGGAAACTTCAGAACTTGTCTTCTATAAGCAGGAAAAACAGCACCTAGGACACCAGGAGCAAAGGCAGGATCAGTTTGTGCTATGCACCTCAGAAATCAAAGGTGGGCACAGAATTTCAACATCTGAAAAGTCATGTCTGATACTCCCATCTGGGCCACTGTCTTTTTACTGACACTGAGATTTCTCAAATGAAACTGGCCATTCTGTTACTAGTACCATGTTATTAGTAGTCTATCATTATAGTTTTCAACTTCAAACTTGTTTGGTCATTTGAGTGCAGTTTAACCTCTTTTATTTTTATATTTTACTCTCTGTCACCGCTTCCTGGCCAGGACTCTAAATGATCTTTAATTCTGTCATCTCTCAAAGACCTTTCCTCATTCCTTTGTCCTCTGAGAAGGAGGACCCAGATTTTTGTATAATATTTACCAATATATACACTGTTTTGGTGTTATCTCTATTTATTCTTTACTCCTTTCTTAGGAAAGTTTAATAATTTGATTTGGGGTTTTTTTTCACACTACTGAGCATAGATAAGACATTTTCATACAACTACCTGTCTTGTAATAGCTTAGAGCTCTTCCTTTTAAATGTGAAGGTGGGATAGTTTCTCCCCACATGTCCTGCTTTACAATGAGCTTCCCTAAATTCTATCTTTTTTGCCTATATACTCAGTAGATTCTTCTGCTTGCAGTTCTTCTCAGCTTGCCATTGCCAATATTTCCCTAAATAACACTGCATTGTCAGCAGACTCAGTGCCATTTCCACATCCTTGGGAAACAGGTTGCACAGATCAGATTCCAAAACACTTCCTTGTGGGACTCTATTGATTACCTCCTTTTTTTTCTGAAAAAGGACTATTGACAGTCTTATTTCCTATCTTTCATTCAGTTATTTACCCCTGCAATTAATTATTTCTTGGCAGTGTAACTTTTAAGAGCTTTCGATGACTGACCTCTCCAAATCCTTCCAGAAATCCATGGTCAGTATTCCAGGATCTATCTTCCTTAGCCATGAGGGACTAATAAGTATTTCAGTAGGATTGTGAGATTGTGAGGCAGTTTTTCCCTTTACAAAAGCCCTTATGACTCATCCCTATTATAACATCTTCATGCATATGCTCACCAAATCATTTTTACAGTTTCCACTAAATTGCTTGCTATGAACATCAGGACTGGACTTTTTCTAGATTTCTTATGGCATTCTTTTAAAATCAACTTTCAAGAGTCAGCTGTAGCTGCCTTCTGCTACTAAATCAGTTTTGTACTAGAGATATTTCAGGACAGTTTGTAGTTCACTCTTGAATTCTTTTAGAATTGCTGGTTATATACTGTGTGATCCTTGTGATTTGTTATTATTAATTTTGCCTATATATTCCATAAGCTCTTTGTTACATATGGAATCTTTCAAGACATAACCCCTAGTGAGTCCCCCCATAAAAAAAGAACTGGTTTGGGAGCCTTTCATCCATCTCTGCTGTAGTGAACACAAATTTTCTGTTATTTTCTTCTTCTTTCAATTTTACTGGTACTGCAGTGTGTCAGGCACACAGCCAGTGCCTGGAGTGTTTGAAAGGGGATTTATTATTAGATTTTATTCCTTATGCAAGTTGTTCCTCAAATTCTTTTAGACTGTCTTATGGTGTGGTTTACTTTTTATCTGTCACAAGTTTGGATGCTATTTCAATTTTATGCCCAAATTTAGCTTTTAGAAGGATGCTTCTAAAAAGCTGTCCCCAGCAACAGGCATTTTTTAAAATGAAAGCACATATTGGTGGATGACTTTTTTTTTTTTTTTTCTCTTGTCTTAAGGGCTTTATGTAAGGAAGGAAAGAACTAAAGAGAGAGAGCATCACTGTGTGCTGCAATTGACTGTGCTTGCAGCACCTTATAACTCCTCCCTGGCCTGGAGGTGTACAGAGTACTGTATTAAATTACTGCTCCTGGCTGCAGGGATTGTAACCTGAATGGCATTTGGAAATACCTAGGAACAGCCTCTTCAAAAATCAGGAACTCCAGGAAATACTTTGCACAAGAGAGTATTGTGTGTGTGCAGGAGACTCATGCTGACCATCTAGACTTGTAGTTTATTGGCTGTAGTCCATTTCATCTTTCTCACCAGAATCTCCACATCATAACAACCTTGTTGTCTTCATGTGAAGGGATGTCCTGAGCAGTGACCCCACCATGGGCTGACTGGTTTTTAGAAATGACTATACCATGATGACAATTCAGGAGTGAATGTGTTTCTATTAGAGATTCATCCTCTTTGACATGCACACTGACACAGAGTCTTCCTCGAGTGAATGTGTTTCTATTAGAGATTCATCCTCTTTGACATGCACACTGACACAGAGTCTTCCTCCTGCTTCCCTGCCTCATCTCCCCCTCTCCCTTGAAAGGCAAGGCTGTTTACTGTCATCCCTGCTGCATATAGGAGAGATGACTGTAAGAGCCCTGAGTACATCTTTCCCATGTCCCTTCTCCTGACATTCTGGGTGTTTGTCTGGATGAGCTTACACCAGCTTCAGTGAGTGCCTGCCCCTTGTTCTTTCCCTCACTGCTTTGAAACACCTGCTCTCTTTCTTTGTGCCTGAACTATGTTGCAGGTATGCTTGTGCCTAACCTCTCTGACTTCTGCTCTCTGTCTTCTGTCTTGAGCTCCCCTGTCAGTACAGGCTTGCATGGCAACCTGGCCTGCTGCCTGGACTCTTGGTGAACCTGCTTTGCTCTTCTTGCTCAGGTATCGAATTTGCTGACTTTTAGCTCCCAGCTCTATCTTCTACATCCAGACGGGAGCAGTCTGGCCCTGCTAGATCCTGACAGTCATACTGTTCAGATGAGAAGCAGCCACTGAGCAAAGAAATGAGTGATAAGTGGCAAAAGGATTGAAGATAAATATCCAAGCATGACAAAATAGAAACAAAAGATACGTTTTAAGAGAAGGTGTATGATACAGTGGGGAGATCCTTTCCACTATCCCTGATGTGAAAAAAAGAAATTATGAGGAAAATATAAAAAGGCTATTTTGGCCAAACTAAAGAAGAAAATAAAAGCAGATGCCTGTAGAGAAATGTGGGGCAGTTAAGTTAGGCTATCAGGAATGGCTGGAATTGACCCAATGCAAATTAAAGATAGGAAAGGGGAAAAAACCCCACAAGCAGAACCGTTTAGATAAAAAGGGAAAAGTGGGAACAAAGGAAAACCTATACAGACCTAACCATTAGCAACTGTGCAGCAGAACATACAGGAAAACCTCCTTGGTGCTTTCCAGGCAGTGACTGGTTTCCTGTTGATAACAAAAAAAAGTGTGCATATTGAAGTGGTAGTGCTGTGGTATTCATGAAAAACAGTGAAATTTTGTAGTAGTTCTATGTGAATATTATGGCCACATCTTTACAGTAGTGACAGAGAAGTCTATGGGCACTAGAGGACTAATGTAATTTTCTTGACAGCAGTAGGAAAACCATACACCATCTCTGAAAGGATGCTACTGACACATACCTTTCTTTGCAACCTTAGACAACCACCATGTTTACATACAGCAAAGCACTTCAAATACACTCCAAGTGCTTGGCCAATCATGTAGCATCTTCATAAGGCCGTTGCCATACTGATTTGCAACTTCCTTTGCAGCAGTGGCAGGAGTCTCGGGGCATTTCAGTAGCTAATGTTTTTGCAGTAACCCACAAGTTCTTTAAGGACTTTAAAGCCATGAACTTTGCCCACTATGAACAGTAGCACTGTGCAGCAAGTGGAACTTTGAACGGAGAATTTCACTAGAATGGGGTGTGGAGGTCAAAATGCAGACGGGCTGTGTGCAGCAGTGCTCCTGAGGTGTCCTTCTTCAGAGCTGCTGATGTTATGGAACTATGAACATTCTCTGCAGTCTGTAAAAAATCAGCAGCTCTGTACAGCCCTTGAGCTGTTCAGCAGATGCACTGTAACCATGGCACTGCAAACCTCTGCAGGCAAGTGTGAATCATAAAATGGTGAAACGGTGCTGCTGAAACCCGCAGTATGATGAATCATGCAGCTCTTGGAGTATTTGTAGCTGGAGCACAAGATTTGTCTGCAGCACCGGCTGCAGTATGGGAACTCTTGCGTGGACTTTAATGTCTCCGCTACCTCGCCCAAGATCGCCTGATAACACATCCCTGTGCCTAGAGAAAGCACCTCTTTAATACACACTGAGGCCGAGCTGTCCTGAGCCCGCCCTCCTGCTCGTGGCCGCCCGGCCGGGCTCTGAAATGCTGGCGGCAAGGTCAATATATTGCCAGAGCTAGCACTTCTTTCTCACTAGTTACTCTTCTTTTCTTCCTCCTTGGCAGTATCACACAAGGTTTCCGATTTCCAGCTCTTTCGGGCCACTGGAGGAGCGGCGCTACCGGAACCCAACACCGAGTTGGTGCTGCGCTCCGGCCCCGGCCCCGCCCTGGTGCGCATGCGTGCGGACAGAGAGAGGGGGCTGGCGCGGCGGCGCTGTGCGCGTGCGCGGCGGCCGGGCCGGCGGAGGGCGGCGCGGGGTTGGCGCGGGCATGGCGGAGGCGCGGCCCGGCTCAGGTGAGCGGGGCTCGCTGGGGGCAGGGGGCTGCGGAGCCGGGCTGCGGAGCGGGGCTGCGGGGTTGGGTGGGCGCAGTGAAGGAGGGGAGTCGTGCTCGCTCCCCGGCCGTACCAGCGGGCAGACAGTGGCGGCGGGGCGGCCGCCGCCGGACGCTGGGTAGTGGAAGGGCGCGGGCTGAGGCAGCACCTGTGGCGGTGCCCCGGCCCGGCCCGGCCCTGCCCGCCGAGACTCGCCGCGTCTGTATCGCCCAAAATGGCCGGGCTCGCCTCTGCCGCAGGGCCCCGGAGGAGGAATTTTACCCGGGGAGGAACGTGCTGGCTCCTGGTGTGTGACAAACGAGTGTAACGTCTCTGGTAACGCCAGAAAAAATACATCAAGAAGAGCTTGGTTACCGGAACACCTGTCTGCTCTCTGCCCACCCGTGTCCTTGACACCCAGGTGTTAGGCGGTCCGCACAGAGCGGTGACAATGACAACGTCTCAAGCCCACGAGCTGCTGTGAAATTGCAGCTTATTGAGGCGTTGCAGAGAAGAAATCTTCTGAGTAGAAGTCTTGGGTATGGAGGAGGTTACTGCTTAGAGCAGGTGCTGCCAGCTCAGAGGGGTCTGGGCAGGGGCTCACTGATACACTGAGAGCGTCCTAGGGACACGGCCTGGACAGGGGCTGAGGGCAACATGCAAGAAAACGCTTCTTCTTTTGTTTTGTCCTGCTTACTTATGATGCAGATTCTGATTAATTTTAGTTTTATTGGTTATGGTTGCTGAGGAGTGGGTAGGAAACCTTTCAAGAGTGATGTTTCAGCCTTGCATTTAATTATTCGTCCTGTACTGTACTTCACAATAGAAGAGCCCTTATGTAATTTTGTGGTGAGTATGTATCTAGAAATAACACTGTTGCTGAGAGTAATTAATGATACTTAGTTTTTTTCATTATCACTTAATTTTATTGTAATCCAGGTAGACCTTCTCCAGTAATCAATCTCACATTGAGGTCAGTTGATGAGCTGACTAATTAAATTGTTCATAGAGTTGTTGGATTTCTGTCAGGGAGAATCCTGGACTTTTGTGTTTCGGGTGAAGAAGTATCATTCTCTACTTTTGCAGCATCCTGATGCTAATTCAGATTATCAGCAGCCAATGTCCTTAAGAGCATCCCCTGTTCTTGGCAGCCTGGCTATCATGATGGAGAAGTTATTTGAGTTCATTTTTTGGTGGTATGAGAATGGGTCCACAAATTGCCTTGACAGAAGTGAAATGGCCTGGGACATGGTACAGAGAGGAGAAACAGAGCTTCAGTAAAGCTGGTGCAGTCAAATTTCTTCTTTTCTGTTTATTTTTTCATTCTGTCAGGCTGCAGGTCAACTCTGATTGTGAAATCTTTTGTAGAGTATACAAGTATGGGAATAAAGAGTCCTAGGTATACTGGGCTAAAAATTGCTTTATTGTAAAGCAGTAGATTAGTCTGGATGGGGCACCATTTCTACACTTGCCTTATAATACTTAAAATAACATAAATATTGTTACTTGGGATTAAATTCTGGAGTTGGTCCATTTTTTGTGGTAATACTATGCTCTCAAGAAAAATCTCACAGGTTAGTTTTGAGTTGTACATGTGCAGTATTAGAGTGGAAAGTGGCTTTTGCACTGCAACTGCAGGGACAGAGCAAGTGTCTGATTCTGAAAGCTTAAAAACTGTTCTCAGGGTAGAACGAGGGTCAAAGAGTGACAGTTTTGAGTCACTGCAGATGTGCTGCCCATCTAGGATGTTTTGAAAAATTATTGAGACCAAGGAAATTATTTTAGGAGAAAAAGAGGAAAAATATAAGCAGCAAGGCAATTGTATAATAATTGTTCACATTGATGCATCTTTCTAGTTTTGGTCCCTGTGCACCAAGAAGGGGCAAGTGGATTGTATTTAATAGCTGTTAATGGATTTTTTTCCCATCAGTTGCTGTAATTGCTGTTGAATATAGTTTTGGTTTTTTGCAATCACAACCACAGCTGGGTGTTATACATGGTGAAGATATAAGGTGAAGATAATCAGGGAATTGCTATAAAGCATTGAGTAGCCCACTGTAAGGGGGAAGAAGAAAGTGAAAACTTAAAATATATTTGTTTTCCATATGCAAAATCTATTTTGTAGTAGGCCCTTTTGTTAGGATGATGAAACTACTTATGATGAAATCCTACTATCGAATTCTCTCCCATGTCATCTTGAAATGGGCTGGCTAAAACTTTTAATTTCCATTGGAAGTGTGGATGCAGTGAATTGGATGTGGGACTGGACAATATCATAAGACAAAACCACCTCACTGTGCACCAATAGACGCAGGGGACTAACTAGCTGGAGAACAGCTTTGCCAAAAAGGTGAGATGGGGCCAACCCTGGAGCACTGTGTCCAGTTCTGGGCAAGGAAGACATGGACAGTCCAGTTCATACTGGGCCGAGTCCAGCAAAGGGCCAGGAAGACAATTAAGGAATTGGAGCATCCCTCACATAAGGAGAGGTAGAGAGAAGTGGAACTGTTTAGTCTCAAGAAGTCTCAGAGTGATCTTAGTGCTGTGTACAAATATTCAAAGGGTGGAAATAAAGAATATGCAACCAAATTCTTCTTAGTGGTATTAAATTAAAGGACAAGAGGCCACAGGTACAAAACATACGAAATTCTAACTGAGCACAAGGAACAGCCTTTTTACTGTGTGAATGGTAATAACACTGGAGCAGGTTACTCAGAAAGGTCATGGCCTCTCTGTCCTTGGAAATACTCAAAATCCAGCTGGTCACAATTATGGCAAACTGACCCTTTTTGGGCAGGATTTTTGGGCTAGATGATCTATAGAAGTCTCAAAATGAGCCATTCTGTAGTTCTGTGGTTAGGCTGATTTTGGGTGTTATTCTCTAATGATTTCCAGCAAGAGTTGTGGGAAGGGAGCATGTCTTTTTTGGCATGAGCTAATATAGTTGAAATAAACAATGAGTTTTGGGCATCCAGATTGTTTTGCCTGGAAATGAGTTGCACTGCTTGAGTCATTAAGCCTGAAACAATGTAACTCCTGTTTAGGAAGAAATTCAACATTTTGCAAATCTGTGTCATATTGAAAATTTTAAGATGCTGTAGGTGAATGTGTTAGTGATCAGAAAATATAAACTTGGTAGTCTGGTTTAAAGCTTCCAGTGCTATGGGGAAGGCCTCAGATTTCCATAATGCACCATTCCTTTTTTGTTTGCTTGGGGTTTTTTGCGTTTGTTTGTTTGCTTGTGGGTTTTTTCTTTTGTTTTTTGGGTTGTTGTTCTGCTGTTTAACACAGGAATTTTAAGAGCTGCAGAGAGTGTCTTCCATTTAACTTGCATCTCGTGTGCAGCTGATGAATCATCTGTTGTCTGGATATATGTAATGCTGACACAAATAGATTGTTTTGTGCACAATCTACTGTCATCTATCTCTAGGTGAAATAATAGGTTATTTGAATTGCTTTAAAACTAAAGAAATCCATCCTGAAGTTAGCTTTGTCTTACAGGTGAGAGACAGTATATAAATAGAACATCTATTCATAGAGTATTCTGAGTGAAAAGAGACTCACAAGAGTCATTGAGTCAAATGCTTGAATCACACAGGGCAATCTAAAAATTAAATCAGATGTCTTAAGTGCATTATTAAAGCAGTTCTTGAATACTGAAAAGCTTGGGGTCATGACCACTTTCCTATAAAGCTTTTTCCAGTACTTGACCACCCTTTAATTGAAGGTTTTCCTGATACTCTCCAATCTGAACACTGTGACCAGTTTTAAGCTTTCCTTTGTGTCCTAACACTGGACACTGGTGAGAAGAAATCAGCAACTGCTTCTCCACTTCCTCCCATGAGAAAAGTGTAGGCAGCAGTGAGGTAACCCCTCAGTCTCCTCCAAGCTCAACAAAGCAGATATTTTCAGCTGCTCCTCATGTCATGTAGTCTTTTACCATCTCTGTTGTCCTCCTTTGGACACCTAATATTTTTGTATAATTTTTGCATTGTGAAACCAAACACACGGTACCGAAGAAGCTATTTTTACACACAGTGCAATGCACTATTTTTGGCTGAATTTATGGGTATCTCATTAAAAAAGTCAGTTAAAAGATGTCTGAAATTTATTCATAAAGAATGGTAATAATCAGTATTGTTTGTTTCAATCCAGTTTTATATTGATCAGAAACTTCAGAAGGAAATCAGTTCTTCCTGTCTGGGAGATAAAGCTGAATTAATTTAAGAATAAAGAAGTACTAACTCTGATGACTAAGTCCATGTTCTGTGGACTGTGTTATTTTTTTTTTCTGATTAACTTTGTCAATATATTTTTCTCTCTTATGTTTGTTTTTAATTATCAACTTCATAGTAATTAAAGTACATTATTTAATGGTTCTTAAAAATATAATTGAATATAGCTTCCTGAAACTCTTCTAAAATATGTTACTTAGGCATAATGTCGTTAAGTGGCAACTTCCAATGTCATCCTTAATGTATTAATAAAAAAAGTACCTAAGCTATTGGCTGTACTGTTCCCAAGTATAAACTCTGTTTTTGAAGATAAGCTTGTACTAACTAAAATGAGATGAGTACTTGTTAATTTGCTTCGTATTTTTAAATGTGTCCTTATCAAATTATTTTTCTTAAAGATAGTTCACAAGGACTGCCTCTTTGCCAGGGCCTTCTGTCTCTATCAACAGTTAATGCTGAAGGGGTTCTGTTGTGGCAGAACAGGCATGAAACCATGTGGCTTTCATATGCTTCATTCTAATTCAAACCAAAGTTCATAGGGATGTTAAAGTCATAGAATTGTTGATTGGCTTGGGCTAAAGGGACCTTAAAAATCATCTAGTTTCAACCCCCCTCTGATGGGCAGGGACATCTTCCATAGACCTGCTTGTTCAGAGTGTCATCCAGTGTGGCCTTGAAAACTTCCAGGAATGGAACCCCCTGCTTTGGGCAACTTGTTCCAGTGCTTTACCACTGTCATAGTAAGATTTTCTTCCTTATATCTAACCTAAATCTCTCCTCTCCAAGTTTGAAGCCACACCTGTTTGTCCTGTCACTACATGCTTTTTTAAAAAGTCTGTCCATTTTTTTTGTGGGTTCCCTTCAGGTACTTGAAAGTTGCAGTCAGGTCACCTTGGAGCCTGTTCTCCAGGTTGAACAAATTAAATTCTCTTAGTCTTTCCTCAGAGGAGATATGCTCCATCCTTCCAGCCATCTTAGTGGCCTCCTCCACACTTGCTTCAGTTCACCAAGTTAATTTCCTTCATGTGCTGGAAGCTCCATAGCTGGATGCAGCACTCCAGGTGCAGGGTACTCAGAGCAAAGTAGAAGGTATAAATCAACTCATTTGACCTGCTGGCCACATTTCTTTTGATGCAGCCCAGGATGCAGTTGGTCTTCTGGGCTGTGAACATGTGGTTGTCAGGTCATGTCTGCCTCTCATAGCAAGTCCTTCTCAGCAGGGGCATTCCTGATCTGTTCATCCCCCGGCCTTTATTGATACTGGGTGTTGCCCTGACCCAGGTGCAGCACTTTGCCCTTGGTCTTATTGAACCTCATGAGATTCCTGTGGGCCCATGGGCCCACTTCTTGAGCTTGTCCAGGTCCCTCGGGGTGGCATCCCATCCTTCAGGTGTGTCAGCTGCACCACTCAGCTTGGAGGCATCTGCACATTTGCTGAGGGTACAATGTATCTCTATGACTATATAATTAATGAAGATATTGAACAACGGTGGTTGCAATAGAGACACCTGAGGGACACTGTCTACGTTTGGAAAGACAGGCTGGTGCTCCCATTGGAATGGAGAATGTAAAACCCCTCCCTTCAAATTATTATAATTTTGCAGTTAGAGGCTTTCAGGCAAAGATATAGGAATAACAGTTCTTTACTAGGAATATTAAAAATACAAATATAGTTAAAAAAGAAAAAGGCAAACAAACGAACAAAAATCCTAGAAACCCTGACAGTCAGAAATATGACCTGACACCCTGTTGGTCAGGGTGTTGGAAGCAGTCCAAATAAATCCTCCTGAAGTAACAGATGCGGTTGTGTTGGATTTGAGATGTTTCTGTAGAAATGTCCAGTGGTGATGAGATGGGTGTGCTCTTCCTGTGGAATCCGGTGGAAAACAGGCTGCCTGGTGTTTCTGAGTCTCAGTTTTTATTTAGGTAGGAATGGTTTGCTCCCCCCCTGAGTAGAGTATCCCACAATGGGATGATGTAATTTTATCAGTCACGTGGTGAGCCTTAAGGGCCCATTAACAGCAGATATCCCCCCTTGAGGGAGGAGGGGTTATGAAAGAGATAAGGAACATTGCTCTGCCTGGTTTTAACAGTTGACCCATTAGCAGAAGGCACCTGCCCCCTCCCCCCTGGAGTTATGAGGAATGGGTTATACAAGAAATAAAGAAAACACCTCCCCAACTGGTTTCAACAGATGGAAAATAGAATAAACATTTTTGGTTACATATTGCATCCCAAGACAGACACCACTTGTCACTAATCCCCATCAGGACTCTGAGCCATTGACCACTACTCTCTGGATGTGACTTTGCAGCCAATTTCTTTTCTGCCTAATAGTCCACCCAGCTCTCTGATTGAGAGAGCAGGATGTTGCAGGAGACCATATAAAAGTCTTTAAAGGAGTCCAGATAAATGATATCTGTAGCCCTTTCCTTGTCCTCTTGTGTAGTCACTCCATCCTAGAAAGCCACTGGGTTGGTCGGGTGGAATTTCCCCTTGGTGAAGCTGCACTGGCTCTCCCAAATCACCTCCCATCCTCCATGAGCCTTAGCATAACTTCTAGGAGGATCTGTTCCATGATGTTCTCAGGCACAGAGGTGAGACAATATAGAGGTTTTTTTATAAAGGTACTATGATATCCTGTGTTTATTTTATAGAAATATAGGCTGGACTTTAGCTTTGGGGCATCCTTTTTACTTTGAATTTTTGTGTATGTATGTGTAAGCATGTCAGAGGCAAATTTCAGCCAGTGTTAGCTACTTATTATTACACTTGTACATTTATTTTGCAGTTTCTTGTCTTGGCAGACAGAAATCAGTTTTAGTAGAATTTACCACTCTGATATTTTCTTCATTATGTAGAAGCTGACAGCAAGATTAGGAATCTTATTGATGTAAAAAGTGCTAATGAATTATTCATATTTTGGAGGTGCTTTTTAATATCTGAATCCCAGTTTCTCATTTTTTTTCTGGAGACTTAATAGATTATTTGAAAAATGCTTTCAAAATATTACTTCTACAGTTACTTTTCAAATGCTGGTTAGACTTCTTGGAGGCTGTGCCCAAAAGTCAATCTGACTAATTCCTTCATTCGTTTTACATCCCACATCTCATAACCAAAGAAACAAGTGGTCTATAAAAATAGAATGTGCTTTTTAGAGGCAAGCTGTGTGGGTTTTGCAAAACCTATTTTTATAAACTTTAGGTATCCATCAGGCTTTAAATTTTAGAGAATACAAAAGAAAACTTCAAACAGCTAATAAAATGGGCTGTTATAAAAAAAAGGTTTGCATGTAATTATAGGATTGCATTCTGTTTTCAAATCAAAATGTATGAAACTTAAGTAGTCTATACTGAATGACTGCTGTAAACGTAGTTTACAATTGTACTGCTCTTTATTAGTGATAGAAAGGAAACTGGCAAAACACCGAGAAAACTGAAAGTAAGGGTAGCTGTTGAAAATAAAATGGACAACTTTAAAACAATATTTGCAGTTCTTTGCACAAGATACATATGCTGAGAAAAATAGAATCTTTCTAGGAAAGATGTTTGCAGTCTAGATTCTTTCATATCTATAAGCCTAATGTTAGTAGCTACTAGATATGGTCTGCAATCCTAATGACAGAATAGTCTGACTGGAAGGGACCTGCAATGGTCATTGAATCCAGACCGGACTGGAACAGTGTGTCTTCTTCGGAGTGCAGCTACGGCCCTTCTGGATCCCAGTCAGCCTCTCCACTGGAGAAACTGCTTGAGAAGAATTCAGGCAGCAATTCAAGCTCACACATCCACTCACGTTACAAGGTTAGCTGAACAGAGAGGCAGAAGACTCCCAGCCCCGGATTAATTCCAGCAAGTATTTATTCCATGTGCCAAAGGTAGAATCCAGAGGCCAAAAGAGACCGATCATGTGGTTTGTCTCAGTTATATATACAGTGTCTCAGGTTTATGGGTGGTACAGGGGGCAGGGCAGGGGCCAAGTGGCCATAGGGAAGACAGTAAACTGGACACCAGGCCCCATAGCCAATGGGGAAAGAGGGAAAGGGGATACTATGGGAGGAGGGGTGGTGGACTTGAGAAACCCAGAGAGAAGATTGCACAATGTTTGCAAGGAGCCATGGAGGAGAAGCCTTTTGTTACACCTGGGAGGGGTGATCTTCCCAGGGCAGGGCAGTTGGAAGTTCCTTTAAGGGCACAAGGGACTCCACACCTGACCACTTCAGGGCTGAACAAAAGTTGAAGCATATTAAGAGTGTTGTCCAGTTGCCTCTTGGACACTGGCAGACATGGGGTATTGACCACCTTTCTGGAAGGCCTGTTGAAGATTTTGACCACACTTTTGGCACGGTGTCCCCTCATGTGGAGTCTGAACACTTCTCTGCCCCTTCCCCCCACCTCCGGCCGAGGATCACAGCTTTGAACCATTCCCATGTGTGCTGGTACTGGGAAGAAGAGATCAGCACTTGAATCTCTACTTCTTTTTTTGCCTGAGTTAAGATTGATTTTTAGTAAGTCTTGAGCTGTTTTGAAGACCAGACTTGTGTCTGGTCTTCTCATTCTGTTCTCTCAAAATCAGGTTATAACATATAATAACATATGCTCGCATTGTCTACAATGTTACATTGTAATGTTAATATATATGGATATAGTAAGTATAGGTAATAAATTATATTATATATTGTATAAATAATATGTAATATAGGTTTTGCAAAGGCGAAAAGACCCAAAATAATTTCAACTACTCTTTTAAAAAATAAAGTATGAACTAGGCTATGTGGTTAAAACATTCTAAAACATAATTTTAAATTACTAATTTTTATTAAGGTTAAAGCTTCACTTCAACAAAATCATATGTTATATTTTTTCCTTTGGCTGCCAACTTTCACTGCCAACTTTCAACTGCAGCTATGACCATTCCTAGAGGTTTAGAAAAAACTTCTTTCATTTGGAAGCAAATTAAATTCACTGAAAAAAAAAGTATATTAATGTCTTGAAATGTTCTGGTTTATTCTTCCCTTCAAAATGTTAATTTCCAAAATATTTACTGAAAAAATAGTAGGAGGTTCAGGAACCTAGATTGCATTAGCCTTTTGGAGAGTCTCTTGGCCTAAGTCATGGTGTAAGTGCTTGATTATTTTTTTTGAACTGGAATAAACTGCACTCTGCCCTACCACGTGAGGTAAACTACCCAACCAGTAAAATGGGCACTACCTCCATGAGATTTTATGAACTACTTTTTTTTTACATTACTGTGTAAGCTTTAACTAATCTGCCACAGCCAATTAAACTATGCCTTATATTCACCAATTTCTATTGCAGGCAGGCCCTACTGGCACAGTGTTACAGGAAATTGGGCAACATAGGATTTCTCTTTTATCTAGAGACATAGAAATTACAGAAGATCTCTCAAGTAGAAGCATGGTTCGTGTTGATGGCCTCAGCAAAGTAACTAAACACAGTTGCCCTGTGCCGTTTAATATGTCTGTTTGTAGAACAGTGTAATCAGAGATGATGGACATAGTTGCTACTGCTACGTTTAATTTATATTTAAAGTTTTGTATAATATTCAAATCTCAGATGTAGACATTGTATTTAAAGGACCCCTTTTTCCCAAGTTCTTGGATGTATGTAAACATGCTAGGAAAAACTTTAGATATTAAACACTGGTTATCACACTTGCATATCTTACACTGCTTCAAAAGTTTTCCTTCACCTTTTATTTTGATATTCTTAACTCTTGGTCATCACAGTCCTTTTGTAAAGATTACAAGACAAGAATGCTTCTACAAAGCCCTGTGTGATTCAGTTCTAGTTTCTGGACACTTGTTTGCAGTTGTTCTGTCAAGTACGGAAATGATTGAACTTCTGCATCATTGCATGCATGGTAGTTTGGTTGAAAATAAGTATTTACTATTTAAGTTTTATGAATTTGTATTAATTTTTTTATTTTTTTAGGTGCATTGAATTTCAGTTCTGATGCTGCTGATTCCGTTCTGGGAGAAAGACAACCTACAGATATAAACTGCGTAAATAAAGATAGGAAAGACTCTAACAGTAATCAGAATAGAAATAATATACCAATTCCTAGTCTGTCTTCTGAAAGAAGTACTGACTATGAAAGCTCTTCCACAAAGCATCATGGCTTTTGTAATTCAGAAAGTCAGTATGGGAATTCTGAAGAGTTCCACCCATATTTTGGTGCCAGTAAAAGTTTGAAGAATCGCAGCTTGCAAAGCCAAAGATTGCACAGATTAAGAAATGATAGCGCATATGCTAGAAATAGAATAAGGCAAAGTACTACTGATGCTGCTGCAGGTCCAGGGATTTCAGATGCTGCACTGGTACCTGGTAGAAGAGCACCTCCTAGAGGATATAGCGATTTTCTCTCCTCTGAGAGTGACAGGGAGGTACCTAATGCCGATAGCCGAGGGGCAAAACCAAAGAAAACACATCTGATGCATACATCTGGGAGAGGCTTCAGGGAAAAGGGAAGGCAAGTACATGACCGTGAAAAGCGAGTAAGCTCCAAACAGAAAGTAGAGCTGTTTGAAAATTTTCCATCTTTGGATTTGACACAGTCTGACTCTTCAGAATCATCCGTTGGAAAGGCATTCTGTGATGCACCTTTTGGAAGTGGGGATGAGCAAAAAAGCTACAATAATGTAAACAAAAGATATCCCCGGAAGCCTGTGTGGAATAAACCCCCAGCAGAAAAAGAGTGTCAGAAAAAACATGATTCTCACCATAGTAAAAATACAAAAGCAAGTAAGAAATCTTCTGTTGCATATACTCCAAAAGATAAAAATGAAAGAAAGAAGGAACTCGTTGCTCACAAAAATGATGAAAACTTGACCAGTGAAACCAGGCATCAGTTGTCTGAGTCTCTCAAATTCAATGGAAGAAAGTTTTTGCTAAGAGGGGATCAAGCACCTTCACTTCATTTCAGCTGGACTCAGTACTGGAAAAAGCAAAGTGATGTACCAAAAAACAAAGAAACGCATACAGGTAAGTTTTTGAGACTGTCCTGGACTCCTGTATGACAGATATGATCTTGAATAATTCAGACAGTCTTCGCTTCAGTTCCTGGCTTGAATAGCTGAAGATTATTATTTCACATTAAATTGGTATTGGTTTCAAAGGGTAGAATTAAATGTAAATGCATGGTTTCTCAGTGGGAACATATTCTGTAAGTTTACTAGATAAGGACAGATTTTGTTTACATTTTTTATGTTTTGCTACCAAACTGCAAACGATGACCTAGTCAGGTACCATATTAAAATGCATATGTTGTGGGAGTAAAATTCTGAGCATTTTGAACAATGGGACTCTTGAGAAGGATAATGCTGGAACTGACTTTTTCAGAATAGGTCTTCTCGTATTTTATGTAGAAGTAGGAAAATGCCAGACAGGGAAACAGTTTTCTACTCATAACTGAATTTTATGTGCTTTTTTCTGCACCTTTGCTGCCTTCACCTATAAATGAAACAGCACACACTTCTGAGATAATATCAGTATAGGAGGTAATATAAAAAATGGTGTTTATCAGAGGCCTCTGGGGCACATATGGAAAATGTCCACAAACCACCAACCCTCCACCCCCGGCCAGGGGTGCATACAGTTTTATAAGTTTAGTAAATTAGCATGATTGACAAAAATCACCAATTAGGAGCACAAATGGTGATGCAATTCCCCTCCAGTTCAAGCCCTTTCTAAATCCTTCCCCTTCAGATGGGACTGAACCTCATTGATGAAAATGTGTCTCGAAGAGCTGTTTCTCAAGCTTGGTTTCTAAGGAGAACCAAGACAAGATAGCATAGGGGTCTTGAAATGTATTTTGTCTTTCTGCCTATTAGGGCAGGGAAAAGTACTGGGAAAGCTAGCTATGAATTCATTAATAGGCTATGGAGCTCCAAATATTTGTGTGAAGAATACAGGGAATATATAAAAGAAAGATAAAAGTCATTAGGCATCACCTTAAAAGGTAATTAGAAATAGAGGCAATATCTGGATACTATTTTTGGAAGTTTGAGAATAGAAATGTGCTGTTGACAGTGTAAACCAGACCCACAGTTTTTGGCTATTGAGTAAATTGAATGCTGACTCATACCATTAGTGCCTGAAAACATTAAATGGAAATGAGCTGAATCTCTTCAGTCCTATGATACTGGTTGCTGTTTCAACTACAACTTAGGTAGCTTATTCTTACTGTTTTGCATAAGCACTAAGTGTTAAGAGGCTTAAATATTCAGAAGCAGTAAGGAGAAACACCAAGAATTATATATTTTTTTTACAAAGCATCTCAACCTTATCTTCTGCAGCACAGAATGGTAGAGGTGGGTAGATTAGTTCCAATTGTCTTAACTGTGATATCAAATTTGCTTCTCAGCATCTCCCATTTCACAGCTGAGAAAGTAATAGCATAATCGGGAAGCGTAACATAAGTCTAGTTGGAAACTTTCTTCTCTTGGGAGGATCAAGATCTAAAGAAGTTAATTGTCGTGCTCCTGGATTCTATTTGAATCATGAAATTGAAGATACCTCACTCTTCTTCTTGGCATTATTAATTATTAAATGAAAAATATCACATACAATAAACAGGAAAATAAGTAGTAGTCTTTCCTAGGGAACTTAAGGAATTTCCTCTTCCAAAATTGCTTGCTTTATTTGGGAGCTTTTTTGGAAATACTGTCTGCCAGTGTTTTTAGGGAACTAGGGTTGCGGGTTTTTAACTATTTCTGGGACAGCTAGAGTTTCTCAGTTTGGTATAGCTTTTGTCTTTTGGAGAAAAGAAGTATCTTTTACATGAGAATCTTCCTTTATGGCAGATAATAATTATGAGATAGCAAGAAGAAAAGCCTATTAATCCTAAATGCTGTGGGACTTGATGCAGATGGGCTAGAAAACAAGTTTGAAAATCATGTTGAGCAGGGCAAACAATGTTAACACTTACAAGCCATGGGCTTGCTTGCAGTCACATGTGGAACAAGCAGATTTTGAATCAACAGTAATTTTTTCTATTTTTTTCCTTTTGTATTTCCTTTGTTATGAATTTTAACTTTCCTTGTTGTTGTAATCTGCTCTAATCACAGAGAAGCAAAGAGAACTCTGTAAATAAAGCTGAATGTACTTGGGTTCAAATGTTCCTGGAAACAAGATTAAAACACAAACAAAGTTAGATGTTTATACCAAAAAATAATCTGTTTTACTTAATAGTAGAAGAGACAAAGAGAAAGAAAGAGAAAAGAAAGAAAGAAATAGAAAAAGGAGGCTGAGAGGAGAGGACAGGGAGACTGACAGAGATAGATTAAGTAGAAACATCACCCCTCCATGTGTTCCAACGACGTCTTGTTCCCCTCCCTCTGGTCTTCTTGCTGGTGAGGGTCCCCTGCTGAAAAGTATCGAATCCAATGGATTGCTCATGGGCCAGGGGTAATGCCCAGATGCCCTCCCTGAGGAGGGCCAGTTTGGCCTTGTCACCCACAGGACTGTGGATGTGTCACATCACGTGCAGTGCTCTGGGGTGCAGAGTTTGGGGACCCCTTGGAGTGGGCCTTTGATGGGCCATGGCATCCCCTATGCTGTCCCTCACATCAATGTCTGGTAAATGTGGCTTTCCTGGGGTGAGGGACCCTGCAGTTGGGCAAGCCTGCACAGCAGTGGATGGGTGTTCACTGCCTCTGACTAGAGGCTGTACCACATATCCAAAACCTCTCCTGCTCCCCAATTTAGTGTCAGGGTTTGTATAAGTCTCGCAGCAGATAAACCTGGGGCTATAGCCTCCACCCTGAAGCTTCTGGACATCCCTGCCATAGATGCTCTTTCAGTCTTATCCATCATTTCCCAGATGCACTGAACAACTGTGTTACTTTTCTTATCTCTATCCCTTAGGCAGTTTAACTCACAGTTGAGGGTCTCAGCCCAGGGAGTCCCTTCAGGGTGCAGTGGTCTTTTGTGCAGTTTTTGTTATACAATTTGCTATAATAGGCAAAAGTACTTAATAAATATGTTTAAGCCATAAACCATAACATTTCAGTCTCTGACACTTGTATTGGTACGATCTTAAAATTGTACATTTTCACATTACACTGTGTACTTGTAGTTTATGTAGTTTAAAATCCTGTGGACATTTCTAATGTGTATTTGGTAGTCTTACCTTGACGAGTGACAATTAATCTGACAGAAATGAAGCTTTATGTGGTGCCTTTCTTATAGTTACACATCAGACTGTTTTGACTTTAATGTGAGATTCTTGCTTTATTTTCAAAGTACTTTTTTGCATTTGTTCATATGGCTCAAAAGACCCTGTACTTTGGCTGTTGTTTTCAGTAATTCCACTCCTAAAGCACTCATTTTATAAAGGGCTTATTCCCATAATCCCATAATAATAATTCGCTGTTAATATTTGTAGTGTCATCTCCTGGGAATACTTAAGGATAGAAATTAAATGTAATTTTGGCAGACATTTCTGTATTTAAGAGCTTTCATCTTTTTGTTTAAAGTGTATGCAAAGATGAAATTCCTGTATAAAGTGATGAGTAAAATCTCTAACTTCTGCCAATCTTAAAACTATCAATTAATTCATATGATCAGAGTATTTGCTATTTGTCAAAGTGGAATTTGCATTGTCACTTTAGTAGGAATATTATACTCCTTCGTCCTGCTCTAAAGCTAAAAAAATGCCCAGCAAGTATCAAACTGGAATCTTCCAGGAGTAAACTAATGCCTTATTTATAGCCACAGAGGTAAAATAATTTCACTATAATTCAAATGAAATCTTGGAATTTAATTTGAATTTTGTTTATCAGCTAGCTATTCTTTTATGCACAAATAATATATGTTATTTGCAGGGTCATTGATTGAACAGCTGACCACAGAGAAGTATGAGTGCATGGTGTGCTGTGAGGTGGTCCGAATAGTGGCCCCAGTGTGGAGCTGTCAGAATTGTTACCATGTGTTCCACCTGAATTGCATCAAGAAGTGGGCACGATCACCAGCTTCACAAGCTGAAGGTTGGTATTTTTTCAAATATATATTTTTTATATATTCTATATTATGTATACATATAGTATATATAACACATATTATATGTTTTCAAATATATAAAATGCTCAAATTCATGTGTTACTTATGTAGCGAAAACTTCTTAGAAATGTTATTTAAGATCACAGTGTGACCCACTTCTGAGGCAGGCAACCAAATTTATAGTTAAAGGGGTCCATGGGGGTGGATTAGAGCAAAACAACACTAAATAACTGATACAACAGCAAATTTTATTAGAACTGTTTTGAAACCTTAAGTGGGAAAAACTTAATAGATTTGATAAGGTGTATTGTAGCCATTCTGAAGTGCATAATCACCCTAAGAGAGGAAAACTGGGAAGAGAAAAACAGGAAAAGAGAGATCTGTCTCCACCTATGGCTCCAGTGATGGGAAGGCACGTTCTACAGTTGCAATATGCAGTCTGAGTCCATTGGGGATGGGGGCATGCATGTGCATCAAAAACTGGGGAGTTTATAACCCTGATTCTTCTAGCAAACACTGCAGTACCTCCTCCAGGAAGAATTCTGGGTATGCACAGTCTTCTTTCTGGAAGATTCTGGAAGTCTGGCAGTATCAAACCGGGGGCTTGAGTTTATGTGTCAGGGTGTGCTTGGAAAGCTTTTCTGAATAAAGGTTCTGAGTTCAGAGTTTTGCAGCTGCATGGTGGTGACTTGCAGTGCAGGAGAGAAATTACCATAAAAAACCCCTCTGCCCTGCCTCTGTAGTATTCATTGCTTAACAGCGGTTTCTCCTTTAGTTCAAAGATTCTCCTTTTGTTAAACAAGCTAAAACAGCTTGTTTAAGGCAAAATTTAGCCATAAATGGTTCACTCACTACAAGCAGTAAGCTGTAAACAAGTTTAAATCAATCTTATTCTCATGGTTCTGTGTATGCCTTATATAATCCTCGTAACTCAATTCTTTCCAGAATTTGGTTCTAGCTAAACCTAATTTCCAGATTTGGATACAGAAGATCATTCAATGAAATCAGTGCATCAGGATGCAAAACTCTGTGGCTGTGTTTTTACACACCAAGAAGTGTCTTATCTCTCATCTGTACTTTGCTGAGCAGTCATGCAGAAGATGCACTTCATGCATTAGGTTGTGTGCTTTTACTCAACCACTTTTTAGTTGGTTTCTCAGATAAAATACTCCTTAAATCCATCCATCCTGGCATTAGTGAAAGCAAGGCATTACCAGGATGGGAGCCCTGGGACACCAACAGTAATTAAATGTTGGGACACTGTGCAATAGAACACTTATTGGAAGTGAAAAACAGGGAGTGTACAGCTCTCTTTTAATTTGAGCTTATTAATGCATTGTGTATATGTTTTACTCGTACAAAACTCACTGAATGTGGGTGTTATTGTCTGAATTTTGAGATCCACAGCAGGCCATCAGATTGGCATCAATGCAAAGGTGATGCAGTTGGAAAGGAAAGTGAAGTATTCTGGATTACTGTGTTAGTGTGATAAAATGTGCTTAAAGCTCTACTTTCTTGGTTGGGAAGAAGCAGTGAACTGTCTTAGGTCTAGATTTCTAGGTTCCAGAAACTAGTTCTTGAACTAGGTTACTGTAACAAAGTCTTCTCACATGCTACAGTATCTCTCTTTTTGGCTATATTGAAGATGTCTTCCCTCAGAAAACTTCTTTGCCTTCTATTGTCTTTACAGTCACCTGAAAAATGACAGCTGGTTTGGCCAAGGCAAGTGAAAGAGTCTCCTTATTATCTGTGGGGAGTCATATGGCATTGCTCTCTTCTTGGTCTTGTGTGTTAAGGAATGTTCCCAGTCTTCTCATTCACTAGACCCTCTAGCAGTTATACTTTCAACACCATGTTGAGACCAAAGCTCCTTCACAGTGGACAGCTGCAGTGAGCCAGTGGGTGCTTCACCTGACTCCCTGCTGTGCTGAAAATCATGCTGTGGAAAGCCAGTGTCCATAAAGGAGACAGAAGAGTCATGCAACTTTATTCAAATGAAAGGAGAGAGTGCCTACTAGGCCATACCCCTTGTGGGGTCTCTTGAGTTTTTGAAGGATGTAGCCTCCTTTTATCCTAAACTCCCAGCTGCATGTTGTCCTCCTCCTTTCCCCATTGGGTTGAGGTACTAGGAAGATACAGACTTCCCAAACTGACTACTAAATATTCCCCCTTGAACATATATAGTCCTCCCCACCCCCATCACACATTGTATGGCCATTGAAACTAGCTGTAACCCCATCCTAGCTGGAGAAGCTAATATTCATAAGTGTATTAAGTCTGTGCATTTCCCCCCAAAATTCAGAAGTTCAAGCTGTGCTTGCCTCTGCAACAAACTTGGGCAGCTTGATGTTTGTAATGACCCCACACCCATTCTTCCGGAACCTGATTGGTCCTTAAAGATGGAGTAATTTGTGAAGACATTAATACACATTTTCACCATCTTTATTTCTACAATGCAGATTGTCAGCAGCACTCAGAACTAGAGAATGAATTTTTATTGTATCTTAGAGATGTCCTGGTCAGGAGGAGGAGCTCTACTGGGCATCACTTTGCCATCATGTGGAAAGATTCTTTCCTGTAAGGAAGCAACATTTTACTAACATTTTTAATTATGTCTTGAAGGAATTTGGCCTTAAGGTATCACATAGCTAAGGTCAATCTGACAAAAATACCTGCACTGCACACAAGATCTTTGTTTGTAAAGAGGAAATTGTTGCTGCTTGCCCCCTTCCTTCTTCTACTTCTTTTTAAAACTGATGTTTAAGTGGTGTTCAACTTGTGCCCTTAAATTGATAGAACAAACATTTAAGTAATATTGTCCCTTCTTTGTAGAGAAGATTTACTGGTATTTTCATTTTGACTGGAAGAATTGGAGATATTTGAGGTATTACAACTGTCTCTTTCTACTCTGCTCTTGGGCTCCACTTCAAGTGTACCAGATCTGTACCAGTCCAGTTCTGGCCTCTAACACTGCATTTCCAAAGTTCTGAGTTTCAGTGGTCAGAATAGAAGTTACCAAAATTTTGGTAAGTAGTTTCAAATAAGGAATCTTTTTATCCCAGAAGGAAGGAGAGGATAGCAATTACTAAAACAATCTCTAGTAAAAGGGAATGAGGTGTCTTGATTCTGATTATACGACTGTCCTTTTGGTGTCTTTGGTTGGAGTTCTGCCTACTTCATTTCTGTTCATGAGAAGATTCGTGAAAGTGGAATGTTCTTTCTGTAGGATCATCCTCATTCTTATGTAACCTCTTTCTTTAGTAATCAGGATTTGTAAGGAGTGCTTACAGGACCACTTCTTACAAATGTGTATGTCAGGAGTCATCCTACCATCATTCCTACTGCGATAGCCTGTGGATCCTGGAACACAACTTCTATTACTTCTAATTTTGAAGGAAGGCAACCATGCATGTCTCTTGTGGGTGAACATACATTAATGTGCTTTGAACAAAGATAATCAGTGATGATGAAGAAGAAAATATGTCTTGCAAAGCTGTTTTAATAGGTTCCTGTTTTTTGGGGACCATCACTGTACTCTAGAGAAACTGTTGCTTATGGAGGACTAGGCATCCAGCTCCAGGGGAGTTGTTGATAGGAGAGGTCTTCTGCTGGCCTCCTGAAACTTTCAGGGTAGACTTACCTTCACAGCTTTTGAAAATATAACATGGAATAAGAATGAAAGAAATTGTTAATGAAGTAATTAAGTATAATGTACTGTGCTATACTGTAATCTCATAAGGAATCCCATAGTATTTATTTTACTGGCTTTAGGAGGAGCCACATAAGGTGCTTACAGTTTTGTCAGCAAATATGCCTTTTAGTTGTCTACTGTCAGTTTTTGCTTGTCATTTTCAACAGCTCTCTGAGTTGCTTTGTCTGAGATCCTTCAGTTTCTAGCGGTCAAAAGAAATAAGTCTTGGTCAGGAAATGCAGATTGGTCTTGACCATGATTATGAGGGTATATGCCTTGTGCCACTGTCCTAGAGCTGCTCAGCCCATAGTCGTACAGATCTCTGCAGCAATCTTGGTGGCACAGTAATATGGGCTGGGATAAAGAGGGATATCAATAGGCATGAAGTATTGGAAAGAACAGACATGCATTAGGTTTGCATTTCTAGACATTCAAGGCAGTTTGTAATTTGGATAATTTCAATTTGTGAAAATAATTTCCATTGTACATTATGATGAGCAACGTAAGTTGTTCAATCCAATTGAAGTTGAACCGAAGGTGCCTCTTGTTGTGTTGCAGTTATCTTGTCATAGGTAGAGTTCTGTGTTTGCAATCCCTTCTGCTTTTGTAACATGAAATTACCATGAATCTTGGTCAGATTTCTTAATAGTGAAGAATAGTTTTAAAACCACCATTTTATTATTTACCAGCACTGAACTGATTAAGTTAAAAGAGACAAAGTGTCAATCACTTTTTTTTTCTTGTTAATATCTATATATAGATATAAAAATGTATCTCTCTTGTCTATGACCTCTTTTGTGGTCGGTAATGCTCTCAGACTCGTATTCTTAATAGCAAGATGTGTACTGAATTGGGCAAGTCTTCATTAATATTTGCTTTTCTTCCACCTTGCTGTTCTTCCCTTACTGCTAACCAGCAACTTCCTGAAACACAGGAATAAGAAAACTGCTATTTAATAAAATAACAACTTGAAAAATAATGTTCTACTCAATATCTAGGTATTATCAACTGTAAATGAATAAATTAGATTAGTCTGGATTTTATAACACTGGTTTATTCTGTATGTGAGACAACACTAAATTGGTATTTTACAAAACATATAAATTCATGAGAGAATAGTGAAAAGGAAAGTACAGGTGGTGCTTTGTGTGAAGTAATTATGCTTTCCTCACCAATTTCCCTCTCTTAACACTTTTCTTCTCACAGCTTTAGGTATGGTGAAGACTGTCTGTATTCTAGCTGTATGTCTTATAACAGGGCATGTGATAATAGAAGAATTGGAAGTTTAAAATTTGTCTTTGCTTCAATAAAAAAGTTGTATCCTGTTGAAATGAAATACCAGGGCTGTGTTGATGTCGGTGCTGTATAAAATGTATTTTTATTGATGTGTTTTCTCACCACTTCGGAGTAAGTGGAAAAATTATTTTATTTGGAACTGTGATAAGAAACAAAGTATAAGAACTTATTCTAGGCTTGCAGATTAGGGCTTTTCTTTACTCCAAGTCCTTTTTATCTTTTTTTTTATCTACAGATGGCAATAGTGGTTGGAGATGTCCAGCTTGTCAGAATGCTTCTGTGCAGGTTCCTAAAATTTACACTTGTTTCTGTGGTGAGTTTCTCACTTACTTTTTGCAAAGAAAAACAGTTTTGTCGTTTTGATTCTTGTTAATATGAATTTCAGTATTGGCGCTTGTTTGCTTACATGCCTGAAACTCAATTTTTTAAAAAAATTATTGACACTGGAAAGGCGCTGCACAGAGGATCATATGTATGCTTCTTGAAAAATAAAAAGAAAATAGTAAGTCCCAAGTGGTAAATATTTTCATATCACTGTGTAAAAATAGTACATTCTTCTAAAGAAGTTGAGTGTGTATCAGTACAGAAAAGCATAAACATCTGTGTAATTTTTTTTTTTTTTTTGTTAAAGAAGACTACCTGCCAGTAATTAAAATACTACTTTTTCTCTTTGGTATATTTTTCACAAATTTAGTCTGATATTCAAAGCATTAAGTATCTTTTCGTCTTTGGCATGATTTAGGTAAGGTGCACAATCCAGAATGGAACAGAAATGAAATCCCACATAGCTGTGGGGAACTTTGTGGAAAGAGGAGGCAGTGTTTGGACTGTCCACATCTTTGTAACATGTAAGTAATGGTTTATCATACAAACATTGAAATGATTTAGAGAAGAATTCTAAAGACTGTATCTGCTTATTTTTTGACTCCAGGATATGCTTAGAGATTCAGAACCTATAGAGGTTTATAGTTCAGCTGAAGCCTGAAAGAAATGAAAAGCCTGAAAGTTCTTTGTGTTGGTATGTCTAAAGTGAGTTCATATGAGAGTACGAACACGAGGTCTACAATAGTTGTAGCAACATTTCTATCATGTTTTAGAAACTGAACCAGCTGTCTGACTTGGTTTCAAGAAATTCTGTTGAAGTAGAGAAATAATAGTGTCTGAAAGTAACTCTGAACATGTCCAGTGGTCCACCAGATATTTAGGTGCTGTTATTCATGACAAAGTGTTTGAATATCTTAATCTGAGATCAATGCTACTTGTTTGAACTGAAAGACCACTTCACCACTTCTTTCCTCTATTTTTTTGCCCCCCCGGCCTTTTTTTTTTTTTTTTTAAGCTTGTAAACTGTTGAGGAAAAAAGGGCATTTGTATTTCTTTATTTGTTAAGACCATCAGATAGTTTAACCAGAACCCCTCTTGGAGATTTTAATCAGTATATGTAACTCAGATTGGTTTTGCTAATGTTTTATTAGTATAATTCAGTGAAGAGAGGCAAAGGAGGGCACCTCTGTTTTCAATTTTGGATACTTTACATTAGATTTTTTTCTAGTAGTGTAATAGCATTGCTAAGATTAACACCATTACGTGATCATTTTCAATGTATGAATATGCTTGCTAGTCAGAAGTATAAATTATATGTTGTTCCTATTGTATCTAGCTTCCATGAAAGATGATCCTTAACATCTGTTCATGTTACTGGTTTTGGAAATTTTTGATAGAAGCAGTTGTTTCTGCTCTTGGTACACACTCAAAAACTTCAGTCATTCCAAAAAATAGCTTATTGTCTGATACTTTTTCCAAGATTTGCTAAAGATTGGAATTTTACTCTAAACTTCATATTTAATGTGTTCTGTTTTAAATATATTTCAATGTTTTATTGAGTGTCAGAATAATTCTTTAATACATCTTTCCCACACATGAAAATATTCTATTAGACTTCTTTTTGATATTAGTTTTAATTTATATTTATGCATCATTTATTTATGCACACACATTTGCATTTTATTTAATTTAAGTATCATAGCTGCTTTCTTAATTTATAGAATCATGCTAGATCAGAAAACAAAGTAGATTGTTTTCGCATTCCTCTCTGTGATGAACTTCTAGTTTGACCAGTGGAGTCAAAGAGGTGTCAACCTCATTGCCCAATTGCTGATCAAACTCCAAAAACTATATAAACCCAAATCCCAAATAAACGTCCTTCTTATTTGCTCTCACATCCTGACAGTGTGAGTGTGGTTCTTTCGTGTCCATCTAGCGACAGATATCCTAAAAGCTGTTTTGTTTTTCCTTTTCAACACCACACACCATTTTGGTGAAAATAAGTAAAGGTAATTTACACTGGTGTTCTGCCAATTGACAGGGGTGATTTAAAGGACATAGGCACCAATGGAAAGAATGGTCTTTTTTTTTTTAATGAATATTAAGATATCACCAAAGTAAAATTACACATCCAATAGAATGACATGCTTCGCTTTAGCTACAAGTAAAAATAAGCAACGTAGTGCATCTAGTCATTACTGTATGAGAGAAAAGATAGTAATTGAGAAAGATAGATACATCACCAATTGCCTGGATACTGTACCATCATCTGGAGGCCTCACTCACTGGGAAGCCCCGTTTCACAGTGAGGACCTAGAGAACCCTTCCTAGCAATTTGGAAAATCCTAAATGTTGAGTCCATCCGTAGGTGAGATCTCCAAATATGCCCTGAAAGTGGGTCCAGCTTTTATAGGCCCAAATCAGCAAGTTGAAGTGACTCAGTTATATTTTTAGCACAGAAATACCTGAATCTGATGGTGCACTTCCTGACCTGCCAGGGCCTAGGCCTTGGCTGGGAGGCTTTTCATCTAAAATATCCTACAAGCAAGCCTCTATTCATGTCAGTTAGGAAAATTTATTAAAATGATACATTTCTTGCAGATAAGTACACAAGGTTATGTGAAAGTTTCTAAAGCAGGCAGTTTGGTGTTAAACGGCAAGCGTAAGCTCTCGGTCGTCTATTTTTAGCTAAATAATACTGATGGTGTTAGTCATACAGTGCTTGGGATCCATCTGGTAAGTCAACTCTGGCTTAGGCCTGAGCACATCAACTGGTTTATTTCAGATTTATTGAAATGGTAACCATTTATATAAACAGCTGATTTGTCAGAGCTGAGGAACAAGCAAGCAGCTGTTTGGAAAGGGAAGGCTTAGCAGACCTTTTGCTAGTGTTGTGCTGTGACATGCATTACACTTCTTCAGTTCACATTTTTAGTTTAAAAGCACTGAAATTGCTTTTGCAGTGTTAGGTTCTGCATCAAAGAAACACCTTCAATAAAATGTTCCTGATAATAAACTTCATGACAAAGTAAAACTCCTTTTAAGACGGAAGTTCTCCCTGCCAAGTGGAACTATGCGAGTTCTTGAAAGCATTTGAAAAAGGTCTAACAAAGGCAGTAAATAAATTTTCTCTCTATTAATGTAAATTTTAGTATCTGGACTTTCTTCATAGGTCTTTGGTGCTGTAATCTTTTCTACAGCAGTAGAGGTCTCTTTTTTGCTCTTACAATATCTAGTATTTTCACTGTCAGGCAAATGGAAGTTTAATTTTTCCTCTGTCTAGATACATCTATCTTCACAACTTTTCTTGTATGTAGTAAAGCATCTCCCACTCCCAAGTGAGCATGTCTGTATAAGGAAAAAGTTCCAGTTTACCTTTAGACATTTTAGAAAGTTTAAATGGAAAGTTCTGTGCCCTTCTCATTGTAATTTGCTCAGTGCCAAGAGAGAAGCACCTCTTGGATCTTGTCATTCTTCTTCAAATCCTGTACCTCTCCCTATTGGCAGCAAGCCAAATTGTCGCTCCTAAAACACTAAGTATTGAGGAAGGAGCACAAAGGAACTAAGGGGCTTTTTAGAGTGTTTCTAGCAAGGTCTCAGAAGTTTTCTCAGACACCCGTGTGCGACTTTTCTTTTGTTTTCTGTAACGTTTGGTTTTTTTCATTTATTAAACTGTTTACTTTACAAAACACCTCTGAAGAGCAGTCTCACCAAAATTATTTTAAGCCAGTCTGTAAGGGCTGGACCCTCAGAGATTGATACATTTACAGGTATCATTTATCAGGTATGCATAACACTTTTGCCATGTGTTAAACTGTGTCACTGGTATGCCAGTTCTCTAGAGCAGTAGCAATAAATTCCAGCAAAATCCTCCATGCTAATGATAATGAAGTTTCAGTTAAAAAACCCTCTGCATTCACCAACAGTTAATACTGAAGTCTTCAGCCTGTCTTCCTGAGTTTAGTTTGCAACACTGTCAAGTCATTTAACTTAGCTTTTTGCTTAATCTCCTAAACCAGGACTAAAACTCTAAAGGTATCACCCATCTTAATCATCTAAGGACGTTTTCTGGACATCCTGTGCATGTCTCTGTGCTAAATGAAATTTGAATGTCAATCTTAATTGTTGTTGTATGGATCAAGTATATCCTGGAAGTGTAGCCATACTGTAGTTTCTGCCTAAAGTAAATTGTACTAGAGACTTTCGCACGTGTATCTGTAGGGATGTGTAAAGAATACGTATTTCAAAAGTCAGAAGTTTGATTTCAAAGCATTAGTTTTTACATTACTAGAATTTTTCTGTTCATATTAAAAGAGGTCAGAAAACTGACTCAGAAACACACATTGTCAAAACTGAGATGTCTGAAAATTAATTGTGTGATACTGTTCTAACAAAAGGAATCTTCCTGTAAGACTGCAGCCTACTTTACCAGTGTTTACAACTTTAAAATATTTGTGATCAATATAAATTCCTGTCGTGTGATACAGTATTATCAGAAAGTGCCAGGAGTGGGGTTATGGAAGAAATCCTAACATTGCTTGTATATGAGAGTGTTGAGAGAAATAATACACCAGGTAAAAAACTTAACATGATAAGACTTGAGATGATTTGGACTTGAGATGATTGTTTTGGCTTTTGTCAATGATGAACACAGTTGAGTTGTATGTTTGCTGGTGAAATGCAAAATATCAAATGTGTCAGTCACAGACTTGATTTGTTAGTAATACTGTTGATTTGACAGTAGCAGGAATACAGTTTTTCCTTCAACATTACTGGTCTTTGAGATTGGTGCAATTATAATAATCAAATACTTTTTTTCTTGTATTAAGACTGCTTTCACACCCTGCAGGAGTGAGTGTAGGAGTCCTGTGTAATGTTCTGATAATGCACTGAGGTTGGGTCATTGTGGATTGTATCTCTGGGAGTGTAATAAAGCTAAAGTTAACTTTGCTTTTTTTCTAAGTCTGTGCCACCCAGGACCTTGCCCTTCATGCCCAGCCTTTGTGACAAAAACATGTGAATGTGGACAAACAAGGTAAGAATGCTTCTACATGCAAACAAAAGTTTAGTTGCTATAAGCAAGCAATAGAACAGTTCAAAATTTTATATACTGATTTTTTTCTTTCTTATAGTTTATTAAAAATATGCTGAACAGAGTTTAGTCTGAGCTGTAACTCTTTAGTTGTGGTTTAAATGATTTGAAGAATTTTGTATTTTGAAAACATGCAGTTACTTTTAATTTTTCAAGAAAGAAAGTGAAAATAACAAAAAAAGACTTGTCAGTTTATGATACATGTAGCTGAATTGCCTGAGCAGTCTGAGTTGATTGGATTTTGAAATCCCATCTAGTATTTATTCATTTTATTTGCTAGAATTTAGTAGAAAAATGTTCACATCTTTTCTATCTGAATGAAATGAGGTCTTTAATTACTTAATTTCAGAAATAATAATTTCAAAAATAACATGCTTTTCTTAGAAATGGTACAGAGAAGTCTATAGTGTATTCCAGACTTAAAAGCTATCTTCTCCTTGCATGTTTGGTGCATATAGTGTCATTGCCAATAGCAATATGGTACTACCTATACTCTGTGTGATCTCTCATAACCATTTGGCCTGAGTCTTTAGAATCTCTTTTCCTAGTTACCCAGAACTGATTCTCTGTAATAAATTGTTTGCCTGAGCTTGTTTACACAATCAAAACAAACATAAACTGATTTCAGTGTTTCAGAGCAAGATTTCATTCCAGCTCTGGAAAAAAGATTTTGCAGATTTTTACAATTATTTCTCAGAGTTTGAATCTAATACTACACAATTTTAATTTCTCAGAAGAAGGTACTGCAATTTATGTGGCAGTATTTGTAGATAAAAGCACTTAGTCTTCAGTAGAAAAATGGATTGCTTGTAGATTACTGAATTTTATCTTCCATAGTAATATTACCTTCTTTTATTGTTTAGGGGGGTTGTTGTTTTTGTTTGGATTCTGGTTTTGTTGTTGTTTTTCTGACTTCTTCTTTCATTTAAAAGTTTAATAGATGCAACAACTTTATTTTTTTTCCCCAGATGTCAGCTACTTCACCAGATTTCTGATTTTTGTAGTAGTACATTTGATGCTTAAAACCTGCTTCAAAATAGCATTTAATATGTACTGTATAAACATCCAGGGTGTATGGCATGGCATCAGCTTTAGGATGTTTTAAAATTACTATTTCAAGTACACATTTTACAGCCATTGTATGAGCCATCCAGAGTTTAAAAAAATAGGAGAATTGATTTTTGTCCCATTTTTTTACAATTTAATTAAAAACTCTGTTATTTTCATAGACATCTGACTCCTGTTAAGGCCCTATTGCTATCTTCATTGTGTTCAATGGATTTAGGATTGTTTAAGTCTTCAGAAGGATGTCTGTATTGGAAATACCTGCTTTTCTGACAACAGATATATGAGTTCATACATTAAGTTCAAGTTACAGTGTCACTTTGCATTGTTTTCTCCTGTTTTCTTCAGAAAAAAATCTAGTAGACTAACTACTGTGATAGGTGTTTTACTTTAGTGAGGTGGAAGAGGAGAAGCAAAGGAAAAACTAGGGATGTTTTTTCCTAAAAACTTGCATTAATATATTACGCTGCCTTTTGAAGATTTTGGCATTTCACTGAAAGTGTATTTCTCTTTTTATTAAATACTGTATAGATGTCAAGGTAGCTGACTGTCTGTGGTGTCATTTCTCTACAGTCATTCAGTTCGCTGTGGCCAATCAACAAAAATTCATTGTTCTAATGTATGTGGAAATACTTTAAACTGTGGAAAGCACACCTGTACTCAAGTGTGCCATGCAGGAAAGTGTTCACCTTGCCAGTTAACAGTACAGCAAGGTAAGTACTGAAATGCTTTACAGATATCCATGTTATAAAATGAAAACAAGATGGTGGAAAAGATCAGTACCAAGAGGCAAGTGCCAGTTTTTACTTAACACAACCAAAATCTATTGCTGGAATCCTGCCATGATGATTAGACTGTTGGAGCATGTGCCTTTTAGGACAGGCTGGTGATACTGGACTTCCTTAGCTTGAGAGGGCTGAGTAGTGGCCTTTCAGTAGCTAATAAATAATTTAAGAAGACAGAGCTGGGCTATGCATGTGTGAAGGAGAGACAATGAGCTTAAATTCCTTGTAACTGGCTGTAAGGGAAAAGTATTTTCATGGGACTTTCAAGATCAGCTGAATAAAACACTTGAGTAATGTGGTCTGATCTCATTGCTGACTGTACTGTAGGTAAGGGTTTGGACTAACTAATCCTTTCTTATCTGAATTATCCTCTGATCCTTCTGAATTGTTTACTATAAGAATTAATTAGACAGTACATGGAAGAAAAATAGAGAAAGGTATAGGAAAACACATTTCAACAAGTTTCTCATGATTTCTGTTAAAATTCTCTAAACTTAGTCTTGAATGGAAATTAAATTGACTGAATATGTATGCCAGTACATAAAAAACATCATAGAACAGTTTATACAAGGAATTGCAAGTTAATTTTCTCAACTTTCAAGGTAATAATTACCTTGTTATGTGTACTGCTTTACTAAATAAACTTCTTTTGCACATAGTACCACTTTATCAAAACAAATAATGCTGGAATTCCAACTTCTGTAGGACAAAAAACTTCCAGTGATGAAATAAATCTAAAGAGGAGCAACTTCTTCATCCTTTTAAAAAATGACTGTAACAATTTTTCACTTCTTACCTTTTTATGTTTGCTGGAAATGTTTTGTCACTGATATTCTTTTGTGATGTTTTTTTGTGATGTGGAATATTGCTTTCTTTCAGTGTGTTACTGTGGAAGCAACTTAAAAGAAGTATTGTGTGGATCAAAGGAAGAATTCTCTGATGGTTTTGGGAGTTTCTCATGCCAGAATATATGTGGCAAGTAAGATCACTACAACATAGGCTTTTAAAAAGAAAAAGGTCATTCAAAATGACTTATTGTGATACTCTTAAGTATTTCCCCTTTTAATTTTTTTCTTGCTTTCTATTTTGTTTCTTTGATTTTTTTTCCCCCAGAAAATTAAATTGTGGGAGGCACAACTGTAAGCAAGTATGCCATCCTCAGCCTTGCCAGCTCTGTCCACGACTTCCCCAAGTTGTGTATCGTTGTCCCTGTGGTCAGACTCCTCTCAGCAAGTTACTGGAACTAGGATGTGTTGAACGTAAAATTTGCACAGATCCTATCCCATCATGTGGAAAAACATGTGGCAAACCTCTTTCTTGTGGTAGCTATGGTAATTAAAAATTTCTGTATCAAAGTATTTGAAGTATATTATAGTGTCAGTGGAAGTCGAGTGAATAGAAATCCTTAACACCAGTGCAGCATTAAGAAGCAGATATTCTTTATTGTGGCACCAGCTGCAGGGGGATAGCTTCACCTAGTGTGCATTCTGATTCTCTGCAAACACATTGCTTGTATACCTTAATTACATACATATGCTTCACAGTCTGCAGAAATCTCACACATATTATAATTGATCATTACTGTAAAACTCTCCTCCTGGCTCAGTCTTTTTATGGTCTTACTTTGGCTGTGTTTGCATTCCTAAGCCAGATGTACTCTCTCCCTCAGTCCCTTAATCTTCCCTCTGGCCTTGCTCTGGAAGCAGGGCACACCTGTTTCTTTGTTAAAACTACACAAACTACAAAGAGTCCTTATTCTTAGATTAACCTTTTGATATCAATAGTTTTGAAATTAAAACAAAAAGTGGTCCTTAAATGTTTAATTTCAAGAAATAAATATTTTATTAGAGATTTTGAATTTTAACCAAAATGAATGTAAAAACCACTGCAAAGTTTGCAGTCTGGCTGTGTGTTCATAATAATGCTTTAAAATAGGGAAATAAAACCCAGCTGTGCATGAGCTTAGTGTTGTTGACCAGTGATGCTTCTAATAAATATGAAGTTCCAGGTTGTAGACATTTTTTATTCTTAATATTTGTATTTTCATTTTGCTAGAGTTTGTTCATACATGTGAAAGCCTTTGCCACGAAGGAGACTGTAAACCCTGTTCTCACACATCAAATATTTATTGTAGGTGTGGCTTCAAAAAAAAGGTGAGTGAGTAACCATGGAAACAGGTAATTTTTGCTGCTTTGTAAAGCTGTGGAGAAAAAGGAGCTGAAGATGCATAAAGAAGTGCTCTGCTCCTTAGTTGCAAGAACCTATGTTGTATTCTAACTGATAGATGGCATCTCATTTATACTTACTCATATATGCTTTTTACTAAGACAGCAATTTTTAAAGTATTTTGGAAGGGTTTGAACAGGGTTCTATTAGTGTAAACAGTCTGCAAAATCCTATCTTATTCTGGAGTATTTTTGTAGCATGAGTAATTGGTAGTGTTGCAAAGAGTAAACAGAGAGTAGAAAGGCAGCTTAATTAAAACTTTATAGTATTAGCTTGTAGTCTCCTTGTAGAAGTTTTTGTAGAGACTATATTGTTATTGATTCCCGTTCTTTTTACATTTATCTAATGATCCTGCAGATCCTCAGCTATTGTTATTCAGTAATTATCATATTTTTAAACTATGCTACTTTCTGAAATCATAGATTTGAAATTTTTGGCTACTGTCACAGCTTTCATGACTTTTCTGGCCTGTTATATATCATCTGCAAGTAGAGATGGCTTCTGGATATATAAGTCTATATGCAGGTGCACAGAAATGACTGAGAGTTTGCTGGAGGTTGGAACAGTTTTCTCCTACAAGTTTGCTGAAGGTAGTTATGGCGTAGAAGGCTTTAGATTGCATTTTGAATCCTGAAATAAGGTACTGAGGTTTTGGATTTAGTTTATGAAGTTTCTCACACACCAGAAAGATGCTTCTTTAAAAAGAGGAAACTACAGTGATAATTTAAATCAATTATGAAAAATGTGATACTCAGAAATGACAGTTTAGAACATAAAGTTATGGTGAATGGTTCAAATGTCAACAACATTATTTTCATCCATCACATTTTATTTTCATGTTGAGCTCTTTAGGTATAACTTTGTAGATCATAACATTTGGCTTCTTCCTTTCTTCCATCAAACTTGTGTTTTTGGGACAGTTGATCAAGGCACAAATTTATGCACTCTTGTCAGTATTCTCTGGGAGAGCTCTGTTGGTTTCCATTATGCAGATTTCTGATTTCTTGGGACAAGCCTGATTGTCTCAGTGACACTTAATTCTGCTGAATTAAGTAGAGAATAAAAAACTTATTTTTTTTTAATTGGTATTGAATCTTTAAGGAACAAATATTGTGTTAAAAGATTTGAGGATATTTTTTTCCAGTTTTTATTTCCATTTTTGTATACAGATGTGTTATAGACATGGAAACTGAGTGTGCTGCTTCTTCCATGTAACCAAGTGTTTTCTAGATAAGTATGTTTCAATTTCATCTATTTTAATCTCTTGGCTTCCTGTCTGTTTTCTAGGAAATCCCGTGTGCTCTTCTCAGAAATAAAGGTACAAGATTATGATACATACATAATAAAATTGTTGAAAAGTTATCACAGCTCATAGTAATTGGGGGTTTGACTGACAAAGTTGGCAAACAGATGATCCGTTCTGCATCTTTTATCCGTACTTTCATGCCAAGTTGGTTATTTCGGCTGCTTATTTGTGGTACTAGTCATGCTGCTATGTTTGGGAAAAGATTGGAAATAAACATCTTCAGTTTTCATTCATCTTTTACATAAGGAAAGACTTCTTCACATTTGATCCCAAAGATTTCAGACAATGTCTATTTTATTTTGGACAGTTTCTTACGCCACCCACCATATTCAATAGGTTGCCATTATAACTTTCGGTCAACCTGCACAGCTCAGATTCAGTATAATAGTTTTGCTCTGATCTTGCCTATGTTTCTGGGGAAATACAAGCTTTGATTCTGCTTCACATTGTATGGTGTTGATATTTGCAGCTGGTCTTTGCATCTGACCATGGCAGAGAGTTCCCATTTGATGCTTTTTGGTATTTTGGGTGTAACATCTCAGAATTCCCCTCAGTGAAATCTTTACTTTGATTTACCTCTGTGAACTGAGGTATTTATTTACAAGATCTATAAGAAAGTAATATGCATATTTTCTAATATGAGCTTTTGTCTGTGAAGACTTTGCTCTTATGGAATCCGGAAGTGATTCCCTTTTGTTAGCTGTGTATGATAACAAGGATATTCTTTGCTAGCAGAAGTTTAATGACCATATAGCAGTAGTTGTTTTTAGCTGAACTTTTACTGCCCCACCAATCTAAACAGTCTTAAATTGGATGTTCGTGGTACTTCACTGTATCAGAATATCCTGTTTTCTTTGTTCTATTGTATGCAGTTCATGGTGTGAAGGTTAAGGGGAAATGAATTAGCTTCATGTATTCTGCTTTCCAAAATCCGTTTGAATAACAGTTTCTTTAAAGAAAGGCAAGTTGCCTACATGGGGATAATTGTGAGGGAGAACAAGTAATTTGAAAGTTTGCTTTCTGGCTTACCCTGTGTTAGTTTCTTCTAGACCATGCTCTGCAACAGCCTTAGCATAACATTGTGATTGCAGGTTTTATTCTCAGCATACGCAAAGATCTAAAAGTTAGGACTTTTTTTTTTCTTTTAATAGCTGCTATTACATTCATGTGTGACAAGCGATGCAACAAGAAGAGATCATGTGGACGACACAAGTGTAATGAAGTTTGCTGTGTGGTAAGTGTACCTTTGGTTTTATAAAATTGTTTGATGTGATGTGTCATTTTGTTTGTGATGTTAACGGTCTTCTTTTGTATCTTTCCATTTTCGTGCATTTTCATTCTCTATTTGCTGTGTGGTCATGCTCAAAAAGTTTGTGTGTGTGCATTTATTTTGCAAGTTTTGTTTTATAGGTGTCATTTTAAATGTAAAACCACATTTCAGCCTAAATGCAGTTAAATCAGTGTAAAGGTGCTTTTTGTCAATGCAGAGAGAATAGAGAGGGAAAGCATGTTACTTAATTAGAAGCATAAACCTTGTAGCTGTGTCTGTAACAGAAGTCTTAACAGAGTCTGCTTTAAAATTTGTGTATCCATACAGTGATGGAAAAACTGTATAAATTTGGCCTAAGCTATTTTTTGCACTATACAATTTTGTCAATCTATTACTAGAAGTGAATTGGAACCTCAAAGAGAAAAAAATAACCAATAAGCTTTATATTTCAGTTCTGCTTTTTCTCCATCTCTTAGGACACAGAACATAAGTGCTCTTTGGTTTGTGGTCGTAAACTGAACTGTGGGCTTCATAGATGTGAAGAACCCTGCCATCGGGGTAGCTGTCAAACATGCTGGCAAACAAGTGAGTTATGTGCAAAAATACATAATTGTTGCTTATTCTGGGAATACATTAGTTAATGTGATCTATTTTACACTGGTGAAAAGGAGAAAGACAGGTGATGGATCTTATAAGAGTTTAAAACTTGTTTCCCAAATATGGAAGATAAAAAAACGTGCTCAGAATAAAATGGATACTGCCTGAGAAACAGAACTTCCAAAACATACAGAGTTGGGTTTGAAGTATTGGGACAGGTTCATAAGATGCCTTTGAGGATCCATGAAATAACAAATACCATAAAGAAGACTTGCTGTCTTTTGGTAATTTTCTTTGGAATCTTTATAGTACTATATTCAGGGCTTGGCAAAATGACAAAATCTAACCACTGGTCTGAAAAAGTGATGTCAGGAAATTTGGAACACAAAATTTCAGTGATGGGCCTTCTGGAAGAGAATTCAAGAGATACCTCCCGTTTTTAAAGTCAAAGGTAGAACAGTAAAGCTTTCAACTTGCCATGAGCATTTTGCTTGCTCTAGTTCAAAAAGCTGATGTGAAAGAGCCACTCTATAAGCAAAGCATAATTCCTAACCAAGTCATATAGTTTAGTTTTCTTGTAGGACCCGTGAAAGCTAATAAATTCACTAATTTCAGATATAAGTGTTTAATATTTAAAAAGTGAAGCTGGAGTAAAATATTTGCATGTTATGTGAAGATTTCTCATAGAGGAAACATACAAATAGATGTAGCCATTAAGGATATATTTGACTTTTTTTTTTCAGGTTTTGACGAGTTAACTTGTTATTGTGGTGAATCTGTGATTTACCCCCCTGTTCCCTGTGGCACTCAGCCACCAGAGTGTAAAAAAACATGCACCAGGCCACATGACTGTGATCATCCAGGTAAGTTGAGCCATTCAGTTTTGATTGGGGTTTTTTTGGGTTTTGTTATTTGTTTAGGGTTTCTTATTGCTTGGTTTTGTTGTGTGGTTGGTTTATTTTTTTTTTAATTTGGAGTACTTTTAATCAAAATGTAGAAAAGTGTACATAGCTCTATTTGAAAATACATATCCAAGGTCTACACTTAAAAGCCAACCAACTAAAAACTTTCAATGAATACTACTAGTGGTACTTTTCACTGGTAAAAGCACTGGGTTTTTTTCTTATTTGTCACAATACATGAAATGCTGTATTCCAAAGATCAAGTGTTCTATTGAAACAGTAGCATAATCTAGTGAATAGTTATTTTCTATGTTCCTTGGAATTACATTGATTGATCATGAAATAAATAGCATGGGTCAAACAGTTTCTGAGAAATTCTGCCTGACAGTATAACTCTACTCACGAGTTAGAATATTACCTGCTATTTAATTTAGAGCATATAGGGGACATTCACATAAACACTTGGCATCATAATTTTTAAAGAACACATTATTCTTTTATGACGCATCATCCTTCCCATAAATTGTGTAGTTTTTAAATGCACACTCATGTTTAATAGTCTTCACTGTCTGCCCTAATGCATTCAACTGAAGTATGCTAATAAAACTGTTACAACTTTTGTATTTCTGTGACTGCAGTGTACCATTCGTGTCATAGTGAAGAGAAATGTCCCCCCTGTACCTATCTCACTCAGAAATGGTGTATGGGCAAGCATGAAGTAAGTATGGACAATTAATGTTTTTGAATACTAAACAATTTTTTAGGTCTGTACACTTAGATTTTTGTGTCTTCTTTGAAATGGAATATGTTACTGGAGTTGGAGTTTGAAGTTATTAATTTGCAGAAGTATATAATTTATTCCATATGCATTAAAACCAACTGCTGTATTGGACTATATTATAAAACAAAACTCATTCTTTGCCCTAAGATCTTTTGACTCTTATGTGGACAGAGCCAAATGAAGGTGTGAACAATAAAAGCACTTTAAGATTTCCATTGATAATTTTTACTGTTAGGTCATCTTCTTCCTTTCCTCTTTCAGCTGCGAAGCAATATTCCTTGTCATCTCACTGACATTTCCTGTGGACTTCGCTGCAATCAAATGTTAAAATGTGGAATGCACAAATGTAAAAGAATTTGTCATAAAGGAGAATGTCTTATAGATGAAGAGTGTAAACAGCCATGTATTATTCCAAGGCTATATTGTAATCATCCATGTATGGCTCCGTGTCATCCTTCTTCACCCTGTCCAACAACACCCTGCAGTGCAAAGGTTAGATACCCCCCAAAAAATTCACTGCAGTGTCACAGGTGAATTGTAGGGTTTAATTATCAGCCAGTAACAGTTGTGATATTTGTATATTGATAGTATGCCATTTTTTCTTTAAACCTAAAATACTGATTTTTAAAAAATAAAACTATTCATCACTTCTAGTTAGGCATTATTCTACTAAAAAGAGACTTCTAAAATTAATAAATTTATATCCTTCACACCCCTCCATGGCCATAAAAAGACAAAACTTTAAAAAGGTTTTTTTTGCTCACTTGTGTGATATGGCAGGTTGATCTTCAGTGTGAATGTGGAAGAAGAAAGGAGAGTATGATTTGCTCAGAAGCATCCAATACATATCAAAGGTTGGTATGGTAGTAAATCTTTCAATTCCTTACTTGACTTACTACTTCGCAGGTTGATTAAATTCCAGACTTTACTAAATATATTTAGTTCACAAGGTTTTTATTAGTCTAACTATGGTGGTGTGTTGAAGTTTGTCTCTCCCATTTGTGGAACTCTATTTTACCCACACAGAGCAATTAGGTACAAACAAATTTGTCAAGTCCAGATTCAGGCTCCTGAATGTAGGTAATTGCAGTCCAGGTGTGACTTGCTGTCCAAGTTTCCAATCATGTGTGATGTAACTAGTCAGTGGAGATGATGGATGCTAAAGAGTGATTTGAAGTAAGTCGAAAATAGCTAAATTTAGGTAGGAGAGCTTTGGCATCTAAATTTTGGATTTTAATATGCAAACTGAGCCCTACCCAACTCTATTTATTGCAACGGTCTCCAAATCCTATATCTAAACTTATTTTTCTCTCAGAAAGAACAAGGAATGGGCATAGGAAAAGAAGAAAAGTGGGACTTTGGAACTGTTGAAACTAATGCACCAAAACAGTAATAATAATTTAAAAAAAGCTTATTCTGAGGCTATGATTTAAATGGAATAAAAAAAGTTAATCTAGAGAGTTGGTATATGATCAGTGTTGTGCTCTGTGTCCTGGTTGTTGGGCGACCAAAGTCTGAGATTCTTCCTATCTTTCAAAGACAGTTTCTTAATAATGGTTTTATTTGGAACTGGTATCTGAAGGCCCTTTTTTTATCCTAGCCCTGCTTAGGGTATGCTGCTTGGTTTCTGCTGAACATTGTCCATATTCAAGTTCTGACAGAAGATACCTTAGCTTAGGTACTTAGTATTACCTAATGAATATAAGGAGAAAAATGTGCTAATTAGAAATAATCAAGAACAGTTGTAGTCAATACTAAGTTGAATGCAAGATACATGTACAGAATTTTGGTATTTTTGGTATTTTCATCACTATGAATACAAATCAGAAGACTGGTTCAACTTCTAAATACCAGTTTAAATTGACAAATACTTGTCATTAATGATAAGTTCAGATGATAACATACAAATCTAGACTTTTGGAGGCTGTTATTTCTCTGCTGTTCTATAGCTCAGGCAGTGCAAAAACATTCATGCAAGGAAAATGGTTCTTTGAAGCCAGTGAGAGTTCTTGCATGCATAATGTGAATACATATGTATTTATCTCTCTAATCAGAGTCCAGATCAAGAGAAAGAGACCGTTCTGTTTAAAGCAAGTGTTTATATCAGTTAAAATGTGCTCATATGTGCTTACAAATTTCTCTTGACTCGTGGTAGTAATGTACCAGCCAAGTTTGATAACTCCAGCAGTTCAGGTTCCCGAAAGATTATTCTAATTTTGTGGAGACAAGTTTGCCTTTTTTTCCTACCTATCACCAAACCAAAACAACAAAAATCATAAACAAAAAAAAACCCACAACAAAGTAAAAGTCTGCAAATTAGGGGAGTATCCAAGTTTTCTTGGAAATTTTAGAGAAATGATGAAATAGCTTTGGGCTTTGTTAGTGAATGTTTGTGAAAGAATGCCCAAGGGAACAGGAAATATCTGTGCTGCTGTATCTGTATATATGGCACAAGTGATGATGTCATATGATCTAATGTCCTATTACCTAGCCTTTGGCATCAACTGATCAATATGAAGTCCATCTCAATGATTTTTTTGTTTTATGAAATATGATTAGCCTCCTTCCTGATAGGTGGTTGGTTCTTTGAATGTAATGAAAAACATAAGGAGATAAACATATAGAAACAAACATATTATTTTATCTGAATGTAACAGAAATTATAGTTCAAGAGGATACAATGTTTAATTTTTAGGAGTTTGTTTGAAAATTATGTGGGATATTTCCATTAAAAATTACTATATATTTTATTTATACAAATTTTACCAAGGAAAGGAGACTGGGAAGACTTGTTAAAGGGAATTAGGAAGAATTTTTATATGGAAGATAGTAATGATCTCAGTAGACATTTTGTCCTTTCCTTGTGGATTGTGTTAACCATATCTTCCAAGCAAATTTCTGAGTACTTTATAAATTCACTTTACATATTGTAGTTGCACAAAATTAACGAAGAATCAGGTAAAATGATAGTTAAAGCTATATGGTCAGCTGCAGTTTGTATATTTAGCAAGTGAGGAGATAGAGTATTTTATTTGCCTTGCATAATTTCAACTTGCATAGGAAGCATGTCCATTTGTTATTCCTAGTTGAGGGAGATGAGAGTAAACTCTTGATTTACATAACTAGATTAGACTCCTGAAACTTGGTGATGTACAACTAGAATTCAGTTCGGTAATCTAATGGGAAAATGATCAGTCTGTCTTACTTCTTTTGCCTAGAGGTTAAATCTGTATCCTTATATATATGAACTTTTCAGAAGTTTATATGTTGCCTCAAATGAAATCTCCCAATCTCTTTTTCAGAATAGCTGCTATATCTATAGCAACTAAGCTAACAGATCTACAGCTTGGGGATTCAGTGGAAATCAGTCGGCTTATTACAAAAAAAGAGATGAAGCAGGCCAGGTAAGGAGATAAATGTGGTAACGTATTTGAAGCCTTTGTGTGTGCCTGAAGCACACACAAAAAAAGTTCTGGATCCTAGAACTATTTGTCTCCAAAGATAATACATGCCACTGAATAAACCAGTTTGAACCAGTTTCCCCTGTAGTTTTGTTTTGTTGTTGTTATTGTTTTGGTTTTGGTTTTTGTTATATGTTTTTGTTGTGTTTTTTTAGTTTTTTTATGTAAGGAACTATTATCAAGAAAATTAGTTAACTTATTCATTCTGGGGGAAGAAGTTTGTAACTGCCGCTGAAATTCTGGGGAACTCCTGATTCTGCTCCAACATTTTAATCCCTCAAAATAAAATTATGAAATACCTTTCAAAGATGAGACAGAAAACTGAAATTCATAACTCTGCTGACCCTAGAAATTAGGGGTTGCTGAAATACTAATGTTTATGGCTCATCATAATCCTTCCACAGTGGCGCTTGCAACGCCATCTCTCTCTCTCTCTCTCTCTCTCTCTCTCGCACTTTCTCTCTCCTCGGGCACGCTTTTAGCTGTGGCTGGCAGCTTAAGCAGAGCTCTTGCACCCATGACCTATGCAATAAACTGCATGTTTCCAGAGCTGCCCTGGACTCCAGAGATCTCTCCCATCACTGTCCCTGCTGCTCCTATATCTAACGTTCCTCTTTTTCCTGGCTGATAATATTTTCTGATTCATAGGAGTGACATCTTCCATTGCTGATTTCCAGTCCTTCTTAGCATCCCCCTCAATGCTCCTACCAACTTCATTCTTCTCCCAAATGATAAAATTTATCAATATAACATCTAGTTCAGAAGCGTTTTTCCTCAGTTCCTGTATGACTTTGGTAATTGCTGCTTCTGTTCAAGACTTAGAGAAGGGATTGGATGCTCAAAGATCTTTGATTGTTGCTTGTTTATTTTTTCGCTCTATCTGTCCTAATACAATAAAATATTCTCACACACTCTTGTTACTTCTTTAGACTGTGATAATGTGACACGAACAAGCTACAGCTTGAAAAGTATGAGTAGCAGCAGTGATTCTAATTGTATTTCTTTTTCTTAATTCAGGTTGCAATGTGACGAAGAATGCTTAGCTCTTCAGAGGAACAGGTGGGAAATTAACTTGCTTTTTTTTTTTTTTTAACAAGTAGTCTAGGTTTGGAAAGTTAATGCTATGTAGAGAAGAAATCTTTATCCATATGACCTAGAGAAAAGATATATGTGGAGATGGTTCCTGTTACCAAGATCTATATTGAGTGATCAGAAATCTTGCTAGAATATTCTAGATCTAAATGAGTAGTTTCAAATGTAGAGACCATGTATTTTGCAAGCTGTTAATTTGTATTAGTAACCTGTAACTTTATTCTTCGATGACGTGTGGAAGGCTGGGGGGATTTATATTGTGGGGATTTTTGTTTGCTTATGTTTTTGTTATATTTTGGGGGTTTTTCCTCCTACCCTCAAATTTAGGCGCCTTGCTGAAGCCCTTGAAATAGATGACAATTCTGACCCTTTTAATATCCGTTCTTCTGGACCAAAGTACAGTGACCTTTTAAAAGAAGATGCAAGGTATGTGTTTTAATGGTGGCAGGTGTCATAAGTCAACAGTGTTGAGAGCAAGATGGGAAATGCCAAACAGTTCTATTTACTCTTCTAAAAATAGCTGTCCTGGCAGTACATGGCAGTTGAGGCAAAGGAGTTGTGCACTTCTCAAGTCCTGCCAAATGAGAACCTGAAATGGAAAACATGCCTGACAGGTTGCTTTTTTCTGTAATCAGACCAGATTTAGAATGGCAACATCATTTTAGACTGTTTTCACTATCAGTATTTGTACTTCTCACATCTCTGCTGCTTTTACTCAGAACCAACTTCCAGCTCAGTGTGCCTTATAGACATTTTAAAACAAAGACAAAAGTGATGGCTAAATAATGAAATATGCTCTTGTAGCCTGCTGTTCTTTCCACTAGTCTCATTTATTTTTTTGCCTTACTGCTTTTATTTTTAAAATAAAGAAATGGAATTAATAAAACATTGGATGCAGAGCAAAGCCTATGCCAGTGCGACTGCATAGAAGATTGCTAGACTGAAACATCCTAAAATGAGGCAGTGTGAAACCAAAGTGATGTCAAAAACATCACACTAATAAGTACTTAGCAATCTGGAATGACAGGGAGGGATCAGAGATTTTTTTTTAAAAGATGTTTAGATAATGTCTCATCTAAGCGGTTTTTCTCTTGTATGTGTTTGTAGGCATGACATTAGTTTTTACAAGGTCTCTGTTTTTTAGAACAGCTTAGTATGTTTTGTTCTTGCTTCAGTATTCTGATGCCACATAAATTCCATGGTTTCGTAAGGATGTTTGCTACTTGAAAATCCTTTATTTGATTTGCTGATACGTTGAGATAAGTGAAAATTTTACATAAGCAACCATTCAGAATTTAAGTTATGTCTTCTTTACTTCCAACTGATGAGCCTCCTGCAAAATAGGAGCTGAATGTTTTCATTGTGGAGCTACAGTTTCATTAGTGTTTGCACTTAAAACTGTCATCTACCAAAGATAGTTGTGCTTGCTTTGGTAGGCACTTCTTGACTGGTTAAATTCTGACATCATTCACAAAGTGGTACTGAGTTGATATGGAATAGTGCCTGGTTTTTGATGTATTATTTACTACTAACCAGCTTTGAGATATGAAATCTTTGGGTAGCCTTTTTTCCCCATGGGGATGGTGGCCTAACAAATAGCAACCTTAATTTTAAAGTTATTTTTCCTGCCTATTTAAGAACAGAGCACAAAGTTCACCCTTAAGTGACAGACTTGAAGTACTGTGATGAAGCTGGTTACAAAAAAATACTTCAAATAAATCATTAGTATTTCACATCTAGAATGCTTTCTTTGCTTGCAAGTAGCTTTATGCTGCTTCTTGCATTCTTAATAATTTGTTATGCTAGGTGAGCTGAAGACCAAAATCAGTGAGCTTTGTCTTGGAAAAGAACTCTCCTTTGTTTATCCTATACCCATTTTTGTTTCTCATCCTATATTGTAATTCAGTAAATTAATGACAAGTAATTTAAAAACATCAAAATGGCAACTTGAAAATCTACATTATTCATTTGAAAATGTGGAATTGTATTATCAGACAGTAGAACCATGTCACAGAATTTTATTCTCAGTTCCAGTCGTTTAAGAGGAAATAATTATTTTTGTTATAGTGATGACACACTAACAGTCTTTTAACGTGAATGAAGCTTCTGCTTCAGTCAGCTGTGTTCTTTAATTTTGTTCTTGTTGAAATATATTACAAAATATGAAGATATTTTATCCTTGTACACTCTCTTGCTTTTTTAACCTAGAATGCTGTTCTTGCAGGAGGGACATAAAGTTTGTCAGTGACATTGAGAAGGAAATGAGACTGCTTGTGGAAGCTGTGAATAAGGTCAGTATTCGTATACTCTGTATGGATTCTAAGAATTGGTTTCTTTTGGGGAAAATTTGATATTACTGAACGTTTTTAATACTCATGAGTTGACACTTGATCTCTTTGGGCTCAAATACAGTGCACAATTTATTGTAAAAAGAACAAAATTTTTAGGAGACCTAGTAGCTCAGGATCACTTTGGTGCCAAACCTTGCTTAGGATTCATGCAGGGCTAGGCTTTAATGCATCAATGGATTATCATCAATTTTTGGATCTCCATTAATAAAATACTGTCAAAGATGATATTTAAACATTCAGACTTTGAGAAGGAAAGCCTAGGTACTTCTGATCCCTGTAGTGGAACTTGCTCACAAATTTTTTGATACCTTCCTGTATTTGCAGTGCGTGAGGTTGTCCTCCTTCTTGTATAAGAAAACCTGGATTGAACCACAGTATTTGAGAGACTCCAGTATACTTAAACAATCATGGTACTTGTCCATCTGTCTAATGTTCTTGCACACTGTTTTCATGATTAGAATGAAAGACTAAAATGAGTCAATCTGTGTCTAGTTACCAAAGAGGCCCCAGTTGGGTCATCCAGTCCAAGCTCCCAGCTCAAGCAGGGTCATCCAGCTCAAGCATTGCATGGGATTGCATCCATACAGTTCTGTAATATCTCCAGTGAGAGAGACTCCACAACCTCTCTGGGCAGTCCATTTCAGTTCTGTCACCTGCACAGTAAAGAAGTTTTTTCTCATGTTCATGTGAAACTTTCTGTGCAGTTTCTGCCTAATGCCTCTTTTCCTGTTGGTTGGCACTATTAAGTGGCCAACTATTAAGTTGCTGGGCTCTATGCTCCTGACACTCTATCTTCAGATACTTATTGACAAAAGAAATAATAATAAATAAAATCCAATTTTTCATCTCTTCTTGAGGCACAATAGGCCAACTCTCTCAGCTTATCCTCATGAGATGGTCCACTCCCCTGTCATCTTTGTAGCCCTCTGCTGGACTTGCTCTAGGAGCTCCATTCCTCTCTTGTACTGAGGAGCCCAGTACAGGACACAGAATTCCAGGTGAGGCCTCATGAGGGCTGAATAGAGGAGCAGGATCATGATCACCTTTCATGACATCCTGGTGACACTCTGCCCTTCTTTCTGTCCTTTCATAATTGGCCAGATGTAATTGCAGATGGGCCTTGGCCTTCATTGTCTCATTTCTACTTACTCTTACAACTTATTTGTGCTCATTCCAAATGGCCTGACACTGCTTGAGTCTCCTGTGTCTCACTGCTTGAGTATTAACTTTACAAGTTAATACTAGTTTATTTGTCTCTTTCCTCCTGTGCTCAATATCTTGTTTATTGGGCTGCAGATTATGCCAATTATACTCAGGTCCCTCCAACCTCAGACACTTGGAAGAAGATGCATAGAATAGTTAGTTATTTGTTATCTGTATTATTTTACCTAAGAATAATTTGCCTAGTGTTGTGTTGCCTGTGGTTATCCTATTTTACGTATTCCTTTATAAATTACCTTTATAATGCACACATACGTACACAAGTGTGTTCACATATATCTTTTTATATATAATTGCATGTACCAAATAGATACTTATATTATTATCAAACCAAGATAAGTAATTATATTAAAAAAGGGGCAGCTGGAGGTCTTGAATTTGCAGTTAGTGACATCAAATATGCCAGAACAAGAGTACCAGAGAGCTCAAGAGCATCTCCAGTGCAAACCAGCTATTTTAGTTTTCAGCGTGCAAACCAAATCCTACAAAGCAGACAAATAGTGTCTGTTAAAGAGCATCTACATTGCAGAAGAGAAGGAAAATATGAAAGCAAACCACATCTTAGCCTTTTCCCTGTCTGATCTAAGGGGAGAATGACCCAGTGTACCCAGCTTTTATCATGATCAGGATGAACCATTTAGGGCCACATAACATTTGAGTATCTCAAGGATCAGTTCTGTACCACCCTACCCATCAGGCTGTAGGGAATTGCTATACCATAAAGGTATGAGAAGTTCCCAGAAAGCTCCCAGAAATCAAACTGTATTTCAAAGGGGAGGAGATTTCCCAGGGATTGAGGTGAGGCTGACCAGCCTGTAGCTCCATGTGTCCTCCCAGCCTGTCTTGAAGCTAAAGTGACAGCATGTGTGAAGGCCAGGCTCTAACTCTATTTTCCTTCAAAATTGTGGCATATGGAGTGTAAAAGGGAATATTTCCCATGCACTGTAAAGTTAACTTGCCCTTGTACTCAGTTCTTCTTGCATAACTTTTCTTTTTATTTCTCTGAAAGACTCGGAGACTTTCTTTTCTCTCTTATGAGAGTCATGTTTCATCTTGCAACCTACAGGTTTATGTAGCTAAAGATTGAATTAATATGTGTGACAGAGCATTACGCAAGGAGACTAGTTTTAGTTGTTCTTCTGCCATGATCCTCAAGCCCTCTTTATGGTTGTCTGTTTGGTTGTTTGTTTATTATAATTCCTAAATTTCTCTGACTAAATATGTGGCTTGTTTTCTTTGTTTCTAGATGTAGAACATTCATGTGGCTCTGCCACAGTACTATGTCTTTGAAACTGATTACTGTTACTTAGGCTTACACATTTTGCTTCTGCTTTTTTTTCTTTTTGCCTTTTTTTTTTTTCATTTTACCTTAGGAGATGCCTACTTCAGCTTAACTGAATAAATGAGTAATAAAAAGGATTTTGATACTCAGAAGTTTTAGCATTAATATGATTCAGCTCTGTCTATTATATATGACTTTGCTTGCCTCATAAACATCTCTTGCCCTAGACTCACCAATGTGTACTCTATCTAGCATAGCAGAGTTTTCATGGTTGATACGAGAAGGAGAAAAGACAGAGGACATGTATATCCAGCTCTGTCTTCATAGGGACAAGAATTCTGATGTTTTTCAGAGCATGGAACCATCACCACTTTTTTAAAGCAAGCATACTAGTCATAAATAGGTACAGAATCTATAGAGTTCTGCAAACTCTTGTATCTATGCTGGAAGTGTTGTAATAGCTGGGAAGTTCATTACTGTTAATTGCAAAGTAAAGATAATATTCTGTCAGCATGTGTTTACCCTGAAGATTTATGGTTGACCACAGTTTCTGGTCCAGTTACTGTTTGTAACTTAGCAATTTCATAATCTAAGAGACAGATATTAACCCTCTATTTTCAGGATAGCTGCATTATACTCATGGTTACTTGTTCTACTTCATGTGGTGGTTTTTACATTAATTTTGGTGGCTGACCTTTTGTAAATCCATGCTGATTATTTCCAGGAACTTTTCTCCTCCATGTAGCTAAAAACAGATTTGAGTTTTAGCTAATCAGCCAATAGTTCTTAGGTTCTTTCTTGTTTGTTTGTTTGTATATACTTGCAACAATTACCTTTCTCTAGTCGTTGGGTTCCTACCCCATTCTTACAATCTTTCAGAGGTGATGGAGAAGTGGGATATCATCCTGGTCTCTCAGTGACCCTAAATGTCTGCAGTCCTAGGAGCTTACATAGGTTGGGATTTCTCTAGAAGTCTCTGACTCAAACTTATTCTACTACAAATAGTTTGTGTTCCCCTTGAATCCTTTCTGTTGACACAGAGACCTAGAAGACTTCATTGAATGAAGGCAATGAGGGCAAATGAAGATAATGAAGGCAAAAGCTGAAGCAGTATCCTGTATCTGTGAAAGCAGACTGAAGCACTGAGCGACTCATGCATTTGTTGTTACAAATTGATCCAACCCATTACAGACATGAGCTCATAGCGCCCTGCTTTTTTGTTTGTTCTTTTACTGTTGATGTAATAATCAGTGTTCAATCAAACGTTATCAGTCTTTGTTAACTGATTAAAACTAGAACTTTGAGGTTTTATTTAATAAAGAATCTACTGATGCCATTACATAAGGAACTTGCAGATAAATAGCTACTTTAGAGGGAAATGATTGATGAATTTGACATCTTTGTAGCTATGTGCAATATGTGCATTGTGAAGCCAATCTGCAAAATAAAATTGGATCTGTTGTGAACTTGGCAGAAAATTTTGAAACATACAAATTCTGATAAAAATAATTTTGTATTGTTTCTTGAGATCTAAGTAGAATATGTGTAATCAGGATTTGTATTTCAAACTTTAAAGATACCCCTGTGTGGGTATATATATACTTTGAGGTGATGGAAACAACAGAGAATACATAAATTGAATTTTGTGGAATTAAATTAATATTTTCAGGTGGATTTTCTGTCAATACTGAGGTCTTGGCAATTTGTGGTATTGATTTTGTCATAGCAGCAAAATTTTAGATGTAGAAACACTTTTTTTCATTGTACTCTTCCCTCTGGGTCTCCTGAAGGAAAACTTCACCTTTTTTTTTTTTTTTTTTTTTTTTTTTTTTTTTTTTTTTTCTTAAACTCTTCTGTTGAATTCAGGGCAAGCATACAAAGAAGAGTCATTGTTACCCACCCATGAACAGAGATCACCGCAGAATCATCCATGAATTAGCTCAGGTTTATGGCATTGAAAGTGTGAGCTATGACAACGAACCAAAGCGCAATGTTGTTATCACTGCAGTGAAGTATGTAATTCATTCTTATTCTCAAATCTTTACAGTATAGTTTAAATAATGGAGTTGGGTTTAAATAATTGGATGGGTTTTGATCACTTAGCAAAAGGAGTTTATTTACAATGCAATCTGCAAAATGCACTAATTTCCAGTAGAAAAGTTTTAAAATCAGTTTTTGAATTGCTAGTTTCATGGGCACATTTACTCAAGTAAATCTTCAGAGAAGAAAACACCATTAGAAATAAAAAGCTAAGAAAATATTTTGCAAGATTGTTTTCCGTTCATCTTAGTAACTTTTTGTCATTGGCTAGAATTGATAGAGGTATCAAAAATAATGTATGTAATAAAATTTTGTGAAAACTAATTTCTGGGTTGCGAAATCATACTGAAATTTACACCATCTTTGAAAAAGTCTGGTTATTGTAACATATTTCTCCATCTATATGAACCAGAGTGTCACATCTATCTATCTATCTGTCATCTATCTGTCATCTATCTCTCCTTCCTCTTTCTCCAGCTATTGCAGCCTTTGGGCACAAACTGGCAACTGAAGTTGCGTGTGATTCACACCCTAAAATACATAGTATCCATACTAAAGTACATTGTCCTCCTGTGCTGGAGAACGTACTGCCCTGTAAATATAGCCACGGGGTGACCCTTACACTGCAGGTGGGACAGGCACAAGTGTGATGCTTCATTGTGTAGTGGCAATCACATAATGCATTCTGGTTAGTGTGGAGGACAGAAGAAGCTGATTTTTTAATTTCCCCACTCTAATACATAATAGGTTTTTTTCTGATCTGATTCACGTGGAACTGCTTACAAGGAAGAGGCAGTGTTGTTTGAGAGAGTGCCTCTTAGCAGAGTGCTGTGATCAATGAGTTCAACATGATTTACTGCCAGCATTTGAGAAGGTGCTTCCAAAATTTTAGATAATATATTGTAAAGATTCAGTGAACTGTATTCTTGCGGTGCTGAGTTAAGCTATTAAGTTGTTCTTTCTGATTTATATTGGTTTTCTTTAAAAGAACAGATATGTTGCCCTAGAGTATAATATTCCAGTTTTGCTATTTTAACAGTTGATCATTTAGTGCACTTCATAGTAGAAAGGACTTGTGGACCTCACATGCAGAAAAGGAGTGCAGGTGCCAATGCTCAAATCTAGTTTGCTGCTTCTCTGTCATTTATAGACAGCACTGAAGAGACATGTAGAATATAATGGATAGATTCTTGGTAATGAAAATGTATGTTTTGTAGTTGTGTTGTGTCTCCATGATTGGAAAATTAAATATTTGAATAGATGATTTAAGAATACAAGTGTGAACTCTTATACTAAAACTGCTACTTACAAATATTACTCATTCCCAGCTTCTTAGTGAGTATGATTTCCTATTGAACTAAATAATCTTTCTTTTATTTCTTTAGAGGGAAATCTGTTTGTCCAAGCAATACGTTAACTTCTGTACTAGATAAAGAAATGCACAGCAGGCCTGCACCTCCTCTTCCGCATTACAAACAAACAGATAAGTAAGGAATTTGGATTTAAAACCATATTCTTCGATTTTGTGCTGAGTTCTCCAAGGAACATATTCCTGAGCTTCAACTTCATATGCCCTGTTTCTTGTTTTTTCCCAACCCACACACAGCTTTGGAGCTTGCAGCATGCACTAAGATGTTCTTTCCACAGATGTAAGCCTGAAATGAAGTGATAAGAAAATGTAGGATTGACTGTGTGGTATAGGGGTAGTAGTATAACAAATATTAGGGAGGTTTAAAATTATTTTTAGTAAATATTAGATAGATGGGAAGAGAGGGCTGTTTTAGAGGTTTGGGGATTCTATTTGTTTTACCTTTAACCAAGAGTAATATTTTACTGGCATAAAATGATTTATTTGGACAGGTACTAAATGTATTTTTCTTGTGTAGGTATGACTACACAGTTGATTAAAGGTGAACTACAGTTTTGTCAGATAGTGAGAATTTCTGAAGATGGGATATATAAGACATCTTGATGAATGGTCTTAAAAGGACAGTCTACGTTTTATGACCTGCCACCTTCAGATACTTAAAGTTATCCCATAGTTATGATTTTTTAGAAATGGTTGGCTTATTATTATTTGTTTGGTTTTACCTTTCAGAAGTGTTTTCCTCTGAAATTTTTCCCAGATGAGCATCTGAAATCATGTTCAAGTACCTTTTGCAGAAAGGAACTGCTTAATGTTGCAGTAATTACTGTTGGTAGATGCTGCTGGAATACAAAGTAGACTGTTCCGAGAAAATTTAAATTGTGTCAGAGATCAGCATCCAGAGCAAAACACATTTCTAAAAGGATTGCTTAAGGTGTAACTCAGTGTCAGTTTTTAACAGGTTGTTACCCTTCATTTCCACTTCTGTGGGATTGCTGTCTTCAGTGATCTTAATTAATGCTAAGGAGTTACGTAGCAAAATTAAATAAAGGGGTTTAGCCATTTATTTTTCATTACTAGGAGTAAAGTTTCTTTAGAGATTCTTAATTCTACAAAATATTTTGGAAGATCTCATGGTGTCTTATTGAAAAAATTATTTACAGTGTTTGGATTTGCTATGACCATATATTTTTTATTAGTCTTGATTTTGAAAGCAAGTGGATTTGATCATCAACTCACTTTAACAGTATTTCTTTTGCTGTTTCTTTTAAAAAGGCATTTTGAACATTTAATCTTCAGTACAGTATCATTTTTGTAATAAATAATACTGGTAAATTACATTTTCTGGTAAAACCCCAAAAGGAATTTTATCAATTCAGGTACATGTTGATGTACATTAATTTAATCAAGCATATGTTTTTCGTCAAAGTTAACAAAGGCTTTCTGGAGCTTTAAGGTACTTTGAATAAAACTTAATTTAGAAGTGCATGCTATTGACCGATTCAGTATGTATGTGCACACTGAGACATTGCGGGAGTTTGTGATTCAGTTTACTTTGTATCTTGTTTTTCATGCATGTAATATCTAATATTCTTCTAATTTCAGGAGTAGTGGAAACAGTGCTTTATCCAAACCGTTTAAGGAGGAGCCAGTAATTGACTACTTTGATGTCCAGGACTGAAGCAATTGATGTAGAAACATTCAGATGAATCAGAATCACATAGATTGTGATACAGAAGCTTAGAGGTGAAAATACTAAGTTATCGTGTGAGGTGCTTTTTGATTATCTGTCAAATGATCAGTTGTTCAACATATTCATAATTTAACATCTGAAGTTAGATTGATATGCTAGTTTGAAAAGTTAAGCATTTCAACATTTTATGTAACGGCATAATACCTAATAGTAGTATGGCTTTTTTAATCTGGGTTTGGTGCAATTTTGTATCTAATGTGCTGTCAGAATAATGTAGATTTCATTCATGACTTTGAAGCAAGAGAACTGGTGGTAAGCAAATATATTTTTGGAATATTAAGAACAACAATAAATCTCAGATATTTATTTTGACATATCTCACACAAGATGGACTAGAAATAATCTGTGATAAAAACACTGGTTGGGGTATTCTTAAAGTATTTTCATGTTTTATTAATTCACTTCTGTGTTATTGTGGTAAATTTGAGAATCTGAGTTACTCTTCTACATGGAAAGAAATATAAAATTTAAGTATAAATATATACATAAATGCCTATTAAGAGCACAGACTTGCTTTGGAATCTGAAGAACCAGTATTTGGGAAGGGGGGGAATTAAGACTTACTCTAATTTATCTCAAACTTGATGTGTTTAACAAGAAAAACAAGCAAAAACAAAGGAAAAAAACCCAAACCAAACAAAGACAAAACCAACGCCACAACATGAGATTACTAATACTACTTTTTTATTGAAGACCTTTAAAAAAACAGACTTTATATATTATTTTGGTGTTGTATGCGTGGTACTATTACGGTTTATATTTTTTCTGTACTGTGGAAGCTTAAGATGGAAGTGTGAGGTTTGGTTTAAGTATGTTATGAATTTGGAATAATACTTGTAAAATTTATAAGGCCATCTGCTTAAACTATTTGGCAATGGAAGACCTTTGTTTTATGGGAAATGCTGTTAACAAAATGGGATAACACTGAAAGACACTGGAGTGGTCTCATGATGCTGAATTGTTTCCAGATCTTGATTTAAGATAGGTGAGTAGCTCTCTGGGAGAGGAGATTGTAGGTCTGATCAGAACACATGGTACAGCTCTGAATTTGAGTAATAGCTGTTCTCCTGAGGAGAAAGTTTTTTGTATTAATAGCTTTAGGAACACTGACACTGATGCACTCTGTTTCTTGTTCCTTATGGCTACCACGTGTAATACTAGAGGTGAGTCCCCAGTACAGCATCAGAGGCTGATGCTAAAAAGGGACTCACCGTGTTGTAGTGTGAGATTTGTTGCCAAAAAATGGAAGGCATTTACTCATGCTTAGATTCACTTAGAAATATCATATTACCCTGAGCCTTAACTATGAAGCATTCCATGGCTACATCTCAATTGAACAGCTCATGAAACATGGAAGAACAAGTAGAAAACTCAAAAACCATATCTGTCCCCCAAAATGTTTTGAAAACTAAAATACATGCTATTATTGTATATTTTTGTAGGAGTTGATTATTTCACATTTTCAAAAATGCAGTCTTTAATGTTATTAAACATTTGAGGTGTTTCAGGTAAAACCAGGTACCTTCAAGAATGTTCAGGCTGTTAATTTGTATGGAGTGATTTAAATTTGTTTTACTATTTTGTCTCATACTTTGTGAACAGAAATTAAAAATAAATCAATATCTCTTACATTGCCCTTAATTTCTTAAGCAAATTATGGTTTGGATTCGACAAGGCATACTGCTAAATTCAGCTTAAGAAATAAGTTACTTCCAGGAATATATTTCTTCACTCCCTTTCTTGCAGGGACTGTATCTGTACCAGTGCTTGAAGACAAATGCTGACTCAATGTGGCCAAACAAAGGCTATTCCTGGTTTTGAAGCTCAGAGCTGTGTTAATATAGCACTGACTTAAAGCTAGTAAGACCTCTAGGAAGAATATACATTCTGTATACATATTCATGCTTCAAAGGTAGGTTCTGGACAGGAGCTGGCACACATGTCCAGATAACTGAGTCAGATGTATACTGGAGCACACACAGTTGGTTGACCTAACGGTACAGAAAACCAAAGTGGTTTAGTTGATAATAAATAGAATAAAGCTGAAGTCTACTTAACCATTCACAGTTTCACATTAATATTGCCAAAACCATCACAATTGTGCCTCTGATTTGAAATTTAAAACCTGAAAGGTTTTCCTAGCATTATTTTCAGCTCTGTTTAGTGGAATTTTTATCAGATTGTGGCATTAGCATAAAAATGAGAGCTTTGGTGAGACACACTTCAGCAGTCAAGTTGCCACTGCTTGTAATAAGAAAATGGAGGTGATCTCAGTTTCTCAAGCTAAGATTAATTATTATTACCAAACCGGTTCTTACTGAGAAGTCGTACTTCTTATCACTTGCCTCTTAACTGTATGAATGTTAAAACATTTTATAGGTCTGTATGTTACACATCTCTAAATCATGGCTATTGGAGCCGTACCTGTAGTGAGGAAGCAATTCACAAGTACCAAATCTTTTTTTTTTTAATTCATTTTAGTAACTTGGTTAAAAACATGATACCATATGTTTACCCATGAAAGTGATTTTTCCCCAGAGCTCAGCTATATTGCCTTAAGAAGGAATTCAGCAAAGGCTAACAGTGGTGCTGTTTTCTCTGTTTTGTTTTGCTTTTGCTGCAATGTATGTGATAACTTAGCTTCATATTGCACGTGTGCCTTGTGGAAATACTTTTCAAATAGCTATTTTTTAAATCTGAGCTGGTGTTTACATCTTTTATCTAACAGAAAAGTAAGTAGATAAAAGAAATCTTTGCATCAGTGAAGTCAGTGGCAAAAATCATGGTGACATCACTGTAACTTATGACTTCAGCTTCAGTATGCTAGCAATTTTCCACAGCCCTAAGAATAATATTGTTTCCTGTAAATATATTTGAAGAAAGTACTTTCCAGTAAGCATCTTTTGAAATAAGTCATGTGATACCAGTTGGAATTCATGCAACTTCATGAAGTGCTTTTAAAATTGTGTTTAAAATAGGCAGATTGTTTGGCATTTGGGCTGTGCTGTTGCCTGTCTGTATAGTTTAACATATTTAAAGTGCTCTGAATATTCAGTATTTGGATTTAAACTAAAATTGTTTAAGATACATAAATAGACTTTAGCAAGATCACTTTCTGTGGCAGTTTTTACAGCATCTGCCTCAAAATGAGCAAAGTAACATTTTTCTACAACACTTGTTATTTGTTGAAAGATTTATATTTAACTTGATTTTGTCAAGTTACTGATGTAAAATTACTTTCTTTATAAACCAAAATTAAATCTAAATTTAAAGTTCAGCGCTTTGGAATTGTTTGCAAACTTCATCTTGGTATTCAGGAGTTGGAAGACAGAGACGTCACAGAGAAACAAGAGCAAAGATTTAAATGGACATTTGGAAAGTTCCTCTTCCTCAAATTTTAAAATAAAGCATATGAATTCCTGGATTTGAAGTGATTTTTATGTGAATGCTGTGTGGAGAATGAAACAAGTAGAGGGCTCCTCAGAAAATGGAGAATATGCTGCCGCTGCCTTCTTGGAATTCAGAACTACAGGAGAGATGATTGTGAATAGAAATGTACATTTTGGTTATATGAAAAACCCTTTATTATGTCTGCCTAAATGCTACTTGGCAATAAAATATATTATTTTAACTTATGGTCCCTTCATTTTTGTTTGTTCACCGTTAAGTTGTAATGGTGACTGTAAGGCAGGTGGGGGGAGGAGAAGTGAGGACTAATGTAACCTTAAAGTCGTGTATCTAATACAACAAATTCAGGATGATATATGGGGGTGGAGGGATGATGTAAACACTTTGCTATCACAGTTTAGTAAGTGACAGGAAGATTCAAAAAGCAAACAGTCTGAAAATCAGAAGTTTGAAGTAATTTGAACTGACTCCTGCCAAAACTTTTTTTCAGCAAAATACCAGGTCAGGCATTTTCAGCAAAAGCCTGGCCTGATACTTCAGGTGAAGTGCAAGATTGTCAAGTTTTCCTTATGTCCTCGCTGAAGACAAAAGGTGATGGGTAGTATTAAAGTCCTTTATTGCATGGCAAAATCAGCCTCGTGAAGGTGGAGGTTGTTACAGTTTGTGCCAGCAAAGTCCCCATGTCCCAAGCAGAAGTGGTAGGATCTTAACAGCAGCAGCAAAGGCAGCAGCAACAGCACCCGTATTCTGTGTCCCCTCAGCATGAGCGTCCTGGCATTCTAAGTGCATTTTATTTTGTTTTTAACCAATCAGGCTTAAACACAAATTTTCTTACAATAGTGTTGGACCTATCCTAAGATAAAATTAATGTATGTTAATCTTTGTAAATTCTTTCACAAATTCTACACATGTATCTCTATCTGCTCTATCTAGGAATTTTCAGCAAGGCTACATTATTTTTGTTATGACTAGAATTTAACTAATTTTGCAAAAGGCAGTGTTACTGAACTATAAACTAGCCATTAGGTCTTTTTCTTACCCCCTGACACAGGGTCTTATTCATCTAAGGCACCCGAAACCCCTCTATTTATTTAGAACTAAACTTGCATTTCTACTTCATGTCTGTGTGGATTTATGTATCATAGTTTCTCATTCAATATTCACTTTTCTGGGCACTCCTGGGCCTGTATGGATTTGGCCCAGGGGGATGTATACTCCAACACAAGACGGCTCTTAGAAATTTAGGAAGTGATCTGAGATTGAAGAGCCTTGAAAGACAAATTAAAACCTTTTATCTTGCTGCTTCAACTGCCTATAAGTTTGGATTTTCATTTCAGGATATTTTTGGAGGATGAGGATGGCATGTTGCAGGTGTACAAGCACTGGAAAACATGTTAACTGGAAATTTTTGCCTGGAAAAAATACTTGCACTTCCGTTAGAACTGTCATGGACTAGAGAGAGACCAAATATGTCTTCCTTGTCAGTGCAAATGGCAGGAGAAGAGACAATCAGGTTTTTTTTCTTTTCACTTTTCCATGTTTGGAAATAGTCTTAGATAGATATTATTGTTCAAATGTTGGCTTTCAAGTATTTTAGCCTTTGTAGATACTGAATTCCCAGCAGAAGCCTTCATATTTAACAAATGCTGTTCTCATCCTTCACTAAATTGCTGAATTCCTAAGATGGTTAATGTGCAAATTTTTATGTCTGTATATTTACTACTTAACCATAAACCAGAATATTGGAGCCATTAGAAAGGCTTTAGTTGAGAGGCTGTATTTTGGACATTCCTGAGCTTTAGACCAGGTTTCTTAGCCTTTGTCATCTCAAGATTTTTGAAGGAAGTAGTGCAGTGTCTTGAGCAGATGGAGACACCATGTTGATAACTGTCCTGTGAGAAGCAAGGTCCCAGAAGGATCCTAGGAATCTTTTGGTATTATCCATTGAGCTGCTGTTTCAAGCGCTGTATTTTTATGATGTTTGTAAGTCAGGGCATCTCATTTAAAGTTTCTATAGGAAATATATCTCTTTCAAAACACTGAAAAAAATTTTACCAATGATAAAATCTTTCTAAGAGCACAGATCAAGGTATATCACCCTCCTGGTATTTCAGGCAATCCTTTTACCAGTTTAGGTGTCATTATGAGCTACTGTTGCCTTCTTTGGAGCTCTCTCCAGTGAAAGGAATAGGGACAAAATATATCTGTTGTGTCGAGCTCTGCTATGCTTGCCCTTCTCTACTTCCTGTTAAATGTTCAGGAATTGCCTCCTAGTAAATAGTTCTGTTTTCTAATGGATCTAATGTGCACTTTCTCCAGCACCCAATCATCTTACTACATTCACATTTATTCCCTTGAAATGTAGAAAACTTATTTTAGTCAGAGAACTAGAGGGCTTAATTTGTAAGGAGATGTAAGAAACTAAAACCATCACCATAGAGAAAAAAATATTTTAATAGAACACTTTTTACATGCTAGTCAAAAGGCTATCTTTCAAAATCTGTATGTAGGGTAGAGTAACATGTTTTACTAGAGAGTGTTACTTATAAATCTAAGTTCTAGGAAATAAAAGCTATGGTGAAAACTGTCTGATTGGATAGTCACCTATCAAACAGTACAGTCAAGAAAGTACATTCTGTCCATTCATGGCACCTAGACAGCTCACCTTTTTTTAATAAGCAATTCAAGGAATTTTCAGAATTTACTACTATTCACAGTAAGTTAGATACCTCTTATAAAGTACTTCCAGTTTCAGGAAGTACTAATTAAAATCTTAAGTCAGTGCAGTAACTCGTGGTAAGTACTGACTTAGGTTGGTGTTTAAATTCAGTATGTTAGCATCAAATAATTAGGTGCCAAAGTTTCTAGTTAAGTGTGATCGCTTAGGAAAATTCAACAGCTTCGATTAAAATCTTCTGCAAATTTAATTATATTGTATTGAAGTAGGCAGTGATTAAACAAGTGTTGGACTGAAATATCAAATCATTGGTTTTATATAAGGTGTATTTTTGATAACTTTATTAGGCATTTAAGGAGTGTCTGTCTTGGCTGTCAGCTGATATCCAATTACTTACTGAGTGATGTACTTACTAAGAACTGATAAAGCCCCGAAGTTAAATTTTTAGTCCATTGTTTTCCTGTTTTTTTCCAGTCCTAGCCATGAGAAATTATTTCAATCTTCAGCCTAAATGTGTGTACAAAGCCATGCACCTAGAGTGGAATAACCTAATGCAATTGTACAGGCTGGAGCTCATTGTCTTGATAGCTTTATGTAAAAAGAACTGGGGATCCAGGTGGGCAGCAAGTTAACTGTGAGTCAGCAGTGCACCCTTGTGGCAAGACCAGCTGTGTACTGGGTTAGTAAGAGCAAGCACAAATCTGCCCTGGATTACTAAGCACAAACACAGCAGGTCGAAGGAAGTCATTACTCTCCTCTATTCAGCACTTGTGAGATGACTTGTGTAATGCTGGGTCCAGCTGCAGGCTCCCCAATACAACAAAGACCTTGACTGAAACAACTCAAACAGAAGACCACTGAGTTGGTCAGGATGCATGATATGACATAATGCATGTTGGTCAGGAGTACATGATAAGACATAATGGAGAGGTTGAAGGCACTGGATTTATTCAACTGCAGAAAGGAGAATACTGAAATCTTACTTCTGTCCACAAATACCTAATGGGAAGAATAGAAAAGAGAGAGCTAAAGTGTACTGTAAAAGGATGAGAGGAAATAGAAGTTGAAACAGGAGACATTATAGCTTGATACAGACTTTCACAAGGAAGGTGGTAAAATACAGGATGAGTTTACTCAGACATATTACAGAATTGTCTGTAATGTAATTACATTGTCTAATGTAAAGACATTAAGAACTCAACTATATGAGATCCTGAACAACCTTCCACCACTGATAATTTAAGCAGTATGAAAGCAGAGAGAATTTTAGACTGCATTGGTACCTCTCCTAGAGAGTAAACGAGTTGTAGTTTTGATCTGATTTTCCTCTTGGTTATTGTTACTATAAAAGCAGTTGGAAGTATAGGATGCAGAGCTGTAGTCCATCTGCCACTTTAACTATAGACAGAAAGAGGTACTTTTTAACTGAGCAAAATAATGGTAACAATAACCTTTGTTTTGCTGAGAGTCTCACGGGACATACAGAAGTGAGGGATCTGGTGTGTACATATCTTAATTTGTGCAAAATAATTGGGTGGTCTGTGCATAGGAAGGTCATATTGATTGAGATCTCTTTGCCTGAAGATCCACTGCATGTTATATCATGGGGTTGGGATATTTTTAAGGAAAACAATCACCATCAATCTCCCAAGACTTCCTTCCTCCTTTCACATGATCAAAATTATCACAGGGTTAGTTAGGGATGTCAGAAAGTTGCTTAGAGCAGGAAATTTTTGTGTTGTTTTTGTATTACAGGTGGTAACTGTCCATAAAGACATATGCCAGCTGTGCTTATCACATGACTCTGCAGCTAATGTGAATGTGAAAGTAACTTGCCCAAGCTGCAGACTGATGTCTGGGAATCCAGAACCACAAGGCCCTGGCTTTTAAAAAACAAACTCTTAATTTGGCTATGATTTTTTTCATGAGAAATGCAAAGTTTGCATGGAAAACATCAAAGATAAAAAGCCTAAAAAAAGTGAAACATATTATGGATAGAACTGTAACCTAAACAAAACCTGTGCTTCATTCCTGTGTCAAAAAAAAACGAGGCAGGGAAGTGCTACGTTTTTGATGATGTAAAGTGTATGCAGAAAAGTGGACTTCCAACCCTTATTTAGTACCATTTACATCATACTCAGGTCCCACACTATTCCATACAACCTCATTAAGCATCTTCCCCTTTCCATTCTTGGATATAATACAGAGATATTGTTCCCTTAGTCTATAGACCATCCCTGCAAAATGTCCATAAAATGTGTTCAAAATGTCTTTTGAATTCATTTAGTCATTACTTTGGCTCTATTTCTTGCTGCTTGTTGCTGGGCACCAAAGCCAGGTCAGGTCAAGTCACTGCTTCCTGTAAGGCTTCTCCTCCATTGCCTTGAGTGGTTTCTGCTGTACCACACAATTCAATTCAAATAGTTTACAACAAATTAAAGATATATCCATTACAATCTCCATCCCTAGTCCTTTTGGGCCAGGTTATAGTGTTTAACATTGCAATGAATTCCTCCCCTTGTCCCCAGCCTGGCTAACAGCAAAGGGTTCCCACTAGAGTCCACTGTTAGTGGGCTGCAGGAGATAGCTGCTTCACATGGTCTTCATCATGGGCTGTGAGGGAATCTCTGCTGCCCCTGCTCCAATGTGGGGCTGCACCCATGGGAGACAGTCCTGAAACTTCTCCAGTTTGAGGCCTTTGCACAGGCTCCAGTTCTTCACAAACTGCTCCAGCAGGGCCCCCCATGAGGTCACAAAGCCTTGTCAGCAAACCTGCTCCAATCACAGCATCTCACGGGGTACAGCATTCTTCAGGCATTCACCTATTCAGGCACTGGGTCCTCCATGGGCTGCAGGTGGTCTCTGCTCCATCATGGACTTATTCATGTTATAGTCCATTCAGCTCAAGTTCATACTGGAATTCCACCTGTCCAGTACAGCAGCACAGAAACAGCAGCAACACCTTGGCCATCTGCCAGCCCAGGCACGTCACCAGGGCTGTTATCAAAATGTTGCCAGGCACAATACAGGGAGATGATAAGCAGTACAGCAATACAGCAAGCAGCAAAAACAAAAAATGACCACTAATGAGCAACCACTAGACCAATATACAGTCATGGAAGGGAGCCCCATGACAAGCACAGGAGCCTGCTGGTAACCGGCTAAACAGCAGTAATAGCTATAAATTTAATTTAGCATATCCCAATCAAATCTGTCATTACCTTAAACACTTTGTACCCCACACTGGGTGCCAAAAAAGACTATTGTGGCTTGACCCCAGCCAGCAACCAAGCCCCACACAGTCTCTCGCTCACTCCCCTACCAGTGGGATCAGGGAGAGAACTGGGCAGGTAAAAGCTAGAAAACTCATGGGTTGACATAAAGACAGTTTAAAAGGGAAAGCAAAAGCCATGTACACAAGGAAAACAAAACAAAACAAGTAATTAATTCCTGCTCCACGAGAGCAGGGTCCCACCAAGCATAACAGTTACTTGGGAAGACAAACATCTTCACTCTAAACATCTCCCTCTCTTCCTTCTCCCCCTACATTATATAATAAACATGATGTCATATGGTCTGGAATATCCCTTTGGTCATTTTGGGTCACCTGTTTTGGCTATGTCTCCTCCCAGTTTCCCATGCACTTCCAACTGCCTTGCCAGCCTGGCAGTACAAAAAGCAGAAAAGGCCTTGGCTCTGTGTAAGCACTGCTCAGCAATAACAAAAAAATCTATATTATCATAATTGTATTCAGCACAAATCTAAAGTTTAGTCCTATACCAGACACTGTGAAAAAAAGTCTGTCCCAGCCAAAGCAGCACACAAGACGTGTTTTCATACCCATGTTAAAAGAAACTAGAGGCAGGAAAGTGCTATGTTTGTAATGATATTAAGTACATGCAGAGAAGGGATGTATGTTTCAAATTATACTTTTGCAATGGAGTTAGCAGCAGGACCACAGTAGAATGCTGTCCACCCTGCCTTTGCCTCTCTCTACCCCAGCTTCTAGTCTGCTAAGAAACTTGCAAACTTCTTAGCTAGCACCAATATGCCCACCTATACATTCTCCCAGATTAGTAATTTTTCTTCTGCTTTTCCATTTTAGTGTGCAATGTGGTCTGTATCTTGCTGCCCCAGGAACTGCCATGGTCATCCTGGCATCTTGGGTCAGGGTGCACAGGGTGTCTTGATCAGACTCACAGGGCTAGGCTCTTTGCATGGGGCAGAGCTTGCTTGGGGGTTTCCTGGTGCCCTTCTAAGACTGGGGCATAATCCTCTTCCATGTTCTAACTTGCCACTGTTCCCATATGCTTTTAAGGTTAGGAGAACTACCTCCTAGACTTCTATTACTACTGCTAATATTACACTAATTTAACAGTGTAAAATCTGTAAACAGTGTCACGAAAAAAAAAAAAAAAACCACCCAAAAACTGGAATCTACACGTTTCAGGAATACCAGAGAAAAGGCATAGGTGCAGCTCTTCTCCCTTTCTTCCCTGCCCTGACTTGGATCAATGCTACGTCCATTCCCTGGCTTTTCCAGGTTTCCTAGTCTCTCAGCTAGAGAGAAAGTCACTCATTTCTGTCCATTCAAGCCCAAAGACATGCTATATAATTATGACAGTTGGTTCTTCCCAGTCTAAATCTATGCAATCTTTCTTGTGAACAGTTTATTCCACCTATGCTCTTTTATCCCATTGTGAGACTATGTCTTTTTCACAAAGTTTGTGTTTAAAGAGGGATCTTGCAGTGGTTTCTGAGCTAATTGTGCAATTTCTGGCTCCTTTCCCTGATATGACTTGCCTGTTTCCCTGGGTTTGACAGGATGAACAATCAACTCTGACTAAAGAGGTAATCCAGTCTCTTTAGTCAAATCCTACAGGAATTATATCTAGATTAATATATCAAGGTGTTTATATACACACTTTACATACTTTACAAATTATATACATGTATATATCAGATAATGAAAACTACAGTAACAGTAATTTTATATATTTAAGCCCTTAATATTTAAAGGAAAAATGTATTCTTACAGGCAACAAAATGTCAAGAGTGGGATTAAGACATTTTTTCTCTCCAGATATATGCTTTTTTATGTAGCAGAGTGATGAGCTGAAATTTAGCACATCCTAGTTCAAAATTATGCATAATTTCCTTGACTGGGGCCATTTTCTTGGCTCCAAACCAGGTCATATTTCATGAAGAGTTACAAGGCTTTTCTCATCCCACAGCCTTTTCATACATTTTCCCAATTTTCCTTTTAGAAGACAGGTCAAAGTGTAAAGCTTTAAAGGATGGTACAACTCAGATTAGGACTTTCCTTTGCATTACAGCATAACCTTTATTCCTATAAGGCAAAACTTGCTAATGTTGAGAGTTTATCTCCAAAGAAAAACTGAGAGAACATGTTGTTGTAGAGATGTAGACAGTTTTTCTAAAATCAGTTAGCATTTCTTAGTCAGTTAGCTTGCAGCCTAGAGTCCCTAGGGTGTGATCAAAGTCCATGTAGCAGGCACAACCTAACCTGTAGTCAGTTTTTCTAAAATCAATTAGCTTTTCTTAGTCAGTCAGCTTGCAGCCCAGAGTCTCTGGGGTGTGATCAAAGTCCATGTAGCAGGCACAGCCTAACCTGTTTTCCTCGGATCCACCACAGTAGTGTGTGGCACTGAACGACAGTTAAATTTAAAAAATATTTATCTTCTGAAGCCTGGCTCTTGTTCCTGTGTTCTTCGATCACCGAAAGATGCCATTTCCCCTTCTCTGTTTCAAATCTGGATGAAAAGTTTCCCTTGGTTCTTAATTGGGAAGGTGCTATTTAAGCATACTTTACTTCCTCAGGCTATTCTGAGGGGTACTGTCCAACTCTATTCCCCTGGGTGATAGTATACAACAATATGGAGACACTCAGGCATGATTTTTAAAAAAATTCCAGAGATTATGCATTCCCAAATATTCTGAAAATTATGATTTTTAATAAGCACTTATTTAGTTGAACAAAATTCTACAAAGATAACAAAATTATGCTCGTTAGTATTTCAGTATGACAAGGTGTATCATAATTTTAGTCAATATTCAGATTTGAAGCTGTTACAGTTTACAGAAAGATTAGCAGTTTTCTATTGGTTTGCAAGATCATTGTGTTGGCCAGCTTCCCTGGTACATAAAAGATAATTGCACTCTTTATTGAGAAATAATTGGTCAGAATCAGCTTTTTTGTGTAGACTTACTTCACTTCAGACAAAGTAAAGAAGGTTCTAATTTTGCCCATGTCCTCTGAGGATCCACATTCAGCAGACATATTAAAGAATATGCAATTTAACAGTCACCAGTCAGTTAATTAAAAACAGCAGGTATTATGCTACCTAGTTGTAGCATAATACCATGCTATTTGGAGTACTCCAGGAAGATTCTAAGTATTCATTTCCTAAAGGGATTCAACTGTGCAATTTGCCAAAATAATAATGAGTATGCAAGAAACTACTCCTCACCCTTTACTGAAAATGTACCACTGTCCAGCAGAAAACTCACTCTTCCAAGGAGTGCATATCAGTGTTGCTGCTCAATGGTGAGGGCTCTCACAGGGCAGGGGGACTCCTAGCATTGAGTTGAGCCTAATTTCCCTTTGGAAGAAAAGCATTGTAATTTGATTATGCAGGGGTTTTTTTTCTGCCAAGTACTCTATCATAGCAGAATAATAAAACACAGTTAAAGCAAAATCATATTAAAGCAAAAAAACACCCAACACATCTTCTACAGTATCATCTTAATGTTTTTACCTGCCACTCGTTTGATAAAGTATTGTTCTTTAAGGAACTCTTTACATTTTTGTTACTATGATTCCATGTTCTCCTCACTTACTCAGTGTTATGAAACTAGTTTCACAGTTCATTTAAATCTTGGCAATGATTAACCTACAGTGCTTATGTTGCAAGTCAGCTCAATTGTGTCTGCTAGCAGATGCCCTTAACAACTTCAAGAGATGCAATTGTTCTAAATATTTTCATTATGTTTTCCCTCCCTCAGAGTCCTGCTTCAGCAGCGATGAAGAGGAACAAGTGTATGTGAAAGTCATGCTGGTGTAAGCAAACATTTTTTTTTTCTACTTCAGCCCATAGAGAGGTTTGCACTGCAGTCTTTTTAGTCAGTAAAAGTGGTTTATTTTATCACTTCTGTAACTAATAAAATTTGCTCCAGCTGGCACAGATTGCAATTCAGAAAAATTGACTATGCACACCGTAAGAGTGCATCTCCACAGTTTTGGCATCTTTTCCACACAACAACCTCTCAGCTCAAGGAGTAAGTAAAATGGTATGTCAAGTGGACATACCATTGAAGAAGGAAAGCATGGAAAAGTAAATTCTGCAAGTTGATGCTGAACAATGCAACAAGAATGAACAGAAATTAGAGCTCACAGAGTTTTAAGACAGCAGTGCTGTTACAGGCACCATAACACAGGCTTAACCTTTTTCATAGTGAGAGATGACTTCCATTCTGTTTTATCACCAGAAAAGATAGAACCTGTTTTTATTAATATTCTATTAGTGTTTATTATTCTGTTAGTGTCTATTATTGCACAGCAAACTGCAGGACCTAGGTTTCATGCCATTCCCATTACACACAATACTGACACAGTGAGGCAAAAATAGAAAAGAAAAAGCAGAAGTAGAGGCTGGAGGCAACAGATATTTTACCAAGCCTTCTAGTTTCCTTCTATTTTTCTTCTTTGTTAAAAAGCAAATTCTGTTGTACCTAGTTGGTGTGGGCTAGTGGTTGTATTTTTACAAAATCAGAATGAAGTAGTGTGTGAAGAACCTTTGGAGGTCATTTAGTGCAGTTTCCTACACTAAGGGTAAACTTCAAGGGTCAGAGCAAGTTATTCAGGGCCCCATTCAGAACATCAAGGAACACTCAGGCCTGTCTGCTCCCTTTGGGAGAGAAGCCAAGCCACAGTAACAAAAGCTGGTACAGCAGGGGATTCTCCAGCCACTGGTTCCACAGTGTCCAAGTGAGACAAGCAGACCAGGCTCTGGATAACAAAGCTCATGATGAAGCAGAGCTGTGATGGAACTTAAGGCAAGCTCATCTATACCATAGATCACACAAGGACAGATGCCCCAGGCCTAGATCTAAATGGAGTCTCTAGATCCAGGGACAGAGAACATGAAGGTAGAAGTGTCTCAGGTGAAGCTGCTTAGCACAGCTTTGGCCTACTAATACATTTAGGGTCTTTGAGAACAAGTTTTAGATATCACTAAGATGGAGGATAGAAACAATACCTTTCTTTGCTAGGTTTCTTCATAAATGAGGATACTAAATCACATAAGATTGCTCTCCAAATAGAAGGAATCCAGCTCTGCTGGAACAAATCAGTCTGAAGTCTCAAAAGAAATTTGCCTACTGTGGCCCTTTCAATGATCCTGCTGGACAATTAAGGCATTCCTGGAGTTAAAATACATAATGTGGTTCCTTTGCATCTATTTTTTTTTCTGTAACTTCTAATCATTGACTGTTGGTACTGGTCCTTGGGACAATCTTTATCCCTTACCTTTTGGGGAATTTGTCAGCTTGCCTGCCTGCTATCTTGCCCTTTGGAAACTTCTTTTGTTGACCACTGTAATTACTGTCTAGAAAGGCAGAATGCCTATTCCACGTGCCAGTGTCAGAGAGGCTCATGTACACTTTCTGCTTTGTGGTTTATCCATCTCATCTTTTCAACAAAATAGACAATATGCAGGTTTTCATAGAGTAAACTAGAAGCCACAAATTTAAGAAATACAGCTGTCACAGCACCTTAGGAGTCTACCCAACCTCATGGACTATAAAGCACCACAAACTATCACCATGTAAACTTACAACAGGCCCAACTCAGTCTGAGGATTTCTACAAAGCTCAGCCATGAGTTTTTTGCTTTAGCAAACCAATACAACCCTTGAGTTTCACTCTTTTTACAGAAGCCACAGGAGTTTACTGAAAGATAAAATTGTCATGCCCATGAGCTAACAGCATTGCTCTGCTGGCAACTCAAGTACAATCAAGTATGTGCATTTAATGAAAAGTGGCTCATTAAAGGATAACAAAGCAAATCTCGATCTCATTAGAAACCTGTGTGGTGATAACAGCACATGCTCTAGCATATCATTGCTCAGCAAACATGCTGGCTTTGAAAATATATGTGACACCCTTGGTTTCCTCAGCCTTTGGTTAGCAAAGATCCATATATCTGCTGAATGGAGGAATAGTTGCTGAATCCAGTGGTGTTCTGCCTATTTCTCATGAGATGGTTCTCCATGGTTATGAGAGGAAACAGAAGAGAGTTGGAAGTTCTGCTTCTGATCATTAAAGAGTGGTCTGGTCCAAAACTCTTTCTTTGCCTCTTAGCCATTTAAATAAAAAATAATTGTATCAGGTTGGAGTAAAATGAAGGCTGCAGTCCAAATTTCTCCACACTCAACCTTTTGTGCATGCAGTATGATACAGTTTTCATCTTTATTGTACGTGAGTTTCTTTCAATAAACTTCTTAAGGCACTAGATGGATATTCCTTTAAAAATTATCAGCTATTGAAAATTCTATTCTCAGTGCTCATACATGATCCCATACCTAATACACTGCATGTCATTGTCATAGTTTAGGAATGCTATTCCCAATTTAGTAGTCCCACTAAAAAGAAAACCACAAGCTGCTCCCCTCCCCTCTTCCGTGGGAGATGCAAAAGGCAGAGATTACACGGTTACTGGAAACAGCAAGGAGATGGGAAAATGAAGAGTAACAGGAACAATACTAATAACAAAAATGTACAAAGAAAGAGTGATTTACATGCAAACATGCTCACCAAACCTGGGACAATGACAACCAATTGAGGACAGACCCTTCAGCCATTAGGCACACTCGAGAATCCCTTACTTCTGCCTCTGGTGACGACAGTGAAGGGATAGAATAACAACCTAGACAGGTACACATAGCTCCAGGCTCCACTCTCTCACAGTCACTGTGAAACAATTAGCTCTGCCCTGGACAAAAATTAATCTTTGTTTTGAAGAAGAAATTATTATTTTGTGTATATGTTTCAAAATTGTATTTACTATTCTAATTTATCATTGTATCTGATTCCTTCACGGTATTAATTTTGATAATGATCTTTAACATTAAAAGTGCCCCAAAACATCCTTACCTCTGCAGATAACATTAATGTTGGAGATCTGTTATTATTAGCAATGAAACCATTCCAGTTGCTTTCTTAGGCTTGGAAAAGGGCTGAGGGAGGATGAAGACACTCCTATTTCATGCAGCCGCTGTTCTCATTACTGTAGTGACACCAGGGTTTGGATGAGAGGCCCATTACCAGATATCAGACTGTTAACATGCATCTCTCCGTGTTATTTTCCTGCTGCCTGACCATCTCCACACCTGCCAGCTCACTGCCACCTTTAATGGCCAGGATCCCCTCCTCCTCTGAAGGCCTTTATGCTGTGGGACAGACTGTAGTGTTACATGGACATCTTCCATCCCAGTGAGGAATGGGACCCATCAAACCACTGGAGTCCTCTTCCAAAAGGCACAGACTGACATGAATAGTCTTTCTGATCTATTCTACCACTTTGCTGGGAAGGCAGAAGAACAGGAGACAAGAAAAATGCCCTGTTTTCTCTCCTTTTGGAGTGTAGATGCTACAACTTCCTGAGATGGAAGTTAGAGGTAACCACGAGCTCCATCTCACCACTAGTGCTACATCATTAATGTTTGACTTGATACACTGGATGCACTGACTCTGAAACTGCTTCACTGCCGGTCAGAGAGTTTAAATACCGATCCAGCCTGAATCCCAGGATCTTCACCTGCCCATTGCAAAAACCATGGTTGCTGCTGTGCAGGAGAGCAGATTTCTGGGAGCCACCTTTATGTCCTGGCAGTCCAAAGGCACAGAGCGGACTTTCTCCACTTGTCCAAGAGATGACCATAAAGGTGATCATAAATCTCATCCCTCGAGAGGTCTGGAGGATTAGGGTCCCCGGCCTGGCTCTGTTCCTTTGGCGGGCGGTTTGTGCCTGGCGGGCTCAGAGAGGCGGCAGCGGGTGATGCTGGCTCTGTCAGGATGGCTGTAGGGCAGTGCTCGGGCACGGGGGATGCCCGGCCCCTCCCGCGGTCAGGGGGAGGTGTCGGTGTCGGTGTGGGGCGCGGCCCGCGGTGAGGAAATGGCTCTCACGTGAGGAGGAGGCGGCGGTGCCCGGCTCTCCCTGCCCCTGCCCGGCGAGGAGGAGGCGCCAGCGGGCCCGGGGCCGCCCGCACCATGCCGACCAGCTTCACCGTGGTGCCCGTGGAGGCGCAGGGCGAGAAGCGCCCGCAGGAGGAGGAGGAGGAGGATGAGGGCGACGAGAGGGAGCGGGGCGCCGGTGAGAGCGGGGAGAGCGCGGGGGGCAAAGCGTGAGGGGAGCGGGCGGGGCGTGTCCCGTGTGGGGCCGGGGAGCCCCCAGTGCCCCAGTGCCCTGTCTCTGCTGCCGGCGGGGCCGGGAGACCCGTCCCTGTCCCCGTCCTGTCCCGGCGGGGAAGTGGCTGCGGGGAAGGGCCAAAGTCTGGCGCCTGGGGTGGCTGAGGGCTTGTTTCTCTTTGTTCCCATTAGTCAGCGGCGCTGGCGGGAGGAGGAAGCGCTCCCGGGCGGCTCCAGCGGGAGCGGAGCGGAGCAGGGGGGGGGCAGCCCTCAGGAGCCGCCCCCGGGAGCAGAGAACGGGGGGAACGGGGGAACGGGGCGGGGAAACCGGCCGGGAAAACACCGACAGGCAGCACAGCACAGCACTGGGGCGGGCACAGACCTGTGGGAGCAGATCACCACGGCTAACCATTAGGCTCTGCTAAAGGCTGACTCTGCCGGAGCTCAGTGCAGACAGGGCTGGGAGGGAAGGGCCGGGCTGTGGGAAGAGCGCGGTGTTACCTGCCCTGCTCCAGGTGCTTGTCCCGCCGTGTGCCTTCCCGTCACATCCAGGGCTAGGGTTAAATAGGTGTTGGTACGAGATGCCGCCGCATTTGGAGCCCTGGTTCTTGCTAGGCCTCGCTCCTGGAGCCTCCCGGGGGAGAATCAATGGGAGGTGGAGCTGGGGCACCGAGGGTCTGCCCAGGACAGCTCCTCTGCAGGGACACCGCTGTTCCTGCCGGCCCTGCTGGGAATGAGCGGCTTTCCACTGGGGTGACAGGGCACTGCTGGGAAAGCTCTTGTGGCTCTTCACACTTGTGTTCCCGAGGGGTGCAGCAGCAGCACACCAGGCTCGGTGTGTGAGTCACCGCCGGCACTGGGAGAGCTGTTCACATCTGCCACGGTGTTTTCCACCCTCTGCTACAATCGGCGCTTCCCTAAAGGTCTGCGTGGGGTGGATGAATCGGGGTTTGTTAAAGGCATCTTGTTTTTCTGTACAGATGACGGATAAATCAGGCTAATTCCGTGGGATGTGGGATGTGAATGGAAAGAGATAAAAACAGATATTTCACAAACTTAATGTATTTACACTATTTTAGGAAGCTAATATAGTAAAACCATAAACAAACTGACAAAGTTGGGTTGTTTTCTTCCAAAGCTTTCTACTCTTAAACCTTACTTTCCCATAAAATATATATATTACATATGGTTGCCTTTCTCTTAGTATATTCAAACAATAAGTGTTCTAATAATGCCTGTTCTCTATCCAAACTAAATGCAATAGAAAAAACAAAAGAACATAAGCTGCAGTGACAGTTTGTTTCTTGTACTAGATGGTGCTAGTAGTACAGTAGTACTAGTAGTACAGCATTAATCTGGACAAATTTTCTTTTGGTAGAGGAGCTAGTTAAAGAGGCATGGTGTATTCTGTTTACTCAGATGCTTCTCGGAATACTGAATATACACACAGGCATGGTTAGACAGGATTTGTTAGACTATATGTATATATGAAGCATCTGAAAGGCTTGGAACATTTTTAAATCCTGGGAAGGTGAGAGGAAGAGTGGAACTGCTACTTTGATACTGGTTTATCATGACCCTAAAGGCCAGAGATAAAAAAAAAAAATAACTCTTGATGTGATTTGGTAGTGTTTTGGGGAGTAGTAGTTACAGTTGCGAGATATGTTTAAATGGATCTGTATCAGTCAAGTGAATGAATTTATGTATGACTCTTCCTTTGTGTCTGTAAAATTGGAAGTAGAGAGGAAAACACTGAAAAGGGAAGGCATTGGTCTGTACATAAATTGTAGGCAAAGAGCTCTGACTTCATGAAAGGATTAAATGCTACCGTCTGACAGAGAGTTTTGGGAAGTGAAACTGTTGCTTTGGGTATTGTATGGAATTGTTAAGTTAATGCTGTTAATAAAGTTAATAAATCAAATAATTGTTCTAGAGTTATTCTTCTGAAAACTAAAGAATTCTGAAATGTTAGTACAGCTAAAAGCTGCTGTAGTTAAGTCTGTTTAAAAGCCTACTTCTCAGAGCAGGACTCCTTGCCCTTCTCACTGCTCCAGCCTTGAGAAAAAGGCTAAGAAGTAAATGATTTCTTCCCTTGTCTTCCTCTGCATCATTTGGTTTACTTCCTTTTCACTGCACTTGACGATCAGATGCTTCATTGGCCTGGTTCAGCATGCTAAACCACGAGTAAACTAAACTGCTGCAGAAGTAAAAATCATGTTTCCTGTGTTTTTGAGTAGAGGTGAGTGCTGCCAAAAGTGAGAATGGCTCGGGCTGTGTCAAGGGGAGAGACGGTTAAAGCTGAAAGCAGAAGTGAAAATGAAAAAGAGGAGAATGGGAACTTCCCATTTGACGTGTCCTTAGCCTATATAGCTCAGCATGTTATTTTGTTCCGGTTGTTTAGAAATCTAGCATGTTATCAGCTTTGATTGAATTGTCTGTCTTACAAACCAAGTCATTTTTCCTTGACTGCATTAGTACCTTATTTTAAAAAACCCCTCAACCTACCACACAAAAACCTGACAAACCTGTCCAATCAAACTCAATGCTTTTTTTTTTTTTTTTTTTTTTTTTTTTTTTTTTTTTTTTTTTGTGGGAATCAGCTGTCTGGTCATTAGATCAACAATAAAGTAGTTTTGATTCTTAAAAGCAAGGCACTTACCAATTAGTGCACGAATCTGTGCATTTATCCCCTTTCACACATTCTTACCTGATACTCATCTGTGTGGTAAAGGAGTAACCTGGGATATTCTTACTCTATGATCTGCACTCCTTCATAATAATCTGAAATTCCATAGCTTTGTCTTTTCTGACTATATGATGCTTTGATGTATGTGAAGGAGGGGAAGACATTTGTGACTGGCTATGGGGCTGGAATGCAGCACTAGTCACAGTAGTGCTTCAGAAGAGGCAGAAGGGAAACTGGTACTTCAAGTGAACAATACAGTTAAGGGTGCAGTCTGCTGACTGAAATATTCACAAAGTAGCAGGAAGCAGATATGCCTGTGTCTTTTAATGTGTTTATAATATACTACAAAGAAAGGGTAGTCAGGAGATAGTAAATCTATCTGAAGAAGAGAAGGAGATATGAGTCTGAAGGCAGCAAGGTATAAAGTTTTATAAGAAATTCTGGGTTTGATTTGTGTTGGGTATTTTGTTTGTTTTTTTCACATGTGTTTGTAGTGACTGTCTAGGTAGACCTGTCAAAATTTTGTAAAACTGATCAGCTTTCTGTTCCTTAGCAGCTCCGTGTATCATGTGTTTCAAGGCATAGATAGTATTTTTAGCATCCCATAGTACTATTTACCTTGCCACAGCAGTTTCTTATTTAGAAACTAATGTGAGAAAACTCCTGCAAAATCTTTTAAAATTGAAGAGTCTTAAATACAAGGAATAGCAGTGACAAACCTGATCATCCACGAGGAAGTCATCATATAACTAATAAGCATGGAGGCTGTGAATTTCTGTAAAATGTTATTTATTGGGAAACCAGGTAATAGTCAGCACAGGTATGTGTGTATGTATATAAATGTGCCATGGAGATGATAGGTTAATCTCACTGAGAAGTCTAGTGTATTTTCAGTCAACTCTTCAACCTTTACAGCCTTTCCACAGTTGACCATGCTTGTGACAGGTGTTATGATCAGAGAATAGTAGATTTTGGATGTTATTCAAAGATTTGCTGCCAGGAACTGGTCTGCTTCTGTCAGTAACATCCACTTAACAGAACTGAAATACTTTGTATGAAGTTGTTTAAGGCTGGTATAGAATGTGTAATACATTAATGCATAACCTAGAAAAAAATGGACATATTTAATCTGAAAGAAGATGAACAAATTCTGCTGCCAATCTTAAAAAAAAATTATAATTTAAAAATATTTGTTTTTAACATGAGCTTATGAAATTACTAGAATTATATTTTAATGTGTTTATCTGCTACATCTTAAGTAGAATACATGCCAACTATTTGTACATAAAATCAATGTTTAAAAACTAACTAACTTGCTTAAGGTCTACTAATATGTACTTGGTGTGTAAAAGAGAGGTTTTTTAATAGTAGATAGGTCTTTGGAATAGGTTAATACTACTTGTTGCTAATCTCTACTGATCTGTTTAGGGGAGATATTTTAAAGTGAATTTATTTGTTAGAAATAAAATTTTAAAAGTACTTATTAGGTGAAGATGTGGGATGCTTCAGTGACTTGATCCTTCCCATTTCACTAAGCAGGGTGTTTATTGCTGGTGAAAATCCTTCAGCTTAATTCTGTTTAGAGAGTTCTGTGGCTGTCAGGTAGTTTGTGTCATGTGCATGCTGCTTGCTGCCTGAAGCCTTAATGGCTTGTTTCAGGATTAATCCAATGCTAGTAAGAAACAGGATTTGAGGTCTTACACTAAGCTGGGAGGAAGGAACTGTCTATTTCCTGTTTCAATTCTTGATGCCTGAAGAATCAGCAGAGGAGACTGACTTAATTTTCCTTAATTATGAGTGAACAAGAATATGAAGAAAACGGGCCTAATCCAAGTGAGTCTCTTTAAAAGACAATACTGTGGTTCTAATAACTTTCTTACTGAAATAGGAGGTTCCTGTACTTCCAGCCATATTTTAAAGAATTTATAGAGATTTTGCAGTGTTTTTATTAGAAGTAAGTTGTGCTTGATTAAAATAGTAGCCTAAGTAAAGAAAAGCTAAAATTTAGCAATGTCGATAACTTAGGTGATGGATGTAGTATTAGAATCATCTATTATGTAAAGAGGTTTATTTACAAGGGGCTTGCATACACTTTGTTCTGCATCTCAAGACAACATATAAATTGTGCTAGTTGTTAATAAAAATACTGCAATAAATATGTGATGTAGTAAATATATTTAGACATTTAATTACTAAAATGAACCGAATAACATGAAACTTTGAGTTAGGTTGCACTGAATTCTTAAATTCATGTGGCACAAAAATTGATGCAAGATGTGTTCAAACAAGTTTATTGATGCCTTTTTCATAGTTTTCATTATAGCAAGGTTAGTGGCTTTTAGAAGCTTGACTATGTTTTAGAGGTCTAAGGAGTGCTTCAATGTGTGGATTTAGATTAGAAGTGTTAAGACATTTAATTTATAAGATTCTATGGCTTCTCTAGTTGCCTGCCAATTAAGAACTTGAGCATACGGGAAGTAAATATGCATGATAGAGAAGACAGAATTATGGGTTTTGCCACTGGCAGCTTTCTTGGATGTGACTCTCATATGCATCTGTTTTATTGACTTATAAATTTTATATATTTTTACCTTAAAAAATTTTGTTACATTAACATTAAATGTTTGCTGTCTCTTGTGCAAATAGGATCTCATTTTCATATTCTCAGTTTACAGTAGTTTGTTTTTAATGTGACAAAATTCTAGCTGAATCAAAATGTTACCATTCTTTTTATTTAAAACTTACCTTTTGCCTGTATATGGCTAACTAGAACCGACCTCAAGGTACATGGACTGTGATTAAGGATTGCCCGTTGCAAACTATGAAGAGTTAGGACTTTTCTGTGAAGGATTATTCTCAAACTGCAGTTCTGCTTTAGATAACAGCATATAAAATCAGCAGTTTCTAGTGGGAATCAAAGCTTTTCTAGTTTTACACATGTACTTGTTTGGAGAACAGTTCTATGTTATCACAGCTGAGCTATCTTATTTGAAGTCATGTGGTTCAAAAGTTTATATAATTCTCACCCCTTTGAACAACACCTGTGTTCTCTTGCCATATGAAAGCAATCCACTTTTATTGTTCAGATAGATGTTAAACTCTTACAGCATGTCAGGAGAAAAAGGTGCTTGCTTTTATGGACAAAACGTGTTTGAATACAAAAGTAAATAGGAGCACTAGGAGAATTACTTGGATATGAATAATGATGGCAGACACAGTGTGGGATAACGAGGAAGCAGTGAATCTGGAAAGGATTTAGGGGTCAGACTGGAATAGAATATCATGAGCTTGGTTTAATGCTGTAGTAAAGAGGGCTAGCCTGATCCTTGGAGTAGAGAGGTGACGATTATACTTCTGTAAATAGCATTAACTGAGACTGGTGTTAGAAGGCTGTATTTGATTTTTAAAGTTTGATTTTTTTTTTTTTTGTATTATGTAACTTAAAACCTGTACAAAATGTTAACACAAAAATAATTTAAAAGTTAGAAAAATGTTTTAGGAACTCAACTTTTTTGGTTTTTCAAGGGATAGGTTGAGATGATTTGAATAAGGATAGTTCCCTTCATAGAGAGAAAATACTGTGATTGGTTAAACTTGGAAGCAGTTACTAGGATGTTATAGCTAGAAGTTTGAAAGAGTCAAATTTAAATAGAAATATGGAACAATTTGAGATTTTTTCAGTATTAAAAAAGCATTGATCGTTACATAAATTAATAGGGTATTTTTCCTATTTCAGTTCTGAAAACATCAAGAGATACACTGCTTAAATTTCAGTATGAGTTTTTCAAAGTTATAGAGCTTAATGCTCAAATGAAGTTCCACAGCCGGCGGAAAGATGGAAAATCAGATTAGATAGTGAAATGTTTTCGTCCTAATCTCTTGAACAGGCATCATAGTGCAAATAGTGCAAAGGGTCACTTCAGTTATTGTTTCCTTGTCTGCCTCTAGCCTTTCTCTGCCACTTTCTCTACAACAAGACAGGTGCAACATATGTTTTTCATACTCTACTACTTGTGGTTCAGGAGTGGGGAAGAAGCAGAAGTGGGAGGTTAGTGTGATTGTCATGAATGCTAAGAAAGTTGTTTCTCTTTGAGTAATTGCTCATTCCTATGCTGATTGTCTCTGGTGACAGCATATGCATTTATAATAAATTGTTTGATTCCTGTGAGGAACAGTATGATATGGGGATGCAGATGGGTGAGTAATAAGCATGAAAGGGAAGATGGAAACTTGTTAGAGTTTGAAAGGATTTCTGGAGATCATCAAGTCCAACCCCTGAATAACAGAACCACCTCTTAGATGAAGGTGGTGTCCACATGTTTAAGCTATACTGTTGGGTTCTGTTTTACATTGTATAAAATGAGCCAGTTTGGATCAGCTTAGAAATTTTTAACTGTACCTTAAAAGTAATCTGCCTGTCGATGTTGGTGAGGATCGCTACTCTGAAACTTCTGGAGAATATGAATTTGGACACCCTCTGCTGTCTTTTGCCTCTGACCAACACTGAATTGTGACATGCAAAAGTTTTTACCTGAGTTTTATTTGGTGTATGGAAGTGTTAATAAGAAATCATCTGATGACATTGTCAAAAAATTTAAGGCCAGCGCAGCTCGGGGATAGTTTGTGATAATTTGTGTGTTGTTTGTTACACTGCATTAGCATTCGGGGGACTAGAGTGTATGGGAGTGCACATATAATAATGATTTTTAAAGTGGGGGTAGAAACATAATTTTTCAAATTTAGGCTTTGATGACTTATATTGGGTGACATAGAGTATGGCATCAACAGGCAAGTATTTTTTTGTGTCAGAAGACAGATGAAACATACCATAAACAAACCCAAAGAAAATTGTTTTTTTGTTATTCTGTTTTGTCTTTCTTGTGGTCCAAAATGAAATACTAGTCTAGATTTAAGATTTTTGCCTGTAAACCCTTATAAACTGAGTTACTTTCAGAAATCAAGCAACAGGAAATAGAGATTTTTGGAGTGCTTCAGTTGCAGAAACTGGATTTCAGAAGAAATGCAGCTTAAAGACATGTCTGAAACTACATTAGAAGTTATAATTTTTATTTTATGTTTCATTCAGCACACACTTGAGAAGAGTTTGAACAGATACAATTTCAGAGAAACCTAAGGAAAAGGTGATTAGCTTCCCAAGCATCAGAATGGGCTGCCCAAGGAAGTGGCTGAGTCACAATCCCTGGTGGTGTTTAAAATATGTGTAGGTGTGGTGTTTGGGGGCATTGTTCAGTGCTGAATTTGGCAGTGATAAGGGAGTGATTGGGCTTTTCCTACTGGAGCAAAGCCAAATAACTTTGTTTAGAAATACAAACATATAAAGTACAGCTTCACTGTTCTCCTGCCTACAGTTTGAACTACTTCCTGTGTAGTGCTGAGATACTGATTTTTATGGTCAGAACTGGCTAGACAAAACTACAGTCTTTAACCTCAGAATTATGAATACTGATTCACTTTAAATTTTTTTGCTACCCTTTTGGTGTTTAGATTACTCTAACAATACCCACTGAAGGAATAATTCAGTGACATTATACTCTGTATGAATGCAAAACAATAATTGACATTTCCCAGCTCACTTTTTGAAGAGTAATCCTTTCTGAAGGGTTTGGAAGTACCCTGAAAGGAGTAGTAATATTTAGTTAATAATTACAGGTACCAGCTGTCAGTTGGTGAGAAAGTTGGTAGAAGTGTGACCTCAGCAACACTGAAATCAAGCAACCTTATTTTTATTTTAACTTGGAATGCACCTCTTAATGAATGGTTTATAAAAACTTCAGCAGAAACAATGGGGTGATTTCAGGAATGGAGATAAAAGAAAAACAATGTTCCAAAAATCTTGGAAAGAAAATGCAATATCTTAAGCAAGAAGTCCTAGTGCTTAAAGCTTTAGCAAAATGATAAGAGGAATCAGGGCATATTTGTTTCAGGACACAGTTGCTTTTTGTTGTCTGTGAAAAAGCTAATTAAACCTTTCTCTAAGTACAGTGGAGCCCATTGAAGGATAAATGCAAATTTCTCAGATAATCTTGTGCAAAACCAACGTGTTCCATATACTGTGAAACATCTCAAGGTGTTGGTTTATGGGGGAGATTCTTACGTGTTCACAGTACTCCTTCTGCTGGCCTTGCATTAACCTTTGTTGGAGGAGGAGCATCTAACCAGCCTGTAGGACTGTTAGTGGGAGACCAAATAAAAACTGTAGAGAAACAGTTAAGAGATGGAGCACTATGCAAAGATTAGACTGTTAAACTAAACTGAATTTCCTTAAACATCCTCATGTCTTAGATGAAAACTGGGTTTGCAGCCACTTATGGTGTTACTTAGAACCAGTTCTTAAACCAGAGTCTTTGACTATCCTTTTATGGTATAATGTATCTATTTTTCTCCCCCCCCCCCTTTTTTTTTTTTTCCCCTCTTGTTTTTAATTGTGTTACTTTTCCACTAGGGGATGGGATTGCCAGGGAAAGTAGTCCATTTATTAGCAGCGCAGAATCGGGCAGAGGAAACATGTATGAAGGAAAGAATATGGCTCTCTTTGAGGTAAGTTAAATACTCCAGAAACATATTTGGCCTTTAATGGAGATGAGCAAACACCTGCTTTCTTTCTGTTTTAAAATGTAGTGGGGGGGAAATGAGTTTTAGTAACTTTTTCATAGTTTGGTTCCTGCTAACATTCCGTTTCAGTGGATTTGAATGCTATATGGGCAAGAATGCATGGTGTGCATTAATGTGAAGATATGAAAGAAGTCTTCATGCATTTAAATTTTTTGGGCTAGGGTCTAGACATTGTTAGAGAAAGCTGCTGGAAATTAAATCTATTTATTTTAAGAAAGCAGTGTTCAGTTTTAAAAGGATTAGCAAAATAATTTGTTCAGCAGGGGACTTACAGTCTTTTTGTAAAGCAGAAAAGCTATAAAACAAACTTACAAGCCACGACTTAGTTGTATTGTCCAACTACAGTGTAGAGCACACCATAGCAATTGCTAATGTAAATATAAATGTATAAATAAATAAAATATAAATATAATATGTAATATAAATCCATAATATATTTCTAATGTAAATATCTAAATATGTAATTATCTTTATAATGGATGTTTCATACCTTTTTAATCAACTGAATGATTGCAATCAATTAGTGAAAAACGTATATTGATTAAGTACTTTTAAGGGCCACTTTTGCTATTAAGTAGTATTTCTAGTAAAACTTTAGTTGTTTTGCCCTAGCAGCATCAACTGGTCTTGCTCTGATGCTTGCTGTTAACAAAAACAAGGTACTTCCAACATTTTTAGCTACCTTGCTGTTGCATTCTCCTCAGTGTTTTCTTGTTCTCTTATGTTTCTCTCTTCTTCCTTTCGATACCTTTGCACAGAGGTTATGGTCTTTCACCTCACTCTGTGCATGACCCAAATAATGTATATTTACTATTTTTCACTGTTTTAAAGAGAATTGTGCTAAGGATTGAAGTAGTGTTGATCATTAATTCTCTTTTTGACATGTATGCAATATCTTGGTATTTTTTGACAGGAATGATAATATTAAAGTTGTGTTATTGAATTTCTCTCCTTCAAGCTCTATTCCATAAAGCCATTTCCAATATGGTTCAAATTAGTTGCTGTATTCCTCAGTGATGATAATTTGGCCATAGCTGCTTTTTGTCCCAAATCTGTTATTTTGAATCATGGCTTACATTAAATCACTTGATATAAACCCCTTACTTTTACATACCTCAAATTATAGACATTGCTGTTAACAGTATAATGTTGAAAGCCTTCTAGTGACTTCATTACCACTGGTGGTGGTGTGGTAAATCTTTCTGGATACTATATATGTTTCAGAGTATGTTTCCTAAAATCTTGTTTTTCTCGTGTTTTCAGATGTTAGAGTTGTATAAACTGTTAAAAGAAGTTTGACTATTATGACCATTATCATTATCTAATCTCCCAGGCAGAGATACTTTACTTATCTATGTTTGTCACCCTGATCTCTTGTCTTCTTTCCAGTGTTCAATTTTTTGTATTTAATTGGATTATCTTGGATCCATTTTTCTTGGAATTCTTGTGTTGTACATTCTTCTGGATTTTATTATTTGTTTTAGCATGTTTTTGTTTTGTAGCAGATAATTGGCTAAAGAAAGATGGGCTGACTTCTGTGTCACGTGTTATTACATATGTGCAATTATATGTTATATATTATATATATATATATAATATATTTTCAACAAGTTAACACTTTAGAAATAGTATGCCTGTTGTAAGGTAAAATATGTAAGCCTGCAGCAGTAGACTTCAGAGAAATACTTAAGTATTTTACTGCTTGAGAAATCATTTGCAGACTCTCTAAACACAAGCAATTGGCTGGAGAAACACCCTAATGACTCAATCCTACCAGTACAATCCACTAAAGACTGTTTTGTGATAAAAATAGATATTTGAAATTACAGTGGTTTTTCTCTAGGTTTTCCTTACATTCGAGCTGAGTATTGTGAGGTAGTATAAACATATGAAAGAAATGGTGCAACTTAGCCATGTAGAGTTAAACTTCTAGAAAAAATAGAACTTTCATGTTGGTTGAAAGCTGACTGATATATTGTCATGCTAATTTTTTTATTTGGCTGAATAAGGGCTGACCTGTTGAGTATGTGTTTGAAGTAGTATCACAAAATGATGACTTTTTAAAAAAATCTATTTAATAAATGCAGTATTCTTCAAAACCCAACAGGAAGAAATGGATAGTAACCCCATGGTGTCATCTCTTCTGAATAAACTAGCGAACTACACTAATCTGACTCAAGGAGTGGTGGAACATGAAGCAGATGATGACAGCAAACGAAAGGAAGTCAAGGTATTTAGATTTCTAATAATTTATCGAGACAAAGCTATAAAGCTAGCTATAAGAGGTGCATTTTTCAACCTGAGAAGAGAATATGTGGACAGCTAAAAATGGGAGTAAGATTTGTAATACCGTGTTTAGAACTGAAGCATTTGCAGCAGGACCTGTGTTAATTTGATGTTCTTGTTAGGATATTTTAGCAAGACTTTGCTGTAAAACCCCTAGGTAAAACATATGCAAAGGTAGGATCTGAAACATGGAGTATATATACTTAGTTTCTTCTTCCTTTCTTTTCTTCTTCCTTGTGAACTTGTGCAAGCATCCGTACCTGTTACCTACCTCTAGTGAGTGTACAGTAGGACTTTTTGCAAATTTATTAATATATTTTAACTGCCTATGTTTCTAGGTAGTTATATTAAGGCAAATTTGAGATAAAACGGGTCACTCTTTTAAATCCATAAGCATATTGGCACCTCTTAACATGGTAGTAGTTTTTTTGAGTAGCTGTCTTGGTTTTGTGTGCTGGAATAAGTATTTTTAAAACCTAATGGATGCATTCCAAGAAAACTCTTTGTTGCAAACATAAAAAATATTATACTTGGGAGAGAGGAAAGCATATACTCTGCTTGACACATTGCTAAACACACTTGCTAGAAGTGGACTGGATTCATCGAGGGTTGTCTGTCTACTGGGTACCCAAAGTGTGCATCTCTGTATCTGTAGAAGTGGAATGTATGCTGCAGATGTGTTGGATTGATGCCTCTGTGAGCAGGGGTTGTTTTGGAAGGAGAATGCTTGGATGAAAGAACGTGACCTGACAGAGTATAAGAACTTATAGGCAAGAGAGGGATGATGAGCTGCATGGTGACTGAAACTAAGAAAATTAAGGTAGATGCTAGGAATGGACAGTGCTGGGAGTCACCTATCTTTGTGCAGGAGAAGAAGGGCTACTACAGAATTTATATGCTGAGCTGTGAAGAAAAGAGGAGAAGCACATGTGGATGAATAAAAGGAAAATGAGCACAGAGCAGAAAAGACAGAGATGTAAACGTTTTTGAAAATAAACTTAGAAGGGCAATTCATTTGACTAGAAGGGAGACTTTGAGTGTAATTTGGTACTAGGAGAGTGGGCAAAGGTCAGGAATAAAGTCCAGCTGTTTGTTTAACTTTTTGCTTATCCCGCATTTGTTCATGAGTTTGCTTTCTTTGTCTGGTTGTGCTTGGGCTATATTTGTTTCATTTCATCTCAAGATAAACTTCAGATGTGAGAAAAATAACACTGATCTTCTCACACTTTGCTTAGTGCAAACCCTGTTGTCCATTCAGCTGCTCTGTAGAGGTTTTTGTCAATGCAGCACCGTATTGGAGCTGACTAGCCAAAAGAACATTGTGTCCTTACTTGCACTTGATCTTGTTTGTGCACCATGTGGTGGCCTGGTAACACAATTATTATGTGTGTGCCTTAATTTCATGTCTGAAATTCTGATAGTTAAGTAGTAGCCTGTCAGAGTAGCATTTTTAATGGTGTGATTGAGACAGTAGTATTGATGCTGCACATGGGTATTGCTCAAGATGCTAAGAATAAAAAATATAGTCTAAATAGCATTCTATATTTCCTTATAAGTACTTGGAAATTTATTATTTTCTTAGTAATTTTGATAACTTCTAAAGCATCAATGCTTGTTTATCTATTTAAATCAATTGCCATTTTTCACAGCCCAAGTTGTGATTTAAGATTTATCTTGTGTAACTGGAAAGCTACTGTGTATAACTGTTGATTCTAACTAGAGCGTTTCAAAGCCTGTTTCTCTCCATAAGTGTAGAAAGCTGAAACTTTAGTGATGAAGCTTGAATGATTTTGTGTGTGTCTTGGCATATGATGATCACTAGTAAATAAAAAGTACACATATACTACGTGGTGGCAAGTTTTACAGTTTTTGAAAAATGAAATTGTAGTCAGCTCTGCATTACTTCTTGCTCTGTCTTAATACCTTGTCTTTTCTAAAAATTGAAAATAGTATTGAATATAATTTTTTATGCAAGCTGTGTGGTAATTTGGGATCAAATTTTGTGGAATATAAATGATATTTTGATTATGGCAGTAATTTATCTTCAACCTGTAACATTAGCCTGTAACTGGTATTTCAGAAAAAGTTTGTGAAGTGTTATAATCAACAGATTAAGGGCCATCCTATCCCTATCAAGGTTTCATCCTAATTTCTGTGGAACAAGAGAGTTTGCTATCAGAAATAGTTTTCTCTCTTTTCAGGAATTTTTCTTCATAAATAGCATGTGAATATTTGCAAAGCTGGACACTCTGAAGCTACCATTCAATTCACTTGGTATTTGTTTGTGGAGCATTTGTTGGAATAAGTGTTTGTGGAATAAAGTGCTTATGCATTTAAATTTTTTAATGCAAAGGAATTGATGTTCTCACTTTGTGTCCAGGGTCCACAAATGGGCACTTTTATTGGCGTGTATCTTCCCTGTTTGCAAAACATCTTGGGAGTCATCCTCTTCCTGCGTTTAACTTGGATTGTAGGAACAGCTGGAGTTCTTGAGTCTTTCATCATTGTGTTCATGTGTTGTGCTTGTGTAAGTTAAACTTATTTTAAACTTCTTTAAAATTGTTTTAAACTTATTTTTTAAATTTTTGGCCAAATCTGCTGTTGGAAGAGTACTGATACCTTCTAATATATGAGTATCAGGGAAAAATAAGCATATTTAATCACATTGGTTAAATTGTACTGGTATTTAACCAATATGATTGAACTGAGAGAAATGGGTTATATATTTAAGCAGTGAGTTCACTTGTCGGTCTAACCCCTGTGGATGTTCTTTTGAGTTGATCAAAGTAAGCTTTTGTTTGAAGTATTATATGAGTTTTATTAAATTGGCCTTTAGCAAATATTTGATTATTTGATACAGTAGATATGAACTATTCTGCTTTTTGCAACTTCAGAACAAACTGAATAATAAACTACAAATCAAACCACAGCATTGCATCCATAAAGTAATTTTTTAGAATAAGTAATTTTTTAACCACTTCTAAATTTTATTGTAACAATGTTTCAATCAGTTTTCACTACTTTTTAATTGGAGTAATGAACATACTATTTTAAGTATTGTTTAACTTGTGGTCTGTGTTCTTCCAGTTCTTTTTAAAAGACTGTGTCAAATATCTAAGTTAACTAAATCTTCTGCTGAAAAGTTGAGTACTTGAGTGGCATGTATATCCCAAAATAAACATCTTGGTTAAAAAAAACCCCACAACTATTTCCATTTGATTACTGTTTTGCCCAGTCTTTCAAAAAAACCCTCCAGAACTCTAATATTTTATATTTCCTCTATTTCATCTTTTCACAGACTATGCTAACTGCAATTTCAATGAGTGCTATAGCAACAAATGGTGTAGTTCCAGGTAATGAAGAATTTTATCTTATATGGCAAATTCTCAAATGATGGAAGTTTAAATCTGGGATAAGAAATTCTTATAGTTCTCAAATATCATAAGTAATGCTTTTGTGTCAAATGCATATTTTCTTTTAATTGATTTTATAAATAAGTTTTTTATGAGAGATGTGGTCTTCAACTGGGCCTTCTAGGAATTACAGTCTGCAGCACATCTTTGTCATCAATCATTTGATCCTGTTTTAATCAAAGATAAGATGTTATAATTGAATTAATGGAGACCAGTCTTCACGCAAAGTGAATATCTCTACAAGGCTACTACTTTATTCTCTCCTGAATTTGCCTACATTCCATTTAAACACTGGAGTTAGTTATCTTGTTTTCTGCAAGAATAGTGACTGGTCTCATGTCAGAAATATTTTTCTGTATAAACACACTAGGTTCTCCCCACCTCCTTAAACTTTCAGGATAGGTTGATAAATTCGACTTCATAAAGTAAGAGGATTCTTTTTAAGTTGCAAAATCAGCCCTTGAAGCTCTCACCCTTTTCAGTTTCTCAGCACAATAATTGGTAGTTCTGGTGTTCAGGCATTGGTATGAACTCTGAACAATTTACCTAATGAACTTAAACTGAAGTTGTTGGCAAAAGTAAAAGCTAGAATTTGTGTAGGATATAGAATAATTGTATTGTAATTGTATTTCATGGATACAGTGCCATATATGAAATAAAAATACAGTAGACAATTTTTGTTTAAAATACTTGTGTTTTATACTAAAATGGAGTTATTCAAATTAGTGTGCAAATAACTAAAATATTCTGCTCTTTTCCTTCTTGTATTTTTAAAGTTCATCATAAAGGTTTTGTTTAACATCTGTCACAGACTTTGAAGCCTGCAGCTCTTACATGAGGCAGGTCTTAATTTTCACTTTTTTGTTGTTGGTGCCAGTTTCTTAGAGAAATGCTTGTCCTGCAATATATAGAGAAGGCAGAAAGCACAGATAAGAACCTAGGATTGAAGGAGACCTGAGCAGCAGGATCCTTTCTTCTGCCTTTATTTGCAAAAGCATTGTCTTTAGTAAAAGGATCGATGGTGCATCATAATATCTTTGTTAGCTTCTATTCATTTGTATTGAAAACACTGAAGACTGTGGAACAGGCTGCACAGGCGAATGATGGAATCACCATCCTTGGAAGTGTGCAAAAAAGAAGTAGGTGTGGTGCTTAGGGACAGGGTGTAGTGGTGTACTTGATAGTGTTAGGTCAATGATAGGACTTAATGAATGATCTTGGAGGTCTTTTCCAACCTTAATGATTCTATGAAAAACAGCTTCAGACTCTGCACATTGATATGTGTTATTTAAAATTACACACATCCTTTCTCTTGTCTCCTTCTTCTCACAAGCAGGACAAATATCATGAATTTAAGAGCAGATGGAGAGGGAACCAGAGAGAAGAGTTTGCCTTGAGGGAGTTGGTTGACATTCTAGAAGAAGGAGATTAAGTGCTTGAAATTTAGAGCCTTATGAAAAGGCAAATAGTGCAATGGAAATAGGGTGGTGATGGTGTAGTTTATGACTTAAAGAAAGATGATGCATACTTATGGGCAGTAAGAGTGAGAAGAATTGAAGAACTCAGGGTCAAAGTGAAGTAATTCTAATATCAAGTAACAGAATAGAGCTCCAATAAGAAGCCACAGCACTGCTAGTTTATTATGAAGTGGAATCATCCTTTTGTATTCACTGTTTGAACCTCTCTGCTCATGTGTAAGTGGACAAGAAAAAGCAATCCCTACCCAGCACCTTTAAACAGTACTAAAAAAATGTGATCTCTAGTGGAAGTGGCAATGGTTTCATATACAGAAAATAAAAAGAATCAGTAGAAAATACTCTGTTTTGTCCTTGTCTCATAAAGCAATTATTTTTGAAATTTATTGTTTGATGGGGAACAGTTTAAGGTTAGAAGCTAAAAATTCATTCACATCTCTTTATACCTGTATATCCTTTCCTAATTTACTTCTGTTTAGCTTGTGGAATTTTTTGTCTTTTCTTTGGTCTTCACTTTCTGTTCCATGGAAAATGCACATGGGAATATTAATCTTGAAATGTACATTCTAACTGCCTGGATGGTATAGACATTGATTATAGTCTTGGCATGAGCATGTCAGTGGAGACACATGCAGTGGTTATCTTGATTATGTTGATTGAATGATTCAAATTTTTGTTCCCTACTGCCATTCTTAATCTCAAGGCATGGAGGTGTTTTGTTTTGTTAATTTCACAGCTGGAGGTTCTTACTACATGATTTCAAGATCTTTAGGGCCAGAGTTTGGTGGAGCAGTGGGACTTTGTTTCTACTTGGGTACAACCTTTGCAGGAGCAATGTACATTCTTGGTACCATTGAAATTTTATTGGTAAGTACTAGTTTCTGTTAAAACTATATGTGTTTGAGCTGTTTGGGGATATTGCTGATGAATGTTCTTAGTGGTCTAAAATGCATTCTAGTTTGGTGATCATTAATATTTTGATACTACATTTTCAGGATGTTGATATTTATTCTTACTCGAGAGTATTTGAGGAAGGTAAATTCTTATCAGTAATACAAAAATAAATTAAACACTATTTGATGTATATTTATTCTGCTTAATGTAGGAACCAAGCTGAAATCTTCTCTTTCCAAATGATAGTCTACAAGCCTGGATCAGGCAAGCATTACCAGGGTAACTCATTGCTGCCCAGTGAAAAGTTGTGAAGAACATAAAGGGCATATCTCCAATGAGGCAATAATAATCTATCCTACTTCCTCATTTCCAAGCTACTGGCTTTGAATTTTTATATATTTGCAAAGATGCTGTGGAAGGCTGCCTGTATGGCAGTGATCTGGCTACTGTGGCTTTGCTTCATCCAGGAGGGGCCAATAATTGGTCATCATATCAGAAACTGAAGATATGCACAGGAGATACTTCAGGATTCTTTCTTGGTACTTAGTATGATCCATGTAATCAAATCCAGGCCTTTTAAAATTTAAATTAGAGATCTGTAAGAGAATCTTGATTGAAATTGCAGTAATTTGAAATGTCTGTTTTAGCACGACTAAGCTTTTTACACTATTCTTAAATTGTGCTGTTGCAGTTTTAGATCAAAATTTTATGAAGTATAATATAGGGCCTATAATACTGGAAACATTTTTAGTTTATTATACTTTTGTTTGTTTCTTCATATTTTGTTTCAATCAATGGAAGTCTAGTTTATGGTTTGGGTTTTTTTCTTTTATTATTGTTGTGTGTTACTTCCTTTCCCTGCCAAGTTCCTTGGCGGTTTTTCCCATTTGGCAGACACATGAATTTGAGGAGTGGAAGCTCTTTAACAGGAGAGAAAAAGCCAGAGCAAAAGCTGTATCCTTTTCTCAAAACTTGTTTTTCTTCACTCTCGCCTTTTCCTTCATCTCTAGTTTCTAAATGCCCAAATTATATGGCTGAATTCATTTGTGAAAGCAAAACTGGTATAGAAGGTTAGATTTTGTAGTGCAAGGAAATGATTTCTTATTGAAATGTTCATTATTATATGTACGATAGTTTGCCATATCTCTTGCAGACCTATATTTCTCCAAGTGCTACTATATTTAAAGTGGAAGATGCTGGTGACGAAACAGAGGCTATGCTGAACAACATGAGAGTCTATGGAACATGTATTATCATTCTGATGGCCATAGTAGTTTTTGTGGGAGTAAAGTATGTCAACAAACTTGCACTGGTCTTCCTTGCCTGTGTGATTCTTTCCATCATTGCCATTTATGCTGGAGTTATTAAGACTGCTTTTGACCCACCTGACTTTCCGTAAGTGCAATATCAAAGTTGTATGGGTTATTTAAAAGAAAAAAACCCCAAACCTGTGGGGATGGAATAGCTACTGTAACCACTTCAAGTTTTAAGCTAAGTTTCAAAATACAACCACATTGGCTTCAGTGGTAGGCTTATGTAGTTTAAATACTGATGTGCTCATTTGTTATTCTGAGTTACATATCTGAACCTTTCTCTTATTTTTAATAAGATATGATAACTCTAGAAAATGTTCTTTAGTGCTTAAAATTACTGGCTGTTACTCCATCCACACCTAAAGGAGCAAGAAGGTGGGTTTTGCTGAAAGTAAATGTAACTGCTTTATTCTAAAGATTTAAACTAAAAACCTATAGAATAAAGTAAAAAGGTCAAAAAACCACTGGAGCTATGAAACATAATTATGAAAAAACCATACTTTTAAACTGTGTTATGAAGAAATGTTTGAAACTTCCATTTCTCCCTATTTAAAATTGAAGTGTTTAAATCCACTTGTGTTTGTGAAGTCTTTTCCATTAATAAAATAAAATTTTATTGTTGTTATATGTGACACATTGCTTCTCAAGGTCCACAATGTGCTTAATTCTTAGCTCAATAAGAGGTACTTCTTTATTCCAGTTATTAGTTCCATTTTAGTTTACCCAGTTATGTGAGTTGCATTTTTGTGCATCTTTTTATGTTGAAAGAGGAAACAAAATTATATTGCTTAAGACATGATCAGAATAGGCTGAACTTCAGTCTTGCATGGCACTTCATAATAAGAATTATCCTTTGCTGTACGATTGTTACAGATTCAATATTACTTCAAAGTGTTGGTAATTACATTACAAATTGAGCATTAGAGCAGTACTTGTGGACTGTTTTGTAACATGATTTTACATGTAACATGATTTTACATGTAACATGTAAAATGATAACATATTTCTGAATGAAACTTGTTTCTTACAGTAACTTCCAGTAGGGAAATAGTAATATCTTTTTGTCACCTGTATAGGTAAAAGAGAGTTTATGTGGATATATAACACAGACTTATTACCAAGTTCCTGGAAACCTTACATGTGGCTGCTACTGTAATATTATTGTATTGGGGGAAAAAAAATATAAAAAGAGTTTATTTTCTACTAAATATAATGGTTTACATTTAGAGTCTGCCTCAAAATGAGAAACTAAAGTGTGGTTTTATGTAATGGTAAGACTGATCTGATGGTGGTCATTAAAGAAAACCAAACCAAACAACTTCCACTTAGCTGATTAGTTAGGTTGATATCACTAACCACAATTAAGTTTGTCAGTTGTATAGGTAATAAAATAGTTTACCTCAAGATCTCCCAGTTGAATCAAAGTGAAGTTTCCATTGTTTGTGTCATTTGACTGCTGCTATTGAGTCATCAAATCAGTAGCAATTAAAAAGAAAAACAAGCAAGGCAAGTAGCAAGATGATCTCTACCAACAGTTTTCTTTTAAATCTGCTCAATTTCTGTGTGATGCAATACCTTGAAGCTACAGTGGTTTATCTGCTTAACATGCATGTTTTATTTGATGTTCCTTCTTTTGTCTTCATAGATATATATCATTCCATTTTTAAGCAAGCCTGGACTCCTAAACATTTTTCATATAGTTTACCAAAGAAATATACCTAAAACCTTAATATTCTGTGCTAGTAGGAATTCACTTTTGACAAGTGTTCAGATTTATCTAATTTTTTTTTCATTTGTGAAAGAAATAATTTGCTTCCTAGTACACGATTCTTTAATTTGTACTCCCATCACTGTTGTTAAATTGCACTGTTTAACTTTCCTGGCTTATTTCTTACCTTTTGGATTGTAGTATTTTTGAGGATCATGTAGATATTTTAGTTGCTAGAAAAGGAAGGGCATGATTTACTTGCCTAATCTTACTTTCATATTTTCTTCATCAGACTTATCTTTTAATTAAGTTTATAAAGTATTACTTAATTTTACTTCTTTCTTGTAGGACTGAATGCATCATGATCGCTGTTTTTTAGTAGTCAAGCTACCTTAATTGGTTTTACTTTCTAAAAAACAAATCAGAAGGCAAAATAGCTGCCAGTACCATAAAGTAGAAATATTTGATCCATGTTTTAAAGACTATTGATGATAGTGTTAGATGTAGAAACTATACACTGTTTTAGTAGATGTAGTATAGATCTTAAGATAGATAGTGTAAATAAGAGGTTTCTGAAGAAGTCTAATGGACAAAAAAAAAAAGGCTTAATTCACATCTTTGTATTGAAGGAACACTGATTTTATTTTTCTTGTTTATAGTATCTGTCTCCTTGGAAACCGTACATTGTCAAAACGCAACTTTGATGTCTGTGCCAAATTTACTGAAAGCAATAATGAAACAAAGACTACAGCTTTGTGGCGTCTGTTCTGTGATAGTCCTTTGCTTAATGCTACATGTGATGACTACTTTCGTCTCAATAATGTAACAGAAATTCAAGGAATTCCGGGAATAATGAGTGGAGTTCTGACTGGTAAGTTGGCAAGCATAGTGATTTGGAAGTTTTTGGACAGTATTAATTTGGCCAGTGGCTGGTCAGTATATAGTGGTCCAGTCTGCCACTATTTCTTTACCCCTAATCTGTGTGAAAGATTGCTGCTACCTTGAGCATGCTTCTTCCTATAAAATTTTCATCTGGTTTTAGAATCTTAGTATCAAGTGCTTTAATTTGGAGGTAATTGGAGTTTTATAGGTACTCTTTCAAAAGCCATTGTTCAATCAAAAAGGTAGTAAAGTGTTTATCACAGCTTTTTTTTAATGTGTATGCCAAACACACATTTCAATAAGCTATTCATTAATACATTTTCAAACTCTCCTGAGGGAGAACTTGTTTCCTGTTCACAAGTGGTGCTATGGGAATGAAGTTCTGTGGATTGTCAAAGTGATTGAATTCAAGAAAAGCAGTCTACAAAGTGTATAGATTTTCTTCTCCACACATTTGTGTGGTTGTGGCACCTTGGAATTCAAATTGCATCTTAATTAATCTTAAATGTGTAATAATTTGTATCATACACACACAAATAATGGTTTTGGGAATTAAGTGGATGCTCTGATACCTCTCCTTTGTGTTCCCTTAAAATAAAGTTTGATTTATATAATAATGGTACATAGAGACCCTAGACAGTCACTGCTGCCATTAGTACTCCAGTTTAAAATATCACCTATAAACTGTACAAATAAATTAAAAGATCCTAAATGAAATGTAGACTTCTCTGAATCTACATTTGTGGGGTTTAAAAAATTTTTTTTACTCAATGAAAAGTAAAATTATTTGCTTGTTACAAGAAATGTAAGTTAGAGTTTGTTCTCTGAATTTTATAATTTGCCCTGTGCATATCTACAATTTTTCATAAATAATTTTGCATTTCCTGCCCCAGCTCAGAAGTCAGCTGTATGTTATAATTTTTGCTACCCTGTAAGATTTAAATTGTTCTTTTACTTTTTGGAGGTTTCAGGCTGAGTACTATTTTTTTTTTCTTTTGGAAAGATGTATTTTTGTTCCCTTCACTGTTTAATGTTTCATTGAACAAGCAGTCCTGTATAAAAGTATATTTTCCTAATTTATTCTCAAATAATGCTAAGATCTCTAAAGAGCAGGAGTCTGCTGAAAGCTCAGTGTGAGAGACATGCTTTCTGGTGTTCACTGCTCTTTACTTACCAATAGTGAATTTCATCAGTTCTATTATGTTTACTCACTGAATCTGGTAAGTTTTTGGGGTTTTGTTGGGGTTTTTTTGTTTGTTTTTTTTTTTTTTTTTTTTTTTTTTTTTAAGTTCATTGCAGTTGCTTTTCCTTTTACAACTTTGAATTAACTGAGAATTGCCAGCAGGCTCTCATCTTGGTCCTAGCTCTTACTTTTGGGCTGTCTGAGTGTACTGGATAGCTCTGGTTACATCCTGATGGTCATTCTTGTAGAAACTTACTGGGGACTCTTCTGCATTACGAAGCTGTATTTCCATTTACTTTTACCTGTTGATTTCTGTCTTTGAACTGCTTTTTTTTAAAATCCGTGTGAGATTTCCTCTTATCCAATGTCTGCCATAGATCCCTTGGGTGAGGAATGTTTTAAAAATGTGGGAAATACAGGTGGACTGATCCAAGTGGATTGTCTTCATTTATGTTTCCCTCAAGGAATTTGAATACTTTTGACAATTTTCTTTCACAAAAAAGAGTTGAGGCTTTCCCGGTTTTTCAAAACTCAAGAAAAACTGTGAATAACTACTAAGTTTTGCCAGATCTCAAAGATAACTCCCATGTTTCTTCCCTCAGCTGCTATTGTTGCTATTGACTGTTCATGTACAGATGTTATTCATGAGTCTTTAGTTTCTTTATCTCCCTGGAACACTTTTAAATGAAAGAATTGGCCTTCCATTTGTCCTTGGGTATCAATACTATTTCACGTCAACCTCAGGTCTTTCATTGTTCTTGGAGATTTCAGGCTAAGTACTGCTTTTCCTGCTTTTGAAAATAAGTGCTCTGCTTCTGTTCACTGATTAACATTTCTCTGAACAAGAACTACTCCATAACAAAGCATTTCACTATCTTAGTTACACCTAATGCTAAAACTAGGTGTCTTACTTGCTGAGTGTGAGCACACATTCTCATTCCTAGCAAAAGCTTGAGCTCTCGTGGCAGAGATTTCTCAAGGAGAGTTTTCTTCCATTTGATGTATGTTCTGCATTGTGTGAAGACTTTGGAGCTGCAGGCTCTGCACATTAAAATTTTTTGAGCTGTGACTGGGAATATTCAGATGCCATGACTGGGTGTCTCAGCAAGTGTGTTAAGTCCTCACACCATTTATTGGGCAGTCATATACAGTAAGTATTCATCTTATATACCTTCTGTGAATGGTGTCCTAACAATGATAAATCATTCTGCAAGGTGGCTGACTAAATGTACCTATAACCCTAACACAAATAATACAGTTCTGCAAGTAGCTTTAATCAACATTGTTCTGATGTTGGTAGCATGTTGGTCTGATACATTGTACCAGTTCTTGTGTATGCATCCTAAATATTAGCTGCTACAGGAGCCTTAGCAATCAAGGACTTTTCTAAAAAGTTACTCTTTTTTTTTCTCACCCTAATTTTCAAGTCCACTTGATTATCATTTTTGGCAAAACGAGCATAGGAAAGCTCTGTGTGACATGTTATGAAATGAGAAAGTGATTTCTATTTAACAAAACATGTAAGCTGATTTTACACACTTGTGCTGGCATGCACAGTTCCACAATTAAATTGTATGCATTGCAGTGCTCAGGTCATTGTCCCTCCTGTGTCATAGTGAATAAAGGACACAAACTGTTGAGTGCTTAATAAGGAGCTTAAGTGCTTTTGATTGGCAATTCAAATTGATTTTTGGATTTTCTTCTTATGTTTCATGACAAGTAGATATATGCTAATTTGGAGATCTAGTCTTATTTTACGTCACTCATCAAATCTCTACTAAAATTCCTGAAGTTTAAAATTCTCTTGTTTCATTAACTCTCCTTATGACTTCAGTCTTATCTCTAGATCAGCCTGTTACACATCTTCACTTTATTGTAGTAATACACATAGCAGTCCTTAGCAAATAATACTTTTAGTCTTTGCTCTGCTTTTCATCTGCTTCTCATGCATACTTCCATATCTGCTTACCGATTGTAAGATTTTTTTAAAAATGTGAGTGTGAGTACCCTGTCTTTGGCCACTTATGGTTCAAAGTCCATCTTCTGTTGTGCTCAAGGTTACTTTTTGCTTTTATAAAGGCTATACTTAAATTCCATACAGTTGTTCAGAATGTCTGAAAATCTGATATTTGATCATCCTGGCAGTCCATGGGAATTGCTTATTTCCTTACTGTAAAATCCTTTGCCTTCTTAATAGGCCAGGAGAGTATCTACTTTCTTTTCTCACATATGACAGGACAACACGTCTCATTTTGAAATAAGAATCAGTGTGGTCTGTTCTTACAATCTTATCACTTACACAAGCAGTGTTTTCCACAAATGTAAGGTCACAAAAGTTACTGGCTATTTGACCTATCAGTCTTCAAACAAACATGCTTGGTTTGCTGGGGAGTTTGAGCCATATTCTGCTGGGATTTTTTGCTTATCTTCTGGAGTCTGGTTACCCTGCTTTTGTCACCATAAGGAAAACTTTTCCCATGAACAGCTGAATCCTGAACTGTTATCCAGGATTTTCTGTACAGGAGCTCTCAAAGAACTCAAATTACTGTTAAGACGCATTTCTTTTTTATACTATTTCTCAAAATACAAGAAAAAGAAGTATTAGTATATACTAACATTCTCTGAACCAAGAGATAAATTTTGTTATTTTTTCACAATAGTACATCTGTGTGCCTGTGCAATGTAAGTGTACATTCTACAAATATGTTAGAATTTAATTCTATAACTATATTTTCCTTTAAAAAAAAAGAAAATTTTGCAGGACATCTCATACTAGTGCATTTTTACTGGCATGGACTGGAATGCCTACCAGTTACAGTTGGTAGTAATCATACTGGGAGGTGTAGTGATTTTTGTATAAGAAAAAGGCGTCTGTTTCCTAGGATTATTGCATTCTCACTAGTTAATATCCTGAAACAGAGAGATGACACTGACTTGTTTTTTCCTCTCTCTTGTAGATAATCTCTGGAGTACCTATTCAGAAAAGGGATCAATAGTTGAGAAAAAACATCAACCATCAGTTGCTGGATCCGAAGAGTCAAAAATGGGTGGACTTCCTTATGTTTTTACAGACATCATGACCTACTTCACAATGCTTGTAGGGATTTATTTCCCATCTGTGACAGGTAGACACAACTATTTTTTCTTGTGTGAGGATGTATACTTATATCTGGCAAAAAAAAAACTTACGTGTGAAAATTTTTCATTTTCAACAATCTTATAGGTGACTCATGCTGTTCCTCGATTCTGTGTCCAAGGTTATGTACCTAAAACCTTCTGGTGCTAGGGAGAGATAGATCATGGCTGATGACTTTTGGAGGTTATAGGACTTAAACAAGAAATCTGTTTAAGGGCCATTTCTATGTCTGCAAAGAAAGCAAAACCCTTGAGTTACTAAATGCTTATTTAAAAAAAAAAGCGCATACCTTTATAACACTTTAATCTTCAAAGGCATGAGAGGACGGTTTAGTATTAAAATTACTAAAATGAATCATTAAAATGATTTTTCCAGTGTCCAAGCTGCTCGGTTAACTGCCTGGGATTTGTTTACATGTCCAATATTATTTTGCCACATTAACTGTGTAGACTTTTTTGTCAAGCTTAGGCTAATTGTATTTCATTTTCCTCAGCTCACACTTGACTGAAAAAAACCAGACATGTTTTTCTTCAAAAGTCCCAACTGAAGTAATTGTAATATCAAGTAACAGAATAGAACTCCAATAAGAAGTCACAACACTGTTAGTTTATTATAAAGTGGAATGATCCCTTTGTATTCACTGTTTAAACCTCTCTGCTCCCATTTCTTTACTTCAGACTCTGATCAACATTTCATCATATCTGGACCCATGGTTAATGTTTAATTCCATGGAGTTTGACAGTGTTTTTGCACTGGAACATCTTGACATTAGCTTCCACGTTTTTACTTCTAGTGGTCAGGTCAATTCTAGGAGAGACAGCAGAATTAGTTACTGTATGGGTTTCTTTCTCTCCTGTCACAGTATGTGCTACAAAATAATTCTGTCTCTTTTCAGATTCATGCGCATATGTATATGTGATTTTTCTAACCATTCTTTTTCTTGCCTGCTCCTTTCTCTTTTGCCTCTAAGATTTTATTTGTTAGTTCATTGATTTGCTTGCTTACATTTACTTGTTATTATGATGTCTGTTTAGTAGAACGTTAGTGCATTAGGTCACACTAGCTAAAATTGCTAAGTCCCTATTAATTAATAGCATCCATCCCCAGTAGCTAAAATTGCTACTCCTTGTATTTCTTCATTTCAAGAACGATTCTGAGGTAGCGCTTGAAAAATATTTTTTAAAATTTCTTTTTACTGACCTGTATAGGATTTGCTTATTCAAGTGGGTAATAACACAGATTTCTGAATAAAATGAAGATATAAATTGAGGATTTGTGCGGGATTATAATATACTTCTGTAGCCTGGTCCATTAGTAATCTTTGAGTTAAATTTGGCTTAAAATTAGATGTTCTTATTCTATTAGTGATTATCATGGAGTTATTCTTTTTATGACAGTAATTTTGTCTCTTTTTAAGGTATTATGGCAGGTTCAAACAGATCTGGAGATCTAAAGGACGCTCAGAAATCTATTCCTACGGGAACAATTTTGGCTATTTCGACTACATCTTTTATTTGTATCCTTTATACTGTGACTTTTATTCTTGTCTACATTTTGTAAATTCTCCAGGTGTGACTGGTTTTTCACTGGAAGGTCATTAGAGTTCCCTGAGTATAAAATGAATGAAATCTAAACTGAAAAGAAATAATTCATATTTGTCTAAAATATAAATATTATTATTTGTAATATAAACAAAATATAAATAAAATATATTTCTAAAATATAAAATAATTAAATGTACATAAATATATTTATTAACTATCAGTATTATTTATAAATATTATTAAGATATGTCAAATTTTATTAACAAATACATATATTCTATTAGTGCTTCAATTTCAAGATATAATTGATGATTTTAGTCGAGGGATCCAAAGGTTTTTAGCATTAGGCTTCAGTTGGCAGATTGTTGTCATACTCAGTAGAACCAGATCTTAAACCAAACAACCAGCAATAGAAGTTGTTGGTCCTTCAAAACCTAGAGTACATGAGTGCTTGCTGAAATACCTGTTCTGTTGCATGGTATATGAACTGGCTACTTCCAATACTTCACAAATCACTATGAATCAAATACAGTCATAAAGAACATAAACAAAAAAATCATAGCAGGGAAGAACTAAAAAAATCAAAAAAGCAACCAGGAAATATCCACACATGACACATGAAGGTGTCATGGACACCTTCATTTCCTATCTTGGTGAAAAATGGTGGGGTTTCCTTTATGTGATTTTTTTAGAGAATATTCTTCCTTCAGTCTCACTAACAGATCTCTCCTGTATAATATTGTTTGGTGCCTGTATAGAAGGTGTAATATTAAGAGATAAGTAAGTAATATTCAACTCCTAATATTACATAATCATAGTTTATATTAATAGGACTTATTAATGGCTCTTCTATGAAATATCTATGTGGTATATATTTCTTTTGCTTAGTTTAAAACTGGGGGGAAAGCTTGTATGTTAAACTGAGATGGCTGCAAAAAGTGGTCAGGTTATTAGACTGTATGCCTTCAAGAAGCAGAAGCAGAATCTAAGATAAATGTTTGAATTTGAACCAGCCTAATAAAATGTTCTTGATGAAGAAAATCATAATTAGTATTTGCAGAGCTGATAGATGGGGATAAGGGGATATTATTTTGGGAGAAATAATAGGCTTTTGAGGAACAAATTAAAAAATTTCAAGGTTACATAACAAGGAGAGTTTATAAGACTGCAGTGAACCATCAGACCTATGATTTCCAGTAGACATATTTTATGTTTTAAAATCTCAGAAGTACATTAGCGGTCATGCTGATTTTCAGCCATTTATTTACCTGACGAATTTAAGGCCTAATGTGAAGCATAAAGGGAATAAATGTGATGGACACGAGTATGAAGAGAATCTCCAGATTTTGATCAATTTCTCCATTAGAAGAAGTTGGTTAATATGAAACTGTTGTCAGGTTTCACAGTTGTTTTTTTGATGGTGTCTGGTTTTCTTTTTCTGAGATTCATGTTTGCTTCTGGTGGTAAAACAGTGGGTACTGTTGGGGTACTGTTTAAAAGGTGGTGAAGTTGATGCTGAGACAACTTATTTCATTAGTTTGGAAGGAAAACAGTAAGTTAAAAGCTGGATTCTAGTCAAACTAATACAAGAAGCAGCAGAGGATCCATGAAAGGCTTTTGACTGTGTTTCTCACAGCATCCTCATAGCAAACTTGAGGACTGTGGACAGTGAGGTGGATTGAGAAGTGGCTGACTGGCAAATCCCAGAAGTTCATTATCAGTGGCAGAGTCTAGTTGGATGCCTGTAACCAGTGGTGTCCCTCAGGATTCTGTATTGGACCAGTGGTATGCACTTGTGGCCAAGACGACAGTGTAATCCTGGTTTAAGTTAGGAGGAAGAGCATTGCCGGCAGTCGAGGGACGTGATTCTGCCCCTCTACTCAGCCCTGGTGAGGCCACATTTGGACTGTGTCCGTTTCTGGGCTCCTCAGGAAATGAGAGACATGGAGCCTCTGGAGGTCCAGTGGAGGGCTATGAAGATGATAAAGGGATTGGAGCATCCCTCTTATGACAAAAGGCTGAGGGAACTGGGCCTGTTCAGCCTTAAGAGATGACTGAGAGGGAACCTCATCAATGTATTCAAGTAACTAAAGTAGGGGTACTAAGAAGATGGACCTGGGCTCTTGTCAGTGATGCCAACCAACAGGACAAGAAGCAGTGGGCAGTAACTGATGCGCAGGAAGTTCCACATGAATATGAAGTTCTTTACTGTGCAAGTGACTGTACTGGAACAGAATGCCGAGAGTGGTGGTGAAGTCTTCCTTACTGGAGATATTTAAGAACTGTCTGGACATAGTCCTGTGCAATGTACTCTGGCATGACTCTCCTTGAGCAGGAGGGTTGGATCAGATGACCCACTGTGGTTCCTTCCAACCTAACAACTAACAACAGTGAGATTAACAAGAACCTTACTTGGTTTTAAAACAAAACTATCAGTTTGAAGGAGGGGAGAGGGGGAATAACCTTTTTGTAGTTTGTTCAAGTCATGCCTAAATTAACATGAAGTTAGGTATCTAAATAAAAAAAAAATGGAGGTAGTATTGGATGGGACACTTAGGACTGTAATGAGAGCACTTCCTCCTGACTTCTACCCACTTGTTAAAATTGCATCAGGTTGCACAACAGGCAAAAGATGTGGAAAACTCAAAATGGTTGTGTCTAGTAATTTCTCTATTTACTTCTTGTATGTCAGTGTCACACTTTTAAAAGGAAAGGCTAATACTTTTTGTGAATCTCCTGCTTATGTCCCAAGATATACTTGTATTACTAGTGGAACAGATTTCTGCAAACTAGTTCCTAGCTGTCACAAGGATCTGTAAGATATATATATGTACAGACTCCTGCTGTTGCTGTTAATTCAGAAAAGATTGCCAAGATATCTGATAATTGCAGCATATCTGCTTAGAAGCAGCACTTAATGTGAAGTGATTATATCTTCTTTAAAACAGCACAATAAAGAGAGCTTGTTTGGTTGGGAAGTCCTATAGTGCATGCTCTAACATAGTATTTCTTGTTAAAAAGTGCTGTTGTCGAGAAAGATTGAAATATGGGTGTTGAAGCTATAGTAAAAGTTGTTTTAAGCTTTGTAACTCTTTTTTGCTTTGTTTTAATTGGTTTTTTTCCTCCTGTTCTTTCCTAAGGTTTGGAGAAGCAGTTAATGGAAATCTGGTGGTTGGTACACTGGCCTGGCCTTCTCCATGGGTTATTGTGATTGGTTCCTTCTTTTCAACGTGTGGTGCTGGTCTGCAGAGCCTCACTGGTGCGCCCCGGCTGTTGCAGGCCATTGCAAGAGATGGCATTGTACCATTTATTCAAGTGAGATTATTTTGTGTTCTTGTTGTTATAGTACTTCCAATGTAGCTTCTATTTTGTAAAAAACACAAAAAACAAACAAACAAACCCACAAAAAACCCCCATGCGTTATTTCTGCTCTTCCGGTAGAGTGTGAAGAAAAAATTTGAAGCTCAGTTCTATTTGTGTAGAATAATAGATCAGGCTATTGTACCACAAGGTTTGAGCTTCATTATTTTTGTGCAGTGCAATTTAATTATATTTGTTTTTACACATAGAAGTTAGTGATTCCAAACTGAGAATATAGTATTCTATAAATGGAAATAAAAGAACTAAGAAGCAACTAATAACTGAACTTCTAGACTCTAGGCTGTGTTTGCTGTTTGTATTTTTGAACAGAGTTATTTAATCTCACTGTGGAACTGCATGAAACTTCTCATGTTGCAGAGATGAAAATCTAATTTTTATTCATTTTTATGAGGTAAATGAAGTCAGCAAAGATGTAACAATAGAATTCTATCCCATGACTCCAAACATGAAGATTTGTTCCCACATCTCTGCATTCTCTGTTTTGGGAGGAAATAAATCAGATTTTTTTCAAAGTAAGGGAACTGGCAAATAGAAGATGATGAGAGAATTCTTTCTGGGCTGCTTCTGCAAAACCTAGACAATTACACTTGAGTTAAAAATAAATAAATAAAATTCCAAAACACAATAGCATCTGGAGAGCAAAGCTGTGATCTCTATGGTGAAGTTTGGAATTTGAAAGCTTACCTTACCTCAAGACTTGCAAGACTGTGTCTCTGTGACAGGAAATAAATACACTAAGTATGCTAGGGTGGAGGGACTGAATAGTGGTGGAGTTTGATTTGTCAATGGAAAGGGATTTTTAATGCAATAAGTTGTAAGTTTTGGGTAGTAAAGAGAAAGAAAAAAGAAAAATTTACTTTTGCCTGTAGCAAAAATTTCGTAGAGAGCAGTTGTTATTGTGATTACACATCTTCAGAGTTAGACTTGAAAGGAATGAAGAATCAAAAGGAAGGATTTGTGGTTTGGGGAGTTAGAGAAAGAAAATTGAAGAGAAGCAGGATATTTAGAGGGATTTGTGCATCCTCAAGTGTCTTGCTGTTTTGGAGTGATATGGCTACTGCATGGACAATCAAGGAAATGCAAGGAAGTTATTATAGAAGCAATAGTATGACATATTTAAGTAAAAAACCCAAAAGGCTTGAAACATGAGTAGAAAAAAAGGGGGATTTTAATATTATGGTAGGAAAATTGATGGACAATAGGAAGCTAAAAGAAGACAGCATGGAGACTGAATGAGGACCCAATTTCTGTAATTGAATGGCAGAATATGAGGGAGAAAAAATACCACTGGAACTTCAGGCAAAGCATTTTTCCATCTGTCACCAGTATAGCTATATAGAATTCTCCACAAAGGAAATTACCACATGCAAGACAGTTTTTGGTAGTCTCTGTGCAGGATCATAGTCTTATCTAAGTTCTCTTTAAGGATCAATATTATGTTAACAAGTACTGAATTGTACAAGTACCTAATTTCTATGTTACAAAAAATACCGGTCTAAACTATATTAGCTTTTTACTAGGCATAAATCTCTATGCATATGGTTTTTAATTTTCCTAAGATTATTTTAACAACCACTGCCATTGGACTTTAATGTTACATTGTCATTGCTTACTTTAGTAAGCATACTTCATATTGGAAATATGTGTTTTGCAATTTTAGTTTTGGCTTTTCATAGTATAGATTGCATCATTTTCCTTTTTAACTTATAACTAGTTTTAGTTGCAGTTAACACTAAATAAGTTAGTTCATGATTTGCACCATAGTTTATTACTGTATATGACTTTCCCTAATCTTACTGTAAACTTGAATTGAACTAGATATTTGGTCATGGAAAAGCAAATGGAGAACCAACTTGGGCTCTGCTCCTCACTGCTTGTATTTGTGAAATAGGAATTTTGATAGCCTCATTGGACAGTGTAGCACCAATTCTATCAATGTAAGTATGATTGTGCTGTTTTGTGTTCTTCAGTTATATAGTTTTTTCTTTTAAAATTAATTAGGTAATTATTTTTCTTTTTGAAATAATACATGTTAAGCTTCATTTTCTAGCAAAATTATATTCCTATTTGATCCTGGAGATAACATGAAACAACGATATGTTTTGGCCTAATTTCTAGGCACAAAAAAGTTTTTCCATGACGGAGGTCTGGAATGCTAATAAAAATATGATCAACTTTAAAAATTTTGGATTTTAATATAACAATTACTGCTATTTTAGGTCAAGTGCATCTAACAGAGACAGACAAAATTCAATATTTTAGAATATGATTAGAATTTTGTTTTATTGACTTTGTTCAGAACATGATACTATCTGAGTTACTATAGAAAGAGGAGAAAATTAGCTCTGTCCCAGCCAAAAATGATACACCGTTATTGTCAGTTATTTGCCACATTTGTCTCCAAAAATACATGTTTGAGACTTTATATTATGGTAATACCATATTTTGAGGCCTAACATTCTGTAAGTAATCGTAATGTATGTCTTGTGTTCTCTTGGCCACTGTGAACACAGTGTACAGGAAAGTGGACACCTTCCTTCTCTTTTTTGGATTGTGTTTAGATTTTAATGCACATCTGTCTAGTACATTTCTCATTAGAAAATGCTCTTCCTTTCTTAACAGGTTTTTCCTTATGTGCTATATGTTTGTAAATCTGGCTTGTGCAGTTCAGACGCTTTTGCGAACTCCGAACTGGAGACCTCGTTTCAAGTATTACCACTGGTAGGGAACATTTCTTCATTCAGAAGGGTTGAAACTAACTATACAGTGCTAAATTGTTGATTCTTGCAATAATAAAACAAAATCTCCTTTACTGACTTAAATGAGTTATGATTCATGCACTCAATAAGAGCATAATTTGTTTTCATGTGTTTAGAATGACACCATAGTAATAACAGTGATCAGGAAAACATGTGGCGAATATAGATGGTTTGGAAAGGGGTTACAGGATGGCATTTTATTCTGATTAGAAGCCAAGAGATCTTCTGTGTGAAAATGAGGATATAAACCCATAAAATCTGCCTTATATATATATACTTAAGGAGAACTGGTGGAAGTGTTCAGGAAGGTTAGGATTATTTTCATTTTGGTTATGCAAAAAATACACAAACCCAAAACTTCTACAGAAAAAATCTCATAAAATATACATCTGTTGGCTCTTCGCTGATGTGATGACTGGTTTTAAAATATGCTTTGGGCATTGCACTTGATAACTTAGGTCAACCCTTTAAAAAGTGAGTAAAGATCAATAATACAAAATGTGAAAATGTGGGGTTTTTGTTTAGTCTTTTTTAATGGGTTAAGAGTTTAAACATTTCAAACTAAGATTGGGAAACTTCTTGATTTTTTTAAACTATATATTTAAAGTACATAATATAATTAAAATAATTCTTTTGAGAAATTTTACTGCTGAAATGACCTTAATTACTAGAGCATTTAGTAGATAAGCTGATATGATTCAAGGATGTAAGAGTTACTTATGATTTTTCCTTTTAAAGAATTGAGTGAAAATTAAATGTTGTGGTTTTAACTTTGAAAAAAAATTGTTTGTAAATCTCCTCAGTAGTTACATACTAGTTTTGACACCTAACCCTCCAAATACATACATTTGGCAACAATTCCTTTTTATATTTTTCTCAGAAATGTCAGTGAGGCAGCTGACTCACTGTGTGACTACTTCTAGCCAAAGCAGGTGTTGGAATGTTCAGCTGCAATTGAGATGGCATTTTATTTTCTGAGTGAAAGTAGAGTCTTAGATTAATTCAGGCATAAAAGAGTAGCTATTGTTCTTTTACACTAACTACGAGACTGATGTCTTCAGAACTGGTAGAAAGCATTTCCTTACTTTAAAATTGAACTCAGTGTACTAAAGTACCAAACTAAAGGTACCAAACTAAAGGTACCAAACCAAAGTTGACTATATTGACACCCTGTTAATATAGTCAAAGTTAGCTCTAATTTGGAAATTGGGTGAAAATGAATTTGGGAGGTTGTATATGACTAAAAGTATACACAAGACTGTCCATTTTGAGGTGATTTACATCTATATTTGATAAGCGTGGGTAAATCAGACATATAGACTTAAGTTTGGAAATGCTTTTGTAATTTTTTCAGCTTACAGTCATTCTCTCTTTATAACCTTTAAAAGATTGTTTTCTGTATTTTATTGACATGTGTTATCGGCCAAGAGGCTGTCCATAACAGAAATGAAGAATAGAATTGACAAGTCAAACTGAATTTAAACTAATCAACTATTTTTGCTGGAAGCAACAAAGTTGTTTATTACTGTTTGAATTTTTTTTTGCTTAAATTCAAATCAACACTAATAAGTGATAATGTGTTTTGATTGAAACCGATCTTATTTGGAGGTAGTGGAGTTTCAACACTGACAAATGTAGTAAATCTATTGTTATTTCTAATTTAGATGCATTATTTATGTCACACAAAGATTCTGAATGCAATTTTTTCATATAAGCTAAAATTGGGACAGTGTATTTTTTATTTTATAGTAGCTAAAAAATAGCCTTTGAAGGAGAAAGGCCTTTCTGGAAGTTAAATAAGAAATTAACTCTGTAGAACATTTGCATGCCTATTTAAAAAATGGAAAAAAATGGTTTCTTTTAGGACTCTTTCATTCCTGGGGATGAGTTTATGTCTTGCCTTGATGTTCATTTGCTCTTGGTACTATGCTTTGATTGCCATGCTAATCGCAGGATGTATATACAAATACATAGAATATAGAGGGTAAGACCATATATCTTATTTATTCTATATTTAATATCTTTACCATTAAGCAAAAAGCTCTTTTGTATAAAATAGATACAACTGAAGTAATAAATTTCAGAGTATTCTTTGAAACAAGGTAAGATCCGACCTCTGTTAAGGGTTACAAGTTTTCAGATTTGAATTTCCCTGGAAGCTCTGTTACAAACTTTTCAAGAGCAAGAACTGACAGAAATAATATCCAATATATCTGGGAAACTCTCATTGGAGCAGAGATGATGGTGTAAACTTTTGAACTTCAGGAACATTACCTCTCAATATCAAGCAGCAGCTATTACAGAACTATAAATTATTATTACCTTGTGCAGAAGTTCAAACTCTACTGGTTTTTGTGTGTGGACTTGATTACTTTCTAGAATTAATCTTCGAATTGCAACATACATTGCACTATATGCATTTGTCAAGAAATAGTCCTACCTGTAGGACATGCTGAGCAATTATGAGTCTTAAAGAGCATGCTGTGTTCATAAAAAAACTCCAAAAAATGAAACCAGCAAACAACACCAACCTGCCCCCCCCCAAAAGAAAAAAAAACCCTAAACAACATATACAAACACTACAGGTAATTATTATCACTAAATGTGCATGCTATCCCTTTCTAATGAAAGATACCCTATGCTGAAAGAAAACAGTAAGATCTTGGAGCAGAAAATTGAAGCTAGGCCACTTGTTTGGATGAGTGATTAAGCACGGGTCTTAAATGGATCCATTGGTATAAACTGCTCCATCTTTTAATATCTCCATTTCCAGATTAGATGCTTTCCTGGATTATAAAATCTCCATTTATTGGGCTAATGATAAGGAAATTAATTTCCCAATTTTAGTGAGGAAGTTGGATCAGATCAGTTCTGCGTGCATGTGTGTATATATATATATAGGTGCTTACATAAGATTAGGCATAATTCCAAATTCATATATAAATTCTCCAAACGTTGGCACATACCAGGACATGTACCTTGTTGAAGGAGATGCTTTTCTAGAGGTAGCAAAGTTCAGAGAAAATTCATGAGTGAAAATCAGGGGGAGGGAGGGAGGCGGGCAAGGGAGATGGACCCCTTGCCATTGTAGAATCCATTCTCCTGACCACTTTCAACCACCCATTTTCTAATATTGGAATTTAAAGGACTGGAAAATGTAGGGAGACTGAAAATGGTCAGCAGAATGGGTGGAGCTTTAGGCTTTCTGCGAGAGAAGCTGGGAAGGAAAGAAAGTTGAGAAGGCTGTAGTGGTGATGTTGAGGACAAGACAGATTATACTAATCCACATGAAGTCAAGTTTCACTTGCTAATTTTGCTACTTCAAAATAATTCCTTGTAAGAATCCTTCACTTATTCATTCCAGTGCTAAAAAGCAGCTTAAGTAGCTCTTACCATTACAAAAATGCTTCTGAAGTATGAATAAACTAGACTATAGTAAATATTTATAAATATGGAAAAAATTACCTTGAAGGGGCCTGGAACTGTTTCACCTTGGTTAGTCTTCAATCTTGATTTAAGTCTACAAGACAAGGTTTTTTCATGCATTCATGCAAAAAAAGAGTGATAATTTTTTACATCTATTATTCCCCATGTGAGAAAAAAATACTGGATTTGTATAAATAAATGGGACCGTATTAAATTAAATCTCTTTTGTATCCTGAAGAGCGGAAAAAGAATGGGGTGATGGAATCCGAGGGCTGTCCCTGAATGCAGCTCGCTATGCTTTACTTCGTGTTGAAGATGGTCCTCCTCACACCAAGAACTGGAGGTAGAGTCCTATGTTTTTTGGAGGTCACTTAATTCTTGAAATATGTAAATATATTGGAAATGCTGCCGGTGAAGCAGTAATGTAAAGATAAAATGAAACTCATTTGGGCTTGTGCAATTGACAACTTGGGCATGGCAGTGATGTCATTACAATACTTTTATTTTACTGAAATGGAATATAACTTATGGTCAGCATCTAACCAACTTTGCTAGAAGTATGGGCAAACTAAATTGAACTTAAATCCATATGGTGTTGACATGGTTTTCGAAAATGCAGAAGAATTGTAATGTTTGATTATTTATAGACTTTTCAGATTCAAAGTAACAATCATCATTGAGTCTCACTGTCTCTACAGAAGAAACACTGTAATTCCATAAGTACAATATTTTATTTTTTGCTTTTGTGTATGTTGCCTCTTAAATACATTGTACAGATCTACAGAGTACCCTTTTTTGTTTAAATTCATTTTTGTGGTATTCTTTTTTATATAGCTTCGTTCAATAGTAGCACTTTCTAAATTGCTTAGATGCCATTTAAACAAAATCTCACATTTTACTGTAATGGAGTTAGGTGTCTACTACTCTTTTTTTAACTTGTTAAATTTAATTTTCCTCAAAGCTAACATAAAAAATTACTTAACATTTAAAAATTAAGGACATTTGCACATTGTCACTTCTGATGAATGTAATGTGATACTTTAATTCTAGTCACTGCTCAGTGATAGTACCATGGTGCATGCACATGCCGTGTTCTGTTGTCCTTCAGTATAATGGTATTATTTTACCATTTTTTGTGGGGCTGATGAACTTGGCATCTCAGAGACACCAATGTAACGTAGTGCTGACAATCCTGTCAAATATTTGACTGCTTCAGTTCCCAATAATGTATCTTTCTGTTGTGTCAATGTAATTGCTGGAACTGAAGCATCTTGTTACATCTTAAACTGTCCCAGTTTTGAGATGGGAAGTATGATCCAACTTGTCATCAGTCTTTTGAATTTGCAGCAGTGTCAGGAAAAGGATAAAATGTTGATTTGGAAAAAGTAGACTGAATATTGATTAAAGGGAATAGAGTGTATCCTCATCTAGTATGCAGTTGAAACTGAACTTTGGTTACTTTTGGTATGATTAAGGGGTTGCCTGTCCTTTTGTGTGGACCGATGCAGGTAGAGGGTTGGGTCGTTAAGAACATAATAAAAATTCAGAAGGATAGCTGCGAGTTCAGTACCTGGCGCAGGTGTATTCAGAACAGTGATACAAGACTGGGAAGCTGCTCTGGTAAAAAGAACCTGTGGTTCCCAGTAAATAGTAATCCAGTGGTATCTCTTGGCAATGGCATGCTGGGCAGTATTGACAGGAGGATAGATAGTACCTTGAAAAGTAAATACATTGCGAAATATTTCTTTTTGTTTAGCACTCGTTAGAATACATTTAGAATATTTCGTCTATGTTTATCTAACGTGATGTATCGAATAGATACAACTGCAGATGATGGTTGGAGCACAGGGGCATTTCTCCTCTGGGGAGAGGCTAAGGGATCTATGCTTATTCAGCTTGGAGGCAGCTGAAGAGAACTCTAAAAGCTATTGTAACTAACCTACAAACATGCCAAACCTAAAAGAAGGTTACTAAGAAGATGGAGTAATATTTCAAGGATAGGCGAATAAGAGAACATGATAAAATAATTAGCATTGAAGAGATGACCCAGAGGTCTGTTTCTAGAGGTCTTCCAAATCCAACTGAATAGAGAAGTAAACAATGTGATGTACATTCATTTTAGTCATTTCAAGAAGCAGGTTGCACCAGATGACATTGGAAGTGATTCTATAATTTTCTAGGTAAAATTGATCTTTAAGGGAGATTTTCAAAATGACATTGTGATGGTTTATCTATTCTGTACATGAACTGTTGTTGCTATTGCAAATTATGGCTTACCTACTTACGAGTTGGCTGTTTTCCATTGAATTAAGCAATTAATCTGCATTTTATTAATTGTTAATTTTCATTTTCCAGTTCTTCCTAGTGAATCTCTGTGTGTGCACTAAACATTTTTTTCCTTTTTTGGCAGACCTCAGCTTTTGGTCTTGTTAAACTTGGATAACGAGCAGTTAGTGAAACACCCTAGATTGCTTTCTTTTACCTCTCAGTTGAAGGCTGGTAAAGGACTGACTATTGTGGGTTCTGTGCTTCAGGGAATCTACTTAGATAAATGTGTGGAAGCTCAGAAAGCTGAAGAGGTACGTAAAAGAGATCTTGCAAATACTTGTAATTTACATTAGTATTCAAATGTTGAGTCTGGATCTGGATAACTCATACATTGAATGAAAACACACTGTTGTAAAATATTGGATAAAACACCTATTTTTGCTTTCAGCACAATCAATGATTATATGAAAAGAATGGATTAGTGTATGTAGCAAGATGAAATTTTAATAAAATAATAAATTTAATAGATTTAATAGATTTATAAAATTTTCTAATAGGATAAGTCAATACTGATACTTCCTAGCTTTTTCTTTAAAACTGAGAGCCCTGGGCTTACAATCAAATTACACTAAAAAAAAATTAACCCTCAAAACAAAATGAAAAACCCACACAAAAAACCCAAGCCCCCTGCAAAAACCACAACCCACCCACCCCCACCAAACAAACACCAATTTTTAACAAATTATCTCATTAAGATAACAGCATATATTTAACAAAAAATTTAATGTTTGAGTAACAAATGCAAATGTTTGACATAATGTCATCCTCATGATATGATTTTCTACATTCTTCTTGAAATACATAACAGAATTATGATTAGGAGTAGTCTTTGCTGAAAAACTGTGAACAGGATCTTTCTTGAGATGCTTTATTTTATTTTTCTATTTATACCATATCTCCAGAGACAGTAAGATAGGTATGAAAAAAAATAGTAAGTTGTCTTATAATTTAAAATGGTGTTCAACTATGCTTACAAACACAAGTGAATTTAGTTTCAATATTTCTTTAATAATAATACTTGTTTTTACTTCCCTATGCAAACTCTCCTACTCCTGTCTTTATAGGGTAAGGAAAGGTTTGGAGAAAGTATCATGTTTTTTATTGTATTGAATAAAATATTCAATTGTATTTTATTGTATTTTATTAAAATGTCCAAAAGTAGGTTTTGATTGCCATTGTATCTTCCATATTGGTCAATTTCTGCAGTGTTGTTCAAAAGAGTACCAGTTGCTATGTCTACTATTTTGATCTAAGTAGTCTTCAAAGCTGTTTTTAAAAACCCCCTCTGATTTTTTCAGACCTGGTATCTCTTAAATAGATGAGCATTTAAAATCTTGAAAAGGACTAGCTAACATAGCTAACTGCCCATTTCATCACAGTTTTCTTTTCTTCCTCTTGGTTTTCAGGCTTATCCATAGTGTTTTTTAAAATAACAAAGTATAAAGATAGATGGCTTATTTGATATGGCATGAAAAGGTTCCAAGATACCAATTAACTTGAAAACAAGTTGAAAAGTCTAGCCATGCTATATTGTGAAAGTAGTTGTTACTAAGCTGTTCTATCAACATGTATGAGTAGAAAACAAGAAGAAGAGTACAAAATCAGGCCTATGAAATAAAACAGAAAAAAAAAATCCTTTAAACTGAAACTGTTTACCCACCAGAATTTGAAACATTATTTGTAGATGGTGTAACTTGGCTGTTTTTCTGAGAGATGGAAAATGAATGAGTTAAAGGGAGGCCTAATCCATGGGTTCTCTAGAAAGTCAGACCTGGTGTTAAGATTCAGGAAGCTATTGCTTTTAAAATGGAAAAGAAGATGAATTGTAAAAGTTTCAGCATCTGCAGGCCTCACTGATTTTGGGAAATTTAAACTAGAAAGAGTTTCTAGGAGACCTGTAGGAAAAAAAGATTTCTTCTATCTGTCTTTAAAAATCCCCTTCTGTTTAAAATGATAAACCCTCAGTGTTGATGATTTGTATTTCTTTATGTGTAATTTTCCTCTTGCAGAATGTAAAGGTCTTAATGGCTGTAGAAAGGACTAAAGGATTTTGCCAGGTTGTGGTTTCTCCTAGCTTCAGAGATGGAATATCCTATTTGATTCAGTCAGCTGGTCTAGGAGGAATGAAGCACAACACGGTCCTGATGGCATGGCCACAGTCATGGAAACAGACAGAAAATCGTTTCTCATGGAAAAACTTTGTTGGTATGTGTTTATTGACTTTTTCATTTGCATTTGTAATTCAGCTGTGAAACTGATGTATTTTTTGTGTGGAGAAAATATGCTACTGAACATCTGGTGGACAATTGAGTACTTATTTGTAGTGCGTTTTCTCAGCCCTATTCAACCACAGGTTTGCTTTTTCTTCTTCTAAGCAGGTTGGTCACTAAAATCAGTGTCATGGTTTATGAATGCTACTCAGCAATTTAGTGCTCCCACTGAGACTTTCCAAACAACACTGCTGCTTGCTTGCCCCCCTTCCTCCTCCCCTACCCCTCTTGGGCTGGGTTAGAGAGAAAAATTGGAGGCACAAAAGGTAAAGATAGAAAGAAGAACAATTTACTGAAAACAGCAATGAGAAAGCAAAATGAGAAGTAAGAGCAACAGTGTTAATAACAAAAAGTATACAAAAGAGAGTGATTCACATGCAAAAAATGTCCACAATGGAGCTTGACTCAACCACAGCCATGCCACCCCAACCAGTCCCTCTGGCTCAGAACTGTTGCCACTCAGCCATTCCTTCTGGCTTTGAACTGGCCCCATGATTATTCAACCAGAGGAAACCCTTTCTCCTTGGAAGAGCCTCTCTTACCCCTACCCCTGGCAGTGACCTGAGTTGGTATAGAATAACCCCTGGGTCCTAGCCATGCCCCCTCCTGGCTGTTGCAAAAGTTAACCCTGTCCTGGCCAGAACCAAAACATTATCCACCCCATATTCTCTTCCATTTATGTCATGCCCAGATCCTACACCTTCCAACTTTTATATATATATGTGTGTGTGTGTGTGTGTGTATATATATATATGTATATGTATATACACACGCACAAACAAGTATCATTTCCACAGTCAATATCCATTCCTCCAAGATGTCTCTTGGAGTTCATTTAGTCCATGGCTGTGAGTTCTATTTAAGTGTCTTCCAGAGCAGGAGGGCTGGTTGCAAGCTGCATCAGGAGCTTACAACTGGTGCATCTGTCTTAGTCCATTCTCGTTGTCCATGGTTAAGTCCACTTCTTGATCACAATCCCATCAGTATGTTGCATCTCTTTCCTGATGACCTAAGATATCATTGGGCCACTGAGCCAGAAGTAATTCAGCCTATATTGTCAGTTCACATCCACTTGAGAAACTTCATTCTTGGCTGCCCAACGCACTTGTCTGTTGTTGCAACGTACTTCAGTAACCTGACTTTTGAGTATGTGTGCATCTACACAGCATGCTTTTACAGCCAAATTCTCTTCCCAGTCAGCGGTCTTGCCACAATCCAGCAGCCCAGGTGGCTTTACCTCTGTGCTGCCAATGGGTCTTTTTCCATAGTTCTAGCCATCCCCGCAGAGCATTTGCTACCATCCATGAGTCAGTGTACAGCTAGAGCATTGGCCATTTCTTTTGTTCAGTGATACATAAAGGAGGGTTTAAACTTTGGAATTTAAAAGCAAAATCCTCGTATGAAAACTAGGAGTTCTTGATCAAGTGTCTTGTTTTCCCTTACAGATACTGTACGAGAAACAACTGCAGCTCAACAAGCACTTTTGGTGGCTAAAAACATTGACTTATTTCCAACAAATCAAGAACGTTTTACTGAGGGAAACATCGATGTGTGGTGGATTGTTCATGATGGTGGTATGCTGATGTTGCTGCCTTTTCTCCTTCGACAGCACAAGGCAAGGACAACAGAAAATGGCTGGGATTTAATTTTCTAGCACCGAATGGTTCTAAGCGTGTCTAATTAAATACTCCTTCACCTTGTTCAAATTATGCATGGTAATAGTAATCACAGTGTTACAAACTGTTATAATGTATCTCTTTTTATTGTAGGTTTGGAGAAAGTGTAAAATGCGTATCTTCACCGTTGCTCAAATGGATGACAATAGCATTCAAATGAAAAAGGATCTTCAGATGTTCTTGTACCACCTTAGACTGAATGCTCAAGTGGAAGTTGTTGAAATGGTTTGTTACTACATATTTTTAATTTGCAAATGGGACTAAACTTGGGAAAGCAGATTTAGCTTTTTTCAAATAAAGGGATATTAGCTCAAATATAGAAATTGAAAGATGGTAGTCCCACAAAGAACAAGAAGTTAAGCATCATTAACTTACCATGTTACAACGCTAGTGTGGTAGTGAGTTTAATGGGTTTGTCAAGTAGAGTTTGAGATATTTTATGTGTTAATTCTTACTTTATTTATAAGGACTAGTCCATAGAGCTGGTTCATTCAGGGAGGAAAAAGCTTGAATTTTTAGCAAGCAGTGAAATGGAAGGCTGAATGTGCTTAATCTAATAAGCTATGACATATAATATGAGACAGGATAGATTTGTCTATGTCTCCAGCTGCTGTAAGAATACCTCTCTAGAGTAAGGTGATGACGGTTGACTGAGAGACATGGACTCCATGGGTTGTGCACATGAAGCTGTTTATTGATACACCTAGCTGAGTTTATATACTTTCTCATTATATAACAAGTAATATTGCCAAGTACATTGCTTAAGTCATGCCTCTCACTAACTAACACAGGTATGTGCTATCTTATCTCAGTTCTGCTTGCTAAGCACGTATCCTACCAAGCACATCACTGTCTCTTACATTCCTTTCTCAAACTTCTGCTTTTGGTTGCCAAGGCTTGTGGTCTACTAATGCTAACATGTCCATTTCTGTCATGAGCTGAGCAGTGCTCCCAGCTCGGCTCTTTAGCTGTATTCCCACAATAAGGAATTCCCAGGCTCCAGTGAGAGTTGTTCTTGGCATCATCAGCCTCAGCCAGCACTGAGCAGCAGGACAGTATAGCTACAGTTTCACAAGTCAAGGTAGTGACAAAATGAATTTTGTAAGTTTTTTCCTTTTTTAATCATGGGTCATAAACTGTTTATGAGAAAGGACAAAAGCTATACTCTGTCTAGGCCCACTTTTTTTGGAAACCAAGGATGTAATTTCCAGCACTTAAAGATGACTAGCATAATGTCCAAAGTAAGACTCATGGGAAAAAAAAAAAAAAAAACAAAAACCAAAACTTTTACTTGTTCTGAAGTGAGATGAGGATGAGTAAACTGGACCGAAACTTCTACCATGACTAGTTTTTAGAATCACCAGAACGTACTAAAAGGTTTATCATGCTAATCAATCATAAAACAATTTTAAGAATTGTTTTAATTGCTTAAGAAAAAATTACTTGTGAAAAATCTACTGTTCTTTGCTTAGACTACTAAACATAAAAGTCTCAAATGTGGTGGCATGTACAGTTGAAAGAACACAGAGTGCCATGAGAAGGCTCAGCTTTGGTTGAATTTTAAGCAGAAGACAGTATAGAAAGTTGTGTTTGTTTCAACTGGGGTAGAGTTAATTTTCTTCATGGTGGCTGGTATGGGGCTGTGTTTTGGATTTGTGCTGAGCACAGGGCTGATAATATCAAAATGTCGTTGTTATTGTGAAGCAGGGCTTACACGGGGCCAAGTTCTTTTCTGCTTTTTGTACTGCCATGCTGGCAAGGAAGTTGAGGGAGATTGGGAGGAGACACAAGTTGGCACAGATGTCCCAAACTGACAAAAGGGGTATTCCATATGACATCATGCTCAGTATATTCGTTGGTGAGAAGAGGGAAGAAGGAGGGAATGTTTGGAGTGATGCCATTTGTCTTCCCAAGTAACCATTATGCATGTTGGGGACTTGTGCATGGGAAGCTGTGAATTAATACCTTGTTTTGCTTTGCTTGTGTGCACAATTTTTGCTTTTCCTATTAAACTGTCTTTATCTCAACCCATGAATTCTATAGCTTTTATCCTTCTGATTCTCTCCCAAATCCACTTGTGGGAGAGTGAGAGTCTGCATAGGCCTTGGTTGCTAGCTGGGGTTAAACCACTACAGAAATACAAATTTTTCTTTTCTTCTGTGGATAATATTTAATTCTGAGAATCTTCCAGAGGATAAGATATGTTACAAATCTGTGACAACACAGGTGACTGCTATAGATTTTTATGTTGTATTTTAGTTTTGAGCCGATAGCAGAATATATGCCAGAATTTTTCCTAGTGTCTTCTGTTTATGAACATTTTTCACTGATGAAAGGATAATATATTATTTGTGCCTAGCAGTTACAGTTTTAAAGAAAACAAACATGTACACACATGCTCAGGTGGCAGCAATGCAGACTCAGTTTAGATAAATGCTTTCAACTCTTGCTTCTCCTAGTTGGAACAGAATAGTGGGAAGTCTGTTCCAAGTGCCTAAAATCTGGATAAAACCGCAAAAATATTGTTACAGTAGAATAGTTCACTGTATGCAATTGCTGTTTGAAGATTAGGTTTTAAGAATGAGGACAGAAGTGATTGATCAGTTATATGCTTAGGATTACTCTAATACCATGAATACATCCAGGACCACCAAATGAATATAGGTATGATAGATACACTGTCTAATTGTTGTTCTCCTAAATAGTACTTTTCTTCTGGTGTTTCTAATGCCAATTTCTTTTGCAGTTTGAAAATGATATTTCTGCATTCACATATGAGAAGACACTTATGATGGAACAACGATCTCAGATGCTGAAACAGATGCAGCTATCAAAGAATGAAAGAGAAAGGGAGGTAAGAACTTCGACTTGACAATATGTTCTGTGAAAAATCTGGAAGTACTGTCTTTTGGCTGTGGCTTCTAATCAGTTCCTAACTAGTCAAAAACTTTCATAACTGTGTTGTGTTTCTCTACTACCAGTTTTACTCGCAAGGTTAAAGTTGCATGGGGAAAGAAATAATTTTATATTTAAACAGATTTTAAGAGTTTTCCTGGTTTTGTAGAGTGCAAATGTTGGTGGAATACATTCAGAGCCTTTCCAAACTTGACATCAGTAGCTAAGGTTCATAATTATGCAGCTATGCTGATTATCTTCGATTGTGATTTGGTCTTAGGATCATAGAATCATTTATTGAATTATGGAATTGAAAAAGACCTTTAAGTCAAGTCAGATCACTAACCTAACACTGCCAAGTCCACCACTAAACCATGTCCCTAAGTGCCATATCTTGTTGTTTAAATACCTCCAGAGACTCAAGTTCAGCCACCTCCCTTGGACAGCCCATTCAAATGCTTGATAACCCTAACCCGTGAAGAAATTTTTCCAACTGTCCAATTTAAACATCCTCTGGTATTTCTTAAGGCCATTTCCTGTTGTCTTGTCACTTGTTATTGGGGAAAAGGGACCAACCCCCACCTCTCTACAACTGTCTTCTGGGTAGTTGAAAGCCAGGGCTTTGGAGATTCAAGGGAAAACGTGTCAGTTGGTGCCCGACATTGGACGCTACCAAGGTGTAGAATATGCCTAGGCAGGACCTCTGGGGTTGACAACCCCAAGCTAACGGAGTGAGCCACGTCCAGGATCAGGTGAAAGAGAAGGAGGAGGCTCTCAGTGTGAGATTCCAACCACAGGTTTATTGTAGCTGAAGAGGCCAGGCAGAGAGAGCCTGGATCTTTTAAATGGGTGGAACAAGGAGTGGGTACAATACACCATCCAATAACCATCCAGTAGGGGAGGATCACAGGGAGTGGCTTACAAGGTTGTGACCAATGATGGAATACAAAGGGAGAGTACAAAGCTGAGGAGCCAACAGGGTGTGGAGGAGAGTAGAACTTTCTGGAACAGGGGAAGGAATCAATCATTGATCAACAGGTAAAGGAGGGAACAAACCTGGGACAGAACCAATCTTGAGAAACTCATGGGGAGGTCAGGGACAAACCATTGGGGAAAACAAGTTGAATAGAGTGAGAAAGTTCTTCCTGGGCCTCCATTTCTCCATGCTAGAGAGTCCTGCATCCTTCAGCTGCTCCTCATATGACTTACAAATACACCATATTGCACAATATAATACAAATTTGTTCAAATCACACTGGCTGTGTTTTAGTTTCTGCATTATTTTGAATGCTTTATGCATCAACTAATTTTTTTTGAACCAAAATTAGGCCAACTAATATAATCCTATAGTATCAAGATGGAAGTGCTGGTTTTGCTGCTCCCCTATCTTTACTATTTTGCATATTATAGCAACAAACTTCATTCAGCTCTATTTTTATGAATATTTGTAACTTATAAGTCCTTTCCTTTTGACTTGTGTTTTTACCCCTCATCTATTCTGCAAACTCTGTATTATCAAGATGTTTTAGTGATGTAGAAGATAGTGAATGCTCTGACTTTGCCATCACATAAATGATTTCCATCCCATGGCAAAAGAGAAGTCTACTGTGTTTAATAGCTTATTTGTAAAACAGATAGCTTTTCTTTTTTGGTGTTAATCATACAAGTCTAAGGAGTTTGGGGTTTTTATGGTTTTTTTCCTTTTATTTTTCGTCTTCTCTCTATTAATATTTCACCTCATAGGATTTTTTTAAGGATCTTAAAGATGCCTGCTATTGTTACAGTTTATTGCTGTAAATCCTCTTTCTTACCCCTATCATAGTAGTTTTCTTTCAATTTGAGCCTGCCTAACATCTTTCCAGTAAAAATCCAAACTTTTCTGTACATCTTATTCAGTTTTATTGTTTCCTTGATGAACAGTAGTATTTTCCCCAGTGGAGTTTGGGTGATTTATCTGTTGTAGATTTTGAAGGATTCAACTTTCACATGATTAGTAGGAGCTCTGTATTCTATAGCACATAAATTGCAGAGGAGATAAAAGAATTTTTTCTCAACTCTCAGCTGGTTGGAATCTGGACTAAACTTCAGAGTACTGTTTGCTTGGAAGTTTTTATTTCTTTCTGTTCCCTCCATATAATTTTCTTTCTTTATTAATCACTTTTATCTGAACTTTACATCACCATTATAGCATCAATTTCTTCCTTCTTATCAGGCAGGGTAAAATTCAAAATACCACTGAATTTATTTCAGAGTCTGAAGTTAAATCCTTGATAATTCCAAGAACCTCTAGTACTTACTGTCTTGTCCAAAAATAAAAGTCATATCCATTTATTGTTTCTGATTACATATCTAAAGCTACCTTGTTCTTCTGTATTTTCATAACAAAATGTGGTTTATGTCTTCATTTCCTCTGGAGCTACAAGATTAGTAATATGCACTCAGTGTGCACAGCCTGTTCTTACTTTAGCCATCTTTTCTTAAATGAGAGGAACCATTCCTTTCAATTTTTTGCTGATGTCCAAAACATTTCTTCTATGAGTATCACTGGTTCAAATTAGCATTGCTTTTCTTTTTAATATCTGCCTCCAGGCATTCAAATATAACCTGGTATTCCAGCTTTGAATAGTGAGTGCAATTTGGTTTCCTATTACAACCAAGATTAGTACTTTAACCTCACTTCTGTGCGTGTACACCTTCAATGAGGCTCAGGCCTTCCCAAAGTGGAGAATTTGGTTTTGTACAGTGTTCCTTTGCTGTTTCAGTCATAAGTATGCTTTTATCCCTGAGCAATCACTCTCACCCTCCCTTCTCCTGTCACTTTTTTAAAACAGAACTGATTTGATCTTGCCTCTGAGTGTTCTTGTAGAGCTCACCAGATTTTTGTTTACTTTTTTGGAAAACTTGGTCAATTTGCTTCTATTCGAGTGTAAATACAATACGTGCCTGCAAAGCATAACAAAGGCAACTTAGGTGTAACTGGCAAACAGTTATTTATTTGACTTAGTTATAGTGCTACAAAGGGGAAAGAAAATGTAGAGCTTCATTTAATTTCTTGCTTCCCTTTTTGGTGGTTGGCTTCTTTCTCTGGTTAATCCTCACTAAGAACTCTTGGGCAAGGCAGTGATAATGGGACTTGTGAGAAAGTAATAATTCTTTCCACCAACAAATTGTGTTGGGTTGTGCCATTAGGTAAGATTGGCAGAAATTTGGGTGCATACAGGTGAGGAGCACAATTATAGTTTGTGAATCATTAGATTTTTAGGTTTTTGCAGTTGAAAAGTAGCTTTCTCACATGCTTTATTTTTTTTCATGCTTTTGATTGTAATTGAGTGAAAAAATTCACCTGAATATATACATATATGAAAGGATGTGACCCTCAAAAACAAGTGAATATTTGAGCCTCCCATAGAGACTGAAGGACTCAATGGGCTTCTTGTTTTCACAAATGTCTGTAAAGGGGCTTCATAACTAACTACTAAGCATTTTAAAAAGAACCTTACAAGCAGATACCACATCTCATCTATTAAAATAAAGAATAATATGATATCTGCTTTTTTTCTGTAGACTTCTTTTTTTTTGTTGATAACCTTTTTGTCCCAGATTCAGAGCATTACAGATGAGTCTCGAGGCTCAATTAGAAGAAAAAGCTACTCCAGTTCATTGTCCATTGTCCAAGATGCTCAGACACTGCTGACTAATGATTATCAAGAGGAAGAGGTAGTTGGACATAGTGCTGACCCTGACTAGACATATTTTCCATTGCAACACTTCAAGTACCACTATTGCAAACTAAACTACACATGAACAACTTAATCATTCATTCATTGTTATAGAACAGTTTTAATATTTTTTTCTAAATTATCTTACCCTGTATTTCTTGTCTCTAGATGATACTTCTGTGACATGAACTATATTCTCTTTCTCACACTTACTTTCTGTAAAAGAAATATTTTTTCTTTTTTCTTGGAGACTGCCTGTTTTCTCAAGAGCCAGAAGCAGGCTGTTACATTAATAGACATATTCCATGCTTTCACAAACCATTGACATCCTTTATAGTTCCTCTATTGAAGTACTGAAGATTAAGGAGTGCAAACCATTATTAACCCAAGTATGTCCTTACTGCATTCTGTGTCGTGACACTGAAAGGAAATGCACTGATGCAATCAATGAGTTTAGTGTGCACTTGAAGTGTTGCTCACATGTAAAATGTGTAGCCTAGTTTTTAGAAGTGCCGTGTACCTTTGTATTCCCTTTTGTCATGGAGTGAGAGAGCAACGTGTTGTGTTTCATTAATTGAACTTAGTATCAAAATAGCACTAACAAAAATGTGGTTTTGTGTTTGTGTTTTTATAAACATGTATTATAGGTCCAGAATTTCTCTTGGTTTCACTGTTTTGCTAAAAATAGTAAATTTTCTTCCATTGAAGCATAGGTGTACTGAACTCATCTTACAGTTGTTCCTTTAAAATTTTATTTCATTGGACACTGCTGCATAGTATTTGGAATATTGGCATGTATTTGTTAGCTTTTTTAAATTCTTGTGATAGAACTGTATTCACAGTAACTTCTGATTTGTAGTCTTTACTCATCATTTAATCATCTGTGAATGTAGGAAGACCATACTAAGAGATATTTATGTGAACCTCAGAACTGAATTCCAGAATTTGAGAATCCTGAAGAATAGGGGCTAGGAAATAATTTAGGGAATACACCAAAGTTCAAAGGCATTTAAAACCACCTGCAATTACAGTTTATGAGCCACTAGAGGAATCGCTTTTCTGAGAACAAAAGTAGTATTTGCATCTGCTTGGATTTTATTAATGCTTTTTATTGACCTATATGAAATTTTTAATTACCATGTTTAACATGTGAATTACTGAGGTTCCCAAATGGAACAGGAGCTTTAACTCATGATTTAACAAGTCTCTGAATAGCTTTCAGAACTGTTAAAACAAATCTTAAACAAAAAGCAAACAATCACAGGAAAAAAGAAATACCACCTCCAAAACAGAAAACTCCAAAGTACAAAAAGAATCCTGCCCCCAAATACCAATTCACTTATAATTTTCAGAGTCTAAGGTAATGTATTTTTGTTGCATTTGATGGAAATAGAGAAGCCTATAGACAAGGTATTTTGAGGGAAAGTAAATATTTAATCTCTTTTTTTCTTTCAAAGAAGCAAGGGGAATGGAAAATAGAAAACACAATATTCTTCCCACATGCATATGCGCTTGTATGTTCTTGAAGTTGATGTGAGTTTCTACTGTTAAAAGGGAAGAGAAGGCCTCTCCATAGCTAGATTGGTTGAATTTGTTATGTAATGTGCTCTTGCAGGCATAAATAATCTAATATAATAATCTAAATCTATAGCTAGCCTTGAATTCAGCCACTCTCATATTGGCATCATGAGAGTCATGTAGTTCAGCTAAAGGCACGTGAAATGGACAATGTTTACAACAATATCTGAGAAAATAATGTAACTCTTCAACAATGGGATAACTGGCTTTCGAGTTTTTCATTGTCAAAACAACCTGATGTTAATAAAGTACTCTCTGGTGGAATTCAACCTCACTTTACAAAAGTAAAGTTACTTTACAAAAGTAATGCTGCAGGCAAGATGTAGTTTTGCAAATATAAACAAATAAGAACATTTTTACAAGCAATTTCACTTCATTCTGAAGTCACAATAGTTTCACGTTTGTTCTCAAAGTAAGGTGCATTTTTCTTTTGCTTCTTTGGTTCTACCACTGTGAAACTCCTTTTCAAAATTTTAATAACGTGTAATTTACAAATGCTGGTTTTGGCTGAATCTTAAGGTGGTTGTTTGTTTTGTGGCCAGGCCCAGCTTATCCATGATAAAAACACTGCCTCACGCTCTGCTCCAGCAGTTGAAGCAAGTGTGGCTGCTGCTGCGCCAGAGAAAGTGCACATGACCTGGACTAAAGAAAAGTTTGTAGCAGAAAAGCATAAAAACAAGGATTCAAATACGTCTGGCTTTAAAGATATTTTCAACATGAAGCCGTAAGTATCCATGTGGTATTTTGAGCTTTTTATTTCATTGCGTGTATTTTAATTGGGTGGGGGCAGGTTGGTGGGGGTTAGTTGGTTGTTTTATCTGGGTTTTGGTTTTTTAAGAGATTCTGCTTTATTTAAAACCAAATACAAAAATAATCTTTTCATGCACTTAACTTAAATGGCATCCTTGTAAAAATAGCATGGATTTGGGTGGAATGACTGTAAAAAATCATTCACAAGAATGTTGTGAGTGAAGTTTAAATATGACAGACTTCAAGCTGTAGACTCAACTTCTGGATTGTACCAGAAAGCATATATGTTAAAAAGCTTAATGATAACTTTTGCTTTCTTCCTGTGCGTGAAAAATTAGTGTATATGTCCCTGTATTTTTATTATGTTTATTATTAGAGGGAGTAACAAAGAAGCAGATAGTCTTTCAAGATGTTTAGCTTATGTTTTTTATTTGGGTGCATGTTTTTTGGGTATGGGGGGGGGGTTTGTTGGGAATAGAGGGGCATTGGGGAGGGTTTGGGGTTTTTTTTGCTTGTTTGGTTTTTTTCAATGGACATTCAGCCCTCATCCTGTAAATTAAAGAAATTTAAAACTTGTGTAAATATATATGTCTTGCTATATTAGGTATTTCCTGTTTAAATATTCCTTAATGTCTTTTTCTTGAATAGGTAAGAGCTACTCCCTGCATCAAAGCAATGTAGTAGACACAAAAACAATGACAGAGGGAAATCAGCTTGTTTATTTCCTCATGCTGTGATTTTAAGCACTCACATGCATCTTTTCTTAGTTCTAGAAGAATGTGCTTAGAAGCATAGCTGAAATTATTTCCTGCACATGACCAAACCAAAACTGTGGATGTCAAGGGAAATCTTAATATCTAAATGAAACACATCTTAAATCTAGGACTTTATAGGCAATACAGTTAGAAAGCATTTAATTTAAAATTAGTACCTTAAAGTCCTAAGTTGTGGATTTGCTTTGAGCTCTTTAGAAACAGTTTGCCTTCTGCACATTCCAAAAATTATTGTGCTCCTGCTCTAAAGGCTGCATTACACTCTAATCATTAGGGGGTTTTAAAATTTATATATTTGAAACATTTCTTATTACTGCTTTGGAATTGTGCAAGACACTGATTTCAGATATTATTATTTTAAGACTACTGTGTGTAGTTGGGTAGAAATTACAGTTCAAACTTGGTGTGCCTGTACAGTATATTAATATTGTTGACTTAAAAATGTACCTGATGCCATTTTTTTTTTTCCTATGCATTTGCTTTCCTTTCACATAGAGAATGGGGAAATCTGTAAGTCTAAATTTCACTTCACTTAAACAACATAGGCTAGGATCCCTGGTTCTTGTGATCTTGTACATTGTATGCATGCTCCTAAATTGTAATTTGCAATGCATGTATTCTTTTGTTCCTTGTTTAATATACTGTGATTTAGCACGTCACTGAAAAAATGTTCATCATTGTGACTTGTTAATGTTCTCTTAAGTATGATCAGCTTTCTATTAAAGGTAAGTCACAAAACATGTGTTATAGTTCCTGCAGGAATATAAAACTTGACACTACCTCTTTGCACTAGCATAATATTTAGTGTTCTAATTAACTACATCAAAAAATTAATATATTTTTATTCTGGAAGAATAGCCTCACATTGTCTTATAACTACTTGGACAATAGGAAATATTTGTTCACAAAGGGAACTTTCATGTTTCATCAAAAGTCAGTTCTTGCCTGTCTTCTATGAACCCATGCATGTGTAGAAATAACGTAAGTTTGGATATACATTGAGTATGACAGCACACAGAAGTGGAATACTACATCTCTTGAGTGGAACTCACTTGACTGCTCTGCTTTTTTTCAGAGTTCAGCATTTTCTTAATTTTATCTGCTTAACAAATTGAGGCTCTTATGAAAATTTTGGAAGTTTACTTTGTCTACTATGTATGATTTGAGTTCAGCCAATACTTGAAGGATAAGTGATGTCAGCCTCAGTTCACATTTTACACAACACAGGCCTCTATTTCAATGCTGAATTTTTGCCCACTCTGTCACACTGTTACACCCTGTATTTTAGTTTAACAATGTTTCAGGTTCAATATTTATGTATCTCAGTTATACAGTCTTGCCTCTCTTCGCAGTTCTTGTTTGGTCTTCTCAAAATGAAGCTCTGCTTCTAATAACAGAGCTTCAAGGATTCCTTTGTTCCATATATAGTTTTTGTACAGATGGTTCTTAGGATAGATAGCCACTGTGAAAGAAAATGCCCCTGGAGGGACTGATAAATTCAGTTTTAGAAATGTCATTCTCTTGTAGGGGGAAGATGGGAGGTGGCAGACCATGAAGAATCAATTTAATTGATAGAGCTGGTTTCCACTAGCCACTAAATTTCAGGCCAAATGCCTTTTAACTATTTATTAAAAACAAAAAAAAACCCCAAACCAACAAAACTACTTTTAAGCAGCAGATCTTTTGGATAAGATATAGTTTGAATATTTTGGTCACACTGTACCATATGACTCATTTCCAGCCTTGGCTAACTTTACACAGATAGCTGTTTCTCAGGAACTGTAAGGGAACTATTCTTTTATTTTGTTCTGAAAAATCACTAAACCATACAAGAGAGATAAAAAAATAAGGACATTTTTTTTAATCCTAGCAGTTTTTTCGTCTTGTGCACAAATCTGCAACAATTATATTTGTAGATGCAACAAGGAAAATAGTAGGAAGTTTTGATAATGTAAAGCGGTAAGCTCAATTTCCGTTCACTGCTTACTGCTTTTCTGTTACAAAATGAGAAACTGGCAATGTTTTCAAAATTCTGTGGTGTTTCTGAATTTTCTTCACTGACTCACAGAATTTTGTAATGTTTCCAAAGGACCATGAGTAAAATCTTGTACTGTACAACATAAATACTGTGATCTTTCCACTGCGTTGCTGAAATTTCATTGTTTGGAAATTCTTGTATAAATCCAGTTACTTTTTAATAGAAGTCATTGTCCTGGTTTAGGGCAAATTTGGAATAAACTGAATTCTTAGTGGTTCTTTTTTGACCTTTAATATCTGTTGAAACCAAGGTTTCGATTGATCTGGGTAAAAGATAAGTGACAACTGAAAGATTTGTGCATTCTGACAATTTACTTAGAACTGCTTGAAGTTCAGAGTTAAATGTTCTTGTCAAAGGTATTGCATTTTATTTATTTTTAATATGTACAAATATTAGTGTCTATGAAAATAGCTTGTTTTACATACTTATAATTTCGAATAAATAATGTATGATTCAATTACATGAGTATTATGACAATGCTTAAAAATGTTTCTTTGCATGCTAGGAATCAGTCAAATGTGAGAAGAATGCACACTGCTGTGAAGCTCAACGGAGTAGTGCTTAACAAATCACAGCATGCTCAGCTAGTTCTCCTCAATATGCCTGGACCTCCTAAAAACAGAAAAGGAGATGAAAACTGTATCCTTTACTGTGTTGATTCCATATTTCTTGAAACTGAGAATTTAATTTTTGTGATTCTGCCATTACCTGTTGGGATAACCATTAGTAAGTATGGTAAGCATAAGTCTGCCTTTAAGAAAATGACACAAAGAGAGTTAAAAAATAAAAGATAAAAAAATCTTGAGGGGGGGGAAGGGGGTGTTATTTATATAAAGTATTTCTTAACTTTGAACAAATTTTAAAATTTTCTCTTCTTACCTTTTTCTGTAGATTAGTAGGGCAAAACTGGGAATTTCCCCCAAGTTAGACCTCACTTGCACTTGAATAACCAGGTAACAGGACAGTAAAGGGTGACACAGAAAAACTCTTTGTTGAAATTTTTGAACTCTATTTTTGCATTATATGTCAGACTTTTTGAGAGATTACTAGGTATTTTGTTTCTCTTCTGAAAAAATTCCTTGACCAAATTGTATTTCAGACATGGAATTTCTGGAAGTTCTTACAGAAGGTCTAGATAGAGTTCTCCTAGTCCGAGGCAGTGGACGTGAAGTGATCACCATTTACTCTTAATCTGTTTGCATGTGTTTTTCAAACACAACTCACCCCCACCATAAGAAAACAAAGGTTTTTTGCCATAATTTGAGCAGCTTCATTGTGTTCTAGTGCATTGAAAATTAGCTTCAAGCTAAATCTTCTGATGATGTGGGTTTTTTTCTAGTAACATGTTATATTTAAATAACATTTTAAGAAGATTTATGTAGAAAATTAATAAAGGATGAATTAATAAATGGTGGATGGCTTAGGATATTTATATTTAGCATATTCTGACACTTCTTTAGCTGTGGTAAAACAAAATAATTGGTAATACAATCATACTTTTAAAGATATAGAAATGTAAGCAACTTTTGATTATTTTAATCTTTTTTCTATATCTAAATAAAAGGGAAGGGTTTTAGGAAATGTTGGGGTTTTTTCCTACCAAAATGCTGCTATGTTGCTTGTGTTGGAATTATTCATGGTTCAGGAACCTTCCTTCAGAGATGTGTACAGCCAGTCAAATTTGTCTGTGATGTGCATTAGGTGTTTCCCGAAAGTTTGTTATTTGCCATACCTGTTAAAAATAACATTTCTGTATTTAAAATACCTCCAGGTGACAGTAAACAGACAAGCTGTGTGGGTTCTTTTCTACGAGGTACTGGCAGTTACCGTTATTTTGCACAATTATACCAATGATGAAACATGAGAGCACTCAACTCATAGGAAGGCTGTGGTGCAGAAACTCCACCTGGTTCCAAATATAATTCAACAGTTGATAAACCACAGCAAGGTAGTTAATGAAATGCAGTCTCTTGTTTTCAGATATGTATATTTTGAAAATTTTGTATGTGTATGCTGCTGTTTGAAATAAAATCTGCTTTTCTGAACTAAAGGAGCTCTTAAGTGTTTTTCATTTGAAATGAAAAGTAGTTAAGTAGTTTAAGTTTAGATGCTCAATAGAAACATTTGTTTCTGTTACAATTCTGTTCCTTTTTAGGCACTCTTTAGTTTTGTAAATGTTGTTTAAGACCTGAAGTGTATCAGAAGATTGTTCTGCTCTAAAAATAATGGGTCTTTTTAAACATATAAACCATTCTTTTGGGTTTTCTTAATTTTATTCCTTTATGATACAGTCAAGATGTCTGTTGCTCAGACTAGAACAGCAGTGATACAGTGCCCAAGTCCCTGGCTAGACTCAAGGCCAGTGTTTTTATCATAATACCCTCAAGTGAAGACAAAGCTATAAACAGCAAAAGCTGAAAGCAGCCATTAATTAATTAGCCATTAGCAAAAGCCATTAGCAGCCACTAGAAAGACAGCCATCCTGTCCCTGTTGTTTGATGCACAGGAACAGAGGGAACATAAAGGTAATCAAGTGGCCCAGTGAACTCCTGACGAGTCAAAAACACTGCCGGGATACATCAAAAGGCACTTGGAGAGGCCTGCTGCACACTGGAATGCCACCGTATACCAGTGGGTGTGACTGCAGCTGTATGCCTTGGGTTAGGAATAGGTTTATGCATAGGCACTCAGAGGTACCTTGGGGGTGCACCAAAGACACTCCAGGGGCTCTTAAGTACAATGAAAGGCACAAAGAGGCCCTGTGGACAGACCAGAAGGCATCTAAAGGTTCTAGATTTGCACAGTACCTCAATTGAGTTAAAAAACATTCTAAAACCAGTGAGGAGAAGAAAAACATCAGCAGATACCCCTGCTGCACTCCAGAGGGCTCTAAGCTTTTCACAGGACATATTAAAAGGCACTCCATGGGCTGTGGTGCAGGGCTATCAGCAGGAATTTATAGACAACCATAGATAGCTCATAGTAAAAGGAATGATGAAAATTTAATTTAGAGATAGGCTTTCAGAGGCATCTGGGACCTACCAAAAGCTCTATGAGTTCCCTTAGATGCAAGGCAAGACTGACAGAGGTTTCTGTGGGCATACCAGAAAGCATTTGATAAGCTTGAGGGAGTGGTAGAGAACAAGCCTGCAAGCTGGAAAGTACAAAACATCAACTCGGACAGGAAGCTTTTGAAGATCCAACAGCAGATGGGCTTCTGAGACTTTTATACGTGTTTGTGTGTTACAGGGGCCACCCCTGCTGAGATGGAGGAGGGTGGTATGAACATTTACATGTCGGCTTCATTTTTTTGAAATTTACTTGTAGGTGCACAATTATGGCACTCAAAGGGAAACCAGAGTCCTATGTTTTGGCTGCTTTGGTCTGGGTGAAATCCTGCAACGTTCATAATTTTAGGAGGCAGAATCCCAGTGCCAGCCACAGGCACCTGCCCACGAATGGTGGCCTTTTCCAAGGGAAAGAAAACTCAGCTCCCCAATTTCCTCCTCATTTTGGAGGTGGCATTTAGCACTCAAACTGAAGCCAGAGTTCTTCATATCATCAGCTTTGGTCTGGGTGAAAATCTATGGCATTAAGAATTATGGGCTATGTTATCAAACACTATGATTTAAAGTGGTGGATAGGTGAATTCACATCTAAGACTGGTCAGGGCAAGATGCTATTGCGACCTTATTTCTGGTTTGTTATATTTCCTTATGATGTTGTAAGAAAGAGCTACAGGACAATTTTGCACCTATTCATGCTTGCAAATTGCTGTCTCCTGCAGCCTTTAACTATGTTAGGAAGTGAAGTAAGAATCCATTAACTAGATAGTACAAGTAAACATTTGTCATGGGTCCGACAGCTGCTGAAGTCCTGAGGCTTTCATGCTTTGCCAGGTAGTAAATGCACCATGATGGAGGAGGAAGTATGAGTTTACTTGCCTGTTGGGTACATAAATTCTTTTGGATTTTGGTCATAGTTGCACAATATTAAACCTTATGAGTTACAAGCTATGAAACACCGTGACTTGGGTGGTGAAAAGGTAAATTCACATGCTAGAGTGGTCTGTAGTGTCCATCTTTGTAATTTGCTTTTTGTGGTATTTCGTAATGACTTTCTTAAGGTAAGCTTAAATCATAGAGTAGGTTGTCCTGTAAATATGAAAGATGCAAAGTACAGTTGCATAGGATTTAGGTAGTAGAGCAAATTTGGAGTTCCTGTGATGCTAGGGCTCTGAACAGGCTGCCAAGGAGCATCTGGATATTCAAAAATGAGAGCTAGAAACACCTTTAACTCCTGGTCACTCCTGGAGCTGGTCTCTTGAGGATGAGGGTTTAGCTGCAGATGAGGCTTAGGTGGTACAGCAGGTGCAGAGCTTTAGAGTTGGTCAGCAGCTGAACTAGGCAAGTGATGTGGGTTTATTCCAGAACAGCTTCCCTCTCTCCTCACCTCAGAACTCAGTAACATTGAGTAAAATGAGACCATTATTTGCCTGAAATACCAGGGTTTTTTCAGTTCTAAAAACTCTTTTAAAGATACAAATTAAAAAAGGATGCAAATGGAAATAGGATTTTGTTTTTAGGTGGGGTTTTTTTTCCTGTATCTTTTTCAGAGCCAATGCTCACAAGCATTAACACATTGCAGGAGCAGGCTGATGAGTTCTTCAGTTTAGCTTGAAAAAAAATCCCTTGCAGTATGGCAAAGAAAAGCCACCAAGAGTAGCAGCAGGAATACAGTCCAAACAGTCCCTGTTTCCTGAATAGTGAGAACGTGAAGAATGAGGATCAGTACTGACCACACACAAATGTAGAAGTGTGTAGTATTGTAGAATATTTTCAAAAGTATTACATGAGTCAATGACAAGCATACTTTTTACTTTTCAAAACTTGCCCAGCTGTGCTTCTTGGCCAGGGATGCAGGAGAGGTGCTTGTACTGCAGGCAGGGAGAGCTGAGAGGAGACAGCTCCAAAGTGCACAGCAAGTCTGGAGCCCCTTTAAAGCACAGGCTCTTTTGCATAAGCAAGATGCCCTGAGGAAATGGAGCTAAGGGTAGAGTGATGTCGACTTCCTCTCCAAACTTGCACTGAGCAAGAGAAACAGGACGCACAAGCTGATAGTGCAAGAGCAGCAGGCATGCACTTGCCTAGTCACAGTGGTATTGGTGCTGTTCAAAACCTGCAAGGGCAAGGTGAGGTCTGACCTGGCACTTTCTGTATGGGAGCAAGTGCTGGACTCTGGAGAGGGTTAGAGAACATGCTGATATGTTTAGTTGATAAGACAGACGGAGCCCCAGGGTTGGTGGTTCTGTTGAGAGGCTGCCTGGAGAAGATGCAGGCCAGTTTTCTGTCCTGACTCCTTTTGCGTGAGAACAGTTGCTGGACATTTTCAGTTTTGAGGCTGCACTTGAGGTGAGTTTGAATGTGTGATGGTGCCTTTAGCTGGCAAGGCAAGGACATAGCTCTCTCTGGTGGTGCTGTTGAACAGGGACAGAGGGAAGGTAAAAGCCAGCAACACCTTTTTGTCCTGCCACCTTTTGTGTGGGACCTATTGCTGGACATTTTCAATTTTGCAGCTGGGCACTGTGAATACTGAGAGACAGTGATGGTGCCCTTACTTTGCAAGGGAAGTGCATAGCAGTGGTGTTGGTTATGCTATGAGAAGCCCTGCCAGAGGAACATCAAGACCAGCAACACCAACAGCTCTCTGTCCTGGCATATTTTGTGTGGGAGAAATTACTGGGCATTTTCAGTTTTGGAGCTGGACTCCCCCAAGAATATAATGGTCCCTTTAGTGGACAAGGTTATATATATAGTGCCAGTGTTGATGGTGCTACTGAAAGGCTGCCAAGGGAATGCTCTTCAGAAAGCTCTTTTACAATTTTTACAAAAGGTGTTTAAAAATTTGCTGGTGTCTACTAATATTTGTGTGTGTCAAGTTCAGGGGTTTACCTGTGATACTACCAACAGTCCATCCTGAATGACACACTTTTCTTATTATTTTTAGTAGTTTTGTACTAAGTTTCTGTTTAAAAGTAGTGACTATCTGTTTAGGACTAATATGTTCTTAATTTGAAGTAAGGACAGATTTTTCTTAAAAGAAAACTGGGTATTGTATAAACTTAAATTATTTTTTTAAGGGCATAAGTTTGTTAGTTGTTATGTAGTTGTTGTTGAGGCTCTTTTTACAGGTATTTTTAGAGAGTGAAATTACAAATCTTTAGAGGCTGATGTTAGGGTTGGATGTTAATTGGGTAAATTTTTTTGGGGGGTCTTAAGTTTTTGTAGGTGATTGATGTTTGTCTAGATGAGTAGGTAACTATTTTGGACTTGTTGGTAATAAAACATAGGCATATTTTTTCTTTAGGTTATTAAATTAGTTAGGTTTTATTGGTGTGTACTTAATAAAGATTTTTATGTAGAACTTTTAGAAATTGCTTTTGTACATGTAAATTTTTTAAGTAGTATTGTTTTGTTAGGGATAAAATCTGATTTTTCATTATGAATATAAAGACAACATAAAAAGTAATACAATATGTTTACAAAATAATATATTTACACTGTGCAGGAATAAATTAGATAATACATGCAATTAGTAGTACATGAGAGATAGAATGGTGATTTAAAACAATGTATTATCAATTTTTAAAATACTGTACTATTATCTAAAGTTTATAATAGCTAGTAAGCCTCATTTTAAAGCAAGGGCATAGAAAAATATTCTTGGGTATGATTCTTTATTTTAAAAGGAGGTCTAGTTATTATTATAGGTTCAAATTTGGTAAGTTAAAATGATTTGAGTACAGTTTTGGTGCACAAAATACTTGGGTTTGGCATATTTCCTGGCTAGGTAAGACTAGGATTTGGCTAGGGTCTGGGCTTTAACTAGGAGAGTCTCCCTAATATATTCTAAAAACTTCTCAGTACTAGTAGTTAGTAAAGTTTGTTTTTTTTAATTATGCATGTTTTGTAGATAGTTATATAAAGATATATAAAAGTTTGAAAAGCAGCTGGCTTTGTTATTTATCTTTAGTTAAACAATTAATCATACTATAGACGAATAGTAAATGAGTAAAGTATTGCTTGTTTAAAAAGTCAGTGAATTCACATTATAATATTAACAACATAATTAGAATTATTAATATATTAGTAGTAACTGTCTTAAGAAATTGAGGTCATATTTTCTTAGATATTTATATATGACATTAAATTAAAAAAGTAAAAGAGAAAGTATTAAATAGTTTAGAACTAGTAACAGTTATAATATGGAATTGATATTCATTCTTTAGTGTTACTTATGGAAATAAAATAGTAGAGATTGTTCTTATTTTTGTAATAAAATAGTTGTATCTTGTAATTTAAATGAGAAATTTTTAACAGAAATTCATTTAGGCTTTATATTAGTCATTTGTCAAGGTAAAACAGCACATAAATAAACAACTACTGATATAGCAGCAATATGGATTTACTTGAGGCATTAAAGGGCTGTAGCTTTTTAAGATTGTTTGTACAATAGATTTGAGTTTGCCTTAATAAAAGTAATGGGATATAAATATTGAAGGTTAAACTAATAAAAAATTAAGTTATATAATAGTGTTATGAATTTTATATAAGTAATTTGGTTAGGTTAGTGGGTGTATAAGATTAATCCTTGCATATAAACAGTTACAAAGTTAGGGGTTTTAATTATTTTAAAGAGTAAGTTACTGTTTACTGTATTTGTGGTTTATTAATATACTTAAACTGTTTTGATATTAAGTCTAATTTTAATTTAAATGTGGCAAGGAAAAATAATTACACTTGAATCACTCAATAGTAGTACTGAAAGATTCACAACAAAATTACTTTGTTAAAACTGTGGAGTAAAAGAACTGGTAAAGGTGATAGTGGAGTTTCATGTACCAATTATAGCTGAGTTTTAAATAACTACTGTAGATAAAGTTCAAAGTTTGCTTTTAATGGGAGCAAAGGAATGTTAAATTTATGACTTCACTAATTACTCTCAGTAAATCATGTAATCTTGTTATGTTATCGAAATGTAGGAAGACACCATATTTACACGAACAGCTCTAAATTCTTCTAGTAACGATTGTGTTAAAAATTATAAATCACAGGTTAATGAAATTAGAAGGCAAATTTTAATAGAGTTTTGGTTATTACGCAGTGTTAGTTGATATTTTGATGTGCTCTAGTTTCAGCATGCTGTGCAGGCTACAATCCTGCTGGCTGAGGCTACATGGTGGTGGGTTTGCACCCTCCACAGCAGCAGTAGTAGCAGCTACAGTTAGAACTCCAGCCACTGCCACATGTGGGGAGGTAAAGGTCTGGTTCTTTTTTTAGGGTTGACAGGTCTAGGGTTAAATGGGTATTCTTTGTCTTCGTAAACTATAGTCTCATAAACTATCTTTTAAGTGGAGAGAATTTTAGTGGCTAAGGGTGGAGCAGCTGGGAGTGGTGCAGTGGGGCTGAGGGGACTACTGAAGATGTGGTTGAATTAGACTGCTTACTAAAAATTTCAATGAGTACACGACACACCTCGAGCAACTTAGCAGCTGTTAAATCGCAAGGAGTGGTTCCATCATAGAGTTTAAGACTTATGGAGTTTGAGACTCCTACAGAGTCTCAAAAAGACATGGGAAAAGCAGATGCAGGATCTGTATTAGGAAATTTTTTCTGCTCTGAGCATAAAAGGTCTTAAGCCCTTGCTTGGGTATGGCATGAGAATTAGATCTGATCAGAGCCTTAAAACTCTTATAAACATCTCTGGATTGTTTGGACATCTTGTGTCCTATCACATTCCCTGAAGCCTACCTGTTGTCATGCAGCAGGTGAAAATATTGGTCTCTCTCTGAGTCAAACCAGCAGCGCAGGCAGAGGTTCCAACTGCTCCTTCCTTGCAGGAGGACTATAAATCCCTAGGGTTTCTGCTTTCCCACAGCGGCACTTAGTGCTTCAGAGCATTCCAACCGCTTGACAAATTAGCTGAATCGCATTCCTCAACTGTTGGAAAAACCTAACTCTACAGAGATGAGGTAACTGAGAGGCATTTTTTAAGATTTTACCCCATTATCAACCTTGTACATGGGTGAGACACAGGAGATGTAAGACTCAACACCATTCTATTAGAAGTCAAACTGTTTCTTTGTTACATTATAAATGTTTTTCAGCGTATTGGCTTTTGTCACACAATGCTACTAATATTTCTAACAGCAATCACCTATTATTTTACCCTATGTAGTCTGCCTACAATGCATTTTTCACAGTTCTAATTCTCCAAAATATCTAGTCTGTTTACAAGGCCTTTATATGAAACTTGTTTACAGTTCAATTTCCCTGTCAACAATGTCTTCTCTATTCTGTGGGCTTTCTAAGTGAGTACACCTTATCTCAAAGTCTACATGCAGATGTACAAGACTATGTGAACTTTCAGTCAGGCTTTGAAAATTCTCTACAAATCCATTTCTCACAACCTGGCAGCAATTTGTGGGTTGTATAAGAAAGAGGACTGCCCCTTGAACGTGGTGCAAATCCAAGTTTCCACCAGTCGCAGAGCAGCAAGTGGCAGACACTTGCCTAATTTGTGTGCCTGTGCTTGTTGGTTTGCTCAGTCACAATAGCCTGACTTTTTCACTCTATTCCCAGCAAGCAAAGATGCTACTGCACCAATATGTTGGCTTCTTCCAGCATTAGATGAGATTCTACAAGAGATACAGTTTTCGATGTCTGCAGGAGGTAAAGCAAAAGCCTTCCTGGCTTGTTGATATCTTTCCATTTCACAACTGTAAATCACTAAAAGCTCCCTTTTGGAGAGAATACAGCGCTTAGCCTTAAATTTCTGTGTTTGTTTTGGTCAGTCTTCTTGGGGCAAAAGCCCTCTGTGTTTTCGGTGTTGCCAGCAAGAAAAGAAACTATGCAGCACCGTTCATGCGTTTTCCAGCCTTGGAAGGCATTCTGATAGAGGTGGAATTTTGCCATGTTTTCAGCACCAAGAACAAACGCCTTGTGGCCTAGTTGCTTCTTTTCCATGGCAGAGCTGTCAGCAGCGCCAAGCTCTCCTCTTCCGAGAGAATGCTGCACGCAGAGCTTGTGGCCTTGGAGGGGGTTCTGTGGCTTTGCTTGGAGCAGGAGCCCTGTGTGTTTTCTGTGCTCTCCAAGTGCAGAGAAGCTACTGCAGGACCACTCATGCCTCTCCCAGCCCCGGAAGACATTCTGCTGCACTTGGAGTTTTCCCATGTCTGCAGCAGCGAGAAGCAAGGCCCTGCTGCCAAGTTGCTTCTTTTCTATGGCAGAGCTGTCAGCAACTGCCAGCTCCCTTTTGCAGGGAGAACACTGCACTCAGCATTCTGTTTGTGTACTTGTTTTTGTCGATTTGCTAGCGGCATATGCCCTGTTGCTTTTCTGTGTTCCCAGGAAGCAAAGAGGCTACTGCAGCCCCATTTCTGCCTTTTCCAGCCCTGGAAGGCATTCTATTACAGTTGCAGTTTTCCCATGCCTGCAGCAGCAAGAAGCAAGGCCCTGCTGCCTAGTTGCTTGTTTTCCATGTCAGAGCTGTCAAGAACTCCAAGCTCTCTTTTGCAAAGAGAACACTGAACTCTGCATTTGGTTTGTTTGTCTTTTTTTATTTTTTTTTTTTTTTTTTTTTTCCCTCGGGGTAAAAGCTCTGTTGCTTTTCTGTCTTCCCAGCAAGTAAAGAAGCTACTGTGGCACTTTTTCTGATAGACTACTGGTTCTGACAGCACTGCAGGTGATACTGCCAAAAGCTCATCTGGAACTCCCCGCCCTACCATTTCCCCTTCCACACTAAGCCTTGAGGAAACAAGCTGTAATCATCTTGAATTTTCTGGCTCTTTGTGAATCCAATAATGGGCACTATATGATTAATGTCTTCAATGCTTCTGAAGGATTTTATTCTCCATAAGGAAGATTTTTTAGGTCTGCTTTGTTATGTCAGGAATCTATGGATAGGTTTCCACTGTCAAATCATATTCCGCCATCACCTGTCCACAGACAGGTGATGTGATTGCTGTTGGCACATGCCCCTTCAACCTGGTGTAGCTCATTTCCAGGCAGAGCAAACTTGCTGTCATTAGCAGCTTAGCTTCTAGTTAAGCTTCTCTGACAAATCATAAGGCTCACCCAGTTGCAGAAAGAGCAGCACTCTACTGTTAATGACACAACTCTTTCAAATAACATATCCCTCCTCCAGAAGTGCCAGGTAATGCTTGGGAATAAATTAGAAATTGCAGCCTATGTTTCTTGGTCCAGACCTGCCCTGTGTAATTTTCCACGGTGTCTACAACTGGCTCTGTGATGTAGGGTTCTTGGCTTGCTGGGTTGTTTTTGTTTTTCTCCCAGTGTGCCAGAGGCCTGATGGTGCACTGCCTTTACTGAGTGTGCTGCAACAGCCCTGGAGAACCACTTTATAGCTGCTGAATATACAACACACAAAGTAAGTAGAAAAGGACGTCAGCAAAGCTGAGAGCAGCCTCCAGACCACTATGGAAAAATAAGCTACTCCCCAACAGCAGGGAGATGAACAGTATTTCCATAAGGCACAAGATGCTGCTAAACCCCCACAATTTGACAAAGCATGAATGCAATCACTGCCTAGGTTAGAGTAATCCTTCTTGGACAGGGACCTTTTTTTCCTGGTGGAAAAATGGCAGGTGGGCCAGCATGTCAGACTTTTTCCTTCACCATCCTATGGCACATTGTTAGAGAATAGAAAACAACCAACTTGGTTGCTCTCCAAGTAACTCACACCTTAACGGGAAGCCTGAAGGGAAGTGCACGTGCCTCTGTGTGTGTGTGCATGTACAACTAGAGAAATATGTAATGAATGCTTTGATGACATTTTAGAGAAATGTGAGCTGGAAGAGAGAGGTGAAGGGTGAAGTACTGAATACACTTGTGAAAGATTTCCTGGATAGCAGATGATCCACAGGACCTGGACAGGCAGAGTATTTTTGCTTTGGTTTAGAAAAGGAGAGGAAACAGTGATTCAAGGAGCTGAAATATAACAGTGAAAAACAGGTGAGTTCCTTTGTTTTGGTCTTTTATTTTTGCATTGTGTTGTTATAAATGCATATTATAAAGTTGGCTTTTTTGCAAATATTAAAATGAATACTAGATGTATAATTGCACAGTATTATGTTTTATTAATAGAGTTTAGAAAGGTAATAAATGTATATTTTCTGATTGTACCATAGGGTTAACGGTAAAAAGACTAGGTTTATTTCTCTTTGTAACATCTAAACTGACCAAACCAGAAGGTATGGGGGAGTCACCTTGTAACCCTGCATAAAGGCTGCTGACTTTCCATTTCTTAATGACAATACCCAGAAACCTCTGGAGAAAGATTCATGAGACCCACGTTACGAGACAGAGTGGAGCCACCCACAAATGAATCCACCAGATAAAATGATTGGGGATACTTGAAACAGATAAAACTCGAAGAGAATGTTTGAATCATGCATTAGGGTCTATTGAATACATAAAACAGTGATTCTTAAAAACAGCAATCTAAAAGGGTGAAGGTGTGCTGCTGGCTGGCCTTGTGCAAAGCACCCTCGGCCGAGATACTTTTGCTTTTCTGTCTCCCAATTGCCTATTTTTAATTTTTTATTAAACTCATACATTTTTCTAAGAGAGTGGAACTCGTTTTTCCCACTGTTTTACAAACAAACGTAACCAGTATATATGTTAGCTAGCCAACAACAATTAGCTACCAAGGTGGCTGGAAAACTATTAAATCCCTAGGGAAAGACAATAGGTTCTGCTTTTAAAGTGCTCACAACAACATTCACGATGGTACAGCAGGCGTGCCTAATAGCAGATTGTCAGCCCAAAAAGCAGAGTTGAGGCACCCTCAGCAGCTGCAGCTCCAATCATGAAATTCAATAAAACCATGAAAAGGCAAGAGGGTAGAGACAAAAGGAGAAAAAAGAATATGAATTAGAATATGAAATCAATAAGTTTGGAATGAAACCTAAATTATCCTAAGTTGTACTTAGGATAGTACAACTATCCTCCTCTTACACTCAGTAGTGTAAGACAGAAAAAAATATTTTTTTTTCATGAAGCAGCGAAATGGCTTCACTGCTCCAGAACAGCTACACCTATTTTAACTGAAGGGGTTTTCTCTCACGCCCCCCCGCCAATAACCAGGGGCTACGTACAATAAAAGCAGGGAAAACCAGGGGATTTCCTGGGGGAAAGGGGACCGGAGGGTTTCCTACAGCACCCCCAGAGCCCGAGGGGCGCCCGCAGTGCCCCAGCGGACAGAACGGGGGAGGCGGGCAGGGACCACGGGCTGTCCTGTCCTCCGCTCCGACCGCCCTGCTCAGCGGGGCATCCCAGAGCACACCACACAGGATTGCGCCCGGACAGTTCTGGAGCACTTCCAGTGAGGGACGCCCCCGCTCCACCGCCCCCTCTGGGCAACCCATTCTGGAGATCAGGCACCCACACAGGAGGAGACTCCTTCCTCGTGTTCAGGCGGAACTTCCTGTGCATCAGTTTGTGCCCGTTGCCTCCAGACAGCGCCGGGAGAGAGACAAGGAGGGTTCCCGGCGGGCCAGGCCCCTCCAGGTCCCGTCTCGCTCCCGGTCCCGGTCCCCGCCGAGCGCCATCCCCGATCCCCGCACGGGATCCGCCCCCTCCCGCCGCCCGCGGGGCCCGCGGCGCAGTTACCGCGAGAGGAGCGCTTACCGCGAGAGGCGCCGGGAAGTGGGGCGAGGGCTGGGCGAGGTCTCGCGAGAGCAGGGCGGCTCTCGGGCATGCGGGCGAAGGCGGCGGCGCCGCGCGCGATTGGCGGGGCGCGTTTCCCCTCCCCCGCCCGCCTCCGGCTCGGCGCATGCGCCGCGCGCAGCCGGGCCGTGTCCGTGTCCCCCGGTGCGTGTGTCACCCGCGCGGGGCCGAGGCCGCGGGAGCGCTCCCGGACACCGGCGGCGCGGGAGGGAGGGCCCGACACGTGCGGCCCCCGCCGGGCGGGAGAGCCGCGATCGGAGCCGCGCGGGGCCCCGCATACCCGGCCCGGAGGCGGCCCGGCCTGGCCTGACCCGGCCGCCCTGCCGGGAGCAGCCGAGGGAAGAGGCGGAGGAGGCCCTCTCCTCTCCCGGTGTCCGTGTCCCTGCGCGGCGGCGCCCGCGGCCCGGAATGCGGTGAGGAGGAGCCGCCGCCGCCGGGAGAGACTTTACTTCCGTGTTGCCGGAGAGGCCGCGCCGGCCTGCGGGACGCTGCCGGCCCCGGCCCGGCCCCGTATGTATCGGCGCGGCCCCATGTGAGGCGGGCGGTGCGGGAGCGAGCGAGGCCCCTGCGCGGCCCGCGGGTGTCCGTCCCGTCCCGGGGCGAGTGCGCGGCGCCGCCGGGTCCCCATGGCGCCCTGAGCGCGGCGGCGGCGGGTTCCCTGGGCCGCGCCCTCGGCCGTGAGCGGGCTCGATGCCGAGCACCTCGGACGCGGCGGCCGGCGGCAGCGGGGGCAGCCGGGGCTGGGCCAGCGGCGGCAGCGCGGCGGTGGAGGCGGCGGCCGACAAGAAGCGGCTGCACCACCGGAGACGGAAGCGCTTCGCGGCCCAGCCGCAGCCGCCGCCGCCGGCCCCGCACCCGCTGCTGTTCCCGCTGCTGCAGCCGCCGCTCCTGCAGCCCCCGCTGCTGCAGCCGCCGCTGCCGCCGCAGTCCCTGCTCTTCCTGGCGGCCACCGGCGCCTCCTCCTGCTGCGGGGACGGCGGGGAGCGGAAGCGGCCGCGGGGCAAGCGGCGCTCGGGCTCCCGGCACAAGCGGCGGCGGGGCCGCGGCGGCGGCGGCGGGGGCACCCAGGAGGCGGAGAAGCGGCGCGGTAGCGGCGGGCTGAGCACTCTGGTGGAGGAATACGACGACGTGAGCTCCCAGTCCGAGGGACTGCTGGGCAGCGGCGCGGCCGGCGGGGGCAGCGGCGGGGGCAGCCCGGGCTCCTCCTCGGGCGGGGGGACCCAGCGGCAGCGGGGCGAGGCCGAGCGGAGCGGGCGCTCCCGCCGGGACCACCGCGGCAGCAGCGGGCGCTCCAAGGAGCGGCACCGGGAGCATCGCCGGCGGGGAGAGGAAAAGGCGCAGCAGGAGGGGGCGGCGGCGCCGACTCGCGGGGCGTCCGAGCCCTCCTCGTCCTCCAAATCCCGCAGCCGCCACAATCACACCGGGAGCCAAGACCGGGAGGGACTCAAGAGCGGCAGCAGCAGCGGCGGGGGCAGCGACGGCCGCAGGAAGGGCTCCCTCGCCTCGCCCAGCAGCGGCAGGAAAGACCGGGAGAGCAAATCGCACCGGAGCCGGACTAAAACGGCTAAAGAGCCGCCGTCGGCGTACAAGGACCCTCCGAAGGCTTACCGGGACGACAAGCCCGAGCCCAAGGCGTACCGGCGGCAGCGCTCGTCGCCCAGCCCCGGCCGGGATGACAGCCCTCCTCTGCACCGCTCCTCGCAGAGCCAGCGCGGCCGCAAGTCGCTCAGCCCCGTGGGCGCCCGCTCGCCGCTCAGCCCCTACAGCCGGCGCCGATCCCCCAGCTACAGCCGGCACAGCTCCTACGAGCGCGGCGGGGACGTGTCGCCCAGCCCCTACAGCAGCTGGCGCCGGTCGCGGAGCCCCTACAGCCCCGTTATTCGGTGAGTCCTGGCCCGGGGGCCACGGCGGGATGGAGGGGGAGCGGGGTGTGGAGGAGGGGAGCAGTGACTGGGACAGGAATGCAGGCCGGGGAGGTTTGCATCCAGAGCAATCCTCCCTCTTGCCGTTTTGCTGCCAGAAAGCTGGGGTGAGGGGCAGGGGAGAGGAACAAGCAGAGAGATCTTCCTGTCCTGTCTCTGGGGGAGAAAAGGAGACGCGGGTGCCTATAGCACTTCTGCGGCCAGTTTCTCTCTGTGGGAGACCACCTGGCTAGAAAAAGGCTTTTAAATGTTCAAGGACAACATTTTCAGGTGAGAGTGACTGGAGGAAGATGCTCCTTGCAGGACAGGTTTTCTGAATGACCGACTTTGATTTTTAAATCTTTGTTTACAAAGTACAGACGTTCTGTGGTACATTTTATGTATCCTGTTTCTGGGTAAAATAGGATGCATATAGAATATATCTGTGTTTGGTTTAATTTCTGCTAATCTAAAGAGAAAGCCAGCTGACAGGCAGTTTGTGTTTAAAGGGTTTTCTTGTTCTTTTTAGAGGTCTATAGAAGTACTTGGACTTTCTGTCTTGCTAGAAAATTGAGTCAGTGTTGTGTTTTGATAAATTGTCTAGTACTTTACATAACCCATGAAAAACATAAGCTCTTTTCCTGGCAAGGTGATGCACGTGTATATAATTACTGTAGGCTTGCAAATAATTTTTCTTCAGTGTTAATGGGAGCTCAGAGTGTAAAGGTCAGCATTGCTTGAGTTCTTGAATTTTATGTGGAGAGGAAGCGTGGGCTTTATCTTTCTAATCAGATGCAGGTGTGGAATTGAAGCTCTTCAGAATATTTTAACGTGCCGAAAAATACATTGGAAATTTAAAAGTACTTGCTTGGTATGTGTTTGTAACTAAAGATTTTTAATACCTATATTGGAATCTTAGTATCGCCTCCTCGTTTGTAGACCTACTTAAATTCATGTTTGGACTTCAATTTTAAATGTATCCATCAATATGTGGTTCCACTGACAAGAATTTTGTTTACAAGGCATTACCTGGTGGGTTGTCTGAGAACTGTTCTCTGGCATTTTTAGTAAGCTCTTTGTGTTGATCGCCATTTGGGGTGTCCTGTAGTGTATCCAGGGAACAGGATAAAGCTGATCCGTGTTTCACTGACTCTTGGTACAGTCTGCTGTCCTGGGTGTATGTCAAAAGCTGTTTAAAGAGCAAAGTAACAAAGCTGTGTCCTACTTTGTTCAGAGAGATAGAGTCAAAGTGCCTTGGGATAAGAATAGTGATTATCTAAAGGTGTGGTTGCATGGAGTAATTTTGTAAGCAGTAGGGTGTTTCAAGAAGAAAACACTGTAATTGATCTGAAAACATCATGCTGTTCTTCTGTGAGAATCTGTTACAAGTGGTTAAGATACACTTTCAAAATGATCTGAATAATAGTGTAGCAGGAATATTATGTGCATAGTTTGATTTAAATGCCCTAGTAATCAGTTTATTTTCTGTAGTTGCCTTTATCCTGGAATAGGAAAGCTAATAATGATGCACAGAATTTTGTATATGAGTAGGAATAGCTCAGTATTTAGGAATAGTCAGATTGACTGCCCAGTTAAGTTCAGGGTTCTGTCTTATGCACTGACTAATTGGGCTGTAGTAGAGTTTTGTAGGAGTGTTCTTTTCCTCTTGGTAGTGGGCCTGTGATTTGAAGCATGAGAGTTTAAATCTCGATTTTGGTATTCACTCTGTCGTGAGTAAGTTTTTCTTGTGCCTGCAGATCTGTTTCTAGGAGTTTGCTTTATGACTCCCCGCCTTTCTTCCTCCATCCAGTTGAATTGTAATTTGTGTTCAGTTTTCAGCTGCTTACAGACAAATAAATGCAGACTGTCAGATTTACAGGAGAGAGATTGGAATGGGTGAGTGAAAAGGAGAGGTTTCTATATGTAGAAATGAAAGGTCCTAAGAGGGCATTCATTGCAAAAATGTCACTTTCATAGAAAACAAAAGAAACCTAAAGTGTGAAGATAAAATCAGTTGTTGATAATGTTTATCTGTTGTGGAGAAATGAAAGCCAGTGATTTTTTCCTTCCATACAGCTATTGATGGTAATGTGTATTGCAGTAACAGTGGGGAAATAGGAAGGGGTTTATACTTTTTTTTTAAACCATTCAAAACTATGTCATAATCGCTTTTTGCTTGACTTTTTAGTACTACAGCCAAAATGCTGAACATTTTTGCTGTCCTCTTTGATAATGATACAGTGGCCTTAGACTTGATAGAGTATTACTGTTTCACGGAGGCAACAGCTTCTTACAGCACCGGTGTTCTGCATCTAGATGATTTAAAGGCTTAATTCTGGGCTTGTATCCAGCTCTAATGATGTTAGGACAGTAAGAACTTTGTATATGACTATTTCAGCCTGCAAGTCTTTTTGCTTTTGTTGTTTTATGTCTCATATATGTGTCTTCTCTAATGTTATGTAAATTACCCAGTTATTTGGGTATGTAGAAAAATATTATGAAGCAGTTCTAGCATGCTTGGAAAGCTTGTGTGCTTAGTGGTGATTTTTTTAACCTAGATGTCTGAGCTTCTTAGGGAGAGACTTGTAGTAAACAGCTGAAGAGAAAGAAGTGAAGTCAGCTTTGCTTGTTTGGAGCAGCAACAGTGTGTTGTTGCTGTGAGGTTTGAATTGCACTACTGACTTTGCTGTTTTTAGGTGATGTTTGGCTCTGGGTTCCAAGGAAAAGCAAAGACACAGGATATGTGTTCCATATTTAGTGATTTCTCTTTGAGTGACTTACTGCCTTTTCCATTATAATAGCAAGAAAAGTCTGTGTTTTAGATTAACTGAGCTGTATTCACTTGTTGGACAAAACTTTACTTGCTGCTGGTGGATTTGTATTACCCTATTTTTTTGTGGATAGGGTAACACAGCTAGCTGTTCTAAAGTAGCACATGCATATTTTCAAAATGGATATTCTTCCAAAAGCATGAGGTGTTTATTTCTCTGCTGGTAAAATGACTGGATTAAAAAAAAAAATCTTAAGCAAACCCTATGGTTGACAGAAAAAGCAGACACAGTCTCATGCTTCCTACAATTTCATGCTAAGCCAGTTTCCGGAGAACTACTTTTTGTAACTTGAGTCAGGTCATATGTTATGTGATCACACATTTAATTCAGTTAGCAGTATAGATGAGTAATCATATTTTTCCAAATTTGGATACACCTACCCATGTGCTTAGATAAGAGTAAGTGGGTGGAGCACTACTAGCATAGTACTACTGTGTGCTTAGATGTTGCTTGTAGCAGATTTCATTTTGGTACTAGAGAGTCATCTCGGTCTGTATTGGTAGCTAAGTCTGTAGTAGTGAGGCTCTGCAAGATATGGGTCATTTATGTGCAAAATCACAACAAGTGTAGGGAAAAGAGTAAAATACATATTCAGCTAGTAAATGGAGAAGCCGAGGTGCCATACACTGATATGAAAATAACTTTAATTCCAGTAATGCTACTGCTTTTGAATTTAAAGGATTAAGAGGGAATTTGAGTTCTGCCCCCCTCCTTGATTAGTAAAAATAGGTTATTATTTTTTTTAATTTAATTTTTGTTTAGTAAAACTGTATTTGCAGAATTTTAAAATGGACCACTCTAGGTTTTCACTGTTTCGAGTAGCTAATTTTTCCAGTGCACCTTGCTGGCCTTTGCCTTTTGCTCATGTGCCTTTCCTTTTCCTTGTTGCTGCTGCTTCTTTCCTTATTTGAAAAAGGAAATTTCATTTGAAAAATTTAACTTCAAATGTGCTTGAAACACAGATTTTTGAGTTGACTTGACCTGTTGCTTGTTGATTTCTTTGTAGGCGAAGTTCTCATATGAAAATAGAGGGTTTTAAAGCAGGTTCAAGAAACAAAAGCGCAGCTCAGTTTGCCAGTATGTATTGGAGTATTGGAGACCCTTTTAAAGATTTACAGTTTGAATCAGGAGGGCAGGTTATGTTGTCTTCCTGTACAAAGCAGCTGAGTAGGAGGCTGGTTACAGAGCTCCATAGAATATAGCCTTGAACTAGGGGCTAGAGAAAATAAATAAATTTAATGAATAAGGTGTCAAGTGGAAGAATACTATTACTGTAATGGCATAAATAAATGTACTATATGTTTGCCTGCTAGAGCAACCTGGAAAAGCTATACTATGAGCTAAAGTGTTTTGTCAAGGTGGTTTATGTTACAGAGGGATTGTAAATGATTTGGAAGGTCTGTAGTGAAGCCGGTTGATTAAATTTAGGTCTCTTTTCAAATACACTTGCTGTGCAGGGAAGGATGGCAGTGCTTAGTCAGTAGTCCAGCATTACCTGTGGGTTAAAGAAAGAGCTGGGGTACAGCGGTTGTTTTAACCTCCTTTGAGCTGTTAAGTTTCTTGGGTTTTGCCTTCGTGTTCTCATAAATCCCTTTGTGTTCTGCCTTGTTAAAAAGTTACTGACAAAATCAGTTCCCTTGTTCAGCTCACAGACCCTTAGGTATTTCAGCTATAAAATTGTTTGTACTTAGGTAACTTGTAGCTGGCCACCAGCATGATGGATTTAGCTTGTTCTTGAGGCAGTTAAGAAGAAAAGAGGTTTTCAAGTTTAGAAACATGAGAAGATAACACATGATCGTTCTGATTTGTCAATAAAATGTAACTCCTTTTTTGGTGTTAAGGAGGTATTGCAAGGGGACAAAAAGAAACACTAGAAAAATAGCATGACAAGAAACAACGTGTAAGCTGAATGAAATGTATTCCTGAGAATCTGATGTAGGTAACAGTTTTCTTTCCTCTCTGGTTTCAAATACCAAGACAGTAAAAGATAGCACTCTAAGCTACTATTTGGAATTCTTTCATTCCCTGCTCAAGAATGTAAGTGGCATTGTAACAGTAGACTTTTCTCTTTGTTAAATTAATCAGTAAATTTACTGTTTGCTGATTTATTAGCGTGAGTGAAGTGCAATAAAATGTTGCCTATCAGGAAGAAGAAATGTTGTAACAGTTTTGAAACTGTAATTCAAAATGTTTTGATACCTTGAAGTACTTTTTTCTAAAATGACTAAGTGCATTGTAAGAAGCAGAGAAACAATGAATACCTGTTTGTTTTATGAGATGTTTGGTACCAGGCAAAACCAAAAAATTAAAAAGAAAGAACTGTGAGACCTAAACCAATATTTTTTCCCCCTCATCTTTGAGGGCATTATTTTTCTTGGTCTGAAAAGTGGAGTTTTGGTTTCAGGGTGACTTCCTTACTAGTGCTTTCTTCTTCCGTCACTTTCTTTAAATTTGCCTCTTCTCCTATGTGGTTTGTAGATAATACCTTAACGGGTTTTCTTTTTTTTGTTTGTTTGTTTGTTTGGTTGGTTGGTTTTTTCCTTTTATTTTATAGCTATAATGTAATTTCTTCCATGTCCCTTTCCAGCTAGTCTAGTTGTGCTCACAGGCTTCTTAGTTGCCATCTCTAGGGACGAAATGAAGCAGCCTTAGAACTTACACCATTGATACTTATGGTCTTCAGGTACATCAGTTTTGGTTTTTTTTATCCCCTCCATATATAAAACCACACTGATCTGTATATAGCAGAAGAGATTTTACAAGTGTCATGAAGTGTGGCAGTTGCCTCTCTGTAGGGATCTGCACTTGTGTGAAGTGAATTAAAGGTGCTGATAGAAGACTATTAATGGCTTAAGTGGCAAAGGTTCTCTGAAATGGGGCAGAACTTCTGGATGCAAACAGGGAGAAGCATCGAAGGGAAGTTACTTTCTTAGTAACTTAGGCTTCTTACTAGCCTGTCCACTTGGGTGTTAGCAGCACATGCTGGTGCTTTTGTTTAAGAGAGTGAAACGTGGCCTTTAGGTTTAGTAAACTTACCAATCTCTCCTTACTTTAGGAAGAGAAATTTGAATTGCATTGTTCGACGTATTTGCTTTTTGCAGTGCAGGTCTGTGCAGTTGTAGCCACTGTTCTTTTGTTTCTTTTTACTGTTAAAAACAAGCTGCTGCCTACCTCTGAAATAGTCGGTGTCAAATGTCAGACAAGGCATTTTACATGTGTATATATGCATGCACACACATTTAATAGTGCTGGAAGATTTAGACTGTGTACCTCAGATGTCTCTCCTGGTGTTTCTTCAGGGTCTGACAGGGCCGTCAGTGTCCTATTAGAGGGCAGATACTGCCTGTCATGTGAGAGCCTTTCTGTGCTGTGACTTCATCTTTTATGTCAAATGGTAGGTCTGAACAGAGTGAGCTGGCTGGTTTTATTGTGTATAAGGCAATATTTCTCCACTCTGAGTACTGTGTAAGGTAAAAGGAAAGTGTGTAAATGTGTCCATTTTTTTGGGTTTGTGCCATTTTTATAGGTGAAAATTTGTACGTGAGTTGTCTAGTCTGTTGGGACTTGTGAACTACATAGATGAAGGAAAGTGCAAGTTGAGTGTTTGAAAAGATTATTAGGCTTATGAAAACAGTAGGTTTTATCATTGTAACTTCAATAACTAGTACTTTTGACAAATCTGCTTTTTACTTCAAATTCAGGATTCGTCTGTATAGTTGAAAAATGTTAATGTTTTTCCTGTATTCTCCAGGGTCCAGCTCAGTGGTTCAGGTACAGCAAGGATTCTTGCTAAGGTTTTTGGGGTGCTAAAGGTACTACATATAGATAATAGAATAGTTTTTTCTGACATAAATAATGAAAAGTTTTTGGAAAATTTAAACCAGTGCAGAGATTATAATCAGTCAACATATTTCATAACTAGGCTGCTATAATTTTGATCCGATGTTAAGGGCTGTATTAGGTACTGGGACTGAAATGTAGCTATTGGTGTAAATGCATATCTGTGGTCCCCACATGAATACAGTTCTGACATGAAAAAGTTGTGCAGTTGTCACGTGGAGTGAAACCACCGTAGACGGTGATTGGGTTTGGTGTTTTTTTAGCTGGGCTTGCATAAATTCATGTTCATGTCCCAAACTCTCTTGACTAGTATTGGTAAAGTACAGACATCAATCCACTGTCAATTCTTATTTGTTTTTGAACTGTAGAAGTTTAGGTTATTTTTGCTCTAGGTTTTCAAAACTGCCTCTTCTTCACTGAGTTATGGTAGCTAATCAGATTATCAGATTAGTTGTCACTGATTTGAACAAGTTTTTTTGTTTTATCCTTAGCAGTGAGTGAAACAAACCTGTTTTATTTTGTACCAAAGTGGAACAGAACCAGTCTTGGAATCAGGCATGGTGTCTCACTGTGTTAGTTTTAGCTGCTACTTCTCTTTTCTAGTGCATGTGAAATTTTGTCTGTATTTGTTAGCTATGCAATTACTTTTTTTGTTAGGTATCAATCAAAATGAACATACCATACTTATAAAAGAAATAGGGCTCATTGACCTTTAGGGCATGTTTTAAATTCAGTACAGGTTGCAGTGAAGTACTTGGGATGGAGATTGTCCTGCAGGTAATTGGAGAGAGAGAGAGTCAGTCTGAAATAGCCGATTCATAAACAAGATGTGCAAGGAAATTTTTTCCATGACAGGTCAGTGACATCCTTGCAAATGATGCACCATTTATAGAAGTCAGTTTAGGACTAACAGGGACTATTAGCTTGTGCTTGATGCTGGAGAAATGTAATTATACTGATTCCAGGGTGGGTGCAGATCTGCAGCAGTAACATCTCTGTTTGAGATCTTCAGTGATTCTTCTCCAAAAATGAGACAGCAGTGTGAGGAGAGCTCTGGTCTAGCTTTTGAAGTGTGTATTTTCTAGATTTTCTCCCTTATTCTCCCTGCTACATTGTCTTAACTCAGTATAATGGAACTTTGTATCTTTTTAGTTTTACTCCTGTTTGGCCAAACCTCTGAAAATATTGTGTAGGATTTAGTACTTATGTTTTCAAAATAACGAGAAAAATTACTTCAGCAACAGGATTCATAATGGAGAAATGTGTTTTCAATGGAATTTTTGTGCCCAATATTATGATTCTATTTGGTGTTTATTAGACATGAACATTAATATCTCTTTACTGAGTGAACCAAGCATTAGATTTTGGTTAAAAATTGTTAGAAGAGAATTGTGAGACTTCTTTAAATTAAAGTGTAGAAAATTTTAGGATTATGATTATTGTTGTTATTATTATCCTTTTGTTATCCTGCTGTGCCAGAAAATCCTATAAAGTCTGCTTCCTGGCATAGAATTGAACTGTGCTAGTTTCCAAGAGTTATCTTCATCTGGGATTTTATTTTTTTTTCTTTCATGAGTCTTTAGCCATTTGGATCAATTTTACCTGTAGAATTTTGAAGCTTGTGCTGTTCCATATAGTGTGCATATACATTGTTTTCAGTCACTATTGATTGATCTGAGTAACTTTTTATTGGGTAAGAGTTCTTGCATTATAAAAAGAAGAGAGTGTAAATTTAGAAATTAGTCAGTATTGCACACAAAAGAAATGTTATTGTACTAAATTAAATATTTGTTCAGTTGAAGCATTGAGATATAATTTCTAGTGTTGATAATTAAAACTGAATTGATTTAATTGTCAGTAAAATTAAATATGGTGTGAGATGGATAGTCTTGATCATAAGGATTGTAGTTGTCATGCTTTTTGTTTGTTTATGGGGTTTCTCTTTTTTTGTTGTTGTTGGTTTGGTCTGGGTTTTTTATTTCCTTTAGCTTTGGCAGCCTCCATACACTGGTGTGATCTTTTGAACTCTGAAATTCTTGAATCTTCAGGAGGTCTTATTTTTGCTATTGCTTGATACTTTTTTCTTTGTTCAGCTGATGAATACTAGGTGTTTTTAATCCTGAGTATGCTTTTTCCTCCTCTTCAAATGATAAGCAGAATAAATTTGCTCGAACTTTAATCAAGAAAATACTTGTAAGTCTGATAAATATCCTTGTTATTCTTGGTATGATAAAATGGATTTAAACCCCAACAGTTAATTTGATTCATTTTATAACATTACTGTGTGGTAGCAGTGGATTAGGTTACTTTACTTGTTCCATGCCTTTCAGCTCAGTTTTTCCCCTTTATTTCTTAATGAACAACTGACTCAAAACTAGTACTAGGCAGATTAGAATATCCCTTTGAAATTTTGAATGAAAAGTCATTCATATGAAACGGTATTGTTTTGCAGAAGAAATTTAAGATTTCCCCCCCCCCCCATATTCTAGACAATTTTCTTGCTATGATTTTGTAGACAGCTTAGATATTTTTCTTGTTCCTATTAGTGTCTGCATTCAGATGCAGCTACAGCACAGGCCCATTTGTGGGTTGTGTTTGCTTGTCAATGGCTGTAACAAATACTGGTACTTGAGCTTTTTCTGGGGGGAGGTTGTTTTGGTTCTTTTTGTAGTTGTACAATTAGATTTCAAAAAAGGAAAGCTGTCTTTTAGTTGACTACATTGCAGCCTTCAATATTCCATTCTTTTTTTTTTTTTTTTTTTTTTTTTTTAGTATTCAATTTTTTTTGTCAGTTAACATATTTTAATGATATGGGAGTGAAGATTCAAAAGTTCCTACAATTAATGCTTCAGTGTTGCTTAGATTTCTCTCGTGCTGTTGTAATTTTAATTTCATTTTGTTGACTTCTGACTATTTAGTCAGTTGAATTTTTCTTAAATACTGTATATACTAAAGGTGTTTGAACAAGTTGCATACATTGATATTTTCTTTAAGGAGAAAAATATCTCTTAAATAGTGAGGAAAGCAGAACATTTCTTGCCTTATATAAGTATTGTATTTTGCAGTTTTGTGAGAGGAGAAACTATACCTAAGGGTTTTAATGTTTTCTGACAGAAAGGTGTAGAATCTTGATTGCTTATCTATAGATTTTTATTTTTTTAATGCATGTTCTTTCTTATTTCATAGACTTCTGTTTATTCTATGAACATGGTGATAAGAGTTGATTTTAAAAATGCAATTTGTCAAAAAGGTAGATGTGCTGGGAAAGCAGCTAGACTTAATTTACCTGGGTAAATCTTTACTTTTTTGAAACAGGAGATCAGCAAAATCTCGAAGCAGAAGTCCTTATTCATCAAGGCACTCCAGGTCTCGTAGCAGACACAGATTGTCTCGATCCAGAAGTCGTCATTCAAGTATTTCTCCGAGTACATTGACTCTGAAGAGCAGCCTGGCTGCTGAGCTGAACAAAAACAAGAAAGCAAGAGCTGCTGAGGCAGCCAAAGCCAGTGCTGCAAAAGCTTCCAATACTTCAACACCTACTAAGGGAAACACTGACACTGCTGCAAGCACACCTCAAGTGAACAATGTTAAGGACCTGAAGAAAATCAAAACTGAGCATACACCTTCTCCTACCAGCAGTGTAAATCTGAAAAACGACAAGGCAAAAACAAAGGTCTCACTTCCTGAAACAAAAGTGGAAAATAACTTAATTGCGGACAAAGTTACTAAACAGAAGCCTGCAGCAGTGAAAGAGAATAAATTGACTGTTGTGAAACAGCCGCCGGCCCCTATAAAAGAGAAAGTCAAACCGAGTACACCAAGTGTAGCAGCCAAGGAGAAGGATCGAATTGTTGCACTACCGACCTCCACACTGCCACCCTTGCCTTTGCCTCCCACACTGCCTGAAGATAAAGAAACTGATAGGTGAGTTGGGACAGAGATTTGCTTTTGGGATTGTTTGTTCCTTTTTATAATGGTTGTTGTTATTTCCTTTGGAAAATAAATACAAAACTGTATACTAGATCAGGCTAGTTCTTGCTCTTCGGCTGTTTGACTGGTGATTATTAGTGAGCTGGAGGAATTTGATCTTAAAAATAATTTAATTAGTTCTTGAAAAAAGAAGAGTTTGGTCTAAGAAAAATCTTTCTATAAAAAGTCTACTAAGGAAGTGTTTTCAAAATGGCTGATACATAATAGCTATGGGACTACTAAGAGGATGCATTCAAGGATTTCAAGTTTGGTGTGAAAATATACATACTTCTGAGGAAAAATTGAATTCAGTAGAAATATGTGAAAATTCTTTATTTAGCTGGGATTTGAAGAAAAGATTCTCTTCCCTTTGAAAGGCAATTGTTTTATAGCTGGGCATTACTTTAATGTAATTTATTTTAAAGATCGGTATTATTTTGAGTGTATAATGGAAGTGAGGTTCATGGCTTGTCATTTGAGTTAATTTTGAAGTGTAAAATTGGTCTGTAGTGAAGAAATTAATTTCTGTGTTCCAAGTGTCATCTGAATTTGTCATCAGCCTATGTTAAGTCTGTAGTCCTGACAGAGAATCTGTGCTGTGATTTGTATTGGAAGATTATGCTGTTACAGAAGGTGTTTTTTGTTTTGTTGAACTGAAGGTGCTACGTGTCTCTCACAGGTATGCAAGAAATCACAAGTAAGCCAGAAATTTTTAGCTAGAGGCAAAAATGGTTTTCTTGTGTTTGCTGGTAATTTTAATTTGTATTAAACATTACGGATGCATAGAAGTCCTTAGGAAATTAATACAACCTAATGTAGTATTAGACAGCTACACATTTTTTTAAGTTGTGAAAAAAATAATTTCTTGCCCTTCAGCATTAAACTCTAGCAAATGTAATAATGGTGTAGCAAATGTGTGATTGCGTTTACATTTGTGACTGAGCCATCCTCTACGTAAATGAGAATCCTGATACTGTGAGCAAGATTTACTCTTTTAACTAAAAGCTAGTTTATCTAGTTTAACTAAAAATGACTGGCATTGCAGTATTAATTGCAACAACATGAAATGAGATTTCATATTGAAGCTGGCTGGTTGCTTATTATTATTATTATTGTATTTTAATGGATTGCCTTTTTAAAGTTTGCTAAAATAAGGTGGTCAGCTGCAATTAGCCAGTGGTTCTTTCAGCACTGGGCTCATTCTCCTTTCAAAACAAAAGGCCTACTGCTTGCAGACAGCTGCATTAGAAAGATTAATGAGAAGTAATGGAACATTTTTTATGCTTTGCTTAGTTTTGCCTATAGGATGTTATAAACTTCAGATCAGAAATTTTAAGTCATGATAAAGCTTAAGTCATCAAAGGAAGAAGATCAATTTTTTTAATGGCGGAGGAGGGCAAAGGTGTTTACCTTGGGATCTGAGTTACTCTGGGGAAGTTGTGTCAATAAAGAAAGGTTGAGCTCAGTGCTATGCAGAACTGTCTGGTTCCTTCAGTAAGAATCTCATGAACCCACAAACAAGTGACCTAAAGGAACATTAGTGTTGCAACACCACAGTGCAGGTTAGGTGAAAGGGAAAATTGCCCTGCTTGTCAATGATGTGTGATTTAGCTGCTCTTGGCTGCCTCTGTTTTCATGTGCCACTTTTAAAATCTATGTCAGAACCTTTCATATGTTATGCTTTCACTGATATTGAAAGTTTTGGGGAAAGTTATGAGAAAAATACTAATATATGAGCTTCAAAAATAAGGGGGTTTTAATTGCCATGCACTGCACTAAGGTGGTTTGTTCTTTATAGCATGTTAACCATTACATTAGTGGTGAGGGCAGTCTGTGCTTCCTTGTGATGCTTCTTTAAAATGGGGCAGTGGCAGTATAGGAAGTGGTAAAAGACATAGAAGTGTTCAGCTTTCAGAGAGAAGCATAGACATGCAAAACACTGGAATGCTTTATTTGAATATGTAGGGATTACTCATAGCAAGAAAAGTAAGAAATAATGTATGCATTCTCTGTTATGGAAATTGGCAATATCTTTCCATTTAGCGAAGTTCCTGCTTTATCTGTGAAACTAAACACGTAAGAAGTCATAGAAAAACCATCACAGAGAAGGATGAATAGTGTGATTTGGCAAATGCAGCTAACTTGGAAAATGTCCCCTCAAAGCATGACTTAAGTTTTATTGATACAGTGATGGAAATTAAGAGTGAATACTGTGTGAGAGCCTGTAGGGGAGAAACAATTGTGTAATTATATAAAGTTTAGAGATGGTCATGGCTTTAAAATTACTGGATATGCAGTAGCTGAACAAATCTAGCTAAATCAAAAGAAGTTCTGGTAAAATGGAGCCATGTACTTAGGAAAAAAAACAGTGGAGCCTTTATGATTCCCCATTAGAATGGGAATAGCATTTCTAAGATCACTGTGTAATTGTTAAAAGATGGTTTATGTGTTTTTGGGGATTCTTCTCAAGACAGATGAGCAGTATCTGTTATCTAATTATGGTTGGTTAAAAATCAGTCAGATATCAGTAACTCATGTGAGAAAATCATTGTCATTTTTTCATCTGATTTATTTTTTCCCCACTTGATATGCATGCTGATCACTAGAAATGTGTTGAATCTGGAATGTTTCAGCAGATGTGTACAATTAGAATTTGTAAATGAGATGATGTGGACAGCCTTGCAATGCCCCGCAGTGTAAATGTAAGCATGAAGCTCATTATCTGTGGAGACCGATTTTAGAGAGAGCTGGGTTAGTCAGATCTTCTCCCTCATATGAGAAGTCAGAGTACCGATTTTCCCACTGTACTTTCGATGTCTGGCAGCACCTGAGCTCTAAATATTTTTAATAGTCTAGGCCATAAGCTTGGAAAGAAGCTTATGTGGCAGAAGTCTAGCCTGGTAAGACTCCCTGTGTCATCTGACCTCAGCTTTCACCAGAAGAGTCTGATTTCACAGTTCTTTAGAACTGTGATTTTTAGTTGTGCATCTTCCATAGAGCTATTTGTGAGTCATTCATCCAAATCCTGCTGATTTTAAGACCAGAGATTTCAAGTGTTGGTGCACTGACAGTCTAGAATGTATTTTAAAAAAAATTTCTACGTCTTCAACTTATTAGCAAAATGTGGTGTTTTTTTAATAGCTTGAGAGAGAATCTTTCAGTGAAGACAGTTAAAGAAACAGAGAAGAAACTTCGCCACCTACTTGCAGACTTGCCACTTCCACCTGAGTTGCCTGGAGGAGCTGAGGTACCCAAAAGTCCTGAAGAAAAGAAACCAGCAGTTCAGTTACATACCAAGAGAAGACCAAAGTACGTTTATTAAACTTCTTTTAAAGCTTACCAAGCAAGTAGAAATAATAGTTTCTTTAAAATATGTTCTTGTCCAAAGAGTTTTGCTTTTTGACATTTTTAATATTACTGTTGACTCAAACTGCATGGTTTATTGCCACTTACTGGTAATAAGACAGTTAACTAATAATGTTTCAAATAGTGTTGAGGCTGTCTTCAAAGTTAAGACAGTGCCTAGATAGACTAGCTGTATTCTTAAAAATATTTGTTGCTTTCTAGAATATGTGGACCACGACATGGTGAAACGAAAGAAAAAGAAATAGACTGGGGAAAGCGCTGTGTGGATAAATTTGATATCATCGGTATTATTGGTGAAGGCACTTATGGGCAAGTTTACAAAGCCAGAGATAAAGATACAGGTAAGTTCAAAAAAAGTATATGTAATCCTACAATTTTAAATGAACAGGATGGTTTTGGTTTTGTTTTATGTTGAGTAAAATTTGTTGTTTGTATTCTGCCCTCTTATGTTAGGAAGGTTTTTAGTTGTTGGTGTGTTCAATTTTAAGTCCAGCTTTTATCTAAATCAGGAATTACTGTTTGCTGCATTGGAAAATCATTTATCTGTAAAGCTGTGGCTGAAATCAAGCTGAGTAGTCCTAAATTCTAATTCTTATATTTTGAGTTTTAGTGCTCTGTATGAACTAGTAAAGAGAGGCTAAATGTCCTGGGGAAACTAAATGTCACCCTAGACAGGTTGGCAAACTGTAATGAAGTTTGTAAAGGGATGTAACTGTGAAAGAACCTGTGTGTAATACTTGGTCACGGTTGTTTGTACTCCAGTAGTCACTAGTTCATAGTAGGAAGAGAATCTGCTTCTGTGCAATACAGTCCTGAGGAGTTACACATGGGGTATTTTTGCAATATAACTGATTTCACAAGAGTGACATTATTTTTTAATTTCATGTTAAACTATTGCTGAAATAAGCGAGCAGTCACCAGTAGGATACGTAATACTGCCACTAGTTCTAAATAGATTATCCAAATTCTTTCTTTGTGCTGTATGTTGTGTGATGGTTTTGTGTTCAGTTAGTAGTTCTTTCCATGATTGCTTGCCCTTCTGGCTGATTTGTGCATGCTTTGAATGCTGGACCATTTTCTACTTCATCATAATCCCATAGGACCACATACCAGCCTCAGTTCCTTCTTTCTGATTGCCAGAAGAATAAGCAGTGTAATTATAATTCCTTCTTCATTCTTTACCTGTTCTTGTCTCAGTTTGCAAACTTTAGTTCTAGTTGAACTGTCACAGATTTTTACCTCTATCTTGAGAATCTTTGCAAATCGTTGTTAGGATCTCCTGAGATTCTCTTCTTTGCACATTTGCGTTTTAATCCTGCCGTAATCATATTGCCTTTTTGGCAAACTTCAGGTTATTTGTGCATCACAGTCATCTCTTAACCTCCCATAGAAGTTGTTGCTTTCTACATTGAAGGCATCTGTGCAGATACAGCAAGCAAATCAGTTAGCTTTGGATTCAAATCCTATGTGGAGAGTGGTGTTATGGCCTTTGAGATACCTTAGAAGAAGCTGTGTAATAGGCTTTTGGAGAAAGTGGATGTGGTGTCATGCTGGAATATGATCTATTGTGAGTGTGTCTTGTAACTTAGTGTAGGGTAAGTACTTCTTAGAACTAGCAAAGATATCTGGTCTTTAACTTCCCAGACACAGCAATAAACTTCCAAGAACAAAACGATTGAACAAGCATGTGTGGTCTGTAGGCATCCTTCATCATGAGTAGATTATGCTTCTGCCATTTTGCAGAATCCAGTTTGATCCAGCCCACCCTGCAGTAAAATAGTAAGGGAAAACCTCCTCACTGTAAAAATGGCAGTGCCACTTGTACTTGTAGAAAGTATACTGATGAATTTGAGAACTCTTTAATCATCTGCCTCATATCTTGAACTGCATACTGTTTCTGGCTAGATCTATGCATTCTGACCCGTGGTGATGTAGTATTCAGAAATTCAGAGCAGTCACAGGCCTCTGTCTCTAAAGCTACTGCTGATAATCACTCTTTACTGGTGGACATGGTGTGGAATATTGGGATATGTGAGTGAGCTGTGCAGGAGGAGGAAGGATAGTCCTTATAGTCCTTATATACAAATGTCCGTATATATATATGTACACAAATATCCTTATATATATATAAGGACGTACATATAGTCCTTATATACAAATGAGGAAATTCTCATTTGTAGTTTGGCTTCTGTATGTGATGCTGATTTCTGTTCAGCATAGTGCTTGGTACAAGAATCAGGGTTTTAAAAAACAAACATACAAATCAATACTAAATCCCATGGTTTGGTTGCTAATCTTAATGGATTTTATTTAAATTTTCTCTTAGGGGAAATGGTAGCACTAAAGAAAGTGCGGCTGGATAATGAAAAGGAAGGGTTTCCAATTACGGCTATTCGAGAGATTAAGATTCTTCGACAGCTTAACCATCAAAGCATTATCAACATGAAGGAAATAGTGACGGATAAGGAAGATGCTTTGGACTTCAAGAAGGACAAAGGTATGTAATGCTAACAGGGGTTCCTCTTTCTGGCCCTGTTCTTAATGTAATACTCTGCTATGCTTGGTTTGAAGTTACTCTTCATTAAAAAATATGTTTTCAAACTGTGATGCTTCATGAGAGATGTTAATTTTGATTTAAATAATATACACAGTTGTTTAACTCAGCTATGCATTTTGCTTATAGAAACATTTTCCACAAATATTTTGTGTGGTACAAAAATGTATTGCTTGATTGTGGTCTTGCTGTAGAGGAACAGATGTTTGACTCCTTGACACCCATGGAAGCTCTTAATTGTGAGCTTTTTAACCTCTTATTTTTTTAGTACTTTCTCATGCCACTTAGAGTATAGTAGGCTGAATGCTGAAGAGATGTTTTTCATTTTAGGCTTTGGTTTTATTTGAATCATTCTTCAGTTGCTTTTTTGATGATTAAGCGTGTGTGATTTGTGGGCTAGAAGAAGAGTAAATGAAAAGAATGAAGAGCAAGATTTGTGTAGTGGTAGTGTTTTTCTCCAAAGAGAAGGCATGCAGACTTCTACTCTTGGTTCCCTCACTTTTAAGTCTTGTTTGAATTGCTTCAACCTCCTTAGTCTAGAGATTCAAGCAAAGAGAGAAAATCTTGCAGTGTTGTTGCTTGGTACTTTTGATACTGGAGTGGTATTTTGCTACTGGAGGCATTTCATTTTAGATCTAAGTGTTGCAAACCTATCATTTTGGAGTTATTTTAGTGTCCTGTGGGCAATTTATTGCATTGTTTGGCTTAGGATAGTGTTTGGAATGTGATACCTGTCCTTCTTCCCTGCTCTTCTTCCCTGAGTCTCTATACAGCAGCAGTGCAGGTAGAAAATGCTGTAATTGCTGTATGGCCAGCTGGAACACCAGGTGATGTGATGATTCAGAAGGTGGATATGAAGCAGGAATTAGTTTGGATATTTTTTGCTAACATCTTTAGAGAGTATAATAATACCTTAAAGTGTATACAGCACTGACATATTAAAAGTGGGAAGTATCTAGCAGGAGTTTCTCGAGAGTTGTGCAGGTTCAGTGGTCAGGCCCCACTCAAAATCCTGGCACTCTGCACCAACCAGTTTAGTCCTTGTATGTGAATCTTGCTCTAAGTTTTAATTAGGTCCAACCTACTTGGCTAATAAGACCTTAATACATAATGACTCATTAATGAATTTTCTTTCTTTCTGTTTAGTGCCATGTTTAGAATTGAATAGTAAATTATTTTTTTGTACTTCAAACTGTCTCATTAATTTCTTTTTTTTTTTTTTTTGTACAAGTCTCTATTTGTGCTTTTGATGTTAATTCTGATTTAATTTCTTGTTCTTATTTAACAGCATATTAAAACAAGTACATATTCTGAAAATTTACAAGGGCAAGGGCTTCTCTGGAGATGCTAGAATAGAATTAATTTCTAATGGTTGAGTAAGTTCTGATAATTTCTTGAAAACATTAGCAGGATAATGAGACTGCTGTTACAACTTCTGAGAAGATGGAAGTTGCGTTTTTTTTCAGGCACTGTATTCTGTATTTCTCTAATGAGTAGTTCTTTGTGAGATGGGATTCATAGCAGGGAACAAATGCAAGTGGGAGGAAGTTTGGTCATTTCCACAGTAAAGTGTTGCAAATGCAAAAGTAGGCTGCCTAACAAGGAGCCATTAGAGAAGTGGTAGTAATGTCTTACAGTGGGCAGAGCTAACAGTAAAAGCAGGGTGTTTTGCCTATATGATGAACATGCTTATGTTTAATGTATGTTATGTGCTTACATAGCTTTGAAATATGACTGGGAAAGCCCTGCTGATGTCCCACTTAAAAGAGTATGGAATGAGAACATTTTTGCTATCACATGTTTTTCTAGTTAGTATGAGTGAAGTTAATTTTGTCTCTAAGGCTGTGTACCATATCCTGACATAGTACTCATTTGCTTTTTCACTTAAGGCAGTGTGGGTTTTTTTTGTTGGATCTCAATAGCTGAACATGCAGAACATTCAGTTTTCTGACAATAATATAAGTGTTGGGCCCACTTTACAGTACTTTGTTTATGGATACTACTTAAGATAGTAACATTGGACTGCAATAGCTTAGCTTGTACAACTTTGTCCTGATATTTTCAGCTGCATTATGTGTTTTTAAATAACACACTCAAAACTCTGGAAGAGAGAGTATTATTGGTTCCCCATGTTAAAGCCTGTCTCAATATTTTCAACATCTTTTTATTTTCAAAGCGAATGGAAGAAATTATATTTGTATTTTATTCTGGCCAGCTTGGACTATAAATTTAAAGACATGAACATTTTAGATAGTTTTGGGTTTATTTTTTCTCTACTAACTATTAGAGGAAGAATTGTAACACGTTGGAGCAGTGTGTTACAAAATTTCTAAGTGCATTTCCCTTCATCAGCGGGAGTCAGCACCTTAGGCAGCTTAATTGTTTGTATGGATTGGGCGTATACAAAGCAGAGTGGGTGATAATGGTTTGATACCTGGGTCTGTATACTGAAGATCAGAAGTTTTTTCACTTTGCAGTCTTCATTATGCATGAGATGGGCTTAATGATGAAGCTGGAGAATGGCATTGCTGATATTACTGAATGCTAATTAGTAATGTAACATCTTGATTCTCAGGCACAATCCTGACAGATAAAACATATATGTTGGGTGTGACCACAAGGAGTACCCATTTTATATATTTCTTGTGTAAACTTTTCTCACCTACCTATCATTCAGAGGGAGATAGCTGAACACCCAAACTTAATGATGGGAACTCACGACTCTGAGGTTGTATTTGGTCTTTTGTGTGTTGAGCCACCTTCCCAGTTATAAAATGAATTACTGGGAAAATGCCCTTCTCACTTTGGGCTGTTGTCAGTTTTGGTTTTTCTCCTTTGTGAGTGTATCGTTTTTATTACTTTGGTGTATATCTTCTTACTTCAGGCACTTGAGATGGTTCTTCAGTTCTCAGTTGCTTCTAACAGCTGGGAGATGTTTGCAAGTGCTCAGCAATCTAGCTATGGGATTGACACGATCTCTTTTTACTAAACAAATGGTAAATATCTGACTTAGCTTTTGTTGCTGTGAATGTAAACACAGTAAGTGTACTGCCTGACATCCCTTCGTCCTTTTGACTGGGATAGGTGTTTTTGCTAACCTGAGGGAGGATGTAAAACCTGGCATGGAGACCAATAATAAGAGATCTGGAAAATACTGCAGCTTGGGTTTTTTTTCTGGGTTTGTGTGTGTGTGAATTACCTGCTTATGTATGTTTGTTTCTGTAATTAATTTTGAGATCTAAGTTTATTGTAGATTCAAATTTGAATTGATTTGTAGTACAAATCAGCAATTTTTTTTTAGGTATGAACTTGATATTTACATTGACAGTACTGTAGTGCAGGAGGACACCGACTCTGCAGTACTTTGTACTGTGACTGACAGGTTACTTTCTCACAGCTGTCAAGGAGTTCTTATTCCAGAATCTTGTGTTTTGGAAGGAGTCTGTTACAGCAGTCATGTAGTCAACATTACATGGTAGCTAGTTTAGTCTGTATTTCCTAGGAAGCTGAGTGAAAGCAGAGATCTGAATTTCAGAAACCTCTAATGCTCTTCAGCTTGCCTTGCTGCTGCCAAAATAGCTGATAGAAACTTACCCAAATAGTTTTCATACTAGAGCTAAGTTATCAGGAATAGCATGGCTGCTTAACTGGTGCTTCCTATTTGTGTATGCTGTACTGGGCTTTGGCCTGGAATGAGTACAGACTAATTGGGTGGCTTTTCAACTTGCTCCATGTCAAAATGAGAAAAATCTCTGATTATTAATCAAAGATTTTTGTTTGTCTGCTTTGAGGTTTTGGTTTAGTCATTTGGGTGTTGTTTTGTTTTTTTTTTTTTTTTAATTTCCCCGTATTACGTGATGAAACAAGGAGAGTATTTACTCCCAGGGCATCTGTATGCCCTTGGCTTGTATCCCTATTTCAGAACATATATGAAGTTCCTGCAAGAGGAAAATGCAGTTGAAAGGGGAGAATAACACTGTCATTAAATAGAAACTTAATATTGGGTGAAAATGTAAAAAAAGTAGTATAACAGCAATGTTTTCTTTAGTCTTAAGGTGATTAATTCAGTAGCTATGGCTATATTTATTGTTCTTGAAGTTAGAAATAGATTAATAAAACCTGAGTTGAAAGAAAAGACAAATGTCTAGTAAAGGAACTTTAAAGAATTTAAATGTAGGGAACTTTAGGGATTGGTGGACAATTTCTTTAATTTTCAAGTTGTGTTTGAAAAAATCCTGTTTAAAGCTCTTGGAATAGATTATCATGAGTACTGGAAGAGAAATGTTAAGGAAATAGAGTAGTAAATGTAATCTAATTACATTTAATCAATCAAGGATAAGAATAATCTATGGATTGCATGGAAGAAGCTGGAGGAAGCTTAATTGCAAAATGAAAAATTGATGGAGTCTCATTTTGAAAACTGAGTACAGAGCAAATGTTGAAAACGTGTTTCACAACTCAGCATTGTACATACTGTGCACTGAACGAGGCAGGGATACTGGGGTTTCTCTAAAGCATTTCTATATTTCAAGATACTATTGTAATGCATTTATACTAGAATTGAATTTAAATTTACATGCAATAAGGCATTCTGGGTCACCTGGGTCCTCAGATCTCTCTCTAATCAGATATTTTGGGTAACACTGAACACCTTTTTTTTTAATTACATTTGGAAGATATATCTCCATCTATGGAGGCTTTTGGATCAGTCTCCTTTGCACTACCACCCTCCTCTCCCAGTCTGAACCACTTGTATCTTTGGGAACAAATGGTGTCCTGTTTTGTTGGATCTGTGTGATTTGAATTCAGTCCAAAGAAGTCCAGAGCCTGCCCATGTCACAAAAATGCAAAGTATGTTTTGTTAGGATTTTTTGACCTCTCAGAAAATCCACTGTTTCTCGCAGATCATGAGTGCCATGTTTTGTTGATTTACCCCTCTTGTATGCAAACCCTTACTGCATTATACCCAAGCTCATTTCGTGTTAAGGAGCTGCTTTTGTTAGAGCTCCATGACCTGAAACATATGACTGAGAGGAGGAGATATGTTAATCCTTCAATTAATCTAAATTGGTACCTCACTTGTTGAACCCCATCAGTCTTAACTGACAAAATGGTCAGAAAGGTGCATTTTCCCAAGTGCAATCATAAGGAGTAAGGTGAGGATTATTTCTATCCATTTGAACATCAATAAATAAAGATTTATTGTGCACCTCTGATAGATTTGGCTGCTTTCTCTTATCCCATATTCAGAAACAGGCAGTGCTACTGCTGCTCAGCTGTTCCAGCTGCTCCTCTGTCAACATGTAGTGACATTAAGATTTCCCATTATCTTGGTAGATGAAGGAAAGTAGATGAGCTTTGTGGTGTTAGCAAAGGAAATGGGCCATGCAGGACATAACCCCCCTGTTAGTGCTTTGTTGCAGTGTGTGGAAATGGACTGTAGGGTTTCTCCCACCCCACAGGTGGGAAGTGCAGGTCTTTAACACAACAGCAGTAAGATGAGGAACTTTAAAGTCATATAAGTAATTCTGACTTCATTTGAATTGCATGCACTTTACTGTGAGAGGGCTTTAGGTGTTTTTATGACACTGCTTCCCAAAATGAGAACTGCGCAAAGCTAGCATCAAACAAAAGATAATTTTAAAATGTAACCTCTAAGTTACAAAAAGTTACCTCTAAGTTTTACCCTCATAAAAGAAGAAATTATTAAGAAGAAACTTTTTTTTTCTGCTATGTTTTACTTTTTTGAGAAATGTGTGGCATTTGTTATGATAGAACTACAGTATGCTGTGAACTTGAATTCAGACTTAGCTGTAGTAAGCACACTTCTGCCTGTGTATAGTTCAGTTGTGGTGTCTTTCATGTCTGTTTCCTTCTTCCTGAATGACTAGTTGCTTTCCCTTTTATGGAGGATCAAATCTCCCAATGTGATGAAAAGGGATGAAGATTTGACATTATCAGGTGGAATAATGTACCAATTTTGTTGGCAGAAACTACAGAGCTCTGTCAGAAAAGGGCACCACATTTGTCTAGGAGTGCTTGATAACTTTTTTGCAGCTACAGTCCCTTTAAATATAGCTTGAATAATACTGAAAATCAGACTTGAATGGTAAGATTGCCAAGGTTAATTGACTAATTTTCATATTTTCTCATACTGAATGAAGAAGGTTACCAGCTTTTCTTTTTAAAACGAATTTTAATAACGTGTAATTAGGAAATAGGCAAGAATGCAGAAGTGTTATGAATCTGTATATTTGCTCTTGAAGGAATATTTAGCATTTATCCTGTTTTAATGTATGTTACGTGCAGAGAATGTAAATAGTCAGATGTCACCTCCCAAGTACTACTCTACTTTGTGAATCTTCTCTGTTGTTGTTCAGCTTTCCTTCTTGAATTAGGTTTTACCAATTGTGATTGCTGGTGAAAAAATCTTGAGAATTAGTGACAGAGCAGGGAACTGCTCAAGGCATGGACCCTGATTTGCATATAAGCAAGAGGTTATAATGTTCAGCTGTCCTCACTAAACAATTCTACAGTCAGTCTTTCTCCTTGTCATATACAGACATGCAGCCAGCTGCCATGACAGAGTTAACTTTCTCTTGTACTCCAGAGCAAGAAGGTACCAAGATTCACTGGTGTTCATTCAGTTTTGTTGAGCTGACATCCTCTGAAGGGCATATCTAGGTTGTTCTGACACTGCAGTACTAATATTAGGTGTTTTGAGGCATTTTAAAATATGTCATGGTTCATATTCCAGTCGTCATTTAAGTAGATCTTACAGCAGATTGCCAGCTATCTAATTTGAAGAGGCCAAGATTAGGAGCCTCTGTGCTTTTCTATGCTGAACTGGTGAACTGGATTGGTGAACTCAGTTGTGCAAATAGTAACACAGCAGACTTTTGATTATTCATAGCTCTTAATATTTCCCTCTCTCCTTCTGAAGTGATGGGTGGGATTGTGTTGTACCTGCTTGATTCACCTCCTGTTTCACCCCCTCTGTACACAACAGCAGTGGTATTTTATGATGAGTATTTTGCTTCCTCTGTTGTATAATATATAACAGGACAAAAGGACCCAAGTCAAAAACAATGAACTCTCAAATGTCTTATGCAGTGGCCTGTGCTTTAGCTGATGTGTGCTGATGGTTGTTAGAAGTTTAACACTTACTGTATGAGGAATCTTCCTGAATAGCAGATAGACCCAGCATTCTTTTTTCCCTTTTCAGCCACCAAATGAGAAAAGGAGTCAGTTCATTAGAATGTGGCCGTGTATGTGTACAGCTTCTGTCAAGCTGACTTCTCGTTATTGCTCCAAAACTTTCACCAGTTCGGAGTTGATACCTTTTTAGGAACAAGAACGTGTAATGAGTTCTTGTTGGGCAGAAGCTATTTGTAGTCGTAGATTTAAGGAGGTTTTGGAAATGCAAGATAGACAGACCCACTTGAATGTGGTTTCTGCTTCCTTTGCTCTGTGCAGGCTGCACTGTTCCGTGTGTCCCAGGGTGAAGAAGGGAAAGAATGAAGTACTAAAAAGTAGATTGTACTGGGAATGCTTGTGTTGGAAATTGGTTATTGCTACTTCTGAATCACTCAACACTTTTCCCCTTTGAGTGCTTATATGTTTCACAGACCCTTGGCTTTAACAGCTTTTATTGGTAGAATTACACAAACTGATGTGAGATAAGTACAGATTCTCCTGCGTGTGGCAACTTAAAATATGAAGTCAGTCTTTGCAGAGCTGCTGTTGCTAGTGGGTTAGTTCTACTTTCACATTTTATTCTGTCTTATAGGTGTTTTTAGTCTGAGAAGGGCAAGCTTATTTCTGACCCAGTCGCTCAGAAATCTTAAAAAAAAATTAATCACTGAGTCATGACAGATGAACAACAATGCACAATAATGCTTGTATATATTTTGTTTCTAGATTTCTCTCCAAGCTTTACTTAGGTAATATTAACACAGTTAATTTTTCTTGAAATAAAATGGGTGGTGATTGAGAGCTGTAGGGAGAGCACATATTTATCTAGACTAAAGCACCATGGGGTAATATTATTTTTCTTTTCACAAACATTTGACTAGTATAATTGTTTGTATAGAACAACAATTTATTAAAAGTTTTTACTGCAGAAAATCTAAGCAGTTGTATGAAAAATGCTTCTGATTTTAAAAAGTACACACCAGCAATGTTGTGGACTGCTGTTAAATCAGTTTTTCTGTCTGTGTTTCTCCTACCCTTTCCCTTTCTTTTTGTAGGTGCATTTTACCTGGTATTTGAATATATGGACCATGACTTGATGGGACTGCTGGAATCTGGCTTGGTTCATTTTAATGAAAATCATATTAAATCTTTTATGAGACAGCTGATGGAAGGCTTGGCCTATTGCCACAAGAAGAACTTTTTGCACAGAGATATCAAATGTTCAAATATTCTACTAAATAATAGGTATGGATGTTACTTAAAAGTATGTAACAAAAATTGTATGTTGACAACATCTTTAAATTGTTCTTTCAGTCTTCACAGTTTGCCTGATTGGTGGCATTAGCAAAACTTATTCTCTAAATTACCTAGTTTCTTTAAAATCAATTGCAAAATACTAATCCAGTAATTTTCCTGCTTAAAACTGGAGCCTGCAGCTGTATATTAAACTTAATTTATGTTAAAAGAGAAGACTCAATTTTAATCCTGCTAAGTTAGAGTACCAGGAGAAAATTATCTGAGTTCAAATATCTTGAAACAGAATTGTAGGATGTGTATGATGTGTGTTCTTTCTACCATCTCATTTCAAGATCAAAGTGTGGCTAGGCTGGTTCTTCGTGACAGTTCTGAAGTCCTTGTCGTCATCAGTCAGGATAATGCTTTAAAAGGGTATTTGATTAGGCATGTTCAAACATGCCTTAACTTGCAGTTGTTGCTGTAATCAAAGGGGGAGAATAGTTTGTTTCTTATTACTTCAACACGTTGTAATTACAAGTCATTAGTAAGTGTGGTGTTTTCTGTGTGCAGCAGCAACAACAAATAAAAAGCCACTGTGAAGATAGTGGATGACTTCATTACCAACTGTTGAGCATCATAACCTGGAGTACTAAATCCAGGGAGCAACATAAGAGCAAGCTTTTAACAGCAAAAAAGAGTATCGTTTAAAAAAAAGAGCAGGTAGTCAGATTCTGGAATTTGTTGTCACAGGAAGTTTTCTGGGTAGTGTCAGGAGTTTTAAAAAAGATGAGACATATTCAAGGATAGAATCATTAACGTCTGCTAATGGAAATGGACAGGGATCCCTATTTTAGCATTCTTAACACAATGATTGTGGGTCATGGTTAAGTATGAAGAAGATGAGCCCCAAAGGGAGTGCGTTCACATGTTCTCCCTAAAAATATACTGCTGCTGTTGGAGATGAAATACTGGGAAAAATGGATCAAGGGTCTATTTTGATAGGCCTATTTTTCTCCCAGCTTTTTCCAAATTAAATTTTTATTGCTTCCTGCTTTTTCCCTTAGAGTGACTGCTTTCAGCTCTGTATCCTACTGCAGCATTGCCAGATTATGATACAGATTCTTAAACACACGTATGAGTTTCTCCCCATTACTCAATGTGTCCACCCACCTAATCTTATTACCTGCTAATCTCCAGGGTTAGTGTTTTTGTGTGCACCTTTGGGAACTCAGAAGTTGGGTGTAACTTGACAATGGAGAAGAGTGCCTTATGGTAGAGGAGGAGCTTGTTATTTTACTGTGCTCTCCAATCCAGGTTGCAGAGTTTGTTTTTTTCCCCCTAGGATAGTGTCTGAGTATCCATAGGTTTTTCCACCAGTAGCAGAAAAATGTTATAGTAGATCTGAATAATTTTAATCAGTGTTCAAAAATCCTTTTACCAGTTACAGCCTGAAGCCAAACATGTGGATTATATATCTTTCTCAGATATATAGGCAGCTTCAACAAATTTTTGAGCAAATACATTTATCTTCTATGAATACGTTCTCAGAAATAAGCTTGTAAATTTGAGGGGAACATTTCTTTGTTCATAGATATTCTCCAGGAAATCAGAGTAAAGGTCTTAGGAGAAAAGTGGATGGAAACTATAACCTCTAACCTAAAAAGTGGATGGAAACAATAACAGTGACACATTTTATCATCACAAAATGGTCATGCACATGCTGTTATCACAAAATCGTCATACTAGCAGCAAATCTTGCCATAATTTGGTAAAATAACATGTATTTGAAAATGATGGGAGTTACTAAGTTTCAGTACAGAAAAGGAGAACCACACATAACAGTCCAACATTCATTTTGTATATTAGAGAAGTTTTCTGTTTTGAATCGTCCAGACTTTACAAATCGTGGGAGTTTCTGGTCATAGAGCAGTGCCTCTTAGCTGTGGGAACTGCCAGGCAAGAGCTCTGGATCTTCTATTCTTCCTCTCATATATGGAAAAACTTCGGAATGGGTTAATGGTTATGTCATTCAGCAAGTTGGCTGCTGACAAAAATAGAAGCCCTTATCTTGTTGGTCACCCTGATGTAAAGGCTGTATTTAAAATGTACAAGTGCAGAACAGGACTTGGATGGCTTCCTGGAAGAAAGTATGACTGCTGATAGTTGTTTGCTGTACAAATGCTTGTGCTAGCAGTAAGGCCTGAGAAATTAGCAGTTTCTTCCCTCCATTTTTCCCTGTAGTTATCGACTGGAGTATTTCATTGTATAGACCTGAATTTTGACTAACATCCAGTAATGTAAATGCCACTTGATAAGCATACCTAATTTTGCTTACTGAAGAGCAGCAGAGATAGCAAAGCATTGTCTCTTCATTAATGTGGCTTGGTGAAGATCAGCTGCAGCTGTTTCACTCTTAAACTTTACCTGATTTTGGGGGGAAGAAAGCTTAACAGGATTAACCACTAAATAATTCTTTGCTTTTTCCACCAGAGGGCAGATAAAGCTTGCAGATTTTGGGCTTGCTCGGCTGTACAACTCTGAGGAAAGGTAAGATACAATTATACTGTGAAAAAGCATTCAGAAGTTTAATCTTTTTGTGTAACTATTACGAGGGACAGAAGACTGTTTTGTTTAGAGAGGATGTTAGTGTAATGTAATACAAGTAATTGCTTAGGAAAGTGAAAAGAATACATGTTGTCTTACACTGCATAAAACCACAAAAGTCTCTTTGTGTGAATGTATTACTTTTCCAGGTGTTCTGGATAAATAATGGTAGAGATTGGCCATATATTGGTTGGAAATTAAGTTACACTCCTGAGTTTCTGGTCCTGTAAACCTGAGGTGTATTTCTTGTGTTGATATATGAAAGATATTATTTAGGGAAAGCAATTTTTTTTCTTTTTGCTGACACAAAGTATCATACAGTTCTTATTCAATAAGCATTACTTTTGTGTAAGATTTAACTTTTCATTTCAAGAAGTTCATTGTATTCTATAGGCAGTCAGTATTGTTGAATCTGCTGGAAACAGCTATGCAAGTTTAAATAAAAATTATTCTGAAACTTCATGTGACTTGTACTTCTGTTGTTCTTGGCTTCCTTATGCTCATACTCCAGGAAACAGGTGCACAGTTTTTTATGATTAAGGACTTCACTATTTACTTTGTAATGTAGTATTTGTCATGTGGAACTGACTTTTCAGTTCCAGGCTGAATGTTCACTACAGTAGTATGTCCATGAGGTGGTTGGAAAGCAGAGATGGTTGGATACGTGAGCTTATTTTTATTTCTGCATGTTTAACTTGGGAAATAATATCCATAATGCTAGCTTTATGGGTTTATTGTTTTCTACACAGCTCTTAGGTTGTTGATAAATATGTTAATATTAGTTTCACTGAGCTGTTGTCTCAGAACTCTAATTTCAGGAAAATATACTTGAGTACAATTATGAAGACTGTTGAGTATAATAACATTTTATACGTAATATAAAGTGAAATAATCTTAAGCATCTGCTAGCTAAGTATTTTTTGGTTTTGGTCTACTTAATAATAAAAGTATGTTATCCTATGTGTTTTAACATGCACCAAACCAGCCTAATGTTTTTTTCCCCCTCTGGTTTACCAGGTTTTTTAATGTCTGTTTTTAAATTAATTCAAATTTTGTTTGTAAAACTCACTGTACATTAAGGATTAGAGGTTCAGTGTCCTTATAATGCAAATAACTCATTTTACTTAACATGAAACAGCAACGTTATTATGCCATTATGCATAAAGGAAACCAAGATTTAGATTTAATTAAACTAGCTGATAGAATTGTAAGTTGAACGGAGGGGAATAATTAGAATCTCAGTAGATGTTGGGCAATTATTTGTCATTAATTTTCCTTCTAACCTGCAGTAACAGATCTAATTAATGTATATCAATGAGTGTATAATAGCTGCTGTTTTCAATTCACATACTTTGCATTTGGTTTACTGTTGTTTAGAAGTTAATACTGTTCGAAAGGGTATGGAACTTAGTAGGATGGGGAGGAAGATAAAAAAACGAACTTTAAGTAAATTCCCATTGATGTAGTTGTGCTCCTTTAAATGTTATTCTGGTAGATTTAATGTGTTTGGAGTAGGAGATATGACAGATTGCATGACAAGACAACTGTTCAAAAAAACCCACCATATACTAACGCATATGAGCAATGTATCTGTAGAGATAGCCTATACCATGTAAACTTCTCATGGAATAGACTTGATAAATGATGGGATTGTTTCCAAAATATGCTACTTTTTAAAGAGGAATTGGAGTTACGCACATTAATGAAAGAACTCAGATGATTTTAGAGAATTGATACCTGTACTACTGAGAATGCTATAAGAGCTTGTTAGACTTCATTCTATGGTTGTCCATAGTTAATGTTACTCTGTTTGGAGTCGCCTAGTGTTGGAAACAGTGAGAAACTGAAAAAAACTAAAAGAATTCTGGAATCACTTTTAAAGCACCCTGGTTGAAATGAAACCAAAATCAAACATCTCTTTTCTACTTTCCATTCCGACCTGTTGATGCTGTAGTTCAGCCTGTGCACAAAAAAAAAAAAAACAATAAAAAAAAAAAAAAAAAAAAAAAAAAAATCTATGTCTGTGTTAGTAGAAATCTTTGCTTTAGTGGGAAGATGGAAAGGATTATTCACAGTGACCAGTGTGGAGAATTAAATATAGGAAGATACTAGAAGCATTCCAGGCTTTGGAGTCAAAATTGGTGAATGATGTCATTCCAGAAAAAGGCTTTTATCTCTTTTGCTCATACTTAAACAGGGAAAAGTGTCTTTTCTTCTTTTTAAAGTACTTGTAGAGGTATTATATTCAGTATGGTAATAGCCAATAGCTGGGAGGAAGGTAGTGGTTTTATGTAAGCAGGTCCTGCTCCTGAAATGACTAGCAATGTCATAAATATACAGTATTGCTTTCTGAATAATAATGGAGGTGCAGAATTCACATAGCATCAAGGTGGCTGTGTGATTATTATTTGTATCTTCAGTCTGACTTTCTGTAGCCTTCATCAGGCAATTGTGTTTGCTTTTGTGGTGTTGCAGCTTTGCAGGACTAAAATTAAAAGAGAGTGAAAGATTGTACTGTTCTTAAACAGCATCAGAGAATTCCTTAAGGTGTCATTTTTTTCAGAAGGCTGATAATACTAAAATGATAGTCCTCTCTTTTTCCTCCTTCCAACAGCCGACCATATACCAACAAAGTTATTACATTATGGTATCGGCCTCCCGAACTTCTCCTTGGGGAAGAAAGATACACACCAGCTATTGATGTCTGGAGCTGTGGGTAAGAGTTTGGATAGAAGCATAGCAAGGATAAAAACAAGTCAAAAATAAATCTTAAAGTTTCTATCAATCTGTACTGAAAGCCATAATGATGGAATTCTGCAAAACTGTTTTACAGCTGTATCCTGGGTGAACTTTTTACAAAAAAACCAATATTTCAGGCAAATCAAGAACTTGCTCAACTGGAACTCATAAGGTAACTAGCATCATAAACTGACAAGTTTCTTTTCTTAGTGTTACAATCTGAGATAGTGCACTGCAAATACTTAGAAATGCTTGGTTCCTGCCCCAAGTGAGATGTTAAAGGTTCTGAGGGGCATGTAACACAAGTGTCTTTGGCACAGACATGAAGGTTTTTTGTGAGTGTTCTGCGTTCCTAGCAATGTACATGATGCGTTTCTGTACAATAGCTGGAGTTGCCTATTACTGAAATTATAAAGAATGAGTAATCAAAATGCTTGTAATTTTTAAGATGATATTGCAACTTACTTGGAGCAAATCAAAATGAGAACATGGACAATAATAAGGACAAGTGGGATTTGGGAGGAACGGGTATTTGGCATGCTGCTGTCCATGAGTTCTTGTTTCAAGCCTACCATGTACACACCTGGGCTTTTATTACTTTTGTGGGAATATTTCTGTTTCCTTATAAACTGCCAGACATTTGGTGGAGATAAAAATTCTGTTTCTTTCCTCATTCTCTATAAATCATAGAATGATAAATACTAAATTCAGTGGAACCAGAGTATCTTTTTCTTTCCCTTTATTCAGCAAGCAAAATTGGCTCTTGATTCTGATATTATAATTGACATTGTAAATGAGGAGAGGTGCTCTTCCTAGAAACAAGGGGAAAAGAGGATGAGTCCTACAGAACCTACAGAAAGTGAACAGTAAATGGTCAAATTAACTTTATAAAAAACACTACAGTTATGTATTGAGATGTTTTTCAAAACAAATTGAACAGTAGCATATTTCTGTGTAATGTGTTATTAGCTGGCCTGAAAAAATGAAGGTTTTAGGAGGTGCACAGCAGATTAGCTAGCAGTCATTTTTGGCACAAGAAGAATTAAACTCATGACTTGAGGATTTTTTTGTTTTTGAGCACTAGATGGCATTGAAGCACATGAGAAAGAAAAATTCTGCATTACTCATTCTTTGTGTTTTATCTCTGGTACAAAACCCTAAAACTTTGTGATGTCCTTCTGCTGGACACTTCTGTTTGTAGCTCATTTCTCATCTTCGCTGATGCTATGTATTTTTTGCTGTTTAAACATAACATACCAGTTTTATCAACATTTCTGCTGTGATCGTGTTGCAGTCAACCATTCTACATTTATCTTTCAAACTTTATCAAAGATAGAGCTGAAGTACATTCTGATAGTAAGAGATTTATTATTTTTATTCTCCCTCCTGAAAATTACGTACCCCAGCCAGTGTAAAGTCAGATTGGTTTCCATAGCACCTGGGGCATAATGAATAGATCATTAGGTCACTTACACTAGCCATTTAAATCTTACAAAAAGGAGAGCTGAACTAGGGAAATGTCTTTGTAAAATATCCTTTTATGACTGCCTGCATCAGAATTTGAAACCTTGCATATATGGAAGTACTTTATTAGTTCTTCTGCTTAGAAGTGTGGTGTTGATCAACTTGTGCTTAGCTATCCTTGGCTGGAAAAAAGGATGGGGATGGAATGTGAGGCAAAAGACTAAGTATGGGCAGCTCCATTTGTGGAGGCAGATGAGGCTTGAGACATAAAACTCCCAACTGAAGTAAAAAATACTGAGGTTTTCTAGTGGTTTCTGTCTTTAGGACTCACTAAATTGTTTGAGTTTTTTTAAAATTATGTCTTCAGCATTAAATAAATTCTCAGTGAAAACTGCTTTTTCAGCTATTTGGTATATCTTTCTTCAGTGCGATTGGGAGTTATGGCCATGATAGTCCACATTTAGAGTAACTTTTCAATTCTTCTAGTCAGATACCTGGAGTAGTCTTCAGATATTGTTGGTTAACTTTTTCAAAACATTTTTGTAGAGGATGTATGGGCTGGACTGAGGCAGAAAACAGTAAGTTTAGTCTGTGTGGGGTGATTGCCCTTTGTAGACAATTCACCATTATTTAATAGTGTTGGGCATTTGACAGTGGAGAAATTTTAGCTAAAAATAACCTGAACATGAAAAATGAAAATTATTTTTGTTTTCACTGTACTTGCAAGAATAAAAATGACAGCTGTGTTCACTTGTGGTTTTGGATCTCATACTCTTTTTTTCCCTTCTTTTTGGTACAGCCGAATTTGCGGAAGTCCTTGTCCAGCAGTGTGGCCTGATGTTATAAAATTAGCTTATTTCAACACAATGAAACCAAAGAAGCAGTATCGTCGAAAACTGAGAGAAGAGTTTGCTTTGTAAGGATGAAGAATTATTTTAGTCAACTGTTTTTAGCATTAAGTTTTCCTGGAGACTTTATGAACTTCAGTATTTTCTGGAGAACAAGCACAGATCAAGTGTAAAGAAAAATGGCTTTAGGTTCCCATGATACCTACAGAGCTTGTATTAACCCTTATTTAATAGGAGCGTCAAGAAGAGCAAAGAAGGCCCTAACATTTCACCCACCTGTCAACTTTCACTTAAGGAAACATTTGTTTGGTACACCTGCTTGTTATCCTGTCCAAAAAACAGCTCAGAGTACTTAATTGTTTTTATTGGTAAAACTGGCTATGGCTAAATATGTAGTCTCGTTAACATTAGAGTCTTTTGGGTCATAAACTCTTTCAACACAGAAGAGTTACCTGAACTGTATGTTCTAAAGTACTACCATTGGACTAGTTTTTTGTATATATCACAAGTGAAAGGTATGGAAAACAGCTGTAAGCTTAATTTAAAGGAGTTGCTCCCCTTTTTAAGGGACAGTAGGCTTCAAGAGAAATGCATCATCCTGTTCATACTAAGGAGACTAATATCTTTGAAGCAATAGAATTATTGTCTGTGAAGTCAAAAGTCCAACTCCCTTATGGTAAATTCCAAAATCTAAAATAACACTATAGTCTTGGCTTTAAAATGTGGGTGTGCTTTTTGTAAGGACAAGGTTTCAAGCAATGAAACAACACAAGGCAAAGAAGGTTTGGGTTATATAATAGCACAGGTAGTAAAAGGTAAAGTTTATTTCTGCCTCTTACTATCAAGCTCAGGTTGTTGGGTGCGTTTTGTTAGTATATAAGTTACCTGAGGACTTAATGCTCATTTTGGAAGGGATGTGTTAATTAAAATTTTCCACAGATGTGTATGATCCAAGAAAGTTATGATGCTTTCCTCTGTTTTGCACTTTTGTAGCATCCCACCAGCTGCATTAGATTTATTTGATTACATGCTTGCCCTGGATCCCAGCAAGCGCTGCACAGCTGAACAAGCTCTTCAGTGTGAGTTTCTGCGAGATGTGGAACCATCTAAAATGCCTCCTCCAGAGTAAGTAATTTCCACTAGTAATGCTACTGATCTCTAGGAAGTGTGAACATGCACTGATTTCAGTAAGTTCATTGTGGTTCAGTAAAGGAGATGGTGGCAGAAATGTTGACATATACAGTTGTTGAAAGGTGATTCTGCAGTAAAATGTTTGTGTAGCTGAGTGACTCTTATGTAACAGACAACTGAGTTGATTTGTCATTCCTAGAACTGGTTATTGAGTTACTACCTTTAAAGAAAATACTCTTCTGTGAATGATTCTAATATTTAAAAAGCATAATTTCCTTTTTATCTCAGGTTATCAGTGTCTGCTTTTTCCAGGGATTTTGAGGTCCTCCATGAATATGAATTGCTCTCTTTGATGACACTGGGTATAGAGTTCTGCACAGGTACCTGAGAGTTAAAGTGAAATACAGTAAATCATTTCATGAACCAGATGAGAGCCTTGGTTTTACAGGCAGGAAAAGTGAAATTGTGCAGAGTTGTTGCTGTGAGTTTCTCTAGGGGAAATATATTGCAATGTCCTGTAGGATTTTTGCAGTGACTTTGCAGTCATTTTAATCAGTAGGAATCATATTAGGATATTTATTTGGGCAGGGAGCACAGTGTGTCATCTGGTCCAGCCTCTGTGCTCAAGCAGGGTCATCCCAGAGCACATGGCACAGGATTGTATCCAGGTGGTTTTTGAGTATCTCCAGTGAGGGACACTACACAGCCTCTCTGGGCAAACATTACTGAGACATGAGCCAAAGAGGTTTCATTGCCTGAATATGACTATCACTGTGTGAAAATCAAAAGTTGGCAATCTCGAGCTCTTTGCTGAAGTTTCAGGACCACTTGTACAGCATGTTGCTTATGTGCATTTTAAAGTAAGTGAATGGGAAGATAATCTTTTTTCAGGGATGTGGTAATACGTCCATTCTAGAAACTGATAGATGGAAATTCAAAACAAACTAGTCACTGGTGTCCTTTAAAAATTAGGAGGAACCACACTCACTTCTGGCACAGCACAGGAAGGTGTTGACTGTTCTATTGAGAGACTGAAGTTCTGTTTTGGGAAGGAGCAACTGTTAATCCAAAGAAAGTGACATGCTGATTGGAAGGACCATAGGATAATTCTCACAATGAGTTCTTGCTTCCAGTTGTTTTTCAGAAAATACTTGGCAGGTGGAGGGAGAGAATGAAGGAAATGGTTGTCATAATTGCCTTTCCAGTGTCTCTTGTCATTTTTCCTTGTCAGCTAATTTTTCCTTGTTCCTGGGTGGCAGAAACTGGTAGGATAGTTCATATGTAATAGGAAAACATAAACCACTATTTTTACTGCCCATCTCAGTATTTCTGTGGGTCTTTGTATTCCTTGGGAAATCAGAATTGAGATGCCTGCAGGAACTATAATGGAAGAACTGAATTGGTGGCAGATGAATTTCTTAGGAGAATTTTGCCTCTGCATTCATATGTCTTAAAGGATATCCCCTTGTTCTTCCTGGTATCCCAGTTTTACTAGTGACAAGTGATATTTATTCGTGCAACTTATTTCTGCAACTTTTTCCCTTTTTTTCCCTCCCCTACTTTATTGGTTGCCTGAGCTGTACACTGTAAATACTAGATAGCCATGTCTGTTACTGTGGACAAGTCTGTGACCTAATGACCCAGCAGTGCTTTTATAAGCAGACAGAAGGACCCTGACAAAAATGCTTTCATATCAGTAACTTATCTGGTAGTATGCAAGTTGTATTTCATAGAAACTGTGCAGCATTGATTTTGACGTTTTGAATTACACAAATAATTAGGAAAACAATTTTAAGATACCTTTTCCCCTTTTCTGTCAGGAGGACTCGTGCTTCTGAAAGAGGCACTCAGTAAAGAGTTTTCAGTCAGAAAAAGCAGGTGTGAGATTTTGCTGACTTTTGAATGTGTCCTGATGCATTTCTGAGTTCCAGTAGGTTCACCTTTCAAAACTTACATTATGTATGATTTAAGTGGTTTTACCATTATGATAAAAAAAATTAAAAACAGGGATAAAACTGATTATCTCGAATCATTCTTTGCAGCCTTCCTTTGTGGCAGGATTGCCATGAGCTGTGGAGTAAGAAACGCAGAAGACAGAAGCAGATGGGCATGACTGATGATGCTACAGCAGCGAAAGTCCCTAGGAAGGACCTGTCTCTAGGCATGGATGAAAGCAGAACCAACACCCCACAAGGCATGCAAACTTCTTCCCAACTCAAAACTCAGGGCAGCTCTAGTGTAGCACTTGGTCAGTAATATTTTCAGTTCTTATAATTATCTACTACTTGGATTGCACCTCTAGAAATTTTAGATATTATTTGCAGAGTATTGGCATCTCCTGGATTCTTGAGGGAGGAACAGTATTGTAAGTTTAATCTTTGTTACGAAAGATTTGCCTTTTCTTTTGGAAACATAAATGTTCCTTTCCAGTTTTACCTAACTTTTCAGCCTGGTCAGAGCAACTAACTTGCTTGCTCTGTATTTTGAGAGGATTTTAGCTCTTGCTCATCTATAATTCTTTGCTAATTCCACAAGCCAGTGGTTGTTGGAAGTTTCTCACAATCTCCATAGATCGGATAAGCTTTTAGGTATTGATAAACTGATCAGAAGGCAGAGTTTAGAACAATTGTCATTTCAAACGGAACAGATTCCATCTGCATGTTCTGTTAGATTTCAGCTTTCCAGGTTGCTGGGGCTAAATCAAGTTGAAAAATACAAAAACAAACCCCAGACACCAAAACCACCTGCCCAGAAGCCGGTGTAACATGAAGTCTCTGCCTCTGTGAATTGCACTGTCAGTAATTCTGAAACTTAACCAAAGTATCTTGCTTGAGAGAAGTTTTACAAATAGAACAAAAAAAGTAGTGGTTCCAGTATGGAGACCATTTGAGATACTCAGCAGTTGAGTGATAGTTCTTACAAAATATGTAGAAATACAAAGAGTAACAAGACCAAATGGATACCTGAAAGTTAAATGTAAGACCATTTTTGATTGTGCAAAGTAACCATAAATCCTATGGCACTGATAGAGGTGTTTGGCTAAAAACCACAGTTTATGCATTCATAGCAGCTGACAATTCTTTAACACTAACCATCTTGAATCAACCCTTAATTTAGTAGTAGAGCAGAGCTCCAAATACTCTATGTAAAGATACATTTGAAGTAGTTATTTTGATCGTATTTTATTGCAATTTATTGCTTCTTGCTTCATTCATCTGGTCACTGTAAACCAGCTGTGAGATTCTGTTAATCCATTTGTTTAGGCTAAAATTTTGGCAGCGTTTTCAAGAATGACTTTCTGTAACTTTTTCCGCATCAGTGAAACTAAATTGGAAGTTTAAAGAGTCCAAAGGATAGTTGTTATCTTTTTTGTGCTTTTTTATAACATAGTAGCCTGATGAGAGACTACTGTTAGTCATTAATACTGACTATGCAAAAAAACTAAGCAAATAAAGGAGGAATCATTCAGACCTATATTACTGTTTACCCATATGTACACAGAAAAATATATCTCGATAGAAAACAAGACAATTTAATTTTCAGTGGAGTATAGAAGCGTTTCCTGTATTAAACAAAACACTTCTGGAAGCCATAATGCACCTTAGATAATATTATTAATAAGACACATTCTATAACTCCATGACCAAATGCATGCTTTAGCCAAAACTTTTGAATTTGTTTCTAAGCACCCTAAAAGGAGAGGTTAAAAAGCCACTGCATCAATTGTTAACGTTCTGATTCATGAATGGGACCCCTGTTTATTGCATTTTGCAATTTAACAGAAACTGTTCAGAGCTCACTGATTTTGTTATGACAGATTTCCCAGAATACAGTTTCCTGTTAGAATTAACTTAAAGCTAACCAAAGAGTATGGAATAGGTAGATTAGTTTCCCTGTTTGCCATTTTTCTGATGAATTTTTACTGAGTCTGAGAGAAGTTTTAATGTTGAGTATACCATCCTCAGACATGACAAAATCTTCATTAATCACAACATATGGATGAGAGTCAGCAGTACAAGGCATAAGAAATTGTGTTATATTTTTTTGTATTACTGAATAGAAGGTGGATTATATTCATATACATAGATAAAAATTTTGAAGTCCCTGGATCCTGCTCTTAAGTAAGTTCCAAGTTCTCGTATCCTGGTGCACATCCACAAGTAAAGTTGTGGGTTTTGCAGCACTTTCCAGCTGTGCTGCTCTTAAATCTTTCAAGGCAAATACTTAATATTTTTGTGTGTCATGCATGGCTTCTGATTTGCTGTGAATTGGTAGTATATTTGCTGTGAATTAGTATATTGGTAAGATAGCACAATGGCAAGGATAGAAGAGGTCTGAATGTGTTTGTGCTGACCTGGGTTTAGAAAAATTCAGAGCTCAGCCAGCCTGCTCACACACTCATTTTCTAATTTTTAACTGCTTTCTTCTCTAAGTCATTTGCTCATAGGGTGTGTTGCAATCCATGCTGCTTCACTTCTTTCAAAATAAATCACCACAATGGGTGTTTGAAGCAGAGAAACTACTTTGATATTCAAACTTCCTTATTCATATTCCCCTGCATCATCAGAATCTGCTCTTATTTGTGGCAAACTCCATTTAATTGAATTAACTGTATATTATCACATATTTCCTGCTACTGAGTGATTGACTTCTTGTCCCTCAAAGTCAGCACTTCCTTTTGCGTTTATACTGTGAGCTCCTAGGCCACCTAGAGCCAGTCACTTGGGCAGGTGTTAAAACCCAGATGCTAAATTAGAATGGAATATGTTTGTAAATGGATTTTGCAGATGGCTACTTTTTAAACAAAGGATTGTGATATGTCAAAGATAGGAAATTTTATGGGGATTGGAAGTCTTACAGCTGCCTGAAGCAGATGGCCTTGAGCCCCAGTTTAGTTATATTGTGGAAAATTGAGCTCCACCTTGGTGCTTTTCCATCTGTCCAAGTGCCTGTGTGCACCTCATGGAAGTCACTTTGGTTATATTGGATCTTACTGTTCCATTTCCTATAGATACTCCCCAAAGACAGATAATATGTAAATGCATTCCATTTCTGTGTTTTCCAAACCCATGCTTTACCAGTCCTGTCAGCCATGCTAGATTAGTCTTTTTTGAGTTTCTGAAATATTCCAGTTCTAAATAATACTTAAAACCACCTTTTTTGTCTTTAGCAAAAACAAGCACTGGACAGCAGTTAAACCAGAATGAAGTGGCAATCCTGCTAAACCTGCTGCAGTCTAAAACAAGTGTTAGTTTGGCACAGTTTGCCCAAGTATTGAATATTAAGGTAAACCCAGAGACTCAGCAGCAACTAAATAAAATAAATCTTCCTGCTGGAATTTTGTCAGCAGGTGAAAAACAGTCAGAACAGCAGCAGCAGCCGCCGCCACCTCCGCCACCACCTCCAGAGCAGGAGCCTCTGAAACAGCCGATGGTCACGCAGCCCCCTGTGCCACCTGCTCAGCAGGGCCAGCCTAAAGTTGAGACTGATGCTGCCCAGGCAGCTGTGCAGAGTGCATTTGCTGTTCTGTTGTCTCAGTTAATAAAGGCTCAGCAAACAAAACAAAAAGATTTTGCATTGGAGGAGAAAGAAAATGGATCAGGAAATGAAATGTCATTACAACTCAGGCAGCCTCCAGAGCCCGCTACTCCTGCGTCTGTCAGCCGGGACGACGTGGAATCTCCAGCACCTGGCTACCCACATCTGATCAAGTCATTATACATGTCTGCAGGTACTGAAGGCCTTTATTGCTAACCAGCAAATACCTGGAGCACTGGAGATGTAATAGTTTGGGAGTAGAGAATTAATATGTGTGCCATATGAATTTGTGTGAGTATAGGAGTTCAAATTGATTTGGTCACGTTTTACATCTGGATCAGAGAATTTCTCTCTTAGCCTAACAGGTGCCATGCAGACAGAGCAATGATACCCAGCCTGAGAGGTACACAAGTGTTAGTGATGAAACTTTGATCATTATTTTGGGGGTTGGGGTTTTCTTAGTGGTGAAGACAGTCTTTTCTAGCAGATGCATAGATGTAATTTGCCAGTTTTGACTGTGTGTTTAGGTATAGCTTATTTTGGCCAGACATTGTTATTTTGGGTTTTAATGTTGAGTAGAGTAGTTCTTTAGTGTCAAATTCAGTGATCACCTGTAACTGTCACACACATCTAGCTAAAGGTTTTCATTGAGGTACAGTAGTGGCTTCCATAGTCTTCCCATAGTTTAGAGCTCTGTTAATCTTTTTGGGTTGCAAATTCAGGTTTATTATGGTGGTTCATGTATTGTTTTGTGGTGTTCACGGCTGTTGAAAGAAATATTTTGAAGTGCTTTGGGGCTGTTCTTGGAGGGGTTTGGGGGTTGTTTGAGAGGTGTGCTTTTTAATGTTTATTTTAAAACTTGAGTTTTGCTGTTCTTTGATAGGGTGGCATTTTGTCCCTTGAGACTGCTATCCTTATCTGTGAATCTTTCTTGAACCTTTGAATTTTTAGTGTTTGTGTTGCTTGGGTTTTGTTCTGGTGTGTGTGTTTTTTTTTTTTTTTTTTTTTTTTTTTTTTTTTTTTTTTTTTTGGTTTTTTTTTGGTTTTTTTTTTTTTTTTTTTTTTAAGGAGCTTGTACTGTTTTTCTTTAACTGAGTGCCTGGTAATTTTACTTTAAGGAGTGACCTGCATCATGGTCATGACACAAATGAGCTGTTGCTAAATTTAGTCCAAAAGAGTCAATATAGTTACTGATTAAATTTAACTAATGAATTCATGAGAATTGAAGTCAACAAACAATGTTTTTCCAGGAAGGAGTCCTTTTATTTCTGGTCCTGTTATTTGTATACTTCTATTCCAGAGCTTTTCTTTTTCATCTCCTTAGGTCAAGAGGATTTGGTGAGGCAGTCTGAGATGAGGCTTCTGAACCGAACCCCTGAGCAGGAGCGCCCTCGGATCTTGCCTCCAGACCAGCGTCCCCCCGAGCCACCGGAGCCTCCGCCTCTGACTGATGAAGACCTTGATTATCGGACAGAGAATCAGCATTTGCCTATAAGTAACTCTTCAGGAACAGATCCTCACGCAGGAGTGAAAGCAGCTCTTCTGCAGCTGTTGGCTCAGCATCAAGCTCAGGCAACAACGGAGGAGCCAGTACAAACGAGTGTGGATTATCAGGCTCGAGACTCCTATGTAACAGGCCCAGACTACAAGGATAACTTTGGGTCATCATCCTTCTCATCTGCCTGTTACAGCACTAGCGATGGAATAGGAAGCGGATCATCAGGAGTATTAGAAAGGAGGAGTTTCCTTGGAAACTCGGAGATCCAGTCTTTGGATAACTACAGTACTGCTTCATCTCACTCTGGTGCTGCCCCTCCTCCGTCGGCCTTTCCAGAATCCTTTCCCAGCTCAGTAACTGGTTATGGAGACATTTACCTCAACGCTGGCCCCATGCTGTTCAGTGGGGATAAAGACCACAGGTTTGAATACAGCCATGGCCCAATCCCGGTTTTGGGGAGCAGCAGTGATGCTTCCACAGGGCCAGAGAGTGCACACTCTTTGCCCACAAAGATGCACAACTATAGCTATGGAAGTAATTTACAGGAAAATCCCACTGGCATCGGCCACATGCATGGACAGACTTGGACTTCTCCTGCCCAAGGACCTGGCTATTCCCAAGGATACAGGGGACACATTAGCACATCTGCAGTGAGAGGGCGAGGCAGAGGATTACCGTTTTGAGTATCTGTTTTTCCTCAGGCACATCATTTTTATCTGGAAAAACTGTTTTTTTCCCCCCTAGCTGCAGTTTAAAGCAGCAATTCAACAGACTTGAATAATATTAATTCAACAGCTTTATTTTTATGTGGAAAAGGGTCTTGCATACAGTAGGAAAAATGAAAAAATGCTTACAACTCATGCTGTCTAAAAACTAGATGACTTGATTGTACATGTTCACAAACTCTAGTTCTGACTTTTATTTTGTATTTTGGCAGTTTTAAGTGGATGCTAAATTTAGGGACATCAGCTTTTTATGGCACTCTTTCAGATCTTCTGAACTATGCACATTTGTGCTTTTTTTGTAAGTTTGGACCAACTTTTATGTAAAAAAAAATTTTACAACAATCAAAGCAGGGCACTGATTTATTTGGTATTTTTCTTTTTACAGAACTGCCTTTAGTCAAAGGTCACTGTCAGTCTTTGCACTGCTTTCAGTGTTATTGTGGAAGGTGTACTTTGTGCTCATTTCAGATAATAAAACACAACCTTTCTCTTGATGCAAAATTTTATAAATATTTGGTCAACGTTTTTTTTTTCTTTCAAGAAAAAAAAAATGGGCGTTCTGGTAAAATGTTCTCTCCATCTCCCACGCTTGTTTATATAAAAACTGTTTTACTTGAATGGTAAGTGCCTTAACATGTAAGCTTAAGGTCTGCAAAAATTTGGAAGTACTTCATAGGTCGCTATGAGCATAATGCCTAAACCTAGGTAATTAACAAGAGAATTCAGATAATAATAAGAAACTCAAACAGGTCATAATCTTGTGGTGTTTACTTCACATGGGCCAGTTACTTAGAGACTTGATCTTACCTAGATGAAATTGCAATTTCCAAATTGAACTTCATAAGAAACGTTGAAAGTGAGGAGAAGAATGAAGAGTGTAGTTTTTCCTTAGCTCCCTGTTGGAGTTGTAGTAAGTGTTTTAGTTCCTCTGCCAAATAAACTATACTTTATATGTCCTTACGAAGTGACGAAATAGTTTTTATTTCTCTTAAATGTCAACAGCAGTAATTTCTTTACTTTGTGTGAAAAGCTGACACTGTTTGTCTTTTTACCCCAAGTACTGCATTTTAGGAAGTAACCAAAGGAAAAATGACCAGTTTTTAAAGCAATGGCAAAATGTTTGACACTAGTGGTAATTTGTTGTAAACTTGTGATTGTGCCAATTAATTGATTTTATATCTACTATTCCACAGAACATTTTATAATTGGAATGAGTGTCTCGGAACAACTAAAATTACTGTAGTTAAAATTCTTACCAAGAGCCACTCCTCATACTAATTCCAAACTTCCAGCATGGTTTTTTTTGTTTCTTCTGACAAGCTGTCTCTCTCCTGCAGAGAGGAGGTATGGTTATCTTTTGCCTGTATGTAAAAGGACGTCTTGAAGCCCATATTGGAAACAATTTTCCAACTGATTATCCAGTTGACAAATCGGTACCTTATGTAACTGAGTGTTGAAATACTACTTTTTAAGAAGTAAAATTTCTACTTACACTATTACAAATGTCTTGGCAATGACTTTTTGGATTTTCAGAATAGAAACCAAAGCTTGTTGGTGTTTTAATTGAAAATCCCGATTCATATATGGCTCATTCCCACACTGCAGAGCATGGACAAATTCTCTTTGCTAACTGTGTGGTGTTTGAGGGTCTGGCAGATAAGGAGTGGAGAGAGTCCTCTTGCTTACACTGTCCCCAAGTCTGGCAGTTGCCTTCACTAGACACAGTAGAAAATCTAAATCCTGCCATCTAAAAAGAAAAGTGGCCAGGTCAGAAAAAAATACTTACAACCTGAACAGTCTGTGCTTAAAAAATGCAAAAGCTTCACATAAATGACAGTGCACTGGACCACTTTTTCCTTGAGTAAGGACATCCCCATAGTATTTTTCTGCTAGTAAAATTATAAAGATAAAAATCATTAGTGTCATTCATATATGGACAGTGTTGGCTAAGGCTCTTTGTTTACTAATCTTTAAAACCCAGACCCACAAATATATGCACAGATTTTTGTTGTTTGGCTCTTTTTTCCTAGAATCAAGAAGAATACTTTGAAAGTGTATATGCCCTTACTTCACTAAAGATGTGCAGTCTGGGGTTACTCACCTGCACTTCAAGTCTAACTGCAGGCAATAGTTGGCTAAAATCACAGGTAAGGTCAAATGGAAAGTAGATCTCAGAGAACTAAATTAATTGACTTCCAATATGAAATACAAGGAAGAAGTTGTCTCCTGCCTTCCCTTTTGGACATAAATTTTCAAAATTTTCAATTTAGCTAGCTTCATTCAGTGCAGAGAAGTCGGTCCCCTCTGCCTGTGTAAATGTGTGTGCAGTTTCCTTACAGGCTGGCAGTACTCTCAGACATTTTTCCACCAAAATGGGTTTCAGTCTTTGGCAATGAAAAAGCCCCCACAGCCCCAACACAAGTAATCCTGACGGTGAGGAGAGAGGAGGTGCAATAAACAATTCCAGATTAATCAGAAGCAAGACTGGCATTCTGTAGGAGATAAATACTGTACTGTGACTTTTCCCTAGCTTAAGGATTACCAGCCTGTGACTTCAAACACTGTATTTGCCTGGTGGGCAGTGTTGGGATAATTTGTATATTTCCATATGTGGTAACTCTGAAAAGGTTGTCTTCTCTGCAACCCAGGGAATCTTCTTGCTCTCTTGCTGACTCCTTTCCTCCTGGGCTGCTTGGAGGCTGGGGGCAGGTGGGGAACCCTGCCCTTGAGGGTGTGGCAGGAGGATTGGTGCCTGCAGCCAGTCTCCCCTGGCCTGGAATTGTGTCTGGGCAGGTTGGCAGCCAGGGAACTGCCTGGATCTAAGGACAGTAAGTCCACATTCATTTGTACCAGACCTGTGTATTACCTGTCAGCATTTCTTTTGAATAAAATCACATGGTGAGGTGCTTATGGCAACATTTTACCCTTTTGTGTGAACTCCACTCAGCAGAGTCTGCACTAGTTTGGCATTTTACATCATGTGGCTCTTGCATTTTTGATGCAGTAGTAAACATTCTGAAAACAGTGTTATTTTTCTGTGGAGCCATGGCTTTTACTACTTTCTCCCTCATTCCTTTGGGTTTATGTTTTCCGTGCTGCAATTCCAAAGTGAGCTACAAAGACCTGGATACTACATCGAAAAGTAAGTGTTGTGTGTTTGTATTTCTAAATAAACATAGTGAAATACTGTAATAATGGACTATCAAATAGCAAGTACTTCATTATTTATATTAAGTGGTCTTTAGCTGTACCAAGAGGAAGAAAGCAAGCACGACTGGACTGCTTATGACCATGACTTAAAATGCTTAGACTAGTACAATGCTTAAAAAAATTCAGCCAAAGGAAAAGGAAACCACTTTTATGGATTGCTAGTTGTCATAATCCTGAACAGAATAAGCAGTACTAGGGGAGAGATATAAAAATACATGTATCCTTAAATGTTAATATAATTTATTGGAAAAATATTTTTTAAATGGCAAACTTCTATATTTTCTTACGTTTCCATAAAATGTGGTCTCTCAAATTTTCTCCATCCCACAGTAGTGTCAGGTGCTTTCTAGAAGCAGAGGCAGTAAGTGCCATATTGTAAGTTCTTACGGTTTTGAGCACTCCTCCTTTTGCTTTCAGTTTTGGTGGAGGCAGAGTCAGTTTTGGTGAAGTTTACAGTTGGATGAATTTAATAGATAATTGTGTGGTAAAAACTGAAGTACTGAAGTAACACAGGATACCTCTTGTCTGCAGGCAAATTAGGTCTTGGACCATGACTTCTGTTTCTGAGAGAGAAAAATGTCAGATGTACTACTTGCATTCTTCTTTTCATTAATAAAACACAAGTGTTTTACATAGATTTCTCCACTCTGTTCTGTTACAGTGTTTTTTACATGAGGAAATTTTGGCTATTACCCTTTTTGAGAGTTTTGGGATGTTCTGTATTTGCAGAAGTGTGTCACGAAATTAAGGAATCACCAGAAAATTTATTTCAATGCCATATTTAAAAATAAAATGACCTTGGGTTGACTTAAAATCAAATTAACTTGCTTATCAGGGTGAAGAAACTTTATTGCAGGAGTTATTTCGAGACAACTTAATTTAAAATAAATTGTTATGCTTCAGCTTGCTTATTCTTTGTTATTTTAAGCCATTTGTATATAAAATGTATTGTGCTGCCTGTAAATAAAATACATGAAAATTGAAGTCTCCTCGTTTTGTCAAATAGCATTTCAAAAGAACATTGGGTTAAACTGAGAATGTTTTCAGTGTAAATTAAATAAATTCTGCAAGTTATTAATAAAACCCATTTCCTGCTCCAGTCCTGTTTCAAAAGAGCCCTGCAGGGACTGGCAGTGTGAGCCTTTGCTGGCAGCATGGGTGATGCAGGAGCCAAGGTGCAGCAGAGCATCCTTTCGAGCACTGATGGTGCTGGGACGTGGGTGTGGGACAAGGGCTTTGCCAGTGCTGAGAAGCTGCTGCTTCAGCCTGTGAGCTGCTCAGGATGGTGGGCAATGGACAACGTGACATTTTTTCTTTGCAGTGTCCAAGCAGATGTGCAGTTAATATTCTCCACCACTGTCTCTTTAAAAGGGATGGGGGTGTGTGTTAGACACAATGGGAAATCAAACCCAAAGAGCCAAGAGACACTGTGAATGGGGCCTGGCTTAAGCAACTGTACTTTGAGTGCTTGAGGCTTTTCTTGTTTTCTTCTTACTGTATTAGTTAATCTAATGAAACCTTTTGAATCTTTCAATAAATGCTATACCTCCATCCAAAAATATGGCACTTGCTCTCATCTTCAGTTCTCTTAAACTTGAGGTTGGACAGAGTGCTGCTTTGTTACTTGTCATTGATAAAGTCAACAGATGGGCAGTGAAAATGCAGCTGGAAGTTACAGGGGCCAGCAGCAGTTACACAGGTGTCCTTTGACATTAGGCTGACAAGATGTGTAGCTGCAGCCCAAAACATCTCACTCTGGAAACAATAATTTGGTGACAGCTACAATTAAAGCCTGACCTTTAGTTGTGGTGACAAGCTCAGGCTGTGTTTCACAGGGTGTTGACTTGCACGTAGCAGATCTGGCACTTGTGTGTAACCAATTCTACTTGCCTGCTCAGTTTTTCTCATGAAAGCTGTTATTGCAGCTCATAACAAAGTTGTGACAAAGTTGGGTCTGGTTTATGTGGGAACACGAACCTGAAATTATTTGAGAATGGTGCGGCATCCCTTTCATTGAGCTCTTACTGCTGTAGGGGTAGCCACCTGTGCATTAAGGTACAGTAATAATTCTGGTGGGATCTGCATGTCAACTGATAGCCTCAGCTGCACGTAAAATAGCATCAAGTGAAAGAGGAGATACACAAGTAACTGCAGAACAACCTGTATCCAGACAGAGCAAGGAATGGGTCTGGGAAATCGGTGACGAGAGGAAACCAGTCCTCTTGTCAAAGCTGTGAATTATTGCCTGCTAGCTTTAAAGAACAATGTACTTTTGCAGAAATCTCTTTTAAATTACCTGAACCAGGATTAGGTTGCTTCTATTTTTAAGGAATGCCTATAAAACCTGATAGGCCTCCTGGATGAACAGGATTAGAACTACCAAACTCCCCCACCATGTGGAAGAAAATGAAAGTTGGAGCACTTTGCAGTTGCAGTAAACATGGGCAGAGAGAACTTCATTTGACAAATTAAGGTAACTGTTGCTTTTCCCAGTCAACTGCATTCACTTTGATGGAGCTTGAGGGTCTTGCTTTTAGAGCTGTTTACTTGTTATGGCTGCTTATTTGGGGCTTTTTTATTTGCCTATGGAGAGAAGGCACAGTCAAGAGGAACTTCCAGCCTTATGATGTTTTCTTTTTCTTCAGTTAGAGCAGCCCTTACCAATGGGCAATACTTGGATCACTTCACACAGCACAGCTTCAATTCTTCAGCAGTTCCTCTGGGGGCACTTTGGGCGTACTATTGATAATGGCAAGTTCTCATAACGTGGTGAATGTACATTTAATGGGACTTTTTGCACAGAGGCTTTGCGAAGTTTTTTTTCTTTTCACTATTAGAAAATACAATGTAGAGGAGACATAGCTGGTTAGAAAGGGGAATACTTGAGGGTAACCATTACAGAAATCAGCCTTGATCTCACCAGCAGATCTGACAGCTCCGTGCTGTCCTTAAGGTAACTTGGGGGAATAATGGTTAGTATTTGACTTGACTTGTGCAGATGTCCCTCTGCTGTTCTCCCTCCTGTGTGCTAGCTTGTGGTATTAGCTGCTAGAGAACATAACTGGAAGCAAGTGTTTAATGTGCAGCAATGTCTAACACAAGTTGCTCTTTTCCTCCTGCAATTCTTTTCAGACCTGTTTTACAAATGTGTAAAGCATGTCAGCAGTTTCCATCATGGGGAACAGCACAGTCTCTATGGCCTTTTGAGGATCTTGGTTTTGCCCAGGTGGCAGTGGTGGGGAAGCACTGATGTCTGCTTGCCCTGCCTTTGGGAGCCTTTCTGAGCAACACCCTACGAGCTGCCAGTGCCACATTCTCTCCTTGCTCTGTCTCCAGGTCACCCTGAGAAAGGAACAGGCTGTACAGAGAACTGAACAGAAGAACAGAAGCCTGACTTTAGGAGGTGATTTTCCTGGAGCAAAGAAGAAATCATGACTTCTTTATTTTCATTCTCCTTCATCTTTACCCAACTGCAAAAAGGATCTCCAGGAATGGTTTCAAAGCAAGACCTGGTTTGGTGTTGTGTTTTTTTTTTTTTTTTTTTTTTTTTTTTTTTTTTTTTTTTTTTTTTTTTTTTTTTGCGTGTGTGTGTGTGTTTATTTAAATTTTCTGGTTTTCTTTACTGGTATTGCCCTTCAGAGAGCATTTGGATGTTAGAAACCACCTGCAAATCAATGCAGGATTGAGAAGTTGGGATTTCTGCTTTGCAACTAACCCGGTAGCAAAAAAATACATGAAGTTACAGAAGAGGAGCAGGTCACTCCTTGCCTTCCTGCACAGTGCACAAAAACAGCAGCCAAAGGAACCCCTATGCAGTCCTGTAACCTTTCCTGCCCCACAAATAAATACTATTGAAAACTTGTGTCATCCCTGGGCTGAAATCCTTACCCTCAAGACAAGGAAGGCAGTGGATGTTCTGACTGTACAGGCACTTTCCTGCTGTCTTTGCAGAACAAAGACTAATTGTGACCATTTTTTAAATCACATTTTTTCTAAAAATTGTTTGTGAGGGGAAGGGATAGGAAATGGACTAAGAACTACAGATGACATGAGAAATGAACAGGAATCTATTAATGCTGTATGTGAGAAGTGGAGTAGTAAATAATAGTTCAAAACTTATCTGTAGATGGTTTGGCAATTCCACATCAGGAAAGTATTACTCTAAACCTGGCAGATTTTAGAAGCTATATACATTTTTCTCCCCAGACTGCTTCTTGTTATGGAAGACCCTGCTGTGAGACTTCCAAGCAAGCACATATATTTACACAAGACAATGAAACAAGACATGCAAGTAGTAGTAATAATTTTTATTTGCAAACTATACTTGCCATGACAATGTTGCCTTCTGGGAATAATGACAAAACAGCCAATAAATTGAAGAGAACTTGGCAGACCTATCAGAAATTCAACCCTATTTCAGCTTCTAGCATCAGGTGAATTGGAGATGACCTCTTTCAACTGATCTCCCGGGAAGCTCCAGTTCAGTTTGGGTTTGGGTATTTCTTGCTAGTCTCAACTATTAGAATGCAGATTATTTCTTCATATCCAGGAAAACATTCTGCATGCTTTATTTACGTGCCTGCCATTTGTTGCTACCTTGCAGCCTCTTCCACTGTTTTTTTTCTTTTTCATTCCTCAGTCCTGTATTAAGGTTTCAGTATTATGGAGCTTTTGTATTGTAAAAACTGTTACACAATGCCCCTTCATTATGGGAAGCTGTAAATCAAAGCACTGAATAAGTATTTCCATCAAGTTCTAAAAATACTGGATTGTTTGAGAGGCAGTCCCAAGAAGAAGCTTCCTCCTGTCTTGGCTAAAGTATATTTCTGTGGAAATATTTAATCCATATGACATGTTTGTGGTTGCAAGAGCAGAAGGGGAGTGAGGAGCATCCAACAGAACTAAATTTGGTCACTGTGGTCCATAATAAAATAAGGAAGCTGGTAGTTTTAATTTATGTGAAATCATCAATTTCCTCAATAGAATTGGGAAGAAAAATGCTATGAGAATGAGATGTATCAGTTATATTGACTAAAAATATTTAAAACCTTCTTCTGACAACATGAGGCTGCACTTAACAGGAAAAAGTCAGGATTTCATATGCACAATAGAAAAAACATTAAATATAGATGTTTCACTGATACTCAATTTGAGGGAATCTATTTCTTGTGTTTTAAGTGTGATGGATATTTAAAACAGCTCCTGCTATAGGAAATGGTGGTAACTGACCAAGTTTCTACACAATGCAGAGACAATAGTTTGGCAAGACAAAATCAACATAAAAAATGCACAAGCACTTGGTTTGCTGTGCAGTGTTTAATAGGACATGGGCTCCACCCTTTCCAAGAAAGCACCAATGAGTTGTAATGCCTTGACAAGTTGTGTAACTGTTGAAGGATTTCACAGGACAGGAGAGAAAACACATCCACAGCAGCATTCTTTAATTCTTTAGCACATAAACAGACCCAACAAATGGGATTTGATTTTTTATTGGTAGGATGCTCCAAAGTGCACGGGGGAAGCTGGCAGCTCCTACTGTTCTTCAGAGCAGTTCTAAAACTGTTTGTAAATGGGAAGGTAAAAGCTGCCTCAAGTTGTCATTAAGCACTCCGTAGGTAGTCATAAAAAACAAGAAATCAGGTTTGTAACACTTGTATTATACATGCCATGTTTTGCAAAACATGTGAAGTATTACATATTGCTGGAATACAAATTCAGCATTTGCACAGCTTGACTACTACTAGGAACCATTTTTAGGCTTGATTTTCTGTAGCTTTTAAAAAATAAAGTGCATGAAAATACTTGTAATGATGGCGACAGTTCTATGCTTTAGAAAGTGATGATGTCACTTAAAGCTCCTGTCCAGAAAGAGTCCCCAGTCAAAAACACCCTCAGGACCTGAGACCTGAACTCTGGAAATTAATTTGTGGATTATTTTTCTGTTTTGAAGCATGGAAGGTTTATTATGATACATTTTATAATACTGTCACAATTGGCTTTCTGACTCATTAATCTGAAAAGCTGAACCACAGGAGATTGAGAGAGCAAGTGCTGCACCGGATTAGGCATCAATCAGTTATGAAGATACTGGTCATTAAAAAAATAAAAAAGGTCTGGTTAAATTAATGCCTAGTGAACTAAAGACTGGTTTGTTCTATAATAATTGCTTGATAATCTTCCACTGGAAAGGGCTATGCTTCTAATTACAGCATAAATCATTTCCATATGCAGTGAAATTCAGTAGAGCAAATATTGGTTTTCTAAGGAGATTGGGGACTCCATTGGTATGGTGTTGTGAATGAAAACTTAAAACTATCATCTTAGGTTGAAATTGTTCCTACAGTCACTACAGATTTTAGTTCAGACTAAGGACAAAAACCAGAACCCCTGTTAACTTCAGCAGGGATTTCCATTTAATTATCCAGTGTCAGAATTTCCCTTTTAAACTGAATGCTGAGGGGTTTTAATAAAACCACCTTCCATTTAAAAAAAAATGTGTATAATTTGGCATACATATTTTGGTCGCAGAAGACTCTCTCCTGGAGAGAGTCTACAAACAAGTAGATTATCAAAGAAATCACTGAAATTCTCATCTATTCAGTCCTTGCATACTCATTCTTCTGTTAAGAGCAAGACTGATGTGATGCTTAATGAAATACAATTAATGTGTTGGTTTAGCTTTATATTAAAAGCAATGGTTACATCTCTAAGATGAATTTCTGTTAAGCTGGATATAGAGATTAAAGCTGTTTCTACAACTATGAATCACTGCTCCCCTGTTTGCTCAGGTCTTCCACACTTGCCTGTCTGGAGTAACAGAGAGGCAAGGTAATCAAAAAGATGAGCCCTGATTTCTAAATCAGATGTAAAGAGGTTGTCTGTATCTCCAAACAGAAGCATAAGAGATGGAGAGACTTCCAATAAATTACCAGACTTTGCCTAGAAAACTTGTGGGTTTGTTTAATGGTCTTTTTACCATAAGCTTACTGTACTTAACCGTTTTCTTTACACACTTTAGGTATACAAAAGTTGTACAATTTTGTCCACTTTTTATATGAAAAATAAATTTGGTTTGATACTATTTTCAGACAGAATAGATTGTATTATTAACTTCAAAGTTTAACAATACTTGTAGCCAGAAGGTTCATGAAATATGTATGAGCCCCAGCACTTCATCTTCCTTTTTACCAGATGAAAGCAATGAAGGGCTGGTGGCTGAAAGTGGCCTGATCTGAAACTCTCCCTGGGATTCTTCCAGTTTTTATGAATTTAAAAGAAGGATGAAGTGACAGCAAGCAGATGTCTGTTTACATGACTCCAGAACAGACCTCTCTGGAGAGGAGAGGGAAATTCCAAGAAAAAGCTGTGAATTGTTTTAACTCTTTCCACCTGGGATACCACAAAGGCAAATCTTTAAATATTAAGTGTCTTTGTTGTGGTTTAAACAGAACTGGTGGCTTTATGTGGGAATTGCCAGGTGAGATTCAGACATAACATTGTGCAGGACTTCAGAGGATATGCTTCTCTCTACCACCAACTGATGGACAGTGAGATTAGGGATTTGACAAAATCTGTGTAGCATTTCTTAGTAAAAAGTGTATTTCACTTACTGCTTTTATTTCATGGATACTGAAAAGGTCTGTATCCCATACCTCTTCAGAACTAGAATCATCCAAGTTATTAATTTCACTTACTCTTTAAGATTCAATATGTATAGATACTACTTAAAAACCATTTTTTACCATTTTGAAAGATCCTTAAAACTTGCAACTAGTAAAAACAAGTAGTAACTGAAAATTCAACAGGACCTCAGAACAAAAATAATGAAGCAGGAGTGTGAAAACTGCAGGCAGAAAAAGCAGCAGACGTTACAGATTGAAGTACCTTTGTAAATTGCTTTCAATTTATGTTGCAGCAACAACGCTCTTATAAAAAATATGGTCACTGGCAGGTCCCACCCTAAGATGCACTGCTGGAAAAGCTCACTGGAATTAACTTTCTTGTTCCAGCCATCAGCAAGCTTAGTTTGAAACACATTTTAAACTATTCAATCTTAATCTGTATGATTTGGAAACATTTGTATTTGCTTTGTCAGAACTAGAGGAACAGTGATAATTCAAAATAGAAAAATCTTCTTTTGATACACATAGCTCTGAATAATAAATGCTTATTTCATAATAAATCAATACATTAAAAATAATAATTTACGGGTGGCTTTAAGTCACAAAAGATTGGAAGCCTTTTAAGGGAGAAGTATCTTGTTTAAATGAAGCATCAGTCACAGAAAGAATGTTGGGAATAACTGGTGTAAAGTGACTCCAGAGAAAATGCAAGGCTTGGCCACAATGTTGTGCAGCCTGTGAAGAAACAGAGCGAGGGAATGAATGCAGGTCTTGCCTTTCTTCAGCTTGTGAAAAGTGTCCCCTTATGGGGACACTTTTAACATGTTCTGAACTCTTGCCCATGTTCTGTGCTGATGCTTTGTGATATTACAAATGACTGAGAATGACTGGTGCAAATGGTGTGTTTTTGAAGATGCAGACCCTTTCACCCGAGTGCCTCCATGCCAGGAAGTGCTGGAGGGGCAAGTCAGTTGAAGAGATGATCCTTGCCAGGCTGAAACTGGATTATTTATTTTAGGATGCTTACCTAGAAACAGACTAGTTGCTGCTAAAGATATATGCTTTGACTAGATGTGCTTCTGTTGCTTTGCTCTGATATATTAATACAGTTAGAATGACACCAGAACCTTGGTTTTTCCTTCTGCTCATTGAAGGGTTTCAAGACTGAAAGAAGTTGCTCTGTAGCAGACCTTTGGGTTGTTCAAAAGCATCTTAGTAGAATTTAGCACTGAAGTAACCAGTGCTGGACTGAAGTTGAGCTATCTTTTTTAACTGGCAGTAAGTGATTAAGTATATTAAATAGGAAAGGTTCCTAGGCAGACCTTTTTATTTCTGCTGCCCACCAAACTCAGTTCTCTTAGAAATGCATATCTGCTTTCTTGTTATTCATGGATTTAAAAACATAATACATCCTGTGGCTGCTGGAGCAAGAATACTTGATTTTATGCTTTCATGAGGTAGTTTTCCTCCATCCAACTTGGTGTACTATCAGTGAGGATATCCTTAGTGGAAATATAAGCATTTAAGAGATGGTTGTGTTGGGAAGCTACCAGAAAGAACTGGGATCAACGCAACACATTCCCTGTGCCGCCTTCTTACACATTTTTTCTGTGGTCTCTTTAGAGTGACTTTGCCTGTTTATTATTGCTGAATTTGCAATGCTTAACACAGATTTGAGCAAAACTTGTATGTTCAGTAGTAGCTTTTTTCAAATCTGAAGGGTTGCCACTATAGCAAGGTCATGTCTGTGTTGTACAGTTCTCACTGCACATCAAAGTCCACTGCTCAGCCAATGCAGGCTCATTTAGATGAGTCAGGGGGGATCTGTGTGACTCCTTGTCATAATTCTGTCATCTTCAGCAATGTAAACAAACAGGACCTGTAGGGACTGAGTGTGGTCGGTGATTGGATGACACCGATTCCATCAAACCCTCCAGCAGAGCCCTGAAGGGCGGAGTGAGCCTATTTCAATAGAAAGGACAGGGAAGGTGTGCTTATTTCCATGGAAGACAATAGAAACATCTCTGTAGAGGAAAAATTAGGGTAAGATGACCTAAGTTATCTTCTCTGGATAGTTGGGTGGGGATGTGTATGTTAAGGAAAAACAACCCACTTGTGGAAGGTCCCTGTAAACTGCTTGAAATATTCAGTACACAAAGCCTTGTGGATATGTTTAGTAATGTACTAGAATCTACTTTGCAAGATGTAGGATCATAGAGATTTGGTTGAATCTATACTGAATTGGTAGACTATGTACTGGGATGATCTAATAGCAGAGAGAAACTAAATTGGGCTGTTATCAGTAGTACATTCACAAAGTACAGACAGTAACTATTTCTTCCTCACATCACAGCAGTGAGGATGACAGGCTACAGGACAGCCAATGTACAAAACATGCAGCAATTATGAGAAGAAATTAAATACTGTCAGAAAATGCTACCAGATGCAATAGGTACCTTGAAAACAGGGATTCAAAGGTTCTTTGTGCAAACTTTCTACATGCTTGGAATTTTATTTTAGAAACTATTCTAAGTACAGGAACATGGCTGATAGTTAAGCTGTCTTCAATTCCAACAGGGCAATTTGGCAGCTCAATCATTTGCAAACAGTTACTACAGTTTCTTAACCTGTAGCTCACAGTGTGAAAACAGCTTTCCAACATGTGGAAATGAACAACCCAGTAATTTTCCTTAGTGTAATTTAATTGCCATAGCAATCAGGAGGCTATTAAAAACTTAGAGACAAGGGAAACAGCCTTAGGAAAGTGCAATGGCAAGTCACCAATAGCTTCTCAGTGCCTTCTTATAGTTATTAACTCAAGTTGTACTCTTGGACCCTTTGCAGATGTTAATTCTCTCTTTTATCTTATAATCCCTGAGATTTTCAAATCCTGTTTTTCCTTAGCTTAAAAAAAAAAGAGCCAAACCCCCAAAACTTCACAGACAAGTGGTGACAGTCTCTTCTGCAAACTGTAGGAATAGTAACATTAATTTCCAACTCTTTTAAGGGAATACAGCTCAAAGCCGTCTTTTACGTTAACCTAAAAATCTTCATAAAGCCACAGGAGGTGGTGATTTGATTTAAGAACACTGCAATTGCTACTTACAATACAATTATTGATAATACTACTCCCTAGCTGGCAATCAATGCTTTTAAAAGCTTATGTTAGCTGTTATTTGTGCTTTATGCTGTGCACTCATCCACAGAAGCTGTCAATTAGCTTGATTCCTCTCCCCTTGTTTTAACATTAGCTCTGTGATGCTTGAGAAGAGAATGATTTGCATCAGAGGGAAAGAGGTTTTGTTCTTCCCTTTACTGGTATTTATATTAACAGTTGCATCAACATCATGTTCAGCAGTTTGAACTCATAGGATTTTCCTCATGCATACAACAAGGATTTGAGCCCATTGACTCTACAGTAAAAGCTTTTAACTACCTTGAATACACACCAATTAGACTGTGGCAAAATACACATGGATACCAGGTTTAAGTGTTGTTTAATACAGCATCAAACAGCGTGGTTAATGCTACACAGTCTTTACTCTTGAGCATTTTGGAAAACATTATAAGAACTAGTTTAATTCACTGCAAGACAGTCATGTATAAAAGCAAAGGTATGAATTCGAATTCAGAGCAATTGCTAGGCAGAATAAACTGCAGTGCTGGTAAAAAGGACTGACAGATAAATGAATGAAAGAATTTTCAAATTGTAACATTAGATACTTACACATCCCAGTTGCATAAGCAAATCCTCTGACTTCAGTAAGATTACTCAGAAGCACAGCTTGAAAATCAAACACACTATAAAAAACCTTTTCTTTAGGAGGAAGGTGAACAGCTACTTGTAGAATTTCCATATAATTCATTTTTCAAATGCTTACCCCCTCTGATGTCTAATGAAATAATTTATATAAAAGAGCACATAAAGATGTCCTTAACAAGAAAAGCAACCTGACTGCAAAAGAAGTCACCCATTCTGCTGACCAGACACATTTTACCTGGTGTTCCCAGCTTTGACATTAGGAAAATGCCACATCTCAATGCATTACTTCTAATTCTAAAGAGGAGTTTAACGTGAACTTTTAAAATCCCATTTAATTTAAATTTTAATATTCTAAATTATTTAACAATTTCAATGTGTATAGTGAGTGCCAGAGAAGACTGAATATTCCATATTATAAAGCTGGAATGAAAACTAAAACCTGAAGTTTGAACTATTATAGTGCACATCTTGAGGTAACTACCCACCCAGTGTGTTGCTGCATTACATGTTCTCAGCTTATTTAAGTTCTCATTACTGTTAATGTAGTAGTGATGCAGTTCACTCAAACACAGGAGCAAACAGCACCAAGTGAATTAAATTTTTGCTGGAAGCGTTAGTCACGAGTTACACTTTTTTACAACAACAGGAGAGGAGGTCAAATGGACTTGACAGACAAATAGAAGGCAAACAAAACAATGGAAAAGTGCATGAACCCAAACTTCTGAAAAAGTAGCTAACTTAACATCTAAGAAGCCTGTTGAAGAAAGAGCAATGCCCACAGACTCAGTGTGTTCAATATAGAAGAACCCCTTCATTAACAAGGCATAAGCACTATTTTGTTTCGTGGGCTCATGAAGAAAGGATGCATTTTGCGCTCCACATTTTATCATCAAATTCTATTTCCAGAGTCAGACTGGTACTATGAAGTGGCTTCATTAGCAAATGAGGGAGTGATATAGCCTCTCTCCATCCAAGGTTTGCCAAATGGTAAAAAGAAAAAAAACCCCAAACTGGTAGGGAGGTAGGGAGGTATGTGCTTAAGCTTCCTGGATATCATGGCAAAAAGACAAAGTTTAAATTGGCTTTAAATACATTATATTTATAGTTCTGAACATGTGTTCGTGCATTTTACAGCTCTTCAACAATGACACGTTTAAGTTTTACTCTAATTACAGAATTTCTCCCAGAAGCTAGAAAGGTGAATATTTTTTAAGTATTTGTTGCTGATTCTTGACCAAATGACTGTAGCCTTTAGCAGTATGATGTACTTAAAATAGTTGAGTCATATCCCGAGGTGCACTGAAGCAGCAGTTTAACAGACAGTATTGTGGAAGGTCTGCATGGATTAAACAGTGCTTCAAGATTATTTACTCAGTTCTCTTTGGGGAATATTTACCTTCACTGATGTCTGACACCTGGTTCCAGGAGTTAAAGAGTTAGTACCAGAGGAGTCTGGCTTTGATGCCTGCAGAAACTGCAATGTCAAAGTGGAAAAATCCATCTTTGCAACGTGCAAGGGCAGCTCATACTGGCTACTGTGTATGAAGTCCCACCTCTAACAGTCTCTTTTCTCTCAGGAATCACTCACCTTTCCTTTTTCCATTCCAAACCCAGACTCTTCTCATGTCTAACTGAGAGCATATCACAGCTTCACTCTCTTAAATAAAATCATATTTTTTTCTCCAAAATCACAATATATTGCAAAAAAAATAAATTGCATTTCAATCACATGGGAAACACCAACAAAACAGGGCACTCAGTTAAGCACAGTACAACTTTTTTTTTTTCCTGTGAGTTTTACAGCACCTAACAAGATTAAAAAAAAAAAAAAAAAAAAGGGAAGAAAAATTTACACTTCAATTTTTACATTGACATTGATTAACTTATGTATAAATTCTAAAGACTACAATTTGTCAAGTCATCTCAGTTTTGCTGGTACCTATTACAGAAAACAATACTGATAGCTGCCATTTAAGGGACCATTTTTTGATTCTGGGATGAAGATTTAACCATTCTTGATATCCAGCAGGCATTATGTTCTCAGTTCTCAAGGCAGCCTTTTTGGATATAATACTGATCTGGGGTGAACTGGGGGGAAACAGAAGTGACATACTTTAGATTGTGGTCCTAAGAGTACAAAAGACTCAGCACATTTCACCATATTAACTCCCTCTTACAGTTTAAAGTTGGTCCTGAAGGAGTATTAACCTAACACATGCTGAAACAGATGAAGAGTACAGAGGACTAGTCTACCTCAGCAAAAGACAAGTTACTAAGAACAGTTTAATGGGATTTCCTGTGCTTTTCTATCATACCATACCTCAGGACTACAAAAATATGTTTTGAGTATGAAAGAAACTTAAAAGAACATGTGTTTTGAAAACCAAACTAATGGTTATATTTAACAAAGTTTTTACACTCTACCTTGGCTTAAAAGCCAAGATCAACAAACAAATAATTGTATGTTCAACAAAAATTTATCTAACTACTACAGACTTAACATGGCAAGTTAAGAACATGCCTGCAGCTGGAACTATTTCTTTTTTATTCTAAATTATGATATTCACTCCTGGTTTTAACCATGGATCTTCCATGTAAAGACAAGCTCTAAAAAAACCCAACCCATTGCTTCCCTCTTCAGTATAAAAATATAGCACATACACACACAAAACAATTCTCCTGACAATTATGCTGTAAGTAAAAATGAAAAATAATTAAAAAATATAAAACAGATTAAAAAAAGATGCTATGCATGTACTAATGTCAACTGTATAACAAAAACTGTCATTCATTCTGTACTATTCTAGCAGGTGGATCCAGAAAGAACATTTGCATTTATTTAAGCTTGATGTTTTGTATGTCCTTTAGACTTAAGTTTCACTGAACAGACTTGTTACTATAATCCAGAAATTTCTAATACTGATCCAAATATGTATTTTTTTAAACACAAAAGCAAATTCCAGAATTAAGCTTGTGACTCAAGAGTTTGCTCAACAAATTAGACTTTCCAAAACCAATACATCTGTTTCCTGAGATGGCTGTAAGTCATGTTTCAACTTCACATTACACTGCAAATAACAAAAATCACTATGCACAAAACCAGACATTAACTACAGGATACAAACACATTTACAGAAGTCACCTAATTTCAGTGTTGTGAACTACTGTGTTAACGTGTACACCTTAACAAAGCTCCTAAAATATTCTTTATACATTACAAAACAAGGATTTACAAAACTTTATTTTATTTCCAAGTTATTTCATTCTAAAAACGTTGAAACATAAAAAATACCACTCCCTAAGAGACTTTACAATAAAAGGCTAACAATCTGGCATGGGAGAGGTAAGTATATGGAAACTTGTTTTAACAGTCACAGATCAGTCGCTGGTGATTAAAGAACACTTTGTCCTTCAGCTGGTAGGCACTTCCACATAGCCAGAAATATAAGTTTTCCTACCACTCCATTTGTCTCCCATACATAAAAATATCCAATGCAATTAAAAAGGTAGGATAAAAGGGTGGACATGTGATGAAATAAAAGTATTATCTAAGGTCTTGATTATTGTTCATCTTGTGTAAGTGTAAAGATTCTGTCCCAAAGTTTTCCTGACAAGATGGAGTTATCTGGCCTTTAAAAGTGTTAGCTGAAATACCTCCCTTTTTTACCAGTGCATGTTGTTTGCTCACTGCTGTATTGCTGGTTTATGTCTGTAACAGAAACTGGCTCTAGGCCAGCCCATGGGTCCTCAAGCATTGAAGGTCTGTAATAGTTTTCCACATCATTAGACACTCTTTTCTCTCTGCCATGCGCTGTACCAAATGGAGTAGATGTCCTGGGTGATCCCTTTGGAAGAAAACCATCAGGTAAAGAAACATTTAATAGTCTAATTCAAACTAAGAAAAAAAAATTAAAAATAAATTAAAAATGTTTCCTTCTACTGTAGTAGAGCTCTGAAGCTGATTATTAATTTTACTTACTACACCTCACTTGCATCTTCCTCAGGAAATATTAACTTTAATGTATTTTACTTATGAGTGATGATTTACCAGGATAAGAAAAAAGCACCACCACAGCCTTCTCCCAAATACTTGTTTACATCACTCTGGCCCATAGCTGCAGAAAAGCAGCTCATGCTGTTTTTCATAACCTGTCAACAACATGTCTAACAAAAGCTGAACAACAAATCAGAGGCTGAGGAAGAGTTGACAATATTAACAAGAGAAGAAGTCAAACATTAAGTACTTACAGATTGAACACAGCATTGTATAATGCAAACAGCTACAAAGAATTCATTGGGGAAAAAAATCCTCTTTTAACCAAACCAGTGTTCTGTGAAATTTGAGAACAGATGATTTTATATACAATCTCAGTAGTAATGAGTGATTTAGTGGGTACTGACTTTTGAAGGGAGCTTTTCATATTTGATTTTTTTTTTTTTTTAACATCAAGGATCACAACAACTGCTTCTGTAAAGCTCCTACAAGTCTGAAGCTGAAAGAGTGCTGGTATATAAAGGAACTCTGATAATAATTTTCTCCTGTTAGCATCATCCACTGTTCTCCTCAGATTCACTCCTATAAAATGTGAAGTTCTGTCTAAAGCTGTATTTATTTAAATTAATTTGTTTTAACCAAAGTAGAGCAACCCATAGTACAGATGCACAGTAATCTATAAGCATGCCTACTGCATTCTGTATGGTTAGAGCACAGCACGCTTTGAGGCCGGTTATCAGATTTTGTAAAGCAGGGTAAAAGCACTTGATTAATGGCTGCTTTCCCCCACAGCCCTGCCACCCCTGAACTTTTGGATCAGCAGTGATGGTATTTGATTTTTACTAGGAAGCTCTAACAGCATCTATGTAAACAGATCACATGAAACAATTTCTAAGAAAAACTGTGAAATGGTGCCACAAAGTGAAAGACCCAATGTTTAGCCAGAAGAATAGATTTCACTCCAACAGCTTGAACCTATTCCTGCTAACACCTGTGGCAGGAACGTGCTGATGTTCCCAGCAAGAACTTTTCAGGAGCTCCTGAAATTTGATGACAATGGGCACATGATCAAATGTGGGAACATCCATGTCTTATTTATAGGGCACTTGTTCCTAATGATTCTTTGCAGCTGTTATGGAGCTAAGATGATGATCCCAAAACAGCAGAATTTCTAAAAGGTTGTGAATTACTATACTGCATCAAACCCCATGAGGGTCAGAGAATCACCTCACAATACATCTAAAAAACTTTCTAAGGGGCATGGAGTTTCCTAGAGGAAGCTGACATGCTCTAGCAACAGTGCCATTTATGTTAAGCACCCACATTTGGTAGTGAAACAGCAGTACCCAGTGCACTCTGTCCTAAATAAACACAAAACCCCACCATCTCTAAACCACCACATTTAATGAAGACCTTTTAACTTTGGCATTGTAAAACAGACTGAATGTGGAGCACATTTATTGCTGTGTTTAATCTGCAGAAGGCAAAAGAAACATGAGCTGCTATAACGATCTGCAGTACTCAGTGAAGGAGCAAAATAATTCAATGGTAAGTCTCATTTGTATGGATTTATTTAATAATCTTAAGTTTCACTACAACATGAAGCAGGTCACCAGTAGCAGTGACATTACACTGACATTTTAGTATTTTTGAAATCTAGGAAATTTATTATTATGTAATACAAGACTGACAGCCTTCAGTACATGTTAAATTTAAGAATGCAGATTATTTAAGTTTAGAATACTAGTTATCATATGCTTTTTTTCCTCCCTCTGAATTTTTTTATAGGGAAGAAAATCAAAACGTGATTATTCACATGACAGGCCTGTGGAAAAGGAAATCAGCCCTACCTGTAGAAGTGAAACCATTCAGTGCAAGAGGCACTATCTGGTACCAAAGGTAGTTTAAAAAAAACTTTCCATTAGTTGTCACTAATGCCAACCGCCCTTTCTCTATAAACTTTCCTTAAAAAACCAGTAAATCTATTCTCAGTACTTCTTCTTCAGATAACAAATCTCTGTTTGGAGTAGAAAATAATTTATTTTAGTGCTATTCATTAAAAAGTTACTGAATGGAGTAATATGCCTTGAAAATGGGGACAGTCACTCCCTTCATCAGCTTGCCTCACCTGATGTAATTACAGCTGGCTGGCATATGAGTAAGCCACAAAAATTACAACTGTACCATTTCAAAAGGGTAGCATTTGTTTTACTTTTTATAATGATTTTTGATTCACACCACTCCACAGCTGCTGCTAGCAGCTAGTTCAGTAATTCCTGCTGAGTCTAGGGAATGAAACATTACCACTACGTGAATTCTAAGCCGAGATAAGAAATACAACAAAGTCAAACCACAGAATGGTTTGGGTTGGAAGGGACCTCAAAGATCATCTAGTTCCAACCTTCCTTCTGAGGGCAGGTTGCTCAGAGCCCCATCCAGCCCAGCCTTGAACACTGCCAGGAATGGAGCATCCACAGCTTCTCTGGGCAACCTGCCCCATGCATCACCATCCTCACAGTAAAGAGCTCCCTAATATCCAATGTAAACTTACTCTCTTACAGTTTAAAGGTATTCTCCCTTGTTCCCAGAAACATGTTTTCCTAAAATATAAAGCAGAAGCATCTCTGTAGAAAAAACAGAAAGTGTGGTAAACTGCTGGTCACATAAAGGTTGAGTTAGCCATGTCAGAAAAAATAAGCTCAGTATGTTCTTCTTCAAGTTTTCTGTTTGTTCCAAAGAATGAAAGTCTGCAAGCATAAAGTGAGTACAGAATGCTAATGGTATGACATTAATATAACACTAAACTAAATATAAATTATCTTTTGGATTTTCCAATGCAATTTTAAAGGGCGACTTAAGACTTTAATCTCAAAAGTGAGTGTAGCATCATAAATGTCAAAGCATTGGAGTTCACTTAACAGGATCTGCAGAGGAGAGGGGACAATGCAGGTGCCTCACGAGAAATCTGATGCTTAGAAAATGCAGAAAGGCCTTCTACCTGAACCTATTTATGGCCTCATGGGCAGAGATCCCTGCCCACACCAAAGCAGATGAGGACTTGTGGTTTATGATATTAACTCCCTCTGTGATTGCCCCTGCTGCCCTCCCAGGCAGAACAGCTCATGTGCACACACGTAAAAGTGCAGACACACTTGTCTCTAGTCCTGGGCAAAGCTACACACATCAAATATCCTTTGAATCCCTGGAGGAATTGCCATCAGGCTCCTAAACTGCTCACAAGGTCTAAAGAGGGAAAAGGGAGAAGGGAAGATGTTGTGACAGTCTGAGACTGGATTCATACCTGTACCTTCCTTATGTCATGTTTCTTACCTCAGAATGTAACCTGACTTTATGTCAGGTTTCTTACATCCAGAATGGAGCCTATGGAGGGTTCCTCTCCTCAGCTCCTGACATGAAATAGTTCTGACTAAAACTAAAGACAAAAGGATTCCTGCATATTCTTCTGCTCAATTAATTCTAAGGCAGGCTTTGAAAAAAACACTTAACTGAACAGCCAAAGAATGATCTTTTGAAGGGAAATTAGACATCAATGACATTAAAAATGCAGAAATGCCACATGCTTATCTTTTTCAAAAGGCACTGAGGTTATGAAATCTGGCTTCCACACCAGGAGAGTCTCTACTGTTGCACTGAAGAAAATGTATAAATTTTATAATGATCTCCTTCCACCACTATGAGATTCCTGAGTTAACTGTATGATAAGAAAATAACAAAATACTAGTCTTCAGTGGGCACGTGGCAATGCAGTGCAGGCACATTAAGATTTCACTTATCTCTATTAAGACGAGACTTCATTATCAGACTTTCATCCTTCGAGTACCAATAAGAGCACAAAAAAAACCAAAACAAAAACCCTTATCATTGTACTGAACGTGTCCCTTGTCACACTTTTAAGGTTTCTCTAATACTGCATAAAGCCAGTTATATCCAGAAACTGTTATCCTGCCATCCCTGTGTGCACTGGGCACATGCTACAACCAACAGAGCTGGAAAAAAGCTTAACTCCCAGAACCTGTTGTTAATGGCTTTCAGGAAAACTCTACAAACAGAAGCTTTCAGTGCAGAGCAAAGACTGTAAAATGAGTCTTTTGCCACAACAGATGCTCTCATTCCTGCTTAAAGGAGCCTCAGGTTAATTCTCTTTAACAGAGCACTGCTTTTCCCTGACCGTGTCCCTGAAGAGTGTGGATGGGGTGTCGGCAGCGCGGCTCCCACGACGGAGGCACGGCGGAGTAAAAACACCCCACGCCTCAGCGCTGCATTAAAGAAACCTGATCAAAGGGAGCACGTACAGGAGAAAGTGTTTGCTGCCGTTTCTGCCCGGTGCTTAAAGCTCTACCTTCATACGCCAGAATATGAAAAAGAAAGTTGCACTTTTGTGTCTTCACACCTCGCCAGGCCTGAGCCCTCTTCCCTCTCCTCATCTCACAGCTGCCTGTCCTCTCCGCTGCGGGGGGAAAGCTGATGTTGCCCAGGGCGGTTCGGGCCTCGCTCTCCCATGAAAACCCTGCTGGCGGTGGATGCTGCGCTGGCACAAGCCCCCAGCGTGCCTTCCCCAGCCAACTACGGGCCCCGCTTAAAAGCAGCGGCAGCAGCAGCTCCCTCCTTCCTTCCCTCCATCCCCACGTCCCTCTCCGCCCTGCCTCATACCTGGAAGTGCCTCTGGAAGCCGCCGGGCGAGCGCTTGTGCTGCGGCGGCGGGTGCAGAGGCGCTCCGGCCGGGGAGGCGCCGCCGTAGGGGGCCGGGTACCGGGGACTGCCGCCCTGCGGCCTGCGCGGGCTCTGCGGCCCCGGCGAGGGGCTCCCGAACCGCCCGTGGAACGCGGGGCCCCGCGGCGAGGGGCCGCCGCCGTACGGCCCGGGCCGGGGCCCGTAGGGCGGCGTGTGGTGGGGACTCCCGTAGCCCCGCGGAGAGGGCGGCAGCGGCCCCCCGCCGGAGGGAGGGCTCCGGAAGCCGCCGCCCGCGTAGGGAGGTGTCGGTGCGCGGAACCCCGGCCGGTACATGGCCGAGAATGGCGGCGGCGGGAGCGGGACCCGGGCAATGGCGGCGGCGGCGCCGCGTCCGCTCTTCTCTCTTCCCCCACCTCCTCCCCGTCAGGCGGGCGGCGGGTTCCGGCCTCTAAACGTTCCGCGGCGGAGAGGGCGTGGGGCCGCCCGTCCCATCCCATCCCATCCCATCCCATCCCGGCCCGGAGCGGGAGGCGGCACAGCGACTCGGCGCGCCGAGCCGCAGGGATCCCGCGGGCTTTCAGCTGGATGGGAGGGATCGGGAGCAGGGTCTCGGGAGAGGCCTGAGGCGATGGGCTCACGGCCTGGCTGTCAGTGCGTGTCCGCGGCTGTACAGCTGCTAAAAAACAACGAAACGAGCTCCTGTAAAGCAAAGCGAGTGTTTACCTCACATTTCGTGTCACTTTAGGTATGTTTATCGCGCGCCTTTGTTCTAGAGTCTCAATGTCTGGGCCTGCAAACGCTGCGTGTCCCCAGTGAAGAGACACAAGTGACATTTAAGGAGAAAAGGGTTTTCCTCACAGCCGGTTTGAACCGCCAGCAATTGAGTGAGTGGCACCTCAGGCAAAGGTACCACTCATACAAACTCGTAGTAAAATGCTATTTTGTAGGAGAACTTCTTATTTAGCACAAAGTCAATTTAACAATGTTATTTATTACCATCCCTGCTTTCTACTCAGGTAGAAAATTAATCCAAATCCTCAACAGCTCTGTAAAAAAAAAAGGTAAAGATTTTATTACTATTATTATTTTCTGTCAGTACAACAAAGCACTGTTCAGTTTTAGGACATTGCAACACAGGAAAATTAAAAAGGGCTTTCAGAAGAGCAGTGAACAAAAGTTAACTATTAAAATAAGCAGAAAGTTTCTATGCTTTATACACCAGTCTTTTCTTTGACTTTAAACAGGTGGTGGGTTTTTTTTGGTGTTTTTTTTTTTTTTTTTTTTTTTTTTTCTTTTTTCAATGACAACAACTAATTTTATATTCACAGGGAACTCACCTCCCCACTGTTATACAATGTCTCTGTGAAAAATGAGGCAATGTCTTTTAAATTTTGAAATGGAAAGAGACTACACCTGCTCATCTAAATTTTTTTATAATCCTTAAGTTTGGAAGACTGTCTGATTTTATTGTGCACACAAGGAATGCCACAAACAAGACAGTTTATCAATGTAAATTATCAATGTAAATAATCCGATCTGTCTCCTTCCAAAAAAGTACAGTTTAACTTAAACCCTTTTCACACCACATGAATTAGAAATACATATCGTTGTGCGCCTGTCGAGTTATACTGGGGTGATTATGCTGATTAATTTCTTCTTGTTGACAGATCTTTAAGCATCCATGTAATACTTTTTGTTATCCAGCATGTCCAGTCAACAAACCTGTCGTGTAGATTGTCCCTGTGTTCTGCCCCAGCATTTAATGTGACATGCCTTAAGCCTGTGCTGTTTGTCATGCTCGTTTTCAGGTAGTCAGCAGTATTGTCAGCAGTTTTCTTATCCTCACGTATTTCTTATAAATAAATGCCGAACCTCTGTGCAGGCTTTTTTATCCCATTAGAGAGGCAAGAAGACACGATGGTGTTCCTGTAACAGGCTGCCTGTGCTCTGTCCTAACACAGACTAAAAATAGTCTGAGGGCCCTTCCTTCAGAGAAGAGTTGCTCCAGGGTCAGTTCAAGCCTACCCTTCCATAACTACCCCCAGCTGAAGATGCAGCTGAAGAGTGTCAGTGACATTGTGTTATAAATTATTAGAAGCCAATCCAAAATAAAAGAATTTATTTAGCAATTTTCCAAGACCAAATTAAAAGGCCCCAGTAAAATCGGACAACATCGATGGAATGCTGGATGGACAGAGTGACAGCATCAAGGGTGCCATCCAACCTTGCCCAAGAATGCTGGGTCTCCTACAGCTTTTATACAGTTTTTCTGTCCGGAGGCCAAGTCTATGGAAAGTCCAAATGTTCATGCATTTCTTTATTCCCAAGTAAGGTTTTGAAAGTATGAAAGAGGTCTCAAGAATCTTCCCGGACTCTTCCTTTGGGGGGCTGATTTGATCATCCTCCGGATCCTCCACCAAAACTGATATCAGGTCTTGAGTAGCCATGAAGTGGAAGTCCATCCTTGATGAAGGGGCCATCTCCAGCCAGGCCCTGTCGTTTCTGTTGCAAATTTTGTGGTTTCACAGCTGCACAATGGGCCTTGGAATCCCGGAGACGCCCCGAGTAGCTTTTTAATAATCCAAGCTTTGAATACAATATTTTATAGGCGAATTTATACATCACATCTATCACAATTGCACCTTCAGTGAGGGCGAACTGAGCGGGATCCCCCTCCTGCTGCTGAGTGAAGGTACCGACATCCTGTAGGGCCGCCCGCCTCCCTAAGGGGGGAAACCCTTGGGGTGTTGGGGCTGTGTCTACTTTTATTCCACCTCGGCAATGTCGTATGTCACGTTCTGTACGCGGAACTGGGAGTACAAATTTCCAGCCATCAAACAGCGGAATTCCCGCCGCAAACATCTGCCGGACGCTTCCCTGCTCAGTGGAGCCCAGGCAGGAGCGCTCCATGGGACAGCCGAGAAGAACCGCGGTCCCTGAACTGCAGCGCCCCGCCGGGAGTGGAACCGGCCCCGGCCCCGCCCGCGCCTGCGCGCCCCCGCCGCGGGGATCCAGGGCTGTCCCGGGAGCGGGAGGGAAGGGAAAGGAAGGGGGCGGTGGCGGCGGCGCTTGCGCCCAGCGCCGGCTGCTGGCTCCAGTGGCGGGGATGCTGCGCGCCGGGCTGGGAAAAGGGAGCCGATGTTGCGGAGGGCTCTGGAGGGGCCGGTGCCCCGCGGCTGCCGCCGGCAGCGCCAGAGCCCTGAGCGCCGCCTCTGCCTCGCCTTCCCCGGGCAGCGCCGGCGGGGCGCGCAGCGGAGGCGCTTCCCCGGCAGGTACCGAGCCGTGCCGCGCCCCCTCCTCCTCCTCCTCCTCCTCCTCCTCCTCCTCCTCCTCCTCCGCATCCCGCCTGCCGCCGCGTCGGGCTCCTCTGTCCCTGTGATCCCGCCGGGCTGAGTTGGTCCGCTGGGGCGGGGGTGGGAGCCGCTCCGCCGAGGTTTGGGAGTGAAACACCTGCGGGAGGGTCCTGGAGGGAATGGCCAGGGGGTCCCTGCGCGGCCGGGCGGGCGCTGCCCCGGGCAGACTCGGGGGCTCGGACTTTGCCCCGCGGCCGAGAGCGCTGCCCGCAGCCGCTCCTGACACACCGAGCGTGTCGGCTCCCCGGGCAGCCCTGGCTCCTGGAATGCCCTGCTCCGGGGCCCCATCTTTTTGCAAGGTTACCAAAGTCTAACTGTGTGCAATTGTGCCTTTTTTTTTTTTTTTTTTTTTTTTTTTTTTTTTTCTTCTTAATGGAGTGAAATAAACCCAAGCTCTGCAGCAAAGCGATCGCTCTCTGGCTTCAAGTTTCTGTGTTATTAAATAACATAGAGAAACAGCAATAACAGCGTAGAGAAATAACAATAGCGTTGGTGGCGTTAGAATCGGAGGAAGTTTGCAGTTCTGCCCTCCACTATGAACATACCGAGTGTGTGCCGGGATGGAGTGTACCCATTGATTGTGAATTAGTCCACGGTAGCGATGGATAAAGTGAAAAAATACTGATTGTGCAGTCCCAGTAGAGACAATAGACTTGAGCAGTCATGTGTTTTGGAATTGAAAGTAATTGGAATAGGATCTGTTAATTTGCGTTGTTGCAAAAATTATTTTGCTCTTTTCTAGGTGCCCTCTTCTGTCACAAGTATAAAGGAAATATTTTTGGAGTATGACACAAGAATTAATTTCTGTATTATGGAACGATCTCTCTGTTGGTTGCTTATTCGTATTGTTAGGCTAGGCCAACCTTGGGACAAGCTGAGCTTAAATAAAGAGTGTAAATCATATTGAGAGTGAGCGGGTCTATTCTTAATAAATGTTATTTATGAAAGATACATTTGACAGTCTAATTGACAATAAATTAAAACATAATGGGAATCAAGAGTTTATACAGAGGATATAGTTAGAGCTGGGAGAGTGATTTTTCATTCAGTCATCGAGTTACTGGTATAAATAAAAGCAAAAACAAAAGAGGAAATGTGAGTTTGCATTTTAGAAAATTTAGACTGTCTAACTTTGGGTATGTGCCTGCTTGGGAAGCTAGTGATGAAGATAAAAAACCCAGGAGATGTTTCTAGTTAATGCTGATCAATTCTGATCTCTTGTGTTTATGATGTGTTTTTGGGTTTTTTTGTTCCTACAATAGATAGCACTCCCCTATTCAGGATTCATGTACCGGAACTGTGGGTGTCAAAAGGCTTTCTACTGTAGTTATTTCAGCAAATTAGTGTCACACTGCGTATATAATCTAGATCATATATACACATATACACACACGTATATATACATATGTATGTGTATATATATGTGTATATATATAACATCTGTGTCCCTCTATTCTGAAGAGACTAACAGGTCTGTTCTTGATTTTCAAAAGCAAACTTCTGATCTCTCTTCTTTCTTGCATTTCTTCATCATCATGGGTATGTTATTTACTGGTATTAAAAAACAAACAAACAAAAAAACCCAAAAAACAAACCACAATGGTCTGTTTGTCTTCAGAGCAACAGTTGTGCTCTCCTATTCTGTTCCAGCTATGGAAGAGTCCTAATCCTGAATGGAGTGTTAGATGGTGCCATAATGTGAGTGATATGATCATTAGTAAGGGTTCATGAGTTTTAATTATCCATACATACATCTTTATGCTTGATCTTAACATTTTACAGGCTTTTTTGCGAAATATCTTTATTGATTCCTATAACTTGGCTGCAGGTAGAGAACCTGTTGGCTCTGAAAAATTGCTGTTGTTCTGGTAGTGTATCTGTGAGTAGCCCTAAATATTGGCTCAGGATGAGAATAGGTGAGCTATTAAAGAGCAGCTCTGAAAAGTGTGGAAATAATAGAGGAAGGTGGATTTTTTAAACTGAAATTACATATTTTAATTTTTGGAGAGCTTCAGTAAAGCTTTTTACATATTTTTGGAAAAAAAGAGTAGTGTTTTTGTGGAGCAAATTGTGCACTCAGCTTGATAAGACTGAAATTATGCTGGATGCTCTGTGGTGTTTACCTGCCACAACTATTTTTCAGTGTCTGGAACTCAGAGGTGTGGAGCACTGAAGAGAAGTAGCAGCATGAGATTTTCCAAACAGCTTTAAAAGTGCAAAACACATGGCCGTTCCTAGATGTGCATGTTCTCAACATGCTGCTCAGTCTGGGTATTGTATTAAAGCACAAAACCTGTTAAAATGGAAATCTCTCTGTAGTAAGTAGTAATAATGGAGGAAAATTTCTTAAAGATGAACAGTGGGATGCAAGTGCCCTCATTGAGAGCAGTACAGTTAATGCAAATGTTTTAGCAGAAGCCTTGAATTTCTAATGCTGCTTCTCTGTAGCTTTTAAAAATCTCTCTCTTGATATACATCTCCTTCTTCCCATATGTAGGAAGGAGAGTTATGAGGGTCACTGAAAGATGGTTCAGGTCTAATGGAGGGAACGTGGATCAGGTAATAACAGGCATGCACTGCTGCATGATATAGGAGATACACCACACTGCCCTGCAGGCTTTGTATGAATGTGGTTTGTTTGATTCCCACCCCCTCACCCCCCCTGCCACGTTTTGCATCTCTCTAACCAGGATAAGTACCAAAAAGAGATGCTTGCCACAAGTTGGTATGTGTCATTTTAGTGGTGTTACTGGCCAGGTGCTTTTGTTCTGTGTGTGATATGAGACCATCTTCCAAATAGTCTGAATGAGTGTCCACACAGGGTGATGAAATGTTTGCATCTCTAGCCTACAATTAAAGACTGAGGGAGAAGAAGATAGCGCAAAGCCACCAAAGAAATAGATTACTTGCTCTGTCTGTGATGTTTATTGCCATTACTGTTGTTAAACCTGGTTGGAAAGCATGAGGGAAAGGAAGAAAGCATTGTGTTTTTTTAATAATTATTTTGCATGTGCAGCTGCCATTGAAAGAGTATTTCCTTGGCTCATATATTCTGCCTTAAATTTTATAATGGGGATATTCTTTTTTTGTGTGTGTGATGCAAGTGGATGGGTCTACACAGGTCAAAACACTTTGTGCGTTCTACTATGCTTCCTGGTTGGTCTAGTACCCTTACTTTTAGCTTGTGCCTTTCTGATATTGCTTGCTAAAATGCTTTTGTTGTATCTTTCTTCAGATTAGTCTTTAAAAGCTGTTTCAGTGTTTGTGGAAGGCACATATAAAATATCGCTAAAGTAGCTTTATTGTAGACTTGCTTGGGAGTTAGAATAGGTTCTGAAATGTCATACATGAGGTTTTCCAACTTTGAAAGACTTCACTAATGTAATATGCACCTAATAACCAGCTTGTTCAGAAAGCTTTCTTATCATTCAGTAGGGAGGGAGATGAGGGAGGATAATGAGTGTCATGAAAACAATGTGTTTGGTTTTTTGAGATCTAAGTCACTGTTTTTTCTTTCCTGTCAGGTGCTAGTAATGTAAAGCCATTGGATGGTGTGAAAATTCTTGATTTAACAAGGTTTGTGTTTTGTCTGTTGTTTATAACCGTGTATCTAAATGCAATTGTTCTCATTGGAAAAACTAAGAAAACAGTTTTTTTTTTTTCATGTTAAAGGGTTCTTGCAGGACCATTTGCTACAATGAATTTGGGAGATCTAGGGGCTGAAGTTATCAAAGTGGAAAAACCAGGTAAGATTTTTATTTGTTTATTTTAGATATAAGAAGAACTGGATATTAAGTGTATGTATGTATATACATATATATATATTTACACACAAATATAGTGTGTGTGTATAAAGTAAGGACATTTGGAAATTGGCTTCTAATTAAATTTTGTGTATTTTTAGCTTAACCCAATGGTTTACCTCTTCCACTCAGCATATGCACTTCTTATCCAAAGAGTTGCTAAGGATTGGGTAATGGTGAAAAAATGCTTCATTCTTGTGGTATAGCTACACTTTTTTAGTTTGTAAGACTGTATAAGAAGAATAACAAATTAACAAATTGCATGGCATTTGGGTCTTTTTTAGAAGTAGTCCCCTGCTTGGCTCTAAGTTTTGTACATCATTATGTATTTGAGGTGTGCAGTTATGCCATAGCAGCTGCACATTATGTAATGTATTCTTTCCTTTAAGTTTCCATATTTTAAGTTTCTCTCTTTTGATATTACTAGTTGGTGAAAATAATTGAGATGCTAAACAGTATTATACTTCCTATATTTTATAACATAACAGTTTATAATAATTTGTAAAATAAATTGAGATACTAAACATACTACATTTTCTATATTTTATTTCTAATAGAAAATATTGAATGTTTGAAACATTTAATGAAACAGTGAATGTCTGATAAAGCTTTTGCCACATCAATCTATAGGTCATCTGTATTTACTGACCATTGTTATGAAGGTTTTCACTTTTGTGACCAGGCAAAGGTACATCAATTTTGTAATGTCAGATTAGACCAACACTGGTGGGATTCCAAACATTCAGGTAGTAGGGATGGAGCAATATCAGCAATTAAGTATGAAGTAATGGTTTTGGAGCTTTGCACTGTTTGTGATCAAAGGAGAAGGGCAGCATCAGAATTCTAAACTTCAAACATTTTGGAATGTGAGTAATCTTCTCTTTCTGTGAGAGGATCTCTGTTTTCACAGGAGTATTGATCCAAAAAGAACAGTAACCCCACTAGTGTTCTACATGGAAAGTATTACTGAAACGTTTTACTTTGTGTCACTTGAAGTACTCACACAGAGAAGAGATCGCCCCTGCCCCCCTAAGCATCTTGCTTGAACCAAAATAGTCTTTTGAGATATTAAACAGTAAAAATGTTGATAAGCAATTTATATATTTGCATAACTTTTGCCACTGTAGATCTTAAATGGCTGTAGACTTTTGTGGTACTATAGTGTATAGCATAATTATGACAGTGGCTATGTAATGTGACACCCAAGATTCTTCAGTTTGTTTCTGTATCTATGCCAGTATCAGTCTTCCCTGCTGCCTCACTAAGGAAAGTTTTCAGTTATGTCAAATCAACAAGTAGATGAAGTCTAGATATCAAAACAGGTACAGGAATGCACATGCTTGCTAACACCCAGGACAGTGATTGTATCTGAAATTGAATTTAGCTTTTATTCTATTTAAAATAGATTGCTAGTCTTCATGATGTTTAAGAAAGGTTAACATTTGAAATTAGGCATAAATGATACAGTGCTGCCAGTGTTGGCAGCACATTTATGGGAGGATTTCTGGCAGAGCTGGAGGTGGGGCACTGTACCAGCCGTAGCAAGTGCTTCTTTTAGTTGGTACTGTTCAGCAAGCAACTTAATCAGTTGTTGTCTATCAGTGGTGTCTTGATGTGTGACTTGGTGCAGGCAAGAACCTCTACTAAACTCTTCAGGATTGACTAAAAGAATTGCATTGTAGCTCTACTTTAAGTTAAAACAAACAAACTACAAAAAACCCTCCCAATTTCCCTTTCCCCAGCCTCCTCAGGAAAACAACTAATATAGCAGCCCACAAAAAACCTGCAAATACACTAGTGGTGTGTGGCTGTATTAGTATTTTAAAGACTAAATGGAATCCCAACACTAGCAAAAACTTTATTCACTTCACTTAATTACAATTACTTTTAGATGGTTTTTGATATAAATATCGTAATATATATATATTGAACTAATATTTGTCTTGCCTGCTAGATGAAGCTTAGGTGACTTAAATGTGATATTGGAGGAAAGGTTTTTTATTCTTATTTGTTGAGTGTGTGATACTGGGCAACTATGAATATGTGATGGTATTTCTTTCAGGAGCTGGTGATGACACAAGAGCCTGGGGCCCACCTTTTGCTGGGACAGAAAGTATTTATTTTCTCAGTGTCAATAGAAATAAAAAGGTAAATGGAGTGTGGGACTGAACATGAGACTATGTTTTCTGTAATTATAACCGAATATATTACACTTCTTACTTTGATTCTTAACATATATAATGGAGCAATACTTATTGACCTAATGTTATGATGAAAAAATTTCATGAGAAAGCCTGTAAGTTTTTAGAACAAAAAAAGTTGAGAATCTCTGGTACAGTGCTGTGGGCAGCTGAGGCAAAATGAAAAAGCAAGAGTGCTTCTGTGGATCTTCAGTTGCTGGCACTAATTAACTGAAAATGAAACCTGCTGAAAGGAAGGGCTATTTTATTTGAATGATCATTTTTTTCAGGTGCCTCAGCTCAGTTGACCTGTGTCAGCTGGCAGGAGGAGTGCTGCCACTCTACCACAGTGAGGGTGGCTAAATCCAGCTTTTGAAACTTTGGGATTAACATGAAGTTTCATGACATATGTGAATTGAATTGTTTAATGGCTTTTTACCATTGAAACAAATATTTCTGGTGTTCTCCTCTGTACTTGCAGTAGTGGGTCCTGTGTCAATATATAGTGAACAGGCTGCATATCTGTCAGACTGGTTTTGGTGCTTGTCTGATTCATTAATGAGATAAAGTTCAGCTTGCTTTGCTGAGAGAAATTTTTTTTTTTTTTTTTTTTTTTTTTTTTTTTTTTTTTTTTTTTTGCAGAAGGAGGCGGGCTATGTGTTAACATTTATTTATCCCAGTTAGCTATGGTGTGAAATTTGACTGTTGGTTATGGTTAGAAGAAGCTGATAACCCTTTCACATAATTTTTCACATAAATTACTGTTGTATTTGTTTTTAATCCCCAGAGTATAGCTATCAACATGAAGCATTCAAAAGGAGTAAAGCTAATCAAAGAGGTAGGTTTTGATAGCATGCAAGGTGTTTTTATTTTGTATTGTTGTGATCCTAAGTAATAAGGATTAAACTCTGCCTTTCAAGTATTAATTTAAAAAATCTAAGTGTGCAGTAAATTTTGTAAATTACAGTATATAACTTCTGTACTCTGTGCTTTTGGACTCAATGTGCAGTGTAACTTGTAATGACTTCGGATTTAAATTTACATGAATATGTAATCAAAATCTTCAAATGAAGTATTGTGAAGAAATGGTCTAATAGCCTGTTCCTTTCCTGTTACTGCTGCTGTACTACTACTGATCTTGCTATACCACTGCATTAGAAAAATTCAAGATGGACTAATCAGATGAAGTCAGTGAGCAGCTAAGAGGAGATGCTATGCTCCAATAAATGCAATTTTTTGAATGTTACAGTGTATTCATGACTTCAGTTGCTTTACATCTTCCTGAAAAACATTGTCCTGTAGGTGAAACTTAGTATTTGTTTCTTTTTCAGTATTTGACTTCAGGATCTTTTAAGGTGATCCATTTCTCTATTTAAAAATAATAAGAGCATCACATTTCATCAAACTTGTGTTTTGTCATTCCTTTATTTATTACTTGTTGAGAAATGCAAGATCTGCTACTTGCTAATGCTGCATTTTTAAGCCCTGCAGTAGTAGCAGCTGACTTCTGTTACTGTTTGTTTCAGTATCAGTTCTTGTCTCTTTTTCACAGTGACAGTATGTGTCATGCAGTAGGTGGAATTTGTTGGGAATGTTGCATGAAATGGAAATAGATTATGCTTTAGATTTGTTAGCTATGCAAAGGTACTTCATATGGAAACTTTGGAGATTATAAGACAAGGATTCTATGGTGCCTTTTCTTTTAGCAGAACAGAGCCATTTATTGTTGATTTGTTATGGAGTTGTATGTTTAGCTTCTAAAAAATTTGGAAACATAAATTCTTGTTTGGAAAAATTTTGTGTGGTATAACACAGACATCTTTTTGGATAAACTAGTCATATTCTAATTAGGTGCTATAAAATTTTTCCTCTCATGGAAGAAGACTAATTTATTACTTGACCTTTAAAAGTGGTGAAAGAAAAACTACTGAAAATGTCCACTGATTTCACATGTGTGGGCTGAAGGTGTTTGAGGCAGCTGGGCCTACGAGTCAAGATGAGGTGGAGGAAAAAATGGCATCACCTGTTAAATATTTACCACACTAGCTATAAAAATGAGGAGACTGCCTGTGACAAAATAATTTCTTATATTTTCTATTATTTTATAAAGTTGCTTTAATAGCCACTATAACTTTGTGTTCCTAAAATCAATGCCATCCCTACCTGTCATATAGCAACACTGAGAACTGATGAGGCTCTGTTTGTCACACTACTTGTGGAGCTTTTCATCATTCTGCTTGAATTTGAGTGATATATTTTGAAAGTGTTTGGTGCAGAAGTCTTGACATTACATTATTCATCTGAAGTGGAACTTCAGATTTGGGGTTTTGTCAAAAGGGAAGTTATTTATAACAGGCTTTTATTTTCAGTTGTCTCCTGCTATCATCAGAACAAATGTGTATAGAATTGAACATTGTTGTTCAGCATTGTATTTGTTACTATGACAAGTAGTGTCCATGTCTTCAAAGTAGCTGATGAAAAGTATAAATTGAAGTTTGTGACACTGCTTACTCATACATAAATATGAGTTCTGTCACTAGTGTAAAAGTTACAAAGAAATGTAGTAAGGTTATAATTTTTTACCTTTATTAAGCAAGGTATCATGGTTAGAATAGATTTTTTCCCCACATATATTTTTTATAGGTGGAAGAGGGCAATTCTCAATTTAGAATCATGTTAGAAACAGATGTAGAGAATCTTCAGGTATATGACAAAAGCACAGACGTGATAATTAGTCAGTATTATCAAGTGAGCTTAAGAATTCTATTAATCAGGAGTCCTGGCTGTTTTTCATCCTTTGGCACAGCGCTACGAAATATTTTTTCAAGGGTCTATTCTTTCATACATGATTACTTGATTTTCACAAAATTATTCCTGTGTCTTCTTCATTTCTTTATTCTATATCACTTGTAGCCATTTCTTCCCTTCTAGTGTTTTTGGCTGACTGTTAACTGCCTTCCAAATATTAGTCTGTCTTCCTGAATGAAAGTTATTTTTTTTCTCTTCAGTGATTGTATATGTGCCAGTCGCGTACTCTGACATATTTTTGTAGTATCTCTTTGGAACATTATTGATCAGTTATTGTCAGAAACTCATTTTAAGAGCCTTGAGCATACTTCTCTCCTGTGAATTATTTAGCCTTAACCAATGAATTTTTAATATTTTTTTTATTCATGAAGAACTTGGGACTTATTGGCTGGGAGCTAATGGCACTTCTTCTTTTCCACTATTTCTGGCTGATAGTCAATGCATCCCATGCATCCCTCTCTTACTTGATAAAGCAAGCTACTCATATATATATATATATATATATTTGTTTATATGTATGTGTATGCAGATTCTCCTCTGTAGAGTTCTTGTAAAAACCAAAACACGTAAAACACAAAAAAAACTCCAAGCAAAAAAAAACCCCAAAAAACACCAACCAAAACTTCCAAAAGGTATGCATGATTTCCTGTATAAATTTAGTAGCATCATTATTTTTTATGCAATTTAATGGCTACTTTGGCATGGCCTGTGCTGTTTATTATTTCCTGAGGCATAGACCTTGAGCCTATCACTGTCCTCTCTGGAACACGTAGTACAGTGTTGTATTGCTCTATTAGTAGGTGTTAAAATACAAGTGATGTTTAGTGGAATTTTAGGGCTTGAAGTATGAAATTTTAGTTGACAGTGGACATAAAACCCCATTGAGAATGAAAATCTCTCTGAGTTTTAAGAACATTAAGTTTGTTTGGCTCAGACTATGTATCCAGTTTTCCACAATGGCAGAATTGTTGGTTCAATGAGCATCAGTGCGACATGTAAACTGCTGCCTTTATACATTAAAAACTATTTCCAGTGAAAACTTTACATGCAGAGCTGGCACAGCCCTTGTAATGTGTCTTGAAAACTTTTTTGTCTGAGAGCATATACCTGGCTAAACTGGGCCTAAATCATTAAATCCTCACTTATCATTTTTGCCATTTCACATATGTTACTCAGTCCAGAAGTATGGTGCTTTTCATGCTACATTACTGTGTGTCATGCTTTCTTCCTCAGTGACTTGTAGGAGATGGTAGTTCTTCAATATAACATGGACAACAACTTCCAACTGTTTTAGCCCATCCAATCGCTGTAATTTTCATAGACTATAAAATCACAGCGAAAGTAATGTGCAAGTTGTAACCAATTTCATCTCTTGAATGAATTAGGCTTAAGCTGTAGCATTACCAGCTTGAAAAGTATTTATGTATGAACTATGATGGATTTAATTAGACAATAAAACCTCCTAAACTTTATCTTTCATAAAGGCATTGTGATTTCTGTTACGATGACACTTGTTTATAGAAGCTTGTCTAACACACTGTGTAATTAGACAGTGACATGGCAGTTTCAGAGACTGTGATTCCTTGATTGGCTGCAAATAGCATTAAGCAATTAATATATTAGTTATGCTTAAAAATGGGTGCACAAACATGTGTACCTGTCAGGGAACATTTCCTAAATTCCTGTGCACTCACACACACCCCACAATTTATGAGGCAGAAAGCCTACAAGTCCCTCAAGGCATACATCTATCTTTTAACATGTAGTTCTCATGCTTCAGGAGTCAGCTTGTCTTAGTCTTACTGAAATTTTCATATGTATATCTGCTTATAATTTTTGTAAGAGAGGATGGAATTTAAAGCAAATCAAGGTTATATGTTAATCTTAACATCAATAGATTTTTGGACTCATTCATTTGAAACCAATGAAAAAAAGTCATTGGAGAGCTTGACAGCACTATTATATTTGATGTGTCTTTAAGATCTTTATTTTAATTTCTTAATGTAGGTGTTGTTGGGCTCCTTATTCTACATATAGGAAGTTGGATATATGGCCTTGTTATGGTAATTGTAATCAATGACTTGAAAATGAAAAATAATTAAAAATATTTCTGTTATAGAGAAAACATGAATAATGGATGTTATGAATAATATCACTTCAGTTTTCTTTCTTGAGAAAAAGGGGGTAGAAAGAATGTGTTTGAAGATTGTTCTGTAAACTATTGTCAAACCTTAGGAAATTGATGTGACACTGACAATATCACAGTTTTGTCTAATCACTTCAGGATTTTGACAGTCTTCTTTCTAGATATGCAGCATCTCTAATATGTATTTTGCAGAAATGCACAGTCTGACAGGCAAAAAAATGTCCCTGTAGGCTTGTCAATTTTCTTTTGTCGGGAAGATCAGAGTCATTTTGATTACCAAGATTTTAAAATTAAGTTACGTAGGAATTTATTCAACTTTTGGGAGCTAATTTAACAGATTTTACTTGTTGTTTTCTTTTCTAAAGCTTGCAGCAGCATCTGATGTTTTTGTGGAAAACTTTGTCCCTGGGAAGCTGGCTGAAATGGGTCTAGGTTATGAAGACACTAAAAAGATTGCTCCTCACATAGTGTACTGCTCAATAACAGGTATTTTATTTTCAATTCTTTATGTTCATTATTTCCTTTGTTTCAGTCAAAGTGTTATAAAAGTCATGTGGTTGTATAGAAGTATGTTACTTTGATGTCAGTTAAGATAAATTGAGAATTTAAGTCAGTTCAATTCAAAAACAGGCATAGAAAATGTTTGAGGAAGCAACCATGTCAACAGCTTCGTAGCTGTTCACTGTTGTTGCTGTGCCAGCCTGACACGTTTGTATTGATTTCAAAGGAGCCAGGATGGGCTGGCCTCCTTGGATTTTGCTTTAAGCTAGCTGAAAACTGAGATTTCTTTTTATTTTAAATTATCTCCCAGCAGTTTTACCGAATGAATTTACATATTGTGTGTTTTAAATCTGGTAATCTCAGTGTTTTTGCTGCCCTGAAGTAACTCTCACTTCAGATTTGTGCAGTTACCTGTTCATGGAAGCTTTACATGACTTTTTTACAGTCTACTGCCTGGTAACTGAAACAGTAAAAGAGTTGTATATACTTTGTAAAAGCAGGGAAGAAGGGATAGGAAGTAGACACATGCATGCAGTTCCTGATACTCATCTAAAAATAATTTTAAGTCTGAAAAACTGCTTAAAAAACTCCCAACAGAAATCAACCAAAAATCTTAATCAAGCACTAAAATGAACAGTCTAATATTAAAATGCAATTAAATAACAGCAGAAATTACAGATATTTTTAGACTAGTTAAAATCTTAGTTACAAATCTGCTTTGCACTTCAATTTCTGCAGAATAAATGGCTTTAGTTTTTTGGTTACTGGGTATGGATGTCAGTTAATAGAAATCAAATAGCTTTTTTGTCTTTCGTGATGTATTTATCATATTTGTGTGGCAAACATCTGAAAATGTCAAGAGCAGAAAAACAATTATATTCAAGGCTTGCTGAGAATCTTGTTTAAATACCTATTTAGATTGTTCAGTTGCTAGTTACTACAATGTTTTTCATATTTGCTTGTGCATATAATCTCACAAAGGGAATTTGTCAAGTGGGTTTGCATTTTTTGTTTGCTTTTTTTGTACCCGTAACAATGAAAAATAATTAAAATTACATCCAAACAATCTGTGTGAGGTACAACACCCTCTCATTTTGTGTCAGATGCTCAAATCTCTTAATCAACTTTGTGACACTGTGCTTGCCTCAATAAGTCGATGTCTGCCTTGTACTGAGTAGCCCAGAGCTGGGCACAGGACTACAGATGTGGCCTCAACAGTGCTGAGAAGAGGGGAAAGATCTACCCCCTTGGCCTGCTTGACTCTTCCCAGTGCACACAAAATACTGTTGTCCTCTGCTACAAGGATGCATACTTTTATATGTTTTAAGTACCCCCTCAACTGAGGGTATCCCTTGCTGCAGACTTCTCCCCTAGTCTCAAGGACCTAGGACTCCTGAGAGCCATGTTTTTTTTGGCAAATACTGAGTTAAAAAAGCATTAAATGCATCCACCTTCATGGCCTTTGTTCATTTTGCTGTAGGTCTATGTCTTCCCTGGTCTTCCTTCTCCTGCTGATTTGCTTGCAGAGTTCTTTCATGTTGCCTTTTGTGTCTTTTTCCAAGTCCAACTCCAGGTCAACCTGTGCTTTTCTAACCATATACTTGTATGATCAAACAGCACCTTTATACTTGGAGGTCACTTGCTTCTGCTTTCACTGCTTGGAAGACAAGTTGGACAAAAATCACATAATCTTGCTGTTTAGAGCTTTGTGTAAATGCATAGCTTACAGTTATGTTCTATAATGGAAAACACATGAGCCTTATTCATAGACTATGACAACTTGAAGTTGAAAGTGTTTGGGAGGTAAGAGCTAAGTGATGTTTGTCAGGCATCCATAAAGCAACTTGAAATCTTAAATGATAGTTTAAGTGAGGAAGGAGAGGTGATGGAGTGGCTCTGTACGTTAGGGAAGGTTTCAACTGTATAGAGTTCCAGGATAATGATGACAAGCTTGAGTATCTATGGGTAAGAATCAGGGGGAAAACCAACAAGGCAGACATTCTGATGGGAGTCTGTTATAGACAATCCAACCAGGATGAAGGGATGGATGAACTATTTTGTAAGCATCTGGCTGATGTTTCACAATTGCTAGCCCTTGTTCTTGTGGGGGACTAATTTGTGGGATGTGTGCTGAAAACTCAACACAGTGGAGAGGAGGAAGTCTAGGAGGTTTCTTGACTGTCTGGAAGACAACTTCCAGACACAACTGGTAAGTGAGCTTAGCAAGGGAGGTGCCCTGCTAGACCTGCCCTTTGCAAACAGAAAAGGGCTGGTGGGAAATGACATCTTTGGCACAGCGACCATGACATAATGGAGTATTCAATTCTTGGTGAAGTAAGAAAGGGGTCAACAAAACCTCTACCTTGGACTTCAGAATGGTGGACTTTGGCTTGTCCAGGATGCTGGTTCAGAGAGTTCCTTGGGAAAGAGCCCTCAGAAACAAAGGGGTCCAGAATGGCTGGACATACTCGAAGAGGGAAATTATAAAGGCACAGGAGCAGTCTGTCCCTGTGTGCCGAAAGACAAGCTATCAGGGAAGAAGACTGGTCTGACTGAATAAGGAGCTTTTGCTGGAACTTAGGGAATTAAGTAAAAGAAAAAGAGTTTATGCCCTTAGGAAGAAGTGGCAGGCAACTCAGGAAGAGTAAGTACAAGGATGTTGTTAGGTCACATAGAAAGAAAATCAGGAAGACAAAAGCTCTTCTGGAACTCAATCTGGCCACCTCTGTAAAAGATAATAGAAAATGCTTTTATAAATACATTAGCAGCAGAAGAATGGCCAAGGAAAGTTTCCAAGGAAAAATCACTATGGGATGAAAAGAGGAATTTTGCAACCAAGGATAAGGCTGAGCAGTTAATGCCTCTTTTGAGTCAGTCTTCAAGAGAAAGATGGGTTATCAGCCTGCTCTCTGAGCTGGTACACAGGGATGGGGAGCAGAATACAACCCATGTAATCCATGAGGAATTAGTTTGTGACCTGCTGTGCCAGTCAAACACTCACAAGTCCATGGAGCAAGATGGGTTTCACCCAAGGGTAGTGAGGGAGCTGGCAGAAGAGCTCACTAAGCTGCTCTCCATCACTTATCATCAGTCCTGGCTAACTAGGGAGGTCCTAGACCAAAAGAGGTTGATCAGTATGATGCCCATCCACAAGAAAGGCCAGAAGGAGGATTCAGGGAACTACAGGCTGTCAGCCTGACTGGAAAGTTATGGAACAGATTATCTTGAGTGCATTACATTGCATATACAGGATATCCAGAGGATCAGACCCAGCCAGCCCAGTTTGTGAAAGGCAGGTCCTATTTGACCAACCTGATCTCCTTTTATGACCAGGTGCCCACCTAGTGGCTGGGGGAAAGGCTGTGGATGTTGTCTGGACTTCAGCAAGCCTTTGATACTGTCTCCTGCAGCATTCTCCTGGAGAAGCTGGCAGCCCACAGCTTGGACTGATGCACACTCCCTGGGTGAAGAACTGGCTGGATGTCTGGGCTCACAGTGTGGTGGTGAATGGTGCTACATCCAATTTGTAGCTAGTTATAAGTGGAGTTCCCCAGGGTTCAATACTGGGACCAGTTCTATTTAATAAAGTTATTGATGATGTGGACACGGGAATTGGGTGCACCCACAGTAAGTTTGAGGATGATGCCAAGTTGGGAGGGAGTTTTAGTCTGCTAGAGGGTAGAATTCTCTGTGGTTGAGATTGGTTTAAGTTCTGGAAAATTGGACGGTTAAAGAAAATTATGTACAGGTCACGAGGGAGTGACCATTTCTGTATGGTCTTCGTGATGCTCTCGCTAGGAAAGTCACAGATTATTCCTGAACAGGAGAGGGCACTGTTTAAAAGGAGAAGATGGTTTCCAAATCAAACCCCCTTTTTTTTCATTTTCTTTTTTTTTTTTTTTTTTTTTTTTTTTTTTTTTTTTTTAAGCCTTTGCAGGTAGTATGTTTTGAAAGAATTTTATAGTTTGTTTATAAATGATGAAAAGTACTCCTCTCAGATTCTCTACCCCAGCCCTTTGCTCTACTAATCTATGTGAATTGTGATTGCTCCTCTTTTTGTGCAGGTTTTCTTTACTCCTTGTTTTCTAGGAAGTAATACTTTATATCATATGCAGGTTGCTTTGTATGTTGCTGGTGGTATTAAAAAATCTCGTTTTAGTACTTGATGTCATTTTATTTCTTAGAATATAGATGTGATGCTTAATTTTCTGCCTTTTAAGGAAATTTTACTTCTGTAAAGACTCATTAGTGTATTTATGCATGAAAGAAGTTGAATACAGAATTACAGAATCACAGAATAAGTAAGATTGAAAGTGTCATAGGATCCAGCCCCCTGGCTCAAGCAGGGTCATCTTAGAGTACACGACATAGGGTTGTCTCCAGATGGCTCTTGAATATCTCCAGTGTGGGAGACACAATAACCTCTCCAGGCAATCTGTTCCAGTGATTGGTTACTTGATGCATCTTCCAGTGCATCAGTCTCTGCCCATTGCCTCTTGCCCTATTTCTTGGTATCACTGAGAAGAGCCTGGCTCCATCCTCGTGGCACTCCCCTGTTAGATATCTATACATATTAATGAGGTGTCCTCTCAGTTGTTCCTTTTCAAGGCTGAACAGGCCCAACTCTCTCAGCCTGTCCTCATGAGGGAGATGCTCCAGTCCCTTATTCCTCTCTGTTAACCTCCAGTGGTCCCACTCCAGGAGCTCCAGGTCACTGTTCTGCTGAGGAGCCCAGAACTGGACACAGCACTCCAGATATTGCCTTACCAGGGCTGAGTAGAGAGTCAGGATCACTTCCCACAGCCTGCTGGCAATGCTCTTCCTAATGCACCTGAGGATACCTTTGGCCCACAAGTCCTTCTCTGCAGAGCTACTTGCCAGTGGTTTGACCCCCAGCCTGTACCGGTGCAGGGAGTTATTCTTCCAAAGGAACAGGACCCTGCAACTGCCTTTGTTGAATTTCAGGCACTGCCTTCTGCCCATCTCTCCATCTTCCAGTTCTTCTCTCCTGACTCTCTCAAGGCCCTTTCAAAGACCATTTTGAAGCCTTCTGTGGTATCAGCCACTCCTCCCAGCTTTGTGCCACCAGGGAACTTTCTGAGGAGGCATCTGCCCCTTCACCTGAGTCACTGATGATGTGAACAAGATGAACAAGTTAAACAGTACTGGGCCCAGTACTAAGCCTTGGAGCCACCACTTGTGACAGGCCTCCTGCTAGACCCTGTGCCACTGATCATGACTCTTTGGGATCTGTCACTATACATAGGGATAATTGTAAAAAATCTGCCATGAAAATATACTTAGTTTCAACCAAAAGTAGCTGTGAAGTTTTTGGAATTGATATTTTTTGTTAACTTTATGTTACTATAACAGTTTATATTTCTTAGAGATTTGCATTCTCTATGTCACAAAACTTAGTCTTAACTCTGGATTGACATACGCTTTGATCACACTAGACTGCTTGTTTGTTGTGAAACAGTATATTGCTGAAGAGGCAAAAATTAGGTGGAAAGAGTAACAAAAGTTTTACAGAAGGTTGTGGGTCACCGGAGTTTTCTATGGGTCTGAATCTAGAATTGTTGTATATGTAGCTTTTATTTAATGTACATAAGGTTGTAAATATACATAAGTGAACACATTTCAAAACAGTAAGTCATTCCTCTGTGTCTCTTGAGTGATTCTGGCTGAGTTATGAGAAGGAAAACAGTTCTTCACTCCACCCATTTACATAAGGTTTCGTAATAACTTAAAAGAACAAGCATTTGGTACTTCCCAGTATCTTCTTTTGCACGGATAATTTGTAGTGGCTTTCAATGAGAAGATGTAATATTATAGTTTTTGATGCATATCCTACTTTTTCTCTAGCATTTTCACAACAGGAAAGAAAAGACAACCGCAGTGTGTTTTGCTGGGCAAAGGCTGGCCAGAGTGTTTTTCAGATCCTTTAATTTGTGAACTAACTGTGGTAAGATGTGGAATTGCCTGGATTAGGTACAGTTTTTAGCCTCCTTCTTACCAAATGTTTCCAGCCCATATAATTACACATAACTTTGAGAGAGTGTGTGTGTGTGTCTTCATCCCCACTCATTCTCTTGATTATCAATGTTTTTGTAGCTTCTGTATGGTTTAAGTCTGGATATAGTTACCTGATACAGACAGATTACCTGCCAAAAAAATGATAGCTTCAGTTTAAAAAAATCATTGAGCAAAATAGTTTCTTGATGGTGTAAATTATTTGTTGATAGCATATTAGTAAAAAATCAGGTTGTATTCCGAAGCTGACTCAGGCAATTGTTGTAGTTGTAACTAAATAATAACAGCTACATGAATGGTCTTGAGCATTAATCTGTTCAACAGTTTTTAAAATATGTGACCCAAAATTGCCAAAAAAAGTTCTTTTTTAAATTACAAAAAGCAAACAAAACAAAAAAAAAATAGGCACAACAATTTGGGGGAAAGAAAAGGAAAAAAAAAGGAAGATTAAAAAAACCACCTGCATTGCAAAATATCTGGTTGAGTCAAATAGCCAATTCAAGCATTCAAGCCGGATAATGTGCAGAATGAATTGGAAATTAGGAGTATTAACCTATAATTACAGTTATAACTGACTTTTAAGTATATTAAAATTTGGAGAATGTGTTAGTTAAGGAATTTGGAAAGTGCAAAAATGAATATTGAGTATTGTGGTGCCAGTATTCAGTAAAAGATGTTCATGGAGTATTTTTTCAATAAATGTATTGTTTTCTATTAATGAAAAATAATGCATTGTCTGATGTGTAAAAGAGGCATTGTCAGAACAAACTGGGTATCATGCTTCCAGTAGTTTTTAACATATTTTAAAATGAGAGAGGTCTGAAAAATTGTGAATGTTGTACAGCTCTTAAGCAAACACAAAAATCACAAGTTTGTAAGTCTTGAGGTATGAACTTAAGTGCTCAAAATGATTGAATAAAGAATTTGGAGGGGAAAAATATGAAGCTTCTATCTGAGTTTGATTTGATAAAAATAGAGCCTTCCACCATTGGAAAAGAAAATTAAACTTCTCTAATCTGTTAGTTTTTTTGCATTATGCAGTTGGATTAAAGAGTTGATCTACCATTTTTTTGATAGCTTGAATTTATCTGCATGGGCACTTAAGAGAAGTTTATCAAGGTCTAGAGAAAAAATAGTCTGAGACCATTTTTTGATAAGTTAAATAGCAGGTACACAAATTATTTTTAAGACAATATAATTGGTTGTCTATATAAGGCTAATAAAACTTGCGTTATATGTTTTGACTGTAGCAAAGTTTCTGACACTTGAGTAATGCTTTTGCAGAAACGCTAGGAAAATGTGATGTACAATAAATAAATAAAAAAAAACTTGGTTCAAGAGGGATTAGAAGCTCTCTTATAGCTTAATATAGATACTTCATGACTTAATGGAAGAAAATGCTTCAGAACTGTCGTTGCTGGATTTTTTTTTTTCTTAATATAGGTGATATATTACAATGTGCATGAGTCAAAAATTCTGATGCCGTCATGTGCTACTGGGGGCTTGTGGGGTTTAGATTTGAGAGGCAGGAAAAACCTGGGGGTGATTTACGGGTAAAAGGCATCACTTCACTTACAGCCTTATACTGTCCTTTAGAATATTTTCTGGGGGAGTGGCCAGCTCTCAGAAGAGTCATGGAGGGCTGGCCTCTGTTTGGGTTTTCTTACTGAAGATGGAATTCAGCTGAAATTGGAACCCTTCCTAACAGTCTCTGTGTCAACACAGCCCCATGCACAGTCATGTGATGAAATCTTAATGTAAAAAATCCATTTTTGGTGGCCTGAGAGCTCTATGCAGCTCTTAAAACCCACAAAGCTGAAGGGAGTCAACTTATACAACAGGATTAGAATTAAAGTTTACCTTGACCAATTTGTTTACATAAATAAAAGAGGAAGGGTAGAATTTAAAGATTGGAACAAATGCAATGTACCATGCTTCATCACAAATAGTCAAGTAATTTTAATATATTGACAGGGAACACTGGGTTAGAAGAGGGTTCTCAGAAGACTTGATTGTAAGGATGGAGAATGGTCAAAGTTGAACACGAGTCAGTGATGATGTCATTAGATGAAGGACTAATGTCATATGGGATTATGTAAAGATGAATATGGCCTAGAGGACTGTTTCTCTACCTTGCTCCACACTGGTAAGGTTGGAAGGTCAAGTCTTCCTCTAGGTACCACATTTCAAAAACTATGTGGAAAACTGAAGAGAGTTGAGAGAACAATCTATAAATAAAAAACACTGTGTATAAAAGGTAGCTTGGAACATCAGGTTTTTTCTTTAAAAAATGCTGCTGTAATCAGAAGGAAGTACTGTGGCTGGCCATGTAACCATCTCTTTCTAAAACATTCTGTACATTTTCACAGAGCAGTTTTGAAATGAAGATTCTGATAGTATGTGAAAGCATCAAAAATCCTTTGCTTAATACATAAAATTAGCCAAAATACTACTTGGAATTCAAAGAATGAGTGCGTTAAGAAAAGAAAATCTCAAGAAAAAAATTTGGGAGATAGTAATTAAAATAAGGGTTCAGACCTGACAGCTGGAGGAGAGGATTGTCTCTGTTTTCAGAGATTTAAGTAATTGAGACTACATGTGCAGCATACAGAATAAAAAATTATACGGACATTGAATATTTTGGTGCTCGTCTGCACTGCACCAATATGCTGCTTTGTAATTCTCAGTGTAAACTGCATATTTGTGTAGATTGGTAACTGGTTCCTCATGCAGTAAAGAACCAGCTTTATGGCATACAGCAGGAGCTCTAAGAATTTATTATGCATCTCATGAGTAAATTACTCACCTCATTACTGAGGTGGCCATCAATATATGAGCAAATTGACTGAGGCTTTTAGGACTGTATTAATTCTAAATATGAATTTCTGCAAGAATTGGGAACAGTTTTGACTTATATAGCACAAGTGTTAAATATTGTAAAGCCATAGCCTCCTAAAGAAGTTAATTGTTATGACTGAAAGTTTGCTTGGTGTAAATAAAAGGCAAGGAGCTGGTTCCCTTGATGCTTCCAGGCAGTAGAACAGTTTTTCAAACTATGATTCCTTTCTTCCCCCTTTCACCATATGAATAAAGCCACTAAAGAAACTGATGAGACAATTTTAATCTCTATTTGTATTATACACTGTTTGCAAGCAGAGTTTTTACAATTTAATATTTAAAAAAACCTTAATGTGGAAGAGATAGAATATTGTATTATCTCATAAGTTCAAGATACCTGATTTCTTTCTAGACATCTAAACGGATTTATGCCTTGGCCTGAAAAATGAATCAAATGCCATTTGAGTTTTTGTGCCAATTTTTCCTTTTGGCTAAGCCATCAAACTAGAAAACTTCAGTGTAAAGAGGCAAAGTGATTGCCTATATGGGGAAATTATTATATGGGGAAATTATTTGGCAGAAATTCACATATCCAAATACTGCTTCAGTGATGTCAAAAAAGTACTTTTTCACAACTTAGAGGAAAAAAAAAAAGAAGCCACTTGGTCTTGTGAATGAAGAAATAGTTCTTGTTTCTAAGAAAGGAATCAATCACCACAGCAGCGCATTGGTCTATCTGTGGTGGTTTGAGGTGGTACAGAGTTCTGCTAGATAAATTCCCTGAGAGAACTACTTTGATCTGTTTATGTAGATTCTTTCCTTTACAAAAGGGAGCTTTTGAGGCCAGTAAGAGTACGTTTACATCATTTAATGGTGTTGTGCAGAAACAAAAACAAGAGCTCTGTCTAAACCAGCGGGGTAAATTGGACCTCAAGTATTAGAGCTGCATTACTTTTGTGACCAAACTGATTGAGCCATTTACCATGGTTTAGGAAAAATTTCCTTCCTTTACAAAGGAAATTCTGGAAGTAGATGTCCATTGATCCTAAGTGAGGCAGCACTGTAGCTGATGCTTCTGAAAATAGCCCTTAAATATCATGTTTTAAGGACTTACTTCATTTTGGCAGTACGTATTTAGATAGTTTTGTGCCTCTCTGTCTTGTAGAAGGTAACCTGTGCAGTCCCAAACCTCCTTGTGCTTGGCACAAGACCCGTTCCAAACCAGTCTGATGCCTTAGGATTGGCACTTACCAGGGTACTCAGTATATGGAGTATAAACTGAAATACCAAACATGTGAATTTGTGAATGTTATTCATATTTAAAATAAAGCAAATATTTTTGTAGCTTTCCACAGTTGACTGCTTTATTCAGAAGTAAATGAGAAGGACCAATGGGAGCTTTTCATTTCTATTTTTAGCTCATGGTGTCAATTACTATTCTACTGAAACACAGCTACACAAACAGGGTGTACCTTCTGATGGTATAGAAAGAATTTGATATTGATTGCTGCTGCTTCTTCTTTTTGAAGATCTCCTAAATATTTCCAGCTGTTTTGTATCAAAAATGATCCATGTGCAAGGAGTTTTTTACCTCATGCTTTTCTAGACAAAAAAAAAGAAGCATTAAATAGGTCTATTAGACCCAGGCCTATTTTTTCTCTTTACTGGGATTAGTAACGTATTTGATGTTTTTTCTTAATAAAGAGTTGTTTTATTTTGTGTTGATATCTACTTTTACTGAAAAAAAGTCCTGATGATTGTGATGAAGACTGGGAAACAATGACTCTACTGCTAATCAGACTTGCAAACAGATGAGAATTAATGGGACTATTTGAATTACTTCTGCTTTTATTGTTCACAAATTTTCATATTTCTTTATAAGAATTATATATTTTTAAAGCCTGATTCATAGGATTTGAATTTTTTGGGACTGTGTGTTAAAAATACTGTAATGTTTTTCAAAATACTCCGTTTTCTTTTTGGTTTATATATTTGCATATGTTGTGATCAGGTATTTTGAAGTGTCTGCCTACCTAAAATGCCTGAAAATTGCAAAGGTTTTCTGTGTCTCTTACCCCTAAGCAGTTGATTTGGGAAATTTTGATTAACTTTGTCTATGTAATCAGGAAGACTTATCAGCTGTAAACTGTTGGAACCTGGATAGTACTCAGGAATCGTATTAGGCTTATCCTCTTCATCTTGTCATCTGTCTGTCTGTCTGTCTGTCTATCTATCTATCTATCTATCTATCTATCTATCTATTTCCGTTTCTGGAGACAGAATATGGAGCTTGCTGGACTTGAGTCTCCATTTGTTTTCATATTCCTGTTCTGCTCTATGCTTAAACGTTTTAGCTCTATGCTAAAACTCCCTTTAAGTACACATTTAGAGCCCCTTTGGACAACATGAGTTGCCAAGAGGTTGCAGAGTAAAATGTGAACAAGCTAGATTAGACCGAGGTGTGTTGCAGAGCAATTAAACTTGGTAGCTTTTAATTGGAGGAGAAACAAAATGGACTTGAATTTGGAGGTTTTCTGCTTTTCTAATGGTGATGGCAACAATGTTTTTTAACCTGTACTATACACAAAAATATGTATTCATGTTGGGAAAGATGGGACAGGAAGGACTTATGAATATGACTGCATGGCAAGAAATACTGTAGATGTAAAACCTGAGTGAAATAGGAATGAAAGCCAGTTTCGAGATGTAAGCCTGGCAGGCAGGAAGACGGTGATTAAGCTGACAAAAGGACAAGAATGTTGCCTTTCCACCTTGGCAAAGACATCCAGGAACAAATGCATAAGAAAGAAGTCTATAGAGAGTAAAATGACATGGTAATGCAGTCATTCTTATAGGCTGCATGCAAAGTTTGTAGGTTTTGTATCTCACGCCGGTTGGTCAATGTGAATTAGAATATTCAACAGAAAAAAGGATATATTGTATTGTAACAAGAGGATCGCTCTCTTGTCCTCTCTTGTCCTCTCTTGTCCTCTCTTGTCCTCTCTTGTCCTCTCCTCCCCGCTCTTGTCCTGTCTCTTGTCCTCTCCTCCCCGCTCTTGTCTGCTCTTCCCCGCTCTTCTCCTCTCTTCTCCGCTCTTCTCCCCTTTTCTCCCCTCTCTTGTCTTGTCCTGGTTCTCCTACCTTTTGCCCTTACCTCTCTCCTTTGGCCCTCTCACCCTTCTTCCCTTATCTCTCTTGGCCCACCTCCTCTCCTCTCTCTCTCCTCCCTTGCTCCTGCTTTCTCCCCACGTTTTTCCCCTGCTCCTGCCCCGTTTTTACCCCTTAGCTCTCTTCCACCACTCTCTCCCCCCATTCTCTTTTTAGGGCTTTGCTCCAGCCGAGGCTGGTGGCTGAAGCAGGCCCGCTTTACCCACGACCCTTGTAATAATAAAGCCGCGTGTTTCTAGAGCATCTCAGATGTGCAGAGTTCCTTGTCCCTGCCATCCACGGAAAAAATTCCTACATATTCATTTCTAGAGTGATTGAAATATAAGTACTACAAAGCTGCAATTTTTGGGTGTTTTACCATAAAACCAAACTTCAAGATATCTCCTTCTACAGGATTAATGTAGTTGTGCTGTGTCAAGATGCAGAACCAAATGTTAGTTTTCCTACTTAAAGCACGTTCCTGTTGCTGGTGGGTTTATGTTTTTCTCTCCTGCTTGCAAAATTAGCATAGGCCGAAACAAGTCTATTCAAAAGTGGATTCTGTAAAATTCAGCTGGTTGACAAACTTTTTGGAACTGAGCAAGAGGCTGTTTTCTATACAACAGGCTTCTGTCAGCGCAGCTGTGCTGGACAGGATTGTGAAGAGGTGCTAATGCTCACTGGTTTAGTTGTTTTGGCAGAAGCCATTAGCAAATACTTTATTATATTGACAAAACTTCTCTTTTGCTGGTAAAATTGTTCTTGGAGATGTTTCTCCGTAAATGGTTTTGCATTCTAGTATGAAGTGTAGTTTGGTCTGGAAAGCTGCATTTGCCCTATATTTGGTTTTTCCAGTACTTCTAAAATAATAAAGGGCTCTGGCATTGACAGAGACCAAACTTTTGAAGTGTGTCAGTAACCAAACAAGTATGAAAAGGGTGAAGACTGAGAGGTGGCAAATCAAAAAAAGGGTTACTGAGAAATATATGGGAGCTGACAGAATCCCTTTTCTGTTGGTTGGATTGATATTCTTGCAGGATTCAGATCTGCTGTACACCTTCAGGAAGGTGGGTCTTTTAGCTGAGTGACAGTAAGTCTTTGTATTTTGCTGCTTCTGTTATCAACACACTAGCAACAGCTAGAGTGCATTGATTTTTTTTTTTTTCCTGTTTGATTGAGCTACCCTTTTGGACTGGCATTTAGCATCCTAGCATGAGGGCTTAGCTGATTTTTCCACTATTATTTTTTTCAGTCACACATAGCCTGAATGTCCAAAATATGGTGAGTTTAGGAACAAGAAACAGTTGAAAATGAGTGCTTTTCTGAAACAGTGTGTTCCCGTTCTTTGTTCAATATGAAGCATATAAAAATTTTAATAAACCAGTCATAATTCTTCCTCACTTTAATATTAAATATTGACTTTCAACAGTGCATGAAAGTAATGTTTTTCTTATGCCTTTTCACTCTATTGCTTGTTCTTCTATCTAGGTAGCAGTATTTTGTAAAAAACTCGAAAACTTCAGAATTTTGAATTCTGTCCTAATGAAGAATACAATATCAGACAGAGAGCCTGTGAGTTGTAAGATTTAACACTGGGTTAATTTACAGTGAATGAAACCAGATTAGATACTGAAAATCCTGGATATGAACAGCACAGTACAACTCTGAAGACACTCACTGATGGTTTAATATTTATTTTTCAGAAGCTATTATGCTTGGACTGGTGCCTAGCTAAGTTAACAGAAATAAAGCTGGAAGATTTTGGGCATTTTAAGAAGCCACGCAGCAGGCTTTTACAAAGCAGTATTTATTGTGTTTGAGTTTTAATAGTCCAAAGAGAAGACTTTGATAATGAAAAGATCATGAAATATTTTGTTATTACTAAAAATTTCTCTGCTTGTTTCCAAATGAATAATTTTTTAGGGAATCTTCTGTCTAATAGCATTATTATCTGCTTTATCTTGTTTTGTTAATCTTTTTTCCTTGTCTGATGGACTTCATGAAGATTGCAGGAGTTTTTCTTTGGTTTGTTTCATTGTTTCAAATGGTGAGGTTTTGTGATTTCACCAAAGAAGCAACTAATTAAAATGGTGAAAAGATCCAGTGTCTTTGTTGTGCCCTTTCAGGGTATTGTCTGTGGGTGTTGTTAGATTTGTAGGAAGACTCTAAGTAGCTGCTGTTGACCTGAAAATGTTTTCCAAGTAAGCATATGGTTTTCATTACTTGTGTTTTTAGAATACTGTTATAAAATAAAATACTGTCAGTAGCTAGCAAACAGAAAGAAAACAGTCTTGGGTGTAGAAGACAAACTATTGAAAAACAGCCTGGTTTTTATCATTTTTGGAAACCAAAATAGTGTCAGTATCTGGCAGTTTTGTATATACCTGATCATTAACAGCATTTTATATCTCAGTGTTTGTGCCAACAGCTAAACCCATTGAGCTGCAAGTCGTCTTGTAGAGAAAACTTGGACATAGGAAGTAGCAAATGTTACTGTGAAGTAAGGATGTAATGAGAATAGGTTTGTGGATAAGTCTTCTTGTAAGTAAAAGGTCTTGTAAAGAGAAAAGAGTAATCTGTTATACATAGGACAAGAAGTAGCTGTTAGAATTTCTGCAAAAAAAGATTCCTATTAAACATTTAGAAAAGCTTTCTAAGAGGAGGATGGCTTTCTTTTCCAATGGAGTCCTTGTGGGTATTGCAAAGTCAGGGTAAGGATTAACCTGGTGCCGTGGTGATCATGTCTTACAGTGACCTGACCACCATTTCAACAGGAAAATAGGAGGCCAAAATTTTGTAACTTTTTAAAGGGACTGCATCTTCCAAAATTATTTTATGGAACCTTTATGAAGTTGCTTATTCATATAAAACTATATTCTTTGTACAATAAGAAGGGGTGCTATATATCATATGCCTGCTCAGAACATATACTATATGATTGTCAGTTTCTTTTATTTCTGTCAAATTAAAATAATGACCTTAAAATATATGGGAATGAATTTATTGATGAATTGACCTTCTTTTAAGATTAAAATGGAAAAGAATAAATACCTTTATTTCCAAAACATGAATTTTATTACATCTCCTCTGTTTACATGTTTCGTGTGTGTAGACTAAACTAAAATCAGGCTCAAAAATATCACTGAAGTTATTGAAAGGTTTGAAATGACAGCCTGGAATTCTAAGACTATGTTGCATTCCATATGACTTAATCCTTTTTCAGGATTAAACTTTATAGATTTGTTTTGAAAATTTTTGAGGAAATATTTGGAAAGTTAAAAAAACAATTACATACTGACTTTGAGTTCATTTGATACATTTCTTCAACTTCTGCCCCTGAGGCACTATGTATTTGATCTTAGAGGGAGAATTCAGGGTCATGGTATATAATATTCCCAGCCATGGAGATGCCACCTCCAGGGGAAGTGTTTGGTCAAGGTCAGCTCCTTCATTGGACACTGCTGCACAGATTTGTCTGTCAACATAACTATGCCCAGTCACAGCAAATGGATGTCTGTTCAGGTAATACCCGCTTTAGAATGTACATCACCTGTTTCAGATGAGAAATAATTGTGTAATTAAGCAATTACCTTACATTTCTGTCATGGGGTCAATAGATAATCATGTCCTTATCATAAGACTTCTCTGAGGCTATCCTAGCACTATACTGCTTTGCTATAGCATCATAAATATTCATAGAAAATACACCTTGCAGATATATTGTTCTTAATTTTTCATGATTTTTTTTGCTATAAGAAGTAGTAAGTTTATTAATATCTGTTGAGCTGAAGTGTGGTGTCTTTCTGTTGACTCCTGACTCATTTCTAGATTAGCCAGATATTTCTCACAAATATTTGCTCCCTTACCTGAGTTGTAATAATGTGGCAGAGTTGGATGGGTAGAGCAGTCCTAGCAAAGTAGATAAGGACACACAGAGGTTAGGACAGACAGCTTGCCTCAGTATTTAACTAATTTCTGTGCAAGTTTTGCAGCCTGGATGTTCTGGGGAACATTGCTACACTGCTGGGAGTAATTCACTTCACTATTTTAATATTAGCTTTCACTATATAAATATTTGTAGTCTTAATATCAGCTGTATCTGTACCAAGCATGGAATGAGAAGTGATTTTTTAGTTTTAAGTGTGTTCAGCTGAGAATATTTGTGTAAACCCAGAATTAGCGATGGGGAATTTGGGTGTCTATTAGCCTCCTTTAAGATGGGGAGTGAAATTTGGGGAGTAATCTCAGTATCATCAAAAAGCTTTTAATTGAAATTTTGTTTTCAGAAATGGTCATTGTGACACATTTCATTTCTTAGATCATGTAGAAGAATGACCCCACTTAGACTGGGAAGCTGCTTCTGCCTTGAAATTCAGAGTGACAACTTAAACTTTCATTGACTTAAGCAAAAGAAAGTGATAGCGTCTCTGGAGTAATTACAGTTTGCGCTATAGAGGGAAGGACTGCTTTCTTGTAACTGATATTTGGCATGTTATAAAGCTAGAAAATATGGCCTAGAAGTTTGCAGACTGATTAAAAGCCTTTTGAAAACCAAACTTGTGTTGGTTGAAATGGCCTTTGGCTGTCCCAGAAGTATGGTTGGTGCCTTAAGAGGAGTTGTGTGAGGCTGGCTACCCAGATCACATGAAAATTGAATGGAGTTGAAAAACTGGCAGAGGCTGTTGTTTGTCCTCTTCTAGACTTTCAGTAGCTAAATCTTAGCATAGCATTTTGTGTTTGATTTAACAACTTTGTTTTATCTATGCCTTCCAACTTTTAACACCTGATTTCATTCAAAAGACGGGGTTAGAATGTCTAAATCAACATGTGTAAAAGCAATAAATATTGTACGCATTTGCAATCATCAGTTGGGAAATGAAATGTTTTTATCAGATTGGTCAGATTTTATGCTTGCTGATTTAAAGCTTATTTTTTTTTAACATCCTTTCATCTCTCTTGACAGTTTGCTCTGACTTCACCTTTCTTATATCTCTTCTGATCTCCTGTAAGCCTGCCTATTCAGGAAGTTGTACTTCCTTTCCTTCTGACCAACACATGGCAAGCATTTTCTAAAAGTCGTTACTCGTTTTGCTAACGCATTTGGCAGCTCTGACAATGCAGTTTCATATAATGCGCCTGTTAGATTTTGGCTTTTGTCATCGCAGAGAATTGCCTGTGTTCTTCTGCTTGTTTCATTAATCTTTATTAAGTAAAGATGTAAACTATCTTTAATTGAATATTTTCTTTTGGCAGTAGAACAAGCCAAAAGGTGTTTCTCATTAATTTGTTATTAAGCAGGGATAGCCATCTATCTGGATTGAATTTGTGACAATGTTTAGTTCCTATTTGTAGAAATGCCTATGTTGAACATATTTTTTCTATGTTTTGCTCAGAATATCCTATACAGCCTGACTTTTGTAATGTCATTTGTCATCTGGGAATTGAACTACAGGGAGTTGCTCTGTGTTGACAACATGGCTCCGTGTTGCTTTTTTCTATCCTTTTAGTACAATGTGTTTTATATTTGGCCTTATAAAGTTTTATCATGCTATCAAATCATGAAGAAGTGCAGAAATTATGGCTTTTGGTTTTCTCTTGCATGTGATACAAATATTTTGAACATAGGTCATAATGAGAAATGCTGACCTTTCTTTTTATGACACAGAAAATCATACTCAGGCTGTCCTGTAGATTTAATTATGAGACCACCATTAGCTTGAAAGCACATTGTATTGAAGAAGTGAGAATAGCAATTTCAGGTGTTGAATGAGTTTTCGTTCCCCTTTTCCAGTTTCTATGCATTGAGTAATTTTGTGAGATTTACTTCTTTCTTAGTTGTTTTTTTGAAGGTGCAAATTGTTTGTGACCCACTATCCTGGGCTGTTAAATTTCATGAAATACCAATCAAATGCACAACAAGCTGAGAAATATAGAAACATTTTTTTAGTCTTCATAAAAATCCCAAATGAATCTAAACTAACCTATGTAAAAATACTTCTTTTAGAGTGATTGTCCCTAAAGTGATGATACTGCAACACAGCAGTGCCTGTTTATCCCAGATGCTTTCAGGGAGCTCCTAGCCAAAATGAATTGTTTTATTCATGTTAAGAATTCTGTTATTGTATCATCAGTAACTCATAGGCAAGGAAATAAGGTGTCCAAATGTCTGTTCTGTACGTATCTTGAAATAGCATAGAATCTACAGACATATGAAATTTTGTCTGGGACAAAGTTGTTTAATTGCTTTGCCTGCTTTCTGAAATTTTATGAAGAACGCCTGCCATAAATGTATCTAAAAATCCCACTTTTGTCTGGCAAAAATGAAATAAAGCTACGTTGTAGCTGACATGGTATTAGAAAGTATTAGAAGACATTAGTCTGTTTTTCTAACAGAGTTCTTTCTGGAAACAGGTGTGGGTTGAGTGGTTTTTTGCTAGCATTTTTAAATTTAGTGCAACATTTTTGAACATTTGGCAATTTGGGTAGTAACACTTTTGTGTAGTCCAGCAACTTCTACTGTTATTACTTTTTTTCGTAATCTTCAGCCTGACCTTTCTTGCTTCATAATATTTATTTCTGTGTCTCAGAAACAAATTATTTAGAGCAGATTGTAAAGCAAATTATGTCTCTCTTATGTGATAAATACATTGACCATTTTAAAGTGGATAAACTAACAGTAGTTTGTTATGACATGTTATTTTTTTCCCCAAACTTTTGTCCCACATGATGCCTGAAAATATTATAATTTTTCCTGCACTGTGTTCCAAACCTTGAGTGCCATCACATGGCTCCTGCATACTAAGCCCAGAACTGTAAGCTGTGTTAGAAGTAACTTTCATGTTTGAGAATAATTGGCCCCCTTTCATCATTCAGGAATGTCCCACCAACCCTAGAAAAGTAGCTAAGATTTATTTCCCATTGAGGAATGTCTTATGGTGTATTAATACCAATGTAATTTGATTGGATAATACTAGCAATCTCACTCTTAGATTTAATTAGAATGTGTATCTACTGCCAATATTCACAGGAAATTTATATGTTTCAAATCATTTTACCAAATAAATCTTCAGTCAGCTGCAATTAATGTCTTGCATAAAGTTACTTCTGCAATGCCCCCAGGTAGTGATGAGTGTCTTAGTGCTATTATAATTTACTGTTTATCTTGACATGATTATTTTTCAGTCTTGCTAGGGAAATATTTTTAGGCACTTTAAGTCTTCTTATGTTTCTCCATATCAAAGATTTGGTCATCAAGCAGCTGGAGATATTTTAGAACAGCTGTGAGCTGCATTATTACGTATTAGCCACCTTATTTTATAAAACGTTGTCATATTTACCCAAACATTAAAAGAAAAGTAGATGTAGGAACAGAAGGATGTTGATTTTTTATGTCACATTAAACATGTCTCATTTTGAATATTCATACACTGTGTAATGCTGTAGACTAATGAAGAATGATAGTAGAGATCCTGGTTAAGAAAATTATTTAAAAACTTTCATGTGCAAATATATCTTTACTGGCTCTATTTAACATCCTCTGTTTTTCAGAACTTTCCAATTGGCTAAAGTCTCTTTCTTCCTTCATGTTTGAGCTAGGGGTACGGGATTGCAGGTGGAAAGCTGTGGCATTTGCTTTGTATGCCTCTGGTAAAGGCCCATGTTTCCCTTAAACTGACACAGAGTAGCCAGTGCCAGTCCTTTCATACTTCTCATGACCTGTGGGTCCTGGTGGACAACAAGCTCTCCATGAGCCAGCAGTGCCCTTGTGGCCAAGGCAGCCAATGTTCTCCTCGAGTGCATTAAGATTGATATTTGCATTGCCAGCAGGTCAGTGGAGGTGATCCTGCCCCTCTACTCAGCCCTCATGAGGCCACATCTGAAGTGCTGCATCCAGTTCTGGGCTCCTCAGCAAAACAGTGACCTGGAGCTCCTGGAGTGGGTCCATTGGAGGACTATAAAGGTGATTAAGGGACTGGACCATCTCTCTTACACGGACAGCTGTAGGAACTGGGCCTGTTCAGACTTAAGAAGAGACAACTGAGAGAGGCCCTCATCAATGTCTCTAAGCACCTGAAGGGAGGGTGCCAGGAGGATGGAGCCAGGCTCTTGATGGTGCTAAGCAACAGGACATGAGGCAATGGGAAGAAATTGATACACAGGAAGTTCCCCAAGAATATGAGGAATAAGTTTTTTATTGTGCTGGTGATCAAGCACTGGAAAAAATTTCCCAACACCCTCAATCTCGTTCACTCCAGATACTCAAAAACCATCTGAACACAATCCTATGCCATCTGCTCTAGCATGACCCTGCTTGAGCAGGAAGGCTGGACCAGAGGACCCATTGTGGTCCCTTCCAACCCCACCCATTCTGTGATTCTCTGTGATTCTCTGTTTCTGGCTATTTCATAAGCTTGCTAGGCAGATTAAATAATGCTTTGACAATAACAATTTTTAGGAAGCAGTTGGAGATCTAACTGGGGATTATTGTCTTGCAGTCAGTTTGATTGTGAAACTGATGTACATTTTGCAGTAGAGAACCCTGGCTCATACTGCAATGATTTTGAATTCTATACACGTCAGGATGTGAAAGGTATCAGAAGAAATCATGTCAAGGTATAGAATGGGGATTTTGGGAGTTGGATAGGGGTTTAGTGTGGTGCAACTTTCTTTTGTTCCTTGCAGATTCTGTTTTATACAAATCTAAAGATTTACATGAGATTTAGAATCTAGGATGCTGCCTGTCAAGCTGAAATAATTTAGAAAACACTTAGTTCTATTAAATTAAAATTTAATTTTTTTTGTCTCTCTGAAATCTATTCAGCAAAATAAAAATACTTACACTGGACTTAAGGATCTAAAATAAATTCTTTACTGGTAGAGACTATTTAAATATTGACTGTAGCTGGTATCACTGGAGCTGGTGATAAGCTCCACTAAAGGGGAGCAGGAGTGTAATCAGCTGCCTTATCTTATCTTCCAAGACCATCACTGTTAAATCTATTCTCTCTATATTCAACTGGCATTATCTTTTTTGCCATATTTTTCATTATATCTAAACTTTAAACCACTAACTACATTTTATTTAACAGGAGTCTATATTTAGGTTTGAGGGTTTAATTGCAAATCTATGCTTTTCACAATGAATTAAGTATTAGAGAACACAGGGTATTCAGACAAACATAAACTTTAGGGGGCATTTTTATCTCCAGGGAGTTATTTTATATATTTATATTTGTGAACACATGTATGTTCATATGTATATATGTGCATATATTACAGTTACTGTAAAACCTGTGTACCAAGCTGAATATTTTCTCTTGACTCTTCTTCAAGCTTTTTGTGTTTGTGTTCATAGTTATTTCTGGAACATCTGCACTGGGTTGCTCCATTCGCCATGAAAATAACGTTCAGCCTTTGTTTTTTGTCTGGATAATGAGATCTTTCATTTTTAGCAATAGCTATTTCTCATTTAACTCTACTTTTTCCTACAGGAACCTTGTATATATATATAGTTCCTGGAGCAAAAAATTTCCAATGACAGCAGATTTTGTCCCCACACAAGCTTTGTCCACTCAGAATTCAAAAGCAGAATTATGTATTTCTTTCTTTTTAATTTATTGTGACCTATGAAGACTAATTAAATACTCCATACAAGTTCTAAACTTAACCAGAAAGCCATTAAATAATGCCTTTTATTTTGAAACCTGGCTGTTATAATGTGTGAAAAGGAGTTTAAAAATTTTATTTGTGAAACTCCTCTAGAAAAATGACCATCTTTTTGCCTGAATTCAGTGTTTGAGGGTTGGATGTTTGTCCTTACCAGAAGAACATTGCAAATTGTTGTATAGTTGTTCTGTTTACATACTAAATGTTTAATTTTCAGATGTTTGGTGTTCGTGAAAACATTTGTGTGAGTAGATGTGTTGAGATGTCTTTTCTTTGTTAGTAATTGAGGCCAGTATGTAGTTCTCACTTACTTCAATATGCTTTTCACTATTCAATTAAAGTTGTTTTCAGTACTTTTTTTTTATTGAGCAAGATTTTGTTTTTGAAGTGGCCCCACACAGTAAACTGGTTTTAATTCTACAGTTCATTCCAATGAGATAATGATGTATGCCTAGTTAGAGCTCTTTGGAACATTTTTGAGTGAATCCAGCATATTTTATTTGCTAGTCCTCTTATATTTGAATACACTGTTCTTTGCTCCAAACTTAAGAGTGTAAATATGAAAGGAAATGCTGTGAATTGTCTTTGGAATTTCAAAGTCGGCTGTTGTCAGATTTCAAATAAAGCTGGGTAAACTGGTAGGCTTTTTCTTATCTCTTGTGAGTAGTGACAAAGATTTGACCATAAGAAAAGCGTTGACTGTTCTCTAGCAAATTGTTTGTTTTGAAGCTACATTGAGCTTCAGTGAATTGGCTGTAGTATTCTGATATTACCTGTGACAATGAGTGTAGAAGTTGAGTTCCTCCACAGCTTTGTTCAACATGGATCTCATGTCTCCAGAAAAAGATCAGGCAATTGAGATAGTTTGTGGTATAATGGGGAAGTATGTGTGATAAGTGGATTTTGTTTTCCTTGGTATTATTTATTAATTGGAGTAGCAAAGTGCTTTAACTCCAGTTTTCAGTCATCATAATCCTCTCATACTATACATTAGGAGTAATTAATGAATTATGCAAGTGGAGGAACTGAGGTAGATTAGCTCAATGAAAAATGATTTTTAATTGTCTGCTTTAATTCACAAAGCCAGTGTTTAGACTGTCACGTGTACTGAACAGACTGTCTGTTCAGTCTGTTAAAGAAGATAATAAAGAAGATTATTCCAGGCAAATTATGAAAAGGAATCTGGGAGAATCAGGAATTTTTACGTTGCAGTATATGTTGATATAATGTAATTTGAACACTGTCCTCACAGGTAAGAATTAATCACAAATGTTGTTTTAAAACTACAGTTAAATTAAAGTTAAAGGAATCTTGTCTGTGACAAATATCTTGTAACTGCTCCAAGGGATTTCTCTTAGAGATGTCAGAAAAGAGCACGAGAATAGCTTCAAATGGGCTTCCTCTTTGAGGAGGACAAGTGCTTAAATATGATTATCAAGGGCTCTGCCATTATTAGGAATATTAGAAACCATCAATCAAATATGTTGATCCTTCCCTGTTGACTGCCACCCTTTGTGATGGTGGTCACTGGTTCCAGTGACCTCTGCAGCTGCTTGTGCAAGACCTCGTCAGTTGGAAGATTTTGTGGTTGTTCTTGTAAGAACATGATGACTATTTCAAAGAAAATTAAGACAGCATCCTTCTGGCCACAGCTGTTGATTTTAAGTTAATTATACAGCTGAACAATATATTTAGGTAGTTCAGTAAAAATTCTCAGTATTTTGGATTTTATTGGTGCTAACTCTTGGCAAACAGATTCTAGGTACTTGCTAAAGCCTTGCCATCTCTTATAAACAGTGTTTTGTTTTGAAGGTAGCTCTGTTTAGATACAGAATAAAGTAACAGAAATGAGGGGGGAACAATTCGTGTATCAAACCATAGTGTCATGCTTTTAGTATTGTTTGGGGTATTCAAGGTATCCTTAGGGCAGAGTGGAGATAACACAGGCAAGATGGGCCCTGTTGGACAGCAATTGTAGGCCTGTAGAGATACTGTAGATTCTCTGAAATAACGTGAGTCCAACCTCAGCTGACACAGTGAATTAAAAAGGAAATTTTAAATTTTTTAATTCAATTTAATTTTAAGGGATACAAGTCTGTCTGGAATTAAGATCAAACACATCCTCAACCCACAGAAGATAAGCCCAAATCCTTTACTCCTAAAAATGTGCAGGAATAAATAGAATATAATAGCATTCAGTGATTGTACAATCCGGACAGCTTGTTAAAAAAAGCTGAGGAGCAATAATAGTTTTCATTGTACTTGTCCTTGATTGAATTACTAATTGTTCTGTTTCTTTTAGGTTATGGTCAGACTGGTCCAATGGTTCAGAGAGGTGGATATGACTCCATTGCTGCTGCTGTTTCTGGTCTCATGCATATCACAGGGCATGAGGTATAGTGCACAACTTAAAAATGTCATAGAATCTTTGTGCTGTATACCAAAACTGGCTGCTACATGGAACAAGTCAGCCTATGCTAGCACACCTTCAATCTTCATGGAAAGAGTGATTAAGTCCTGGAATGGTCTGCCCGGGGAGGTGGTAAAGTCACCATCCCTGGATATGTTTTGAAAAAGACTGGATATGGCACTCGATGCCATGGTTTAGTTGAGATATTAGGGCTGGGTTGGACTTGATGATCTTGAAGGTCTCTTCCAACCTACACACATTCTGCGATTCTGTGATCCTTTATGCAAACCCTCCTGACTCCAACAAGAGGCCTTATCTCTGGGAATCAAAGAAAATAATAGTACTTATATATTCCAGGCAGATGAAGAAAAGTGCTCAAGAAACAGAAAATTAAAGAAAAAAAGAAAAACCTTGAATCTCCTGTGAATAAATTGGCAATGATGATAAACCGTTAGTGGCCACTTGTGGTCACTTCAAGAGCCTGGAGTAGGCATGTTGTTGATAGCTGGATGGTAGAACCATACCTATGAGTATGAAGTCTCACTGATGCTTGGATATTGATATTCCCTTTGTAAAAGCAGAAATTGTGAAGCTATCTAGATAAATCTGACAAAAACTGGGTGCTTTCAGTCATTCTGCCTGCAAGTAGGCAGACAGATGCCATGCATTTCTGGAAAAGCTTTATGTGCTGCCTATTCCTAGTGACACCCAAGATCTTTGGTAGTAGTGGCAGTGCAGGAAGCATAACAGTAGTTTAGTATCTGGATCCTAGAGGTACTCAGAACGTGTGTCTTCACCTCAGAAAGAGGCTGGTCAAATAAGCATTTAATTAAGCTGTCTTGAATCACCTACAGATGCAGGCAATATGGTCCCCAAATGTCCCTTTTCAAGTGAGGTAGTGTTGCAAGTCTGTTCTGTGCATTATAAATGCTAGATACTGTTCTGTGGTGGTGCTCCTGGTACTCTGGAAGCAGCAGTGCAGATCTTGCGAGTAGGGTACTTGCATGTTCTAGATAAATAAGGAATTAATGAAGTTTCTTTACTTAGTGTCAGCTGTACATGTTTGAGTAGATTGTTGAAAGCTAACCACACGTGATCTGGACACAACTCTATTGTAGGGTTGATATTCTGCCAATAAACTTGTTTTCTACTGAGAGCAATGGCAAACATCAGAGGTTTGTACTTCTGGCAACTCTTGTTACCAGAGTTGTCCTTTTTATTAGGGAAAGAAAACCAAAATCAAGCATTTTTGGACTGAGTAAGCTGAAACATGTTGTGCCTAGTTCCCTGAGACCGTCCATTTCTGCTGTGTTATTGGTACATACTCATAGGATGTCCCATCAGAGAACATGAGAAGACATGAAATTGAGTGCAGTTCTTACAAGCACTTCCCTTCAAATATATAGTGCACATATGCCCTAAGTAATGACTGATCACAGTAACTGTAGTGTAAGTAAATTCAACATTTTGTCTGTAGAATGGAGGTTAATACTTCCAACACAATGCCAGAAACTTCATGCACACCTCAAAATATACCAATAAAAATTAAGAGTATGAAAACTTTTAGAAAGGGGCAGATGTTGTTAGTACAACATGAATAAAGGAAAGTAGAAAGTTTGAAAAACAGAGGACTTTTGTATAGCTTTTCAATGATGCATGAATGACAGAATAAATAACTGTTATACTGAATAATTGCATGCAAGTTATATTATAAAAGTAATAGTCCTCAGTGACTGTTATGAAGATGGATTTTATTAAAAGATTATGTTAAGATCTACGCTGGAAAACCAGATGTTCACATCACCTCACCAAGACTTGAGGTAACGTAATTGTAGGAATCATTTAGTCATTGTCAGAAACAGCTTTGTCTGTTCATTGGGGGCTTCTAAAAATTCATTCAAACTTAGTCACTGCTTCACATGATTAAAATAAACATGCTAAAATTGCTTCTTTTTCTTTATTTGAAGTTGTTTATGTGGTATTTCCTCAGTTTCTCAAAACCATTTTTTCGTATATAGAGGGAGAGTATTGTTTCAAACACTTAAGTAATCAATGACTCCAAAGAAACAAATGTACTTTTTGTTGTTGTAGTGAAAACTTATACAAGTGGCTGTAAAATCATATTGTATGCTTGTTTGAAAGTTACTTTAACATAGCAAAGTATCATTAATAGTAAAATCTTCCATTTTTTTACATTTATGTTCATATGACAGAATTGTGTTAAAAATTTCACAAAACTAAGTCTGAACAAAGGTAGAAAACCTTGTTTCAGTTGACATGTAGAAAATTGGCCAAAGTAAAGAAAAAAAAATTTTACTCTTTCATGTTTTTTTTTTTAATGAAGCTTAATTTATTTGTTGACTAGATAACATAGAATTAATGTGCTAAAAGTAGTAAGTTCATTTGAATAGGTAGAATAGAGTCTGATTTTTTAAAATAATAAAATAGAAAAGGCCACTCTTATAAACTGGAAATGAAAAAAAAAAGGGAAAGTTATAATAGATGGTATTGGTTTTGTATTTAATTGCAGTAGCTATAGCTATAGATATTATAGATAATCAGCATAACATCATCAGTGCAACAGTGCTCTTTGGAAACATCCCTTTGGTAAGCAAACCATTGAATGTTCTTGCAGGATGGTCTTAGATGCAACAGGTGATGCAGCAGACAAATTGTAATGAATCTGAGCAGCAACAAGAAAGAATCTACATACATGCCTGAGGTGTTTAATGTTGAGGTGTACATATTTATATTTAGGTATACATATTTACAGTTACTTAGAAAACATTTTAATAATAGGGTACTAAAATTTTGTCCTGTATCTGATATATACAAAAATGTATAATCAAATAGCAGTATATATTCCTGCCTATTTAAAAAAAAAATAATTAACAGCTTGCCTTTTTTTTCCCCTTGTATCACTTAATGGTAATAACTTAGAAATGCTTTTGAGTGATATTTTGAACCTTGAAATTAAGCTATAACTTCTGAAATATTGCAAAATTATTGGCAAAACCAGCTACATTTGTGCTAGTGTTGTTTTTGCTGATTGTACAAACCCAAGTAAATTGTGTCTTTATATTATGTTTTTTGTATACAGAAACCTGCATGTGATTCAAGCTCTTACACATGTACTTGATTACTTCTATATCAGAAGTATATCACACCTGTGAAATTTGAAACTCTAATGTGTTTATGAAGGAAATCTGTTTTGTGTAAATTGCTAATACAAACCCATTTTGAATGAAAGTAGTTGCTTCAGGGCACATTCAAGTTTTCTTTATATAAATTAAAATGCGCTAAAGGACAAACTTTGCACTGATGATTCTTTTATAGTCCTGGGCAACATAATTTATAGATATTTCCTGGTTAAACATCACTTTCAAGTTTCATATTTGATGAGCAGAAAGCTTTTACTTAATATATTCAGATATATCAGTGCCAGATGAATGTGTCTTTGATGAGAATTTCTATGACTCACCAAGGCAATAACTTGAAATTAATTAAATAATGCCCAGTTTGGTTACAAATCCCGTTCCATCTCCTAGTGGAATGTAACATGTGGTCTTCAATATTCGAAGTACCCTTATGGTGGTGTATTCTTCCTTGTGGAAAAAACATTTTTGTTTTACTGAATATGAGACAGCATTTAATCTGCAATCCAGAGAGACTGTTATTTGGTTTAGTACCAAACAAGCTGTTATGAAAGAATACACATGGTATATATAGCTCAGAGCTGTTGAAAAATACAGCCATTGCTGGTTCATATTAGCTTCAGCAATTATTTCACATCTGCAAAGACTACTGGACTTAGAATGTTTTTATTAAGCATGTCATTTCAAAACAATTTTCATTTGAAATGGATGATTTTTGTATTATTGATGTAAGTTTGGGAAGAGAAATTATGTTGAAAGGGAAAAAGAACCCAAAAACTCAGGAAAGGAAGCTTCTAAAACATGTGGCTATATCTGGGCCAGAGTATGTTGACAAATTGTAAGGAATTTAGCAAACAGCAAAAATTAGGAATAAAAATGTAAACTATAAGATTGAGCAATAGCAAAACGCAGTGATTTAAAAACAAAAGGTCTACTCCGCTGATCTTTATCCTTTCAAATGAGGAAAGGGCACCCCTGATGCTGCACCTAGTTTAGTGTTCAAGCCAGCCCTTGCGGCTGGAAGGCAGCTTTGTTTCCTTTACACACGTTCTCCGTGGCTTGGACTACATTTGGTCTTCCTACCAGAACAATAATATCCTATCAGGGGGGGTGGTATTTGTCACTTTTGAAATAACTTGCTTGAATAAAAGATACTGTATAGATCCTTACTTTGCCCAGGTAACTGGTAAAATGTTAGCTGCACAAAAATACTGCTGTGCTGGCAGAAGCTCTGTCTAAAGGAAGATATTTCTCTGTGTGTGTAGCTTTATCCTTCATATAAAGCAGCTTCATATCTCTTGCAGGATAGTGATAAAAGCCTGAATAAATCCATTTCACAGTACTTACACCTGTGCATCCTGCCACGGAAAGACTGGTTTATGGCACAGGAGCTGATTAAAGCTGCTTAAATGGTGAGACATGGCAGCTAGTCATGAGTCTTGATAGAAAGACCAAGAATGGCTAGAAATTGTGTGGACTGGTTCAGAATTGTAGACGAGACTGTTAGGATAAAGCAAATACAACTTGTTAAAAATAATATAGCAGTATAGTGCTAGGAGTTTATGGGAGTGTTCTGTAAAGGGAAATTGCGGAAGTATTTTTAGAAATAAAAGTGAACTTTTTACTGAAGCAAAGGAAATGTTTGCTTTTAAACATTAAGTAGTTTAGTACTTGATGAGGAAGGTACTGGAATTCATATATAACAACCTATTAAAATAATCCGAATTTCTCCAGCTTCAAAATGTGGTGTTCCTCTTCAAGGGTGACACGCTGAAAACAGTGGAAAGTGTTTTCAAACTAATAAAGTTGCAGCACATCTCTTTGCAAAATCTCAAGTCTTTTTGGTTTCTTCTCAACCCAGTGAATGTAATGAAGAGTCTATAATAAAGAAAGAACAATTTAACAAACTGATTACTTGCAGCAGGTAATATGAGTTGGGTTTTTTGTTTTGTTTTGGTTGGGTGTTTTTGTATGTGTGGGGTTTTTTGTTTGTTTGGGGTTTTTGTTTGTTTTGTTTTTTCTTTTATTTCTCTGTGGTAGCTCTGAGGAGGAAAAACTTTCTCATGGGCTAATTAGTTTTCTTGGTAAGGCTGTGTGTAGAACTTTCCTGTTTTTCCCCAGAGCTGGGTACAATGAGACTGGTAAACAGATGGAACCTTTGAGTTGTGTTTTCTATTGGGAAGCTGAAATAGCTTAGTGTAGAGTCTGAAGAAGGAAGAAATAAGAGATTCTTCAAAAAAGTACTACTTCCTAAAGCAGTGTTTACCTTAATATTGTGTAGTTTACATATCATCCTATGGATATCTAGGCTATAGATAGTCACAGACTAATCCTTACTGCAGTTTGAATGAGCATAACTAATTTTTTTTAAGTTGTTGTATTTTATACAGTTTTTGTAATATTTAGTCAATTTCATGATATGAATAAAATAACAGCCTTTTCCATCTGATGTAGAAAATATTGTCCTACTGTCTTTTATTTCAGAATTGCTCTATTGATACAATTGATAATAAGATTTTTACAAGAAAAATATAATGATATATATGACTTGATAGCAGACTTGTGTAAATCCTTTTGGAGTGCAAAAGAAAAATGATGGTTAATGATTTTCTTGCATGAAGCTAAGACTTTTTTAAAAATAATTATCAGGAAACAATTCTTGTAGTCTTACTTAGAAGATTATTATTACAATAATTACACTTAACAGTTTAGACATTGCTAATTAAAAGAATTCTGTAAATTCAATTTTATTGAATTTATTGTACATTAGTTTAAATACATTTATGGTAACTTGACAGATAGCTGTTATCTATCAATTGTGATGATTTTAAGTTGTCTTATGGTAGGCTTACTTGGGTGACAGAACTCTGGAAGTCTCATTACTTTTGCACTGCTATTTTTCTTCAAAGCTTAAAAACAAACAAACAAACAAACATTAGGACTTCAAAATAAGGAACTTCTGTGATAGTCTAATTGCCTGAGCTCAAGCTTTTCAGAGTAGGAAATGGAGAATATTTCAGAAGAACCACTATGATAAAAGCCTAGCTGGGCTGAAATTAGAAGTTCATTTTGCCATTGATTTCAGAGGGGATGTATGTCATGCCAATGATTACAGAAGTTCTGAAACACATGATGTAACATGAAGATTCTTCCCTTGGTGCTAGAAAAGGGATGACAAACAGAAAAAGGATATTTGAACAAACAACTTTTCAGTGACTTCAGTTACAAGGTCATGAATTTGCATGTATTTACGTATGTAATATTTACATATGTAAACAAAAATTCGCTTTTGTTTTCTTCCTAGAATCCTGGAGTGTGTATAGTGAAAAATACAAAACTGAGCTTGGACTTGGGGAGGGACTGTGAAGAGGGAGAAAAAGGGAGTGAGAAGAATGAAGCAGTATGGCTCTGCCTTTTAAACAGACACCTGTGTCAGTGTACTGTGGGAATTGTTTAGGCCTTTGGCTTCTAAACATAATAAAGTTCAGTCTTCACTAGCTTCTCTTGTCTCTTACATTATCTCTTTTCTTTTTGCACTGGTGAGTTTAAGCATTATGTTATTAGGGACAAAAAGCTGCATAATAAATCCTTCATGATTTGCAGCACGTGGCATCATGAAGTGGCAGCTTTGTGTACATGCTGCAAGAATACCTGGTTTTCCATGGGAGTTTTTATATATCACTTCACTCAAAGATATTAATTTCTTGCACTAACTGCAACTGAGTGCAACCATCCAACCAATTCCTTATCTACCAAGTGGCCTATTTAGAGACAAGCATCTCATGTGGGACGGTGTCAAATCCTTTGCACAAGTCCAAGCAGATGATGTCACTCACTCTTCCCAGATCTACTACTGCTGTAACCCCATCACAGAAGGCCACTAAATTTGTCCAGTAAAATTTGTCCACATTTGCCATAGTGAAGCCATGTTGGCTGTCACAAATCACCTGCTTATATTCCAAGTGCCTTAGCATAGCTTCCAGGAGAATCTGCTCCATTATCCTTCTGGATTGGAAGAGGACACTGGTGGGCCCATAGTTCCCTGGGTCTTCTTTTTTGCCCTTTTAAAATATCAGGGTTATGTTTCCCTTTTTCCAGTCAGTGGGAGCTTCCTGGGACTACCATGACTTCTCAAATATGATGGATGGTGGCTTAGCCATTCCCACTGTCAAATCCCTCGGGTCCTGCAGATGTATGTCATCAAATACAATGGGTTTATGTGCCTTCAGGCTCCCTAGATGGTCTTGGACCTGATAATTTCCTACAGCATGTGGTTCTGTGTTGTTGTCTCTCCAACAGATATTGTGGTGATTGAAGCCCCCATGAAGAACAGGACTTGTGCATGTGAGGCCACTACGATCTATCTAGGGTCCCATCCACTCTGTCTCCCTGGATTGGGATATGGCAGGATTATAGTTACCTGCAATTGCTCTCCCTGTGCTCTCAGTCAGCTTTTCATCCATTCCCAGTGAAACTCCATGTGCTCCAGCTGGTCATTGACATAGAGGGAAACACTGCCTCCTTGTCTCCTTTGCCTGTCTTGCCTAAAGAGCCTTCCTAAAGAGCCTCCATTCCAACACTCCAGTCACAGGAGTCATCCCACCATGTCTGTGTCATGATGGTTAAATCCCAGCCCTGCACAATTGTATTGTCTCTGCTTGTTTTCCTGATTTTAATTTTTTATTTGTTTATTGTTTTGTTTGTCTTGTTTCATTTTGGGGTGTTTTCTTTTTGTTTAGGATGGTGAGCCAGTTAGATCAGGAGTAGCAATGACAGACCTTGCTACTGGGTTGTATACATGTGGAGCGATTATGGCTGGCTTACTTCAGAGGTATAAGACAGGAAAAGGACTACACATTGACTGCAATCTCTTGTCAACTCAGGTAGGAGTGGTAAAAAAATTGCTTTTTGTTGTGTAGATGTTTGAACCTAAGAATACCATTTACATATAAATAAATGTGCATTAGTTAGTATGACAACAATAATAATGAAATCAGTGATCATTCTCTTAACCTGCCACCCATTTTATATGACGTGGTTGTTGTTATTACTGCACTAAGTTTGGTTTTCACTTTTTGTGAAGGACTGCCATGTTTTTTGAAAACACATGTTAGTCAAGGGTTTTAGTATCACTGAGATTGTAACAGTTGTAGTGAGTAATTGGAGACAGACAAGCCTAAGTGGCAAAACCAATGTTGAAAAGAAGGCTTTGGCACTGGGTAAGGTTATTCTAGAGCAATGGAATAATTTGTGCAAAATCACCCAGAGTATTAAAGGATCACCCAAGTTTCAAAGTAATGTAATCCAGGAGGTCTGCCTTTTAGGTCTGGGAGTTAAAGAATGAAGTAAGCTTGAAGATGCAGCATTTTTCCTAGGCATTGAAGGGAATGTTGTTTTGATAATGAAAGCTATAGCATATACTACAAATACTGAGAACTTTAACTCTTCTTTGAATATTTGAACACCATTGATGCAGTGATTTATAATTTCTAAAAAGCAAGTGACATTGATATGAACTGCATATGATCAGATGGCTGATGTAGGTACTTGCTGGTACCAACTGGGCACATGGTACAGAGGAATTTTTGTTTACGTTTTAAAATGTACATCAAAATTATATGCAGTCCTAATTAAAGCAACTACAGTGCTGTGTTGTTTTCATCTTTATTCGGTTGTATTTTTCAGCACATTATACCTGTCAGTACAGTTGAGAAATGACAGTGCCCATTGTGCTAAAAGTTGGCCCAGGTGTGAGCAAAAAGTTGGACATCTATATCATTGTATGATAACAATGATCAAGACTAATGATTGAGGTTGCTCTTGTTTTAGTGCCTACTGCTTTTGTCTGAATAACTACTGAAATCAGAGAGGAGGTGAAATCATTGCTTAAATCAATAAATAACTTTTCATTTGCTTTGGAACAAATGTTTGTAAGAACTGAACTTAATTATACTTAAATATATTTGCAAATGTATCTGTATTGGAAAAATGTTTAAAAAAAGCAGTTTAGAAAAATATTTTAAATGTGTATTAATTGCTTATTAAATGTTTTGTGTATATATATGTATGTGGGGAGGGGTTCTGTTTAAGGTTTTATAGTGATATATATTACGGCAGCTGCTCCTTTAATTTCATTTAAATTTCTAATTTTCTAAAAGTACTTCTAATAATTTTTATTAATTTCCAGAATAATTCTGGGAGGGGTGTGTGTGTGTGTGTTTAATTCCTTGTTCGACTGTTTTTGGCCTTTTTTTTTTTTTAACAAAGTCTTCTTGATTATTATTCAATCTTTTGTTGAATGCTGAAAGCAAGAAGAGTTGAAGTTAGGTGTTTCAATAGCTGTCTTAGTTCAGTTTATTTTGTTACCTCATTTGCCTTTATAACCTTTTTCCTTGATCAGGATAGATTTGTCTATACACAGATGTATTCTTATATTGCAAAATTTCCATCTGAACTTCTACATTATCATCCTTTAGGCCACTTACTAGCATACACAAGGAAGAGATTGATGACCTGGATAGATGTTAATGAGCAAAGCATGTGACATGGTGTTTGTCTTCTACATCATTAGTTGAAGCAGGATTAAATGGTCAAGAAAAAGCTAGGTGGTTTTTAGTGTTTTGTTTTTTTTTTGGTTTTTTTTTTTTTTTTTTAAATATTAGCCCTTCCCTGCTCATTATCAGATTATATTTATCTAAAAGTTATGAAGAATTAGTTCCATAAATGCACACTCCTATTGAAAAATAAATGTTTTTATTTACTTCAGTGTTGGGTAAATGAAATTCAGATAATTTAGTATATTGGAACAGAGTATGGATAAAAGATGATATTCAGAAAACAGCTCTTTTATCCTGTTGCTTCAGTCCAAATTAATTTTAGGGTGTTGTCCCAAGACTGTAACGAGAACAACTGTTAAATTGGAAGAAGCATATATGGATGAGGTTCTAAAGTAAAAAAAAAAAATAAAAACATGATTAATCCCATTAAAAAGATGTGTTAAAATGAAGAAAAACATAAGTGGCAGCTGAGTCTCTCTCAGAACATCTAGTTTCTAAGTTGGTTTTCCTTCCTTTGTAAGACTGGTGGTTACTTATAAGTCTATAAGGGTGAGTGTCTCTACTAAGAAAGAGTAGTACAAGTCTGAGAATTAAGGTAAATACATAAATTACTCTTGCAATTCTGATGGTAATGTATTTTTTTTAAAGGAAGTTAGACAATTACTGTGATACAATCTGGGTCTTTAAATATACATGTTTCCAAAGAGCTTTTGGTTTTACCTCCCAACGAGGTATCTAAAGCTAGCTTTTCCTCGTGTGATGAATGTTTAAAAGAAGGACTTTTTGACGTTTCTCACGGATGCTGCCAAAGAAATAAGGAACCTAAAATTTTAGACTTCTGGTTTATTAGGCTCTTGTTGGTGTTGATTAATGGTAGGATCTAGAGGTGAAACAGACACATAGTAATAACTTTTCCTTCAGCATGAGTTTTGCTGAAGTGAAGTGATTTTTAATGAGAAAAAAGGAATCTTCTATGTGTACTCAACCATTCTATTTATAGTGTTGCGACAGCAGTGTCTTGTATGAAACTTCTTGCTGGTTTTGCCAGCATTTCATGCACTGAGCTAATACAGCAGTGTGCTTGGATCTTTTGTTCATCCCTTCATCTGAACTGAAAATTGTGAACCTGTCTTCATTGTTCAGTGTTGATGACTTTGACTGTGTCAGAAAGGAATAAAAACCCCAGGGGTTAAGTCACTCAGTTAATTAGAAAATCTTGAAAACTGCTTGGTTTATTTTATAACCGAAAACTTAACATCTAAATGTCCATCTATCCTATGGGCCTACCTATGTCCATCTGATAGTATCTACACTGTGACTTTTCTGTATTCCTTGTAGAAATGCAAGAGGTTTTTGTTTGGTGGTGTTTGTTTGTTTGTTGGTTTTGTTTTGTGGAGAGGAGGGCCAAAGAATGCTTTTGATACTAATTTCCTGCACAGACGTGCATATAACAAAGAGCATTGAACTGAATTCAACTGCCAAGAAAACTGATCTGAAACTTTTTAAAGAGCTGTCCTACTGACTGGCAAGTTAGTTTTGTATTTGTGATCTGTGTAGAACCAAATTATAAGTGAGATCCTGTTCTCTGAAAAAAATCATTGTTTTTAGAATACCTTAAAATATGTATCTTTCTTTCAAATTCTGTGTTTTAAATACTTATTAGGACCAAAGAATATTTCTTTCTCCACAACAAAATAGAATTCTAGGATTTTTTTGAACAAGAGATACGGTAACTCTTAGGATGTGGTTTTGCAGTGAGCAGAAACTTTCTGTATCTCTCATCTATAAGCTTTTAACCCATGTTGTACGATTCCTTTGAAATTTTTGACTTTTAGATGATTCACAGTTGTAAGCTCCAGACCTTTCAGCAACTAAATAGTGTCCTTTAGATGATACTGATAAATAAGAAGGAAGTGGGGTTTGGATTTGGTTCCAATTATGCAATTGTGCCTTTTCTTCTGTTGTGGCTTAAAAAAATCTCTTGGAAGTTTTAATATCCTTCCTGTATTTAATTACAACCAGGCTCCAACAAATACTGTAATAAGTTGGTTTTGTTTGGATTAAAAATCTGCAAGAAATACTTTACATTTAATATTTCTGCAATTTTGAAGTATATTTTTTCCCAGATTCCACAGACAGGATAATGTGATTAATACTGTTTGTATAATATGATTGTTATCAGACATTCTCTGCTTCTATTTACTATGTTTTAGTTTGTATTTGCCACAGCAAACACTTAATCTTCTTAAAATATTGAAATGACTAGGTGATTCTGTTTAAGGCTTATCTATTTAAGGTGCTTTCAGTGCTATCTATTTCAGGGCTTTCATGGCATATCTTTTAGCAGTTATTAAGTATAGGTGAAACTGCTAAGAGTTGCATACTGCCTGTAACACATACATGGCATCATAGAATCCCTGAGCAGCAAGTTGTGTGGAAATATCAATCTTGAAACTTAAATACTCAGATGTCTTGACTGTATCTTGTTGCTTCTCTGCTTGCTGAGAGTCATGAGTTGACTGAATATCAAAAGAAAATCATCCTTTTTAGAGGTTGTTGCTTCTGGTGATTTTGGAGGCCTATGAGGACTGTTACACAGTTGTCTTGTTTTTGGGTATGGTTTGAATAAGTGGGTTTTTTACAAGCTTATAAAGCATCATCTTTGCAAAACATAGTATTCTTAATCACCATCATAGTAAAAAAACGAGCATGCGCTGTATGAAGATGTCATCTCTTTCACTGTATAGCTCTCATATGGAAAAATAACAAAATTTGAATTAATGTTGAACATTTCTTTAAACATATATTGCACTAAAAACATTTCTTGGCCTGTATTCTTGATAATTTCCATTGAGGACAGCTGTATAACTAAGAACAGAACTTATCCCTCTGGGGTTTAAGCAGCCAGAATTTGATTGAATAGACCAGAAGACCATACACACACGACAGTAACTCAATTTAATATTGGCCTCTGTGGAATGTGTGTTATGATTTCTAATGATTAGTTATGCAGTCATTGGTAGAACATCCTCCAACTGGATATTGGTTTTATTTAGAGGCTGTCTTTACTCTGTAAACAGAGTACATATTCAGATTGCTAGGGAATTTATTCTTTAAATGCTACCTAACTGTAAATTCTGTGTCTTTTTGTTCTTGTGCTAAAGAAACCAAGCCTGAATGAGTTGCAGCTTCATTTTCCTGTGTTGATCTGCCTCTGTCATTAATTAGAGAAAGACTAGAAAGGAGATAGAAAAAATAATGCCTCTTTATTACTAAAAAAAATAAAAATGGCTGCCTAGAGTGGGTAGAGGAGAGAGTTTGAAGACAAAGGAAGACATTTCTTTTAATGAGTCTTTAATTTAGGTGACCTTTAAATAAGGGTGTAATCTTGGGAATGGAATCAAGATGTTTATTACCAGCAGATCAGATGTCAGAATCATGCTGAGTATTAGGACAAGGATAACTTGGGTAAATGAAAAGAAAGGGGAATTATTTAAGCAACTACTAGCAGAATAAACACATTTAGTGTACCCCAAAAGCTCACCTGCTCCTCTAAACTCATAGAAGTTTTCAGAAGTCATTCTATAAGTTCATCAAATTAGTATAGAGCCTTTTGACAAATTTGGCTCCATTTATTATATAAATAACAAGTAAAAGGGTTGTAACTTGATGGAAGAGGTTTTAGTTTTATGTCATGGAAAATTTTAAGTTAGCAAGACAGCTGATTTTTATGTGCTGTTGAACCTCTGGAAATCTAATAAACCTTAACAAGTGTGGCATTTTGGGGTATGGTGACAGAACGCTAGCTAAGGGTTCAACACTACTTAGTTTGATTACTTCAGATAACTGTCATTAACATTTCTCTGTAGACTGTAATTTATTTAAAAAAAAAAAAAAAGGTGAAGTAAAGGATGATGCTGGAACACATTTGAACTAATGACTTCCTTTGGTCTGGTGAAGTCCTGAATTCTTCCTGAAGAAGCTGCCAGAATTTCTCTTTGCCTTCAGCACGGTATTGTTTCTGTATTCAGTATTGGTTTTGGCTAATCAGTTAGATGGCAAACTCTTTAGAGAAGTGACATGTGATTAGGCCAAAAGTCATAATTACTTATTATGTTATAGTGAAAGCTATAAAAAATGTGTTCAGACCTTAATTTTGGACTTCTAAAACAGGTATCCATTAAACATCTAAAGTCGTAGAATCATCAAGGTTGAAAGAGACCCTTAAGATCATCAAGTCCAGTTGTCAACCCAAGACTACCACTATAACCCCTAAACCACTAAATCACATCATCCAGATCCAGCCACCTCTTAGACATCTCCAGGGATGGTAACTCCACCCTGGGCAACCAATTCCAATGCCCGACCACCCTAACACTGAAATTTTTTTTCTAGTATCTTAATCTCCCTTGTCTCTTAATCTTAAGGCTGTGTCCTCTGGTCCTCTTACTGCAGGCACAGTAGAAGAGACTGGCCCCCACCTCACTATAACTTCCTGTCAGGTACTTGCAGAGAGCAATGAGGTCCCTTCTGAGTCCCCTCTTCTCGAGAATAAACAACCCCAGCTCTCTCAGCCATTCCTCATAAGACACATTTTCCAGACCTTTCACAAGCCTTCTGTGGTCATGCCCTAGCACCTCAATGTCCTTTCTGAAGTGAGAGGCCCAGAACTAAACACAGGACTCAAGGTGTGGCCTCACCAGTGCTGAGGGCAGGAGGGTGATCACTGCCCTGGTCCTGCTGGCCACACTGTTCTTCACAGAGGCCAGAATGCCATTGATCTTCTTGGCCACCTGGGCACACTGCTGGCTCATACTGAGCCCCCCCCCGGTCCTTTTCTGCTGAGCAGCTCTTGAGCCACTCTTCCCCAGGCTTGTCAGGCTTCATGGGGTTGCTGGGACTCGAATGCAGGACCCAGCACTTCCCCTTTGTCCTCATGATGTTGTCCTCGGCTCACAGATCGAGTCTGTCCAGGTTTCCCTGCAGAGCCTTCCTACTCTTAAGCAAATCAACACTCCAATCCAACTTAGCATTTTCTGCAAATTTACTGAGGGTGCTCCAAATCCCCAGGTCCAGATCATCAAAAAAAGGTGTTTAACCAGCCCCAAAACTGAGCCCTGGGGAACACCATTAGTGACCCATCACCAGGTGGATTTAGTTCCATTCACCGTAACACTCCAAGCCTGGCCATCCAGCCTGGTTTTTATTTACTGAGGTGTTCACCCATTTAGGAGGATGCTGTGGGAGACTGTCAAATGCTTTACTGAAGTCTAGATAGACTACATCCACAGCCTTTCCCTCATCTACTAAGTGGGTCACTTGGTCATAGAAGAAGATCAGATTGGTCAAGCAGGACCAGTTATAAATGCATGGTTGCTGGACTTGATCCCCTGATTGTCCTGCATGTGCCATGTATTGGCACTTAGGATGATCTCTTCCATAACCGCGGCCCGAGCTGAGGCTGACAGGCCTGTAGTTCCCTGAGACATCCTTCAGATGCTTCTTGTCGATTCCCTTTACATTTGCTAATTTCCAGTCAGCTGGAACTTCTTCAGTGAAGTGTCCTTCAAAAAGTGTATATAGCATCCAATTTGGAGTCTGTGGATACTACACTATTGCAAACAAAAATAAAAATTGCTATAGTTATTCTGATGCCTGTCTTCAGAGATAATTAAATTTTGTAAGAGCAAAATCTGTTTGTCTTTATCATATTTTTATGCTTTGTTGTTTCTGTTCTCAGCTGTCAAACATAGCTACTATTTTTAGAATAGAAAAGAATCATTTAGGTTGGAAAAGAACTTTAAGATCATCAAGTAACTCAGCACTGCCAAGTCTACCACTAAAGCATGCCCCTAAGTGCCATGTCTGTTAAATATCCCCAGATACAGTGACTCTACCACTTCCCTGGGCAGCTGGTTTCAATGGCTGACAACCTTTTCTGTGAAAAAAATCTTTCCTATTATCTAATCTAAACCTCCTGGGTTCAGAGGCCTTTTCCTCTTGTACTATCACTTGTTGCCTGGGAGAAGAGACTGGCCCCCCCTGTTTCACTACAGCCTCCTTTCAAGAAGTTGTAGAGAGCAATAAGGGTCATCTCTGAGCCTCCTTTGCTCCAGTCTGAACAATGCAATCTCCCACAGCTGCTTCTTACAAGACTTGTGCTCAAGATCCTTCACCAGCTTCATTGCCTTTCTCCCCATGCTTCAGCACCTCAATATCTTTCTGGTAGTGAGGCGCTCAAAAGTGAGCACAGGATTTGAGGCCGCACCAGTTCTGATGACAGAGCACTGCCCTGGTCCTGTTTGCCCTCACTATTCTTGATCCAGAGCAGGATGCCATTGGCCTTGGCACCTGGGCACAATGCTGGCTCAAGTTCAACTGCTGTTAATCAGCACACCCAGGTCCTTTTCTGCTGAGCCACTTTCTCACAGCCTGTAGTGATGCCTGGGGTTATTATGACCCAAGTGCAGGATCCAGCAGTTCTTGTTGAACCTCATGCCAGTGTCTTTGGTCCATTGATCCAGCCCATCCACGTCCCTCTGCAGGGCCTTCCTACCCCCCACCAGATCATCACTGCTGCCCAACTTGGTGTTGTCTGCAAACTGACTGAGGGTGCATTTGGTCCCCTTGTCCAGTGTATTGCTAAAGATGTTAAACAGAACTGGCCCAAATACTGAGCCCTGGGGAACCAGCGACCGGCCAGATGTAGCACCATTCACTGCCACTCTCTAGGCCCACCTATCCAGCCAGTTTTTTTATCCATTGAAGAGTGCACCCATCCAAGCCATGAGCAGAAAAAGGCTGTGAGAAAATGTCAAAGGCTTTATTAAAGTCCAGGTAGACAACAGCCACAGCCTTTCCCTCATCCGTTAAATGAGTTGTCTTGCCATAGGGATCAGGTTGATCAAGTATGACCTGCCTTTCATAAACCTATACTGGCTGAGCCTGATCCCCTGGTTATTTGGCATGTGTGGCATGATGATCCTATGCCTGAACTTTTTGGTATTCCTTCCTGCAGAATATGCAGCCTTCCTAGATTCCTTTGTCCTGCAGGACTTCTTCCCAAGGGACTCTCTCAACCAATCTCCTAAACAGGCCAAAGTATTCCCTCTGGAATTCCAAGGTAACAGTTCTCCTGACTGCCCTCTCCATTCTGCAAGGATTAAAAATTCTGTCATTTCATGACTGCTATGCATAAGACAACCTTCCACCCCCACCCAGAATTCCCTCTCTGTTCACAAACAACAGGTCCAGAGGGCTCTTTCCCTAGTTGGCTCTCACCAAGTGCATCAGGAAATCATCTTCCACACACTCCAGAGACCTCCTAGACCTCTTTGTTGTGTTGTATTTTCAAGACGTCTAGTATGTGGAAGTTCCTCATAAGAACAAGGGAGAGCAATTGTGAGACTTCTCCCAGCTGCTCACAGAATATTCCATCTGCCCTTTGTCCTGGCTGGGTGGTCTATAAGACTGCCACCAGGGTGTCTGCCCTGTTGGCCTTCTTGATTCTTACCCATGAACACTCAACTCTATCATCACCATCATTCAGCTCCAGGAAATCAAGACTCCAGGAAATCAACACAAAATGTGTTATAGTGTTAGAGAAACCTGTATACAATGCAGCAGAATAAACTTTTTGTAAATTGAATATTGCCTGGACTTAGTAAAGCTGTAGTGAAATACAGAATGCAATGTATTTAATATTTCAATGCATATATAGTCTTTCTTCAGAGATAATAAAGTCTTAAGAAAATAATTGAAGTTTATGGCTAAAGTTGTCTGATACGTCTGTTATCAACATCTTATTTCATTTGTTAGAACACTGCCAAAGTTTTAACTGTTTTGGCTGGATTTTCCATGTCATGGAAAAGAAAAGGGATTTGTTTTCAAAGTTACTTTAAAAATGATTCATCTGTTTCCAGGATCATGTTATGGGAAAATCCATTGATAGGCTTTTTTCTTTTTTTCCTTTTTTTTTCTTCATGAGAAACCTAGTGTCTTCAGTTTTTTGATTTTGCACAGAGCATACAGACTAACTTTGGAGTTCTTAGTATTTTTAGCCCTAATACTCTCCTTAATAGGCTTTTTTTTTTTTTTTTTTAAATTATTGTTGTTGTTTTAACTAACAGGTTCCTTAGAGATGTTCCTTTGTAATGAAGCTGAAACAAGATTTTTTCAGTGATTGAAGTAGTATCTTTCTTTACACTTTCAGCAAAAAAAAAAAAAAGACTATTTTTTTTTGGAATTAAGAAAATGAAATTTATTCTTCCTTTTAGAATGTGTCTTTCTTGAACTGGAGCTCATTGAAAAGAAACATTTTTTTGGTTTCCTTTTTCTCTTTCATGCCACTGTTGTCTAATAGCTTCTATGGTCAGGATTTTTGTTTTTGATCCTCCACCTAAAATTCATCTGAATGTGTAGAAGTTTATTTTTTGTTGTTTTGTTTGTTTGTTTTGTTTACTTGTTTGATTGGAGACTGAGGAGAGATAGGAGTCCATTTAACATGTACTTACACTTGAAACTCAGTGCTGAATAGTACATACTTTTGAAATTACAAGTCCTACATCTGTTTGTTGTATCAATCTTTGCTATTGTTAATGCTAAGTGAATCTTAATCAGGAGCTGATCTTCATCCTCTGGGAAGCACAGAAGCATTCATTCTGCTCTTTTATAAGCTCTAAATAGCTCATTAAAAAGAATTTTTAGATCAGCTCTTTCTTGTTGTTTCATTTTACTGAACATAGCAGTTCTCTACAATGCAAATGCATTGTGTGTTTGAAGATGTCTCTGTTTCTCTATTTATGTAGTCTAATTTTTTTAATAAAGTAAAAGATGTTATCAGACATAATTTTCAGGCAAAAAAAAGTATTTACACAACTGTGTACCCTCAAGTCTGTTTTGCTCTTTTTATCTATCTTAACCTCTAAGAATTCATATTATAGATAAGGTATTCAAATACATTACCTTTTATTTTCTTATTGTATGGTTTGGGTCTTTTTAAAATTGTTTTGTTTTAATTAACTCCTCCTAGCACATCTTTTGTGTGACTGTGATTTGCTGTGTGTTCTTGTGGCTAACTGGAATCAGCAAATCCCCCATGCTGCATGTGATTGCTGGCATGGATTTGGATACCTGCCTAAGTGTCTGCTTGGAAGGTACAAGAACAAAGCGCTACCTGTTTTAAAATTCTAGTTATTTGTCATTAAAGATTTGATTTTATCTTAACAAGATTGTAGTTGTGGCTAGGATTATGCCATTTATGGATACTTCAGTGCCAGGAGTTTTCTTTTGTGAAGGGTGAATTCATGATAATTTCCTGGAGTTTTACATTTAGAGAAATCTGTCTCACTGAGTAGAAAACACTTTTTACCCAGAGCATAGTGTTCATAACATGACCACAGACATTCTTCTAAAATTCTCTTTTAAGAATATTAAGCCTTGGCCTATGTGATAGTAGTTTTACTTTTTTTGAGTTAAGTTTTGCAGGCCAGACCTGCTGCCTTGATGCAGGGACACCATGGATGAATCAGTATAATCTTGCTCCATTGTAGGCAGTAGCTTTGCTGTGTATTTGAAGGTGGGAATGTCTGCCCTGCCTATAGGTGTATGCCATTCCTGAACTGATTCTTTAGCTTCTGCAGGTCTCTCAACTTCGGGCTAGGTGGACAGCCCTTAAAAGCCCAAATGTAAGGAGATATTTGTTGGGTAGCACCTGGGAATGCTGTGGTTTACTGCTGGACCCCTGCATGATGGGCTGCCTTGAATTGTGGCAGCTCCCTTTTCTCTGTGCAAGACTGTGCTTACTGCTGCCCAGTTCATTCTTGGAGGAGTTTGAAACATAATTCCCTGTTTAAAAACTGATAGAACACCATTGTTCATTTGGTATAGTGCCACATACTGAAACAGTTGGGTCAATGCTTAGGAATTGCATAATTAGCTGGAAGAGTGAGGTTTCCTGATAGAGGTTTTGGGTTTTGATGTCGGTTTTTGAGTTTTTGGATAATGCGAAAATGACTCAAGGAGCAAGAGCTGAGGGTCACTTGATGCACATGTACATGGAAGCAGCTTCCCTAAGGGCAATAGGGAACAACTGCAAAAGCAAAATTAATCAAACATTATCAGTGTGAAAATACTTATTAGGGAAAATATAAACCAGTAAAATCAGTCATTAGGTAAATACTAGCAAAGGATCACTGATTTTGAGAGACCTTTTATAGTATGCACCATATGTGGATTGTGGTTTTATGTTCTCATGTAAAGATTTTTTTAATATGTCATCAGAAGTATGGAATACGTGTAAATGGAAGATTATTGGCTTCAGCACAACAGAAGGCAATGGAATTTTCTAGAATGATTTTTTTTTACAAAGCTGTATATTAATAATTGTGTTACTACTTCTGTAACATAGTATAAAATAATTTACCTATGCGAGTGTAAAATTCCTGAGTCTCAAACTTCATAAGTCTACATGCTTGCTTTAAGAAAAAGCAAACAAAGAGTGAGACAGAAATAAATTAACTTGGCTTAGAGTCAAAGCATTGTTAAGATATGTGACACGACAGCAGACACAAAATTGGAGGGAGAAGAAAGTAAAGAATATAATTAAAATGTTATTTTCTCTTTCCAGTTACCTGTCTTCTTTTGTTACTCATATACACTTGTTGAAATTTCATGTAAATGATTGATTGACTCAGCAAACTCATTGTAATAAATTATGTTTGATGTGCTATCTTGAAAAAAAATCTTTTGAAATTCTGTCTCTTTTCTTTGTCTGCTGACCTTGTGGCTTTTAATATCTTGTTTCCCATCTGTCTGATTCCATCATAATCTGAGCATAACTTTTCAGGCCTTAATGCAGCTCTCTTTTTGTTCTGATTTAAGTAAGTCTGTAACACAAATATGGGATTTGGCCATCAACAGTAATATTAGAAAGGAATGTTGAAATATGTGTTCCCTTTACTGATGTGAAATACAGAAATGCTGATCTGTAGATATTTGATAATGCATATTTACAGTGCATAGATGTGTCTCTGCAAGCAAATGAATACAGAGATGTCTGTATCATGGTAATATGTCTGCTTTAATGGTGTAAGTTCAAAGGTTATTTTTAAGGATTATTTCTTAATTAAATGAGAAAATAAATGGGTCTATAAGGTTTCAGGAAGGCAGTTTTAAGTATAGATTTTAAAAATACTTAACTACATATGTCATACATCTGTACCCAAACTCCAGTTTGAGAGATTGATTGTATTAAAGATGTTTCTACTGCAAGAGGTGTCTCTAGCAGTGAGGTCCTGAGTCTTGAATTACAGGGGAATTTGGAGTAGACTTACATTATTACAAACATCTTTTTCTAAAGGATATAATGTCTATAAAAATGTTCATTTGGGGTATCTTTTTTATGCCTATAGTTCAGCAGTTTGCTTAACATCTGTAAGATATAGATAGATAAATTCTTCATGTTATTTATTAATAACATTAATTGTGTATGCTGAAAGGTTTTTTTGGACAGTGCCTTTTTAGTGGGGCTAAATCTTTGGAGAGACCCAAGAAAATGAACTGAGCCAGAAGAGGACTGAGAAGAAAGGGAAAGGCATGGTAGTCCTGGGAAAGTTTCATGGGACCATAGAAGTAGAATCATCTTCAAAGTTTGCTGAACTTGTCAGAAAGTTATTATGAATGTGGCAAAAGGCCACAGAGTTCACTCAATGGTGCATTTTTATATAAAACACAGAACACCAATATATTTACTTTACTGTGGTCTATACAAGTTTATTTGTTTGGTGATGATACTACAGCTACTGCTAATAATTAATTTTCTCTGTCTAATTTGACTATAAATAAGGTACCCAAATCAGAGAAGGAAGTCAGAGGAAGCCAAAGGCTTTTTTCCTTCATGATTTATTGCAAAACTCATTATAAGCCATAATAAGCAAACCAGTTTCATAGGCTACATAGGCATATGCATTCAAGCAAATGGTCAGTACAGTGACTGAAATGGAATTATTCTTCTACTAAGTAGCAAGTTGAACTGAGACTTTGAACTCAGTTTGAGCAACTGTTAGTTCCAACATTGCCATCTTTATAAGCTCTGACTTCCCTGGCATTTTCGATCTCTTGCTACTGAAACAAGAGTGAAGCAGATGCTTTGGTGGTGAAAGGTCAATATCTAGTGAGCATAATGTTTTAATCCCTTTTTTCTTAGTGTACTGTGAACAAGTGCTTTGGAGAAATCTAGATGTGTTTTTTTTTTTTTTTTTTTCCATTACTGAAAATATTACATTCATCTCATCAGGGAAGCTGAAGCAATTTGCAACACTATGTTAAGAAGATACATTTTTAGGGATAAAAGTTTTTTTGTGAAGAATTTTGTTTATGAAACTCCAATCCTTAACTCTATAGCATAGAATGTAGAAACAAATGGATAGCTTGAAATCTTGGCTCAATTACATTCAATATCAATATTCTGTTTCACTACATTTTAATTCACTATGTCCTTCCCAGAGTTAAGTTTGATATAGTATTTCTTGTATGGAAAATGTGGAAAGTTAAATGCATATTCTTTGTCTTTAGAATAAATGCCAGTTGTAATGGATCTCACCTGTCAGTGAAATTTGTGTTGATGTGTCAGCTGTGTAGTGTTGCATACTAATACAGAAGAATATCTAATGAATAGTATTTCATCATCACTGCAGAGCCATTTGCTGTGGTAGAGAAAGTATCATGATGGAGTGTGACCCCAAATTGAAAAATGGCAGAAACGATGGGTCAAGGCTATGTGTTACTAATCAACAACACACTCTTGTAACTCATTAACTCTCTCTCTATAATCATGGTGAGTTTCATTCTATGTTCCTGAAGAAAGTCGCAAACTAGGAAAAAAATTCTTTCTAGATACTTCCAGTTCCATTTCCTTAACTGCTGAGATTTTTCCTGGGTACCAAAGGACGGACATGGTTCAATATTTTAGCCAAATGAAGTGACACTGGGTTATAAAAAGCTGGACCAGAAATCCGGCTAGAAAATATTTTCCAACAGTTCTCAGGAATAAGGAATTGTATTTCTAGTTAGTGTATACAAATATAATCTTTGTTAGTAGTTAGACTCTTATTTGCTGTATATTTTCTTAGGTATTCTGCTGTACTAAATCACTGAATCCATGATTTACAGTTAAATATTTTCTTTAAATATGATGGTGACACATTCACATTGTCTTTTCAGAATAAATGGAGAAAGAATAAGAAAATTAAATGGCTTTTGTTTCCTGGGAATTCTTACATAATTCACATATTGGAATATGAAGGGTGGACTCTGAATTCATTGTGTGTTTTATTGTAGAGTAGACTGATTAGTAGGTACAAAATAGTATAAAGCAAATTTCTTCCATCTACTGGGAGAAATATGGAGAAAATAATATTTTTGGAAAAAAATTCTTCACATGGTCTATGGTTCAGGCTAGCACTTGCACTTACTGGTGCAGCTGGTTAACAGAATAAAACAATTGCATTGTATCTGATGAATTAGTGATAACCTTCCATGGTAACTGTAATGCTTTATTGTTTTACTTGGCTTCAGATATTGTAACACACTGTATTCCCTCAAAGAATTAAGAATATAGAATCTGCTAGGGGTTATAACAGAACCACTGATCTTCATGCATTACTGCATCATGAATGTTAATTTCTTTTTCCTAAGATGTAATCATACTTACAAAATATGTATTAAAACTTACATTCTGATTCCTAAGTTGGCATGCTGTATTTTCCCAAAAGTTAATATTTTTCCAGTTCTGTCTGACTAATAACTTGCTAAATCTCTCCTTATCTTCTAAAGGCAGATGATTTATTAAGGCCCACGACTTAATTAATATTACAGAACATGTGGGGAGCTGAAGAATTCAGAAATATTTTCCATAACTTAGACATGTAAAATGAAAACCATAGGAGAAAACTAAAAGATAATCTTGTAACTTAGGAAAAAAATCTTTGTGATTTAAGCATGGGATTGAGGTTCAGGAAATGGTGCTTCCATTTCCTTTAAAGCCATCATGCTTCCCACTAGACTTTGCACAAGACACTGCTGCAGCTGACAATTCTGCAAAATATTTAGTGTAACATTCTCTTATCTCTCAGGGTAGTTTAATGCTACATATGTCCAGCATTGCTAATGTTATAGGGAATGTGTTAATTTTTGAGTTTATTGAGTTGTACTTAAGCACTTCCATGATATAGCTGTAGCTTGAGTTTTTCTCATGTTAAAAAAGTGTACAGAATATATAATATCTAAAGGATACTTTTGTGACATAAATATGTTAACTTATGTATCTAAAGCACATAGAAAGAAATCTCAGAGAAGTTGTCAATGAAGTTTCAGCTTTCCTGAATACTATGCTTTTTTCCATTTTCAGGTTGCATGTCTCACTCATGTAGCAGCTAATTACCTTAATTGCAAAATTGAAGCAAAACGTTGGGGTACTGCTCATGGGAGTATTGTCCCATATCAGGTAAGCAGAAAACATTGGGATTTTTTCTCCTGGAATTAATTATTTGATGTATTATGAGGCTGAGAACTGACTTTTCCCATGACCTGTAGGCTGTAATGTGTCTGTGTTGAGGTATGACAAGGTTCTGTTGTTCATTGTCATTTCTGCATTTTGCATATTTCTTCATCAGCAGCAGATTAGTAACAGAACACTGAAATAGATCAAAGGTGTTTGCTGAAATTGGATGACTTTAAAGCTAGCATGATGACTTGATTGGTTTTCACCTAACAGAGAAACCTTTTTTTTAAGTTACCTGACTTCCATTCCACTGGTTATAAACAGAAATCTTTCAATCTTTTCCCGCTGAATTTTGGTGGTTTTATCCTGTGAGTCTACAAGAGCAGTCTAAATGACCAAGATAATCTATCAGTTCTACACATTTGTAATTTTCTATTGATTTTGCTACAAATGACTGCCTCAGTATGACAACAGGTTGACAAAAGGAATTAACCAGAACTCAGATTTCCTCAGCAGAATTCATACTCTGCTACATCTAATGAAGGGTTGACATTTCTTAAAATAACATGACCTTCATCATATAAACAAGCACAGGCAAAAAAAAATCTCACTGCAAGTTTTATCTTACTTTTGACCAGTACGGTAAACTCTTCTAGTAAACAAAAAAATTTGTTCTTTTCTAGCTGTTTGTGTTCTTAGATGGAGGTTATGCCTTTACAGAGACTTGAGCATATATTTAAGTTTAAAAAATCTATACTTTATTTAATATTTCTGGTGTTTCTTACCAAGTAGTCATGTTTGCATCTAGCTAGGCAGAGCCTTGTATTTATTTTATGTCCAGAGTCCTTTAAGTCTTGAGAGAAGCAGTTTCCAGAATTTGCCTGTGAGAACTCCACCCAAATACTGCTGAATTTCTTTACCCTCTTCTTTTTTTTAGAGAAAGTGAGGGAAATTTAGTGGATAGTCTTCCCAGTGGTGAAGATCATGGTGATCATAATTGAAAGATTTGCTGCTATTGACTATAAAATCCAAAGCTAATTTTTTCCACTGTTATGCAGAACTCTCTCACTAGCTGGTCACAGCCAGACCTCCTCAGGTCTAAAACCAAAATGAGCTGGTTTTGTCAGGAGACCTTTTCCAATACTTGTATTGCATAATCAGCTGTCTTGTTATGAATTAGCTACAACAAATGGCGCATTGTCTCAGACCAATGGGGAGGTGTTGTGGCTCTTTCTGAAAGACTGAGTTTTGTCCTGCAGTATTCTTGTCTCCAGTGCTACTGGTGTAGCAGTATGGGTGTGTTTTCTAGAACCAGCTCTCATGACCCAGTGTAACCAAGCATTACACAAGTATTTATATTCTGCTATGTTTCTGTGATGCGACCTTTTGGTACAAGTCTTTTGAACTTTAGTATGTTGAAAGTATAAAACAGATCTGAAGTATCTGAAGTTTGTATAAGCAAACGCAAAAACCTGACTAAACAAAGCATTTTATCTTCACCATATGGCATTTGGCTGAATAATGAAACTTGCATTCTTTTATGTCCTTTTGGCCTTTTTTTTCCACAGTCAAAATGAAAAGCATGCATTGAGTATCCTTTGTTTCTTTTTTTCATAGACAGCTCTTTAGGTCTAGGAGGTTGTTTTAGCTGGTTTTTGATCTAATCTTGATTAGTCATTATGAAAATAAAATTATTTTTAAAAAATCCTACTAAAAATATGAGTTCTATGTTTCTGTGTGCTGTTTCTGTAGTAGGTATTAGAAATATTACCTCAATAATATAAACAATTTTAATCTGAATTTTCTTGTTCATAAACCAATAATTAGGATGGATTTTTAAAATGGGTGGAGTTGTCTGTTTATGTTTATGGCTTAACATAGCATTAGCTAGCATGGTTGCAATTCTGATTGTAACCATAAGAATATTTTGTGGTATAGATGGTTTTTTTCCCTTTACTAACCTATGCTATACTTAGATTGCAAAGCTCTTCATAAACTTGACTTAACTGTCACTGTTGCTATTCTACTAGTTTTTCTAGTTTCTCCTACAGCTCATTTGTAATATAGTAATTTGTAATACAGAACTGATGTCTGAAACCTGACTTTCATTCCTCATTCTACTTATTGAATATGCTGTCTTTTACTTACTAAGCTAACAACTTTCACAACATTAATTTTTACAATTTTTTTTGTTTCAAGATATTTTATCTTGAAGTGAACTACAAGTGAACTAAAATTTGTTCAAATAATGAAAAGCACATTTCAGAAAAATTAATATATATATATTTCAGAACGATTAGGTGGTAGCAAACTGTTGGTTGTTTTTTCACGTGTCCTTTATTTTGGGTTTTTTTGCTGTATTTTGAGTGTTTATACAGGTAATAAATTATGAAGTGATACAGAGCATGCAGTCCTGTAAAAAGTGTAAGGTTATGTTAAGTCATGGAGGATTGAGCAAACATGAGATCCTATTACAGATATTAAAAAGGCCAAATCAAAATAACTTACATCATCTTTCAGGGTGAGAGATCTCTGATCAAAGTCACCCTAGAACACTGACCAAAATAATAAAAAACCCTGTTAAAAGCATCCTAAAAATGTACATAAAAAGTTTTGGTGTTTTTTTTTTTTTTTTTTTTTTTTTTTTTTTTTTTTTTTTTTTTTTTTTTTTTCTTTTTCTTACAATTGTTACAGTAAGTGTTCTACATTGAATGGTATGGTAGCTTTTATTTCATTGAGCTTCACCAGAATAAATTTGTTCAAAATATCTTTGCAAATGGCTCTATTTTCTTCTATTTACAATGTCAAAATTACCTTTAACTGTATCTCTGTTATTTCACTGAATTTTCCCTGTTGCTTCTTGACTGAACACTGGCAGCATAATTTGTCCCTGAATGTGCTCTCTAGATTGACCTTTATTACTTTCCTTTGTATTAAAAAACATAAAAATCAAGCATTAATGGGAAGATGGGTTTTCTCTGTCCTGAAACTATTAATGTCTTTGAAAATCTAATTCCAGTCTGATTGGAGATGTTTGGTGTGCCAAGGCTTTCATATTCTTAAGATTTTTCTCATTTGCTGATAATGTGCTGACTTTGTGATATAATCATCTGAAATGTCTGAGTTTTCAGTTCCATGTGTTCATTACCAGAAGCCAAAGGAGAGGATTCAAATGTCTTTCGAGTATGTAATGTCTCCCAGGGTTCTTGTAAAACTAACTGTAAAGGTTTACCACAAATTTTCAATGGAGGTGAAATTTGCAATGTGCCACAAAGATGAATTACTCTAGATTCTTATCAGCCAAAATCAGAAATAGTTTCTTGAGTCCTGAAACCTTCATGAGAAATTACCTACTTTAAGCCTATCTGCTATTTAATCAGAGCAATGTAGCTGGAATTGGTCACTCCTGTGATAGTTATTGTAATTGGATCCCGATTTGCTTGGTTTCAAGTGTTAAAACACAAACCTTAAGTTCTGGGCTGTACATTAAATATCATTAGTACATTTTTTTAAAAAACAGTTTCAATAATGAGAGACCTTGTTTAGCAACAGCTGCTCCACGATTATCCAGAGGAAATCAGGACTTAAAAGCATCCGGTTTACATAATTGTGCTGAATAATAAAGTTCTTACTGTTTTTCACATGGGGTGATAAGGTCTTCCCCATTCTGGTGGTTTCAGTAATGTAGCTCTCTTGCCTGTGCCATCCCTGAGATCTGGACATTCACATTTTCGTCTTTCAGTTGGCCCACTTGGAATTCATTCTCCTGAGAAAGTCTATCAAACTGGAATGTTTAAAAGATGTTTCATGCTTCAGCTTGTCACCCTGCCATCAGACACCCTGGGCAACTGGGCAGTACTTTCAGAGGCAAAGTTTCAGCAAAAGGTATAGGGCTGTTTCCTCTCAGGCTGTAATGATGGAAGTCTATTTAGAAAACAGAAACCATGTTCTTGCAGATATCTAATGGATAAGATATTATTTTTGTTCCGGATTTGTTCCTAAGACTGACAGGACTTTCTCAAGTATCGTTCACTATATTTTCAGAATATGCAAAGGGCACAGCCATTCTAAATAGAAGTTAAAAACTTGAGACCAATTTTAACCAATTACCTTTTCTGTTGACTAACCTATGCATTGTAATAACTCATCAGATCCAACACTAATGGTTTTTTGTGTTAGAGCATCAATTAGATTCTTTAAGTATCAACTTCGGCTTGTGCTAGGCATAAAATTTCCTTCATATGAGGAAATTATCTTGGTATCAAAGTCAGTTGAAATGTATTATGAAAAAGTGTAAGCTCACAAGAAAGTGAAAGGTATGAGGTATTAGGAAGATGAGTACAGTCTTAGATAAAATGTCTCTGCATGTTTTTTATCATTTGCATCTCATACTTTTTGGTTATAGAATTTCATGCTGTCCAGGAGGCTTACAAAGAAAATCCCACACATGTCACTTGTGTCTCATCAGAGGAACAAAGAAATTCAATTATTGACCTGATTCATCTGGCAGAGATGCTTTCACAAAAAGGCACAATGTGCACCAATTTTTCTACCTCAGCTCTAGAGAATCTCTCTACTTCAGTCTCCTTTTTTTTTTCTTTCAGTGAAGAGGACAGCAGAATAATGTCAATCATTTAGAAATTTCAAACTGCTTATTCCATGCAAGAATGGTGATATGTACTCATTTTCTTGTCTGTCTTTATGTGGTTTTGTTGAATATTTCTGCAGTTAATGAATCTCGGAATCAAAGCGACAAAGAATAGGACTTTGAATATTTGCAAAGTTTTGTTTTGTGCATGAGACTCTCCTTAAATAAATCCAAAATGAAAGAAAATCTTTCTGCTCTATATTAGTCCAGTCTAGGAGAAGATGGAACTTATGCACAGGAAATATACTAAAATACAGATTTTTTTGGGTGGGAGGGGGAAGTTTTTAATTCAGGCAATGCAAGATGACCTTTCTTACTCTGCGAATATTATCTACATAATACTCATCTGGACTATTTAGACTGCCTTTGGGGCCCATTTTCTGTATTTTTTCTTCTAAGCAATGAAACAAAAATACCACTAAACATGAAATTTAAATATATTTACAGAACAACTGAATAGAAGCTTTGTGTTCTCAAGCAACAAAGCATGTTCTATCACAATACGTGAATAATATTTCCAAAGAATAGTTGAGCCATCCTCATGATAAATGTCTTTACTCATATGATACTTTAGTGGCCTTGATCTACTTACCTATAGGTTTGTTTTTTAATTATCTGCTTCCTTTATGTCTTCATCTTACAAGGCACAAGAAAGAGTGTCATAACAAAGCTTGTGTCAAAATGGATTCTGTAAAACAAGAAAACAAGAATATAATTTGCAGGATTTCTCCCTTTTCTTTGTTTTTGTGCAAGCTTCTATTTATATATCTCCTTACTAGATTTTTTTCAGAAGTTTCCTACTATGGTATGATGAGATTAACCACTGACTGCACAAAGGTTTTGGTCTTACTGTGATTATAGAGGACTAGAATTGGCACTCTGCTTGGTAAGAAGTGCTGGAGCATCGATTTTTTTCCTTGCCATTTTAGTAATTGAAGAAGTATAGTAATCATCTGTGGCAATCTCTGTAGAAAGCTGCTCATTTATGAGTAATTAATTCTCGTTATTCAAACCTGACAACATTATACTGATAATTTTGTAGAGATTGTCCTCCAGTGGGTTGTCAAGCCTCTCTCCTGGCAGAGCAGCTATCTTGAAACCAGTTCAGTAGATTTGCCTTGGGCAGTTTTAGATATGCTCTCAGGGTATGATATGAGATGTAGTTATAAATTCATTGATATATATCCTCTCTTGTCAGAGACAGCATTTTAAGGAAGCTGACCTTGTATGTACACAGGCAGCTTCTACCTGTACACAGGGAATTTTCAGATTGAAATAAAATGTATTTTTAATTGAAAACCTGACACTGGGTTTTTTTCTGAAGGAAATCCTTCTGTACAATTTCATTTTAAGCAATGCCTGCAAGATATTTTTTTAATGTCTCTTATACTTTGAATTTACAAAACAGACATGGATAATCACAATTAGCGTTAAGGAAAGATAGCTGACAAGTGAGACAGTCTCACTTTTGATTTCGTTCTGAGACTATTCTTATATATGTACTTATATATGTGCATGTACTGACATATTTTTTTACACTCATTTAAACTGAATGCACATTAAGATTATTTATTTGTCACTTGTCTGTGGATACATGAGAAAAACTCTAATTAAACTAGGATAGGAATACACGTGTACTCATGTTCAGTGTAATTTGGTGGATGTTTGTCTTTTATGTATACTATTAATTGTTTCCTCCACATTTGCCCATTGCTGGAGCGAGATGTAGTTGGTATTATTTAAAGCAAACATGTTACAAGGCTACTGAATATTGCAGATTTGTATATTCATGTCAAATTTAGTTCTTAGGAAGAGCAGTTTAACAGAGCCCTGATCACGAAGAGGGCCCTTCACATTGTAGCTGGCTGGAAGGTGATGAAAATAGGATCTGTGGGATTGCAGAGGAGATGGTGACTGCAGCTGGATCACTGCTTTCTTCTAATCTGTTTATTGGAGGCAGAATAATGAACTTTGCTTTTCCTTTTCTTAGCATATGTTTCATAGTCATTACTATACATTACATTACTATACAGCGCAGCCACTCATAAGCTGAAACATGTTTAAACAGTCTGAAAGAGAACTCAGAAATCTGTGTATCAGTATCCCTCAATGGCTTCTGACATGATCATCCTGCATATATATATGCACACACATACATAAATAGGTGCCTGTTTTTACTGTGCGAAGCTTGTGTCAATTTTGGTTGAGAAAAGTTGATTGTTAAGGAAAAGTATGTCCACTAGATGTCATTCATGTAATCTAGTTTTTGTTGCAGCATTTATTTCTGAAGAGCCATGTACGATGGTGGATACAATTTACCAGCATTATTAACTGTTTTTCTATATCCCGTACTTTTGACTTTATATAGGTGTTGCATACATGATTATCTCGGTGATGGGTTTGGTGCACCACTTAGTCCAGAACTCTTGTCTTTGCCAATTTTTGCTTACAATAGCATTCATTGTTGCATGACTAGATGTGTTATATAAAAGCACCCAGGTCAGCTGCATGTAGTTGGTAACACTGTGATGAGAGACATGAATATAGAGATCAGAGCATTATGCCCTGAAGGAGAACAAAAATATAATGTGATTAATATAATTCCACCCAAAATGTGATTTTTTCTAAGTTCTATATAACTAAAAGAGCTGTTCTTTAGAAAAGTGCCGATCTAATTAGGAAAGGGAACTCACATTTCAGAAACTTACACAAGTGGATTTGTATACTTACATATATTTGCCACATAACTATGCTTAAATATTGGAGTGACTTAAATTAGAATCATTTTAATCTAGCTGAAATAAAATGCCCTGTATGTGGACAGGTTGGAAGTGCATCTGAGTATTCAGTGAGGTGGGCCAATAGGATCTGAACTGACCAATATTAGTAAAGAGTTCTTTCTCCCCCTGCCTCCCTTCACCCATCTTTGTAGTACGGCATGTGCTAGTGTCTGCTAGACAGCTTCTGGGAAGCCATACCCATACTGCCATGGAAGAGCACCTGCTGCAACATTGGCCTGTGCTCTTTCCCACTTTCAGCTTGGAGCAGCTACAGTGAAACTGGAAGCTGGAGATCACAGCTTCCTCTAACCTCCCTTTCCCCTTCCATATGGAATAAAGAGTTTCACTGCCCTGTGTAGTCAGCCAGAGGGCAAGATGGGGAACTGATAATCCTCTTGGAATGAGCACTTGAATGAAAAATGATAAATGCTACATTGCATGGGGATTAACACTTGCTTATGAAATTGCTTTTAATAGAGTGATGCTTCTCTTTCAGCAGTGTGAAGGTTCATTGTACTCATAGACACCTTTTAATTGAGATTAAGAACTTTTACCACTGTTCAGCCAAAACGGAGCCATCTGCCACCAGAAACATAAAGCTGTTCAAAGCTGTTTCACTCTTTTTCATATTGTCCTCAAGAATGTAAACTACTTACTTTCACATAGCATTTACTTCCCTAAAGAAAGGCTTGTTCCCCACATCTTATCATGACATTCTTTCTCCCAGCATGAGAATTGCATTTCTGTTCCCATTTAATGCATATGTTTGAAGTCTGTGCTTTATCTCCATGGAACTCTGAAACGGGACTCTCCAGAGTTAGTTTAATGAATGGAGTTGCTATTTAAACTACATCTATTTTCATTTCTTTGATGGGAGAGTTTGTGTTATGCAGTGAGGATGTTCACAGAGTGGGTGAATCTGTGAGTGGTGTTTGTGAAGCTTGTTTGATATCTCTAAATATATTTGATATTAAGCACTGCTTCATAAAGAATTGGTGCACAACCTGGTTGCCACTTTGCAGGATGATCTCTTCTTTTCACAGTGAGATGACATGTCATCAAACCTGGTCATTAAGTTAATTTCCAAGCACTGATGTCTACAAATAAATTTGGTATGGGCTATATTGTTTTCTTGAAAATTACTGCCTTACTGTTACAATAAGGTTAGCTCCTCTGGAATCACAACTGTGGTACTCCAGTACACTGTTTCTCCTGAGAGTGCAGTCAGAAGGGTAGTGAGAGGGCTTCTGTTCTATCTTCAAAAATGACTTATGAACTTAAGAAGTATCAGTCCTGTTGTCTTTCTAAAGTATTGAAGATTTGAATGCTAGATCTGCTTATGAACATTAGCTTTAACTATGCAATGCTTTTTAATGTTGTTTCTCATGCCCTTTGTTACATTCAGAGATAATGTTGCATGATGCTAACACAGCACTAATGCTTTCAGTAATAAAATTTGATGGCAAAAAACTTAAAAATTGTAATCTAAGGCTTTTTCTATTATTAAACCACTATTATTACCAAAATGGTTTTGATTTCCTTACATTTTAATAAGTCGTAATTCTGTTGTATTGAGAGAGATAACGGTGAAGGTGAGAGAAAAAGAAAATTTAAGTAGTTCTCTGTTTTGACAAAATCATACTTGCTGACCATCACCTAAAACAAGCAGTACTCACTGGCTGGAATTTGCTCTTTTTATACAAATTAAGCTAGAGAAATTGATCTTACATCTGTATCCCCAAGGGAACTTCAGCCAGTTTTATCCAGTCTACACCTTCATCTTCATTCATTTATATCTAGGATAGTTTTGACAGATGTTTTTTCCAATTTCTATTCACCAGAAGTTTTGCAAAACGTGCTACAGTCTTGTTTATGTTGTTTTTGATGCCCACTGAGAGGAGTAAAAGGAATAGCTCTGTTTTCAGTAAGGAAGATAGAACCTGGAATTAGAGATAGGTTTTTGGTTATATAGTTAGTGATGTGTTATTGCAGTTGATCACCATGTTGCGTCTAGCAAGTTTTTATATATGCAAATATATGTACATCTACAATGTTCCTATTCCTGGATTATGTGAAGTCAGTTCATTCATGTTTCCCTCAAAGTTGTATTTTCTCTTGTATCTTTTTGATTTTATCTCTGATAAGATTTCCACTTTGATCACCTCTTCAAGTGGTATGTCCAGATCCACCAAGTGTCTTAAGTGGATTCTGCATGTTTCTGAGTAACACAAAAAGCTTTCACATGTGTTTATGGCACCTAAGAATAACTTGGTTTAGCTTTTTTAACAGCAACACATTGCAGTGTCCCCTTCATCTAAGGTGTTCTGTTGCTAGGGCAGGAGAACAGCATATAGTTCTATGCCTAAACTTTGGTGATTGCTTACCAGCTGGAGCTTCCTTTTGATGTACTGTTAAAAGGTTCTTGGGCTTCCTTTGTCTGTATTCCATGTTTTTTGTTTTGTTTCACTATTTTACACAATAGTTAGTTATCAGTTACACTGATGACTCCAAATCCACTGAAGCCCTGCAGAAGTGAGGTTATTCTGCTGGAGTGACTTCTGAGGTAGCAGAAGCCAAAGCAACTTCTTGACTATGATCTTGATTTATGTCAACTACAGCAAGTTGAGGGTTCTCAAATTTTGAATGAGGATGTCCCCGTGTGGCTTGATGAACTTTTTAATTTTTGGCATGTTTGTTTTACATCATTAGTCATCTCTCTCTTCCTGAGTGCTTCTAGGTAGATGAAGCTCGAGATTTCAAAAAGTTGTAACAATATGGAAGACTCAACTTGTGTTTCATATTTTATGTTTTAGAAAGCTACCAAGGTTAGAAGTTAAATTATCTTAGTGGAAAGGCTGCTCTTTTCTAGATAAAAATAAAAAGCAGACAAAAGGTTATCCTTTAATTTGCTGTCAGTTGATATTAGTTGTGCTTCATGTGGAATGGCCATAATAATAAACAAATAGGAAGTTGATGTGACTTCCTTCACTAGAGAAACATTAGCTGAATCAATGTAACAGTTAAATCCTAACATAAAGACAAGGAATATAAAATACTACAAATACTGAGGTTAGTCTGTATCATCATGTCTCTTCTAATCAGAGACAAGTTTTAACCTTGTCAAATTTATATTTGGCATATGTGGTTATGGTAGTGTCTAGAGAGTTTTGACCATGAATAATAGTTGTAACAATGCAACAAATGCTTTTGTAGTAAACACAAGTTATTAACTTAGTTCATTGGGGCAGAGACTGCATTTTAATTTGGCTTGAGGCTTAGAACAATGGATGCTGAGTCTTATTTTAATGCTTCCACAAAACCAAGAATAATCTTTTTCCTGTGCATACAGTATTTTATTTGAGGATTTTAAGTATAGGAGTGAATGCCCTGAAGTACTTCTATAATTTCACTTTTTTCCCTGATGTTACCCACTTTTACATACTCAGTTGACATTATTCACCATTTAGTCAAAGTTGGGAGATAAATGGGAAGTATAAATGGTTGTCACATGTCTGCTGAAATTAGGAAATAATCTGAGATTTGTTTAATACCTACAGTGTTTACTGATATATTTAATCCATGAATGATGAGAAAGGCCATGGGCAGCAATAGTATGTTTATTTGTGTTAAGAGTCTGATCAGGTAGCTCATTTAAGAGAACATTATTAGTGAAACCTCTTAGCACTCCTGCATAATTATGATGTCTTTTCACTGTTACCTTTTCAAACCCCTTGGAGATTCTTAAGTAATTTATTTAATGCCATTTAACAGTTTTGAGTAATAATGATGATGAGAAAACAGTTAAATAGTTTATTTTTTCAAGTACCAGGTGCTGAAAGCAACTGAGAATGTCAGTGTTTTTTATACTGGTTTGCTATACATCTTGTATACCTTCTTCAAACTTAAGTTGTATAAGTCTTTGTCACATTAAAAAAGATATAATAAATGATTTGTAGTCAAGACGTTGGACTGAAACTAGGAAATGTAGCTCTGTGTTTGCTTGCAAAATAGCTGTGTTATTTCTGGTTTAAGTGTTGCAAGTTTGTTTAATATGACGCTGATTTTTGGGAGAGTGCTCCCAATCCATTTTTAATATAAGATAGAGCAGTTTCTTGAAATCACCAGTTCCAGATAACAGCAAGTAACAGAGTGGTAGTTATTTCCAGAATTTTTGCTGCTGTGTTTTTTATCACATTTCTATCTATATTTTGAGATTTGATTACTGGTTTTGGGATTTGAGTAGGGCACTTTTGAATACCCCTGCTCCATCTTTTAAAGAACTGACCTCTTCTACTTTTCTCCTGTTTGGTCTCTATTTAAATAGTAGCCTGTTCATAAGATGTTGAAAAGAGATTATTTGTGTCATTCAGGCTGTGTCTGTATGGCACTGAACAGTATGATGTACAGGAGCTAGTTTCAATGCTGCAAGCAGGAAACAATCATAAACAGTCTTGGATGGGGCTATCCCTTTTCCATGTAAGATCATCTTTAACAATATTGCTTTACAAAGATATTTACCTAACTTATTCTGGGACTCCACAACCCCTCAGGCAGGTCATTCTAGTGCTTCACTGTTCATTATCTCAGTGGCACACGAAGCAATATGGTAAGGATATTCAGAGCAGACATTAAGAAAAGCTTTCTAATAGGAAGACACATTCCTTCCTCTTGCTACTTCCTTTTATGTAGACTACTACATAAAAGTAGTCTTTTATGATCTTATAGGCTGGTATGTCTCAGACTTCTCTAGGCTAAATGTTCCCAGATTGCTTAGTCTTTCCCCTTAGATCACACATTCTAGAATTTACTGTTAATCTCTGTACTTTCCTTTTGGAACACAACAGTTTTGTGGCATCCAGAACCTAATGCAGTACATTACTCCAGTTCCAGTTTCATCATCCTAAAATACAACAGAAAGAATATTTTGTGAATCTTGTGGGTTCTGCTGATGATCTGAAATGCCACTTTAATATTACCTTGCTATTGCAAAGGAGCCTTTGTTTAATTCATATGCAGTTTGTGAAACATGTAAATTCTGGATTCTTTTCTCTTGCATGTAAATTATTCATGTCAGTGAATACTCATGCCTAATTGTAGAACCTCCCATCTGATTTTCATTGTTGAATTTTACCTTCTGCTTTCAGATTTCATCTCCCAGTTACCTGCAGATGTTTTCAGTTCTATCTAGTCCACCCAGTACTTTCAGTTCCTTCAAGTTTTGTGGATCTTCAAGTTTGATGTACATCCTTTCCTCTCTCAATATCTGTGTTTTTAATGAGAATATTGAGAATAATGAGAATGATCCATAAATAGTTGATAGTATTTTTTCACACTGACAAATAATTTATAACCCCTTTGGGTGATATCCAACCAGTTGATAATTTGTTTTCTTATGTGGTCTTACTTAAATTGTACTGTCCTTCCCTGTAGTCTGGTGTGCAAAGACAGACACCTAAGTCAATGTATTTGAACTTTGGAAGACAATATTGGCTGTTACCCTTCCTCTGGTTGTTTGGTGGCAAATGTACGTGCATCCTGCTGGGAGGAAAGTGTTGGCATATAATTTGCTTGATTTTATTAATTTTTTTAAATTCGATCACTGTGTTTGCACATTTCTAATCTCTAGTATCTCACTTCTGTCCCCAATATAATAGTGTGTAGTTTCCTCAGACTCTACTGCAGGGATTCTAGAAAAAAAATCTTAGCCAGTGATTTAGCAGAGCACTTGAAAACATTGTGTTTTCAGAAGTATGCTCTCAACACATTTTCATTATCTAGCTCAAATTTTATTGTATGTTGCCATGTTCATGTGCTACTGTACCCTTGTTAATGAATTCACTGTGTTTATGTTTGTATAGTACAGAATGGAGTCAGTAGGTGCAGAATAGAGTCAGTAGCTATTATTTTAATACAAATACCAAGCAACTAAAATAGCAACATATTGCACACAGTAAATAGTGTTGCAGATGGGTTGCTCCTGGAGATTGTGAATGTTCACAGAAATCAAGAGGGTCACGAGTTAGTTTCAGATGGCATTGATTACTGTGCTGAGCATCTTAGACCAATTGAATCCTTTAAAAGGGCAAGTTTAGTATGGCTTCAAGGATAGGTAAGACCTGTTGATTAATTTCTGTATTATGGTTTAAGAATTTCACCTGAAAATAGGAATTAAAGCCTCTTTATGAATGTGCCAATTCTCCCTATATTATGAGTTCCAAAAATTGCTTTGATGGAAAAAGAAGGAAGACAGCTGAGTCCTTTGTGTAATTACCCAAGATGACTTGGCAGTATGCTAGACTTTGTCTATCTCCATTTTAGTAGAAGTTTACTCAGTTATTTGGTTTTTGCATCATTGGTTTCAGTTCCTTGAGGGAATCAAGACCCTGTTCTTCATTTCGCAAGACTTTACTGTCTGGATGTAAATGATATTTTTTGGTAATGTATATAAGATTCACCAGACTCATGAGTAATGTACCAACTCCTCAGGACTTGGAAGGAAAGGCAGCTTCTCCCTGAAGCTCCAAAAATACTGAAAGTGAAAAATGCTGATAGTTTTTGTTTTTGAGCATCTCATGGCTTTTAAGCCAGCATTATGATTTTTGGGAGATCTGAGTGATTTTGAGTATTGGCATAATGTAATCATTTGCTGTACTGTCTGCTTTGATTCTCTCAAGACGTGCTTCCTTTGACATTCCTACCCCCAAAACATTCCTGAAAACATTGCTCCCAAGTTCTGTATCCGTATCTTCTAGGGAATAAGTAGACCTTTAATGTCTGAAAGGCTGCTAAGAGACAAACCTAGTCTCCACTAAATTTAAAGTGCTATTGAAATCCATTGTAGTTGTTCTGACATCACACTCTAATAATGTCTTAAAGCATATATGTAAAAGAGTTGTAATGAGAATTAGAAATGCTGCAGACAGAATGTCTCTGGAACCATTGTGGAAGCGGCTGCAGTGGAACTGGCAGTAGTTGATTGAGTAATGGCGTGATGGGAGTTTCAGCTCAGGCAGGGAAGACGCTGTGTTTGCCACATGTGAATTAATATACTGCTGCTTTTTTACTGTTGAAGGATTAGCACAGCATTTTTAAAAAATATTTGAAGTGTAGTAGAATAGGGGAATAGCTGAACCCATATTGCAGACAGCTGTTTTTTTGAGCTGATGAGCTAAGTATCTGCTATAGCTGGGAAGCATCAAGAAATTAGAGTGCTGCCAATGCGTGTGATAGAACTTTTAAAATACCAAGTAAGAGCTATGCCCTTCAAGCAAGTAACCAAAAAAAGGATGAGAGACAAGAATATCTGCATGCCATTTGGACTAAGCTTTCTAGCTTAACAGTAATTTGTATCATAGCCATTATTTTCAATGTATTTGAGTCGATACTTTAAGAACATCAGTCAGTGATAGAAAATAAAATTGTGAAAATATGTTAGAGAAAAAGGGATGCTGGAAGTAATATTTGAGTTCTAAAAGTTTGGCATTTTCTTTTTATCATCCTAGTTCTCTGTTTTCTTGTAATATGAGTACTAAAAACTATGAATAAACTCAGACAAGCTAGAAATTTTTTCTTTAATTTTGTAGCATCCATGAGCCCAGTACTTGATATTCACTTACAGAATGTATCTTGGTGCAAATGCAGATTAAGTATTAAAAACTAGTGGAATGATTGTAAAAGCCTCTTCTCAGTATGTAGAAGCTTTACTTTATAAGAAATCAAAGATTTCTTTACAAGAAATCAAATTTCTTGGTTGTTGTTCATGCAGCTACATATAAATGGGATTTAATTAATTGATATCACATTGTGTTGAGCTGTATCACATTAAATCACGTGTTAGTAGTAAGGGAAACATTCTGAAGCCAGTATTGCCCAGTCAGATTAATCTGTCAATAAAATTGAAAGTACCAAGTTCTTAGAATAAGAAGGAGTATATGGACTGCAACATCATGCTCAGTTCTCTTAGAAATCAAATGTGTGGAGAAGCAACCATAAAAATTTGCCAGGCTAGGATGTAACTCAAGCACATTGAGGCTTCAGTGATTAGAAAAGGAAATTGGAATATTGTGTGGCTATAATCTATTGTTTGACATCCAGTGCCTGCTGCTGTGTAATTTACTTGCCTCTTTTGGTCATCTGACTGGAGACATTAAGTGGGCCACAGGGTAAGCCAGGAAATTCAGCTTTTGCCTTTCCACATCTGCAACTGCAGCTCAGTTGTTTCCCCTTTCCCCTTCCCCCTCTCTCTTTCTTCACAGCTGGTCAGCACATGCACAGTAATTGCTTAGGGCAGGTAAGGCAGGTTTGGAAAGATACAGATGGTGCACATGCAGATCTGCACTAAATTTTTGGAATGCAGCAACAGGGTGAAGTTAATGTAAAGCAAGATTTCTTTTATGTTTAAAGTTTCTAAAACTTATAAAAAAGAGAGACAACAAATTCACTTAATAACCTTTCCTTTTCCCTACTACTACTAACTGAGAGGGTCTGGGATTTTGCCAAAATATTGCACATTGCTCAAGAAGATTACAAAGAAATCCCAGACATGCACTGGAGAGTTATTAAATTTAACATTTCTAAAAGATATTTTCAACAGCTAAATTCTTGTTAGAGCATTGTTTTCCTCAACTTTCAAAAGCTGCCACAACTCAGTCACAGATAAGAACTTCCAGCTTTTTAGTTGATATATAAATTGAGTTTTAAACCAAATCCACTACATTTCCTGTGGTAAAGGAAACACATACTCTTCAGTTTGGTTTGTCTCTAATTTGAAAATCATGTTCTCAGGAAATCCTGCATAATTTTTTTACATAAACAGGAAAAGTATTTATTTGCTTGGGGCTCTGTGTGGACATGGGGGTGAGCAAAAATGGTGTAGATTCTGAAACTCATGTCTTAATGAATATATTTCAGAATTAAAAAAAAAAAATCCAAATAATGTGATTTTCCCTCTGATCATGGATGGGCTAGTAGGAAGGGGTTTAAAATGCTTTATTTTCTCCTTTACATGTTCTTACTGTTTCTCTGAATTTCAATAATGAGGGCAATTAAAAATGAAAAGATGACGAATTTGTAGGGAAGGTGTCTTTTTATTCCTTTTCAGGTGTTCTTGCCTTGTCTGCAAAGTTGTTTTTTGTCATCTGGAAATGAATGACTTGTAAAAAGCAATTGTAAAATTGCTGCAGGATTTCAGCCCTCACATCCTTCTCTGCTCTCACTCCCTCAAGGCCCTAAATTTACTTTTTGCCATTTGTAGCAGTTCAGTTGAGGGTTGAACTTCCCCTCCTGTTTCTTGCGAGCTTTCCTGATTTCACTTACTGTTTGAACAAGATATATTGGATTTTATTTTCTCTACGTTAGTATGAACTCTGCACTTCACACAATTGGTTTTGTTTTCAGTTAGAAAATAGTGTTACACATTTTTGAGTGTAAATTGCACAGTAAGTAGGCTGCTTTTTTTTCGTGTGGGTGGAAACAATCTGTAGAGTTATTGCAGGAGCTGAACCCTGTTTAGTTATAAAACTTTTGAAAGAAAAGGACAGAGATTTTTAAGGAACTATTTGTAGATTTTGTTTTTTAAACCAGGATGTGATTCAAGCTATTATTTAACAAAAGAACTTGACAACCTCACCAAATGCAGAGAAAAAATAAGTATGAGAGCAGGTGCATGCATGCTTTATTTGGATTTGTTTGTGGCATTTTCTTAAAAGTTTAAGGTTCAGTATATCACTCTAACAAACTGTGGTCATGAACTTCATAGCTTCAGGGGAAAATTGGAAGCCGTGATAGTCTTAGCAGAAATGTTAACACTAAAGTTGCTCAGAGAACATAATTTAAAGAGGAAAATCAGGTTAGTTTCCTCCTCTGTTTTCTCAAGGGTAAGCTATGAGTTAATGTAGTAACAACAAAACGATCGGTATTTCTTTATAGGCTTTTTAATTCAGTGAAACAAACAGATTTTTCCAGTAATCATTCTAAGAGGTATGTTAAGTATGTTAACCCAAAATGGTAATTATTAAGTGACCATATGTTGCCATGAGAAATACTTTGTGTGTTACGTTGCTGCACATAGCAGGACTTGCTGTGGAAGGGTATTCTCAGGAGCATTGGACACAGTTTGAAATGTCCACTTGATGAAGTCATACTTGTGTTAGATTAATAACAAACATATTTGCCTCTTCTAGGTAATCCTGGAGGGGTAGGCAGGTTAAGCTAATACAGATTAGTTTTTCACCACACCTTTTTTCTCCCCCTACTTTATTAATTCTATACATACATATATCTGAAAACTTTCCCATTTCTCCCATATGATCCAGGAACAGGGCTTGAATTCTGATTGCAAATTTTTGAGAAATCAGTTTGTAGGAGGTATATATTCCTTTATATATATATGGAGAGTGCAAGGTTACCTCTTTTTCTCTTTGAAACAAATTTTTAAATGCTCACTAGTGTGATTTTTGTAGCTATTTCTATTATTTTTTGAAGTTGATAATTATTTTGGTGGATAATCTTGGTGAGAGCAGGATGTGTGGTTCATATACAACTGTGAATTTTATTCAGAAACCTTGGATATAGTTCCAAAAGTAGAACCAGTTACCTTCTGCATGCATGTATTTTACTTTTTTTAAGCCTTGTGGGCATATGTGAACTATACCTATGTTGTCTTTATACAAGGAAATGTTAAAACTTCCAGGGAGAAAAGTAAAAAGCATATGTCCAAATAATTAATTATGAAGAATTGAAAAGCTTTTACAATTCCTTTAATCAAAAATGCCAGATGAGGGAATAAATTTTTAGGCTACTGCTGCCATGTGTGTTTGTAGTTTGCAAGTGTGAGTCTAGTATAGGTGTTATTGAAGGATGTTTCCCAGAAAATAAGGGATGGGAATCCCTCAAACTCTTCTCAGTTTAACCTTTTTTTATTTATACTTTGTGGGCGTTTTTGACAACTTACCCATGCTGTTCTTCATCTCCAACAGTATTACTCTGCCAATAAAATCTGCTCCTATTGGCAAATTTTTGAATACTGACTTTTTAGATGTGGTAACAAACTATGTTTGCTTCTCACCTTTTGGCCACTGATAATTATGTCTTTCGTGTGCAAATTAGTTAACCTGTAGCCACAGAAGAGCACCTGTTTTCTGACTTAGCCTTAGATCAGGCAGGAAGGCTGTGAATTGTGGTGTTATAAATTGTTTAGAGTTGCTGTGTTTTTAATAGTATGTTTATAAAGGTTTTAATAGTTCTAAAGAACATACTTTCCAAGGATTTCATTCTGTTTATACATAAAGATATTTCTTTTTTAATATTCCTTCCCTTCACTTTTATTTCTAATCCTATCTTTTAGAAATAATTAAAAAATGCCAACTTTGAACAGGTATTGCCAAGTAGGTGGGGTTTTTTTTGAAAAAAAAAGCAGAAGATGATAGTGTGTGAGAAGTAAAAGTTTAATCCACCTTTCAAAATTTGATGTAAATCTTTCCTTAGACTTCATGGGGTGCTGCATTAAGACCAGGATCCTAATTCTTTCAAGAACTGCAGAGCTTCCTATCTTGAAAATCTCAAGTGAAACTCCTTTTCATACTCATTCCATCAATCATCAGTTTATGACTCTGGCCAATGAATTCAATATCAACTACTTGAAATAGCAAGTCTCCTATGTCTTTTCCAAGATTTATATTTCATACTTTATAAGATTTTTTTTCCTAGAAATTAATGGAAGAGAAACCAAACCCTCATATTTATTTTACATTTAAAATGCAATTTTTTGTTGCACTATTTTGATGACCTCTTTACCTAGAACCACAGGTGGTTCTAGGTAAAACAGACTTAAAAGAAAAAATATTAAATGAAATTAATTTCTTCAGTGATAAAACATTATAGTATCATATTTTCATTGGCAAAACTCTGGGGTTTTATTTGCAGAAAATTGGCAGAAACAACTGTGGGCAATTACGGGCTTCAATTCATCAAGGTACCTAAGCATGTATCTAACTTTAATTGAGTTAATAGTCATTTGACTTCAGGGGATTATTCATGTTCGTAAGATTAGACGTATGCTTAAGTAACTTGGTGAATCAAGGCAATAGTGACTTAATAGAATAGTGAAGACAGAACAAGCAACTGTAAGCTGCACTGTAGATGTTGTTTGATTGCTCCGGTTGTTCAATAATATTTCTTAGTGGATGTATTTTCTGTTCCTTAACAAAATATCCAGGCTTAGTAACTGTATAGCTTTGTGTTTATCTGCTATGGATAGTACCTTATACCCGAAAAGCAAACAGTCTCTTACAAAAAAGTGAATTGAACCTGTGGAGGGCTGTTATGACTGCTCTCATGTATGTTAAATATATTTAATAAATCACTGTTTTATTTTACAAGACATCAGCCCAGGGGCAAGAGTACTGTGCATTTCCTGCCAACTGTTGTTTGTTAAATTTGCTAATTTGATTTACAGGCATGGTACATACCATGACCAGTTTGCATCAAGAGACACACCGATTTTTCATCTGAAGAGTTTTCTTTGCTATGTATTCTTGTAAGTGATTTTGTGTTTTTAAGATGGATTGTGTTAGATAATTCTGCCTCAGACTCTCCTCCAAGGGTTTTGTGAGAAGGCTAAACAGATTTTTTTTTTGGAGGGGCAACATGGTGATATTCTGAAGAGTAAGTGTTGACCAGAAAGAAATATAGGGACATGCAGTGGAGAGCAACTAAGAATTGCCAACTCAGGTTACTTGTGGTTTAAAACAGGAAAATCATTTCAGGTGACAGTTTGCAGTATGGACATTTATGTAGATTGAAAACCTAGGCTTTCATCTTGATGCGCAAAGGAGGATGTAATTTTGCTCAGTCAACTTTGTTGATACCAGAATAAAAAAACTAATAAAGAAAAAACCTAAATTTAACTGAGTGATGTAATCACTGATGCTGCACAGTTCAGGCACCTTTTGTCCTACAAAGAGAGCTGTGTACTCCTATATGTAGTCAAAACAGATGTTTTCATAACTTTGATCAAATTAGCCCTTTCCCCATTCAAATTTGACTTATTCTCTTGTTTCTTTGTTTAGTACATTCTTAATTTTTTCCTTAATAAAATTGCAACCAAGTATTTGGTGTTACTGCAGTTTATTCAGTGTAACAAAAAAGAATACCTAAATCACTTCACCTTATATTTATTTTATTACTAAAGGAACTGAATTACAGGCTAGTGCTAGGAAACTTATTCTTCATTAGGGGATTTTTGTGTCTGGACTTACAAGTCAGTTTCTTTTTCTCCTCTTATCAGACTAAAATACCTTCTCAGGCATTTGACTGAGTGCATGATTCCTTTTTATCTTTATGGATAAGTATTAAAGAAGGAAATTGTATTGCTGTGATTTGCCAAGTTTCTATGGCATTCTGCAAAAATCTGCAGGAAAACAGAGGAATTATGATTAATGATTTTGAGAATCTGCAGTAGTATTAATTAAAGCTACATAAAACAGGCTTACAAAACAATGAAGATTAGCTATGGGAAAGGAACTTTTTGTTATTCTAAAAAATGCAAGTAGAAAGCAAGAAATATCTGTAAGTGGAAGGAAGTATATTCTTCAGTTTGTCAGATGACCTCCAATGAGCTCATCAAACGGAAGAATTTGGCACTTCTATTTCTATTTGTTGGTGTTGTGGTTTAGGTTTGCTTATCCAAGTCATAGCACCATTTATGTGGTGCTTTTACATTTGCCAAATTTGTTTGCTAACTGGGACATAGGATTTTGGGAGAAAAAGGCAAAAGCAGGCTTAACTTAGAAGTAAAAAAGCCAGATAGATTTTATTAACATACACTAAGAGAAGCAAAGAAAAAACCCCAATTTCTAAATGCAACCCTTTCTCCCACTACAAACTGTTCATTTTCTACCAACAATGTAAAGAGGCAAAACTCAGAACTCCAGGTCAGTACCACTTATAAAAGAGTCTTTCATTCAGTCTTTGAGAGAGAAAGGTGTCTCCTGTTGTTTGGTAACTTTCCACAAGAGAAACAGTCTGCTTGTGGCTTCTAACTCACACAAGAGCAGCCTGCCCAGGAAATTCTGCAGTTGTGGAACTTCCCATATCATGTAGCCTTTCCCATGACCACACAGATGGGCCGTAGACTCACAGAGTTGGGATGGTACCTTTTAAAAATGAGCTATTTCAAAAGCAAAGAGTCTTTTTCAACTCAGGGAACAGAGGTGTCTTCTCACTTCTTCACTGGTAGAGGGCTTTTTCTCATCTCTCCCTGTTCAGCCTCTCATGGGATCACGAAAATCACAGCTGCTAATTCAAGATTCACTTGATTCATCACAGATACCTTTGCTCAAATCCACAAATCATCTCCCCAATTTATAGCCCATGATGTAAAAGATTATTTTAGCATATTCAGCCTGTTACCATAATCCATAGGAGATTTTCAGCCTAGTCCAAAGCAACTTGTCACCTCTATCACTTAAAAGTCACTCTTCCTGTACTGACTTTGAGATCTAGATATTGTCCCTTTACATGTCTCCAATTTGGCCTTTTCTCTCATCTCTGAGAAGGGTCAGAGTTTAAGAAAATCTCAATCTGTGTCAGGAAAGAGTTAAAGCTGGTCATTTGATCTCTGCTGCGGCAGCCCAAAGGTTTCAGAGCCATGCAGGTTGGGGCAGGGGTGGGGAGAGATGCTGGTGGATGCCTTTTCTTCCACCCTCGATCTGATGGTGTGAGCTGTTCAGGGCTGCTCTCTGGGGCTCAGCGTAGGGTGGGAGGTGGAATCCCATCTTCCTCCAAGGCCAGGTGTGCTGGCAGCCAGGGGCTGGGGCACAGTCCTGCCATGACTGGCCCCAATCCCCGCCACAGCCTCAGATGGGCGCCCGGCCCTGGGGCGATGGGAAAGAGAAGGTCTCGAACCCAGCTTCAGCTTTTGTATGGGTATTACCAAAAGTCACATTCCGTTTTCTGAGTGGTCAGACCTGTGTGTCAATCCAAAACCTGCCCCCTAATAAGTCCCTGTCCTCACCAGAGAACTTTAAGGTCCTAGCAAAGCGATATTCCATTAACCAAAAGAAAACCTGCATCAACTCATGACAGTTGGATAATGGAAACATATAACAAGGATAATGAAGGTAATGTGATCCAGGTGTACAGGAAGGAGCAAATGAATAGAAAAAGGATAAGATTTACATATCTGATGTAGATGAAGTATGTATGATACCTCTTATTTCCTTGGTTTCTTTCACTTATCACATCTTGCTGTCATTCCAAAAATAAACAACTGGACAGAGTGCTATGGACATAAAATTAAGCAGCTGCAGATTTTTTTGGTGAGAAATAAAATCAAACACAAGGCATAATTTTATTGGTTAGACCAAGCTTAAAATATTTATACTCTTTTAGATATCGCCAAAATATTTTCTCCAAAGACTCTGTATAATTAGGACAAATAGAAGTAACTGCTTGATTGGGAATTATTTTATTATCCTATTGACATACCAGGACATGAATAAGAAGTGGTTAGTGAACATTTGATGTGTAGCCTATTGGAACCTTGAAGCAGGTGTGTGACTCTAAAATATATTTTAAACTGCTTCTTGCATGTATGGATGAGACTTCTAAAATTCCTTTTTCCCCTGCTGTACCTTATCCAATACCTCGTTCCATTTCAGATGATGTGTTGCTGTCTCTCTGCTTTTGAAGTTTTTTTGATTTAGTAGAGTGATGGTTATGTAATATATCCCATTACACTATGAATTTAAGATATTGACGGATGTGCTGCAAGGCCAACACTGCCTTGTTAAAAGAAATCACTGGGAAATGAGGCTTGCAAGTTGCACTTTGAAGGATACTTGTAAAACCATATTGTTGACTATTTATAGTCACGTCTAAACTAGAATTGCATGTAGAGAAAAATTTGCTGCAAGGTTTCTTTGCTTTGTAGGCTCTTTGAGGAACAAGGCTAAGTCAGGCTCATTTCTCCTCAAGTAGTATACGTGACAATTGATGGAGTGGTATTCTTTTTTACATTCATAAATCTAGACCTGAACTGGGGCAAGCCTAGTTGGAACGAAATACTGAAATACAAGCAAAATTATAGAAAGGCAAATCTGAATTACAAGAGTGCCATTTTTAATAGTATAATCAGAAAAGCTACTCCTCTGTACACAGAAAAAGAACTCTTTCAATACATGAAGGGTCTCTTGAATAATTTATGTTTTTTCTGTGTCTTTCATGATTTACCTTTCAATTGTTCTTGCAAGTAGTAATTTAAATGGTTCTGAATTATAATGTGTATCCCAGTGGGAAGAAAGCTGGACCTATGAAAGTGCCACAAATACTCAAGTTTTTTCATTAAATGCCAGGAATCAAGAACTAGTATTTTAGATAGATCCCCTTGGAAGTTTTACTAACAATATATGTAAAAGTAAAAAAAGCAGTTGAAGTTAAGCTGTACTGATAGGTTCCCAACCATGAGAGATTTCTGAAGGAAAAGTTTGTTTCCATATGATATGTAGTGCATATTAATTTTTTTAACTGGCAAAAGGAGGAGGCTCATTGGTTAATGCTTTAAAGCGTGATAGCATCTGCCAGTTGGAGCATTCCACAGAGTAAACTGCTTAGCTACAGCTGTGTGCCAAGTACAGAATAATGACTTTCCTAACTTCTGGTATGATTCCTGAATTACATGTGAATTGTAAGAAAATTCTCAGTCTAGGTGGAGCAGGACTGCAAGTTATAAAGAGTTAATTCAATCCTTTAACAAAAAGTAAGTCGTGTGGCTTTAATTTTTTCTTAAGGCTTCACAACTCATTTTTCATTATATCTCAGACTAACATAATGGTTTTAGACATTATGAATTTCTGTAGTGGACTTGTTGATTGACCGCATACAATATGGCAGAGGGATATGTGGATATGCTGTCAGGACAGAAATAACTACTGCCTATTTAAATTGGAGTAGAAAATGGAGGAGACTGCTAAGGTGAAGAGAAGAACATAGCTGGAGAAAATCAAAAATGTTGTTGGAATATTGTATTTATACACACTAAACAATGTTGGACATCTTTATAGAAGAGTAGCATTTATATATATGTCTTTTCAATGGTATTAATTTCTTAATCAACAAATATGCATAGAGTGAATTTGTCATTGACTTCTATAGAATGGTTTCAGTTCACAGATAGAGCTTGGAGAGTAAATTAACCTAAAACCTCACATTAAATTTTGTTCTATTCATTCACAAGTCAAATAGAAGAGGGAAATTCAAAGTTATTTTTGAGAAACAAGAGTATTTTTCTAAAAAGTAAAACCACAGAGTTTTTTTGTCAATTTTTCAACATGAAAAGATGAATTTAAACCAAATTAAACTGAAACAAGGCTTGCAGACTAAAACTTCTGAATGTAGGGTTTCAGCCTGGAGTGTATTTTTTCATGTCTGGATTAGAGACTTCAGAAAAATGAGTTTAGAAGCAAGGTTATTGAAGTCTTTCAAGACAATAGTACAATTTTTTATAGGACATGGTAGCTGTTTGTGCACATGGCTAATAAAATATAAGTATTTCATGGAGCCGGTATTTATCAAAAGTTATTTGAAAACCATAAAATTCCTAAACTTTAGATAATGATTTATGTGTGTTTTAATTTAAAATCAATTTTCATGTGTAGTTTTTTTGTCTAATAACAGTGCTATCAAAAAATTCTTTGGTCCTCAACAGTTTAGATACTGCTTGGTTCTTAAGTCAGTCTGACTTTGTTCAAAGTAGTGCAAATTTTCTGGAAGTCCTTTACTCACATTCTGCTTGTCTGGTTGGTGTTGTCAGCCCTTGGAAGTGTGAATACATCAGTTGTGGCAGTATTCATATCTTACACTTGTACTTGTGGTGTATTGCCCTCATATTGGGGGCATTTTAACATTTGGATAAGATTATCCATGTGTATGTTTGATCAGTTTATCAAAAGTTGAGTGTAATACTGACAGAGATGTGCTTTTTCTTCCACTGCAGAAGTTTTTGCACCTGTATGAACACTTCTGGGAGTGCTACTCAGTGAGAGTATGTTTGCAAGAAATACAGATTTTGGCCATGTGATCCTGAAAATGAGTAACTGGAAAAAATGGTTTAGTTTATTAAGTTTATGAACAGAAAAAAATTCTGGCCTCTTTTCCTAGGTAACTCAACATGTCAAGGGCCTGAGGACTGTATTCTCTGCACTCAGTCCATAGAAACATTACAAAAACTGGTTGTGTAAAGATATAAAGGAAGATATTTTTGCAATAACTTGGTGGTTGAAAAGGTACAATCAACAATGATTTTAAAAAGCATCCTTATGCATCTAAACTTACAGATGTACATAAACTGATTCACATGAATTCTTACTGAAGGTGCCGAGACTTAGAGTATATTCAGTTGGAAGAGACCTACTTTGGTTGCACAGAACATAAATAAATTAAAAATTAATTAATGTGATTAATAAATCGATCACAAGTTCGGAAAGCTCTAGAAACTGTTCACATAGATTCATCTGAAAATATTATTCCATTATCAGTAAACAGATGTGAAAGAAAAACCTATGTGAAGTTAAATACTACTTATCAACAAAGAAATAACCCCTGTTTCTAAGACCAAAGATGTTTTCCTTTCCTTTGATCATTGTACTCATTATTTTTGGACTTTAAGACAGGTTGCTCTAATTTTTGGTATTACTATATCACTAGGGAATGTTTCTGTAGTGGCAGCTAGACTACAGTCAATACTTGAGCTGAAAGCTGGCTCAGAGTCTTTGTATTTAATTTCCAGTTTGTTCCATAACTGCAGTATCTTCCATTTCTCCTGCTTATAGTTCTTTAGTTACAGCAAAAAGGACAAAATAAATTTAGACCTAAATAAGTGGAGGTTCATATTTTGCTGTGGTAACCATAATACATTAGCTTGTTCCCAAGAAACACTTGGCACAAGCTGTTCTGATTTTGCTTCTATATCATTCTTCTTAGCTGATGTATATTCATTCATCTCTTGTAGAAAGTTGATCTGATCATATGATAGATTGTTGAGATTCTTATCCCAAATAGAATATCATTTATGCTGGAGTTTTTGGAGTAGTTAGAATTACAAAGTGCTGTTTGAAGAGTTCTCTGGAAGGATGACTCAGCTTCATTTAAAACCTGGTCAACATCTCTTTCTTTTACTGTGTCATTTGCTTAGATATATTAAAAAAGTGTCCCATCTTATTTGGATGTGGTATCTATGGTTTAACAGTTTGGCATGGACCCAAACTAGCAACCTGAGTAATGAGTGATAAAAGGTACTGAGAATTTTGCTTAAATTTGGCATTTCCAAGCTTAAAAAAATAGGACAAATAAGACTATTTTAGACTACACTTTCAATTTGTTTTTTATACAGATGGAATTAATTTCTTCACAATGTCTCTGAAGTTGAAAGCAAGTGACTTCTGTGGTTCATTTTGTGCTGGAGAGACATAAATGGTCATTAGTACCCTGTAATATCTTTATTACCTAATACAGGATTGGAATCTGCTGTTGAACATCTCATACTCAATCATGTCTACATCTCACAAAATGGTACATAGGCAGCAGGACCAGAATAACCTGCGTGTTTGAACACTAGGAGAAAAAAAGGTATATTTGGCATAATGTAATGTTTTGAGTACACTGGCAGGATACCACGATCAAGAAAGCTTCCTTTAAGTCAACAACTTGAACTCATTTTTTTAGCCTCTTTTGGTAACATCTGTGTTTGAAAACTGGAATCCTTCTTATGAAGATGTTTTTGCAGACTTCTCTGGAAGAGTGGCTTGGCATCATTCACATCCTGGTCAGCATCTTTTTCCCTGCTATGATATTTGCCTGAGTGTGTGAAAAATTTCTCACTTTATTTGGTTGTGTAACATGAGTTCTAAATTAGCGCTGACTTGAATTTTCTATGCATATGCCCTTTTGAGCTTTTTTTTTTTTTCCTGGAAAGCCAAAGCCTGGGCCAGGTATACCAGTCTTACAGTCTTTTGTAGCAACTCTTACTCTAGAGATAATGTGTTGGTGCCAGTATAATTAAATGTGGGTGACTCTTCTCTAGGCAATGAAAGCATTTTCCTTTGACACATGAACATCTTCTTCACTCTGCACCCTTAAAATGTCCCATTACCATCCAGTCAGGGAAGAGCTGCCTCTTTTTAAGACCTTTCTAGCATTTCATGTCTTTTATTGAATGGTATTGTGATCCAAAAAGGACACAATGAATGAGTTAAGTCCAAAGACCATATTCATGTATGTACATTTTTCATCTTGCTGTGGTTTTAATGAATATGTCTCTACAAATGATGATTAACCCAGAAAATCTTTTGCTTTTTTTGAGTTTTTTTGGCATGGGGTGTCACTTTGGACTGAGGATTTTCACAGGCAGTTGATGGATTAGTAGAAATTAAGTGGGACTCACTTTTGCTATTTTGCATTTGAATGTAAATGAAATATTTATTTGGACCACTGAGCAACCCGCAGATGTTCAATCTTACTCTCATGAAATAAGATGTGTACCTGGTATTGATCCACCTAGTCTGTATGGGACATACAAATTTGAGTAGGGCTTGGATTTTTTTGCTTATTTTGTCACATTAAAGATGGGATTTTTTTTGGTTATCATTTTGACATGTGATTTGTATTTGTTATCCTTTAAAGACAAACAATTTTTTAAGATGGTTTTTTTATTATTTAGAGTGAGCAAATACAGTAAATTTGGCCTTGAAGTGTTTATTGCATTCTTTTGATGCTAAGAGTTTTTGGCTGCTTTTATTATATAAGAGATTAAATTAAAATGTATTTCTGCAGTTTTTTTAATTTATGAGTTCTAAGGTCACTTGCAGGCAAATAAGAAAATTATTACAATGAGAAAATTCCATTCCTTTTATTTGTTTTGTACTCTTAGAAACACCCATAAAATGTATGAAAAGCCATGATTTTAAATCCTTTTTAAAATGGGTGTTCACTATTGAAAAATTACAACTGTGAAATCCAGACAAATAGTGACACACAATGAAAGTGCTGTAGAGTGACACTGCTAGCAGATTGTGGTTCCTGTAAATCTCTTTTTTTTCATTCCCCCCCCCTCTTTTGTATAACCTGTCAGCTTTATTTATACTAAGAAATGAGGGATATTTTTATCTCCCTAATAAGAAGTGTGGTATTACTAAATTGTTGAAATAAAATTCTTAGTGCAGAATGGTACATTATGTAGACAACATTATAATGTACATTTATATAAGAGAACATAGAGTGTGCAAGGGACACTGCAAAGAATGTTCAGTTTTTGATGCTCTCGGTTGCTTGATTTTTTCAGGGCATAGTATTGTAAATGTCAAGAGCCTTTGAAACATTTGAAGCAGATGTTCTACTGCCAAAGTGTAGCATTTGAACTCAAAATGAAACAGTTCCCTTAAACCTTTACATTAAGTCTTAACAGTTTCACTTCCCCAATTGGATGTGGTATGAAGAAGATAAATAATAGAACTGTAGCAGGATAAAATATTTATTCTCCCATGAGATGGAGAAGAAAAACATGTTTAGCATTTACTTTACAATTTTATTTGTTCTGGCTCATTTCCCTCTTATACTCACATATATACATTTCCAGGCACATGTTAAAAGCAGTAACTAGGGCTTGGCTCAGACTCGGTGTCCTTCCTTTCCCCTTCCCTTTCAGTCTGAGTTTCTCTCACAGCTTCCCTTAAACTGCCTCTTTGTCCCCATGTTCCTTCTGGGAAGCATTCATCAAAATGTTTTCACTTGTCCAGAATCTGTTATGCTTAATCAAATGGATCAATTTCTATGGAAGGCAGTGTCAGGCTTTTCAAACAGGAGTGCCATATTTAAACACCCCACTAAAAAAGGCAGGTTCTCAGTACCTGCTGCTGCCACTGTCATTGGGAGCAGTGTGGGTGAGAAGAGGTCACTGCAATGAAAATATTTTAATTAGCTGTCCACCATCACTTTGGAAATGTCCGTCTCAATTTGTTGTCTTCTGAACATGATGAAAGTCTCTGACATGTTAGTTTTTCTACTGGCTTGATCTATATCTCATCCTATTTACATTAGTGTTGTGTGCTTTGCTGCCTGACTCACAGTATCATGTTATAAATACTCAGAAGCACATAACAAACTTTTTAGGTCCTATCACTCGTCCTCCTATTGTGAAACCTATGGCACTAGTTTTATGCCCTTCTCCAGACGCTATACTCCTCCTGTATTCTGTGCTTTGTGATCAGAGGTACTTTTCTCCCGTGCCTCACTCAAAGTGAGTCTATCCAAAAATCCTCTCTGCTTGAGCAATGTTGGAGGAAGATCTGGAACTGGGCTTCAATGCTTTTTCTTTAAGCTAACAGAAGTCATCCCTCCTGTGGCCACCTCTTTTTCTGTGAATCCATCCAATAGGGAAGCATACAAGCTTGCAAGAGTAGAAGAGAAATTTAGTGGATAGCAGGGTTTTTTTGTTTTCTTTCGATACTCAGAAAAAGTGGCGTGGCCAATGAGGATATTATTATTCCTGTAGTAATGAAGAAATAGCCTCTAAGAAAAAAGTGGAATTTTGGTCAATCAGCACATTCTTACACACACACACACACACACACACACACATACATACGTGTATCTATATCTATATAATTTTAGATCTACACTGATAGATAAGTTGATAAATTTTCTGTTCTTACTAGTTTTTCCCTGTCATTCCAATTAGACAGAAAATACTCCTTAATTGTCTTGAGCAAGAGGTTGATAAAAGATATCAATTAAAGCATCCAATTTAATGTGTAAAGTAATGGTTAAAAAGGATCACTCTGTAAGCTTTATACAGATATGTGTGCTTGAAAGCAATGTGTACTCCTCTAAAAAAAATTTGGTATGAACATCATTAGTGATACAGCACGTCTACTATTTGTTAATTATGGGTGTGATATTTTTGTTCTATAATAAGGTCTGTGTAGTAAAAGTTGGCAAGAAATCTGTACCATGTACTTGAGTAGACCTTGGAGCCAGAATGTACAAGTGCACTTTCAGTGGTGACCTTATAAAGCAATGCATTTAAGTGAGGAGCAGTTGCTTAACATGGCCTCTATTAACAATTTGAACTGTGATTCTATATTGCTTGTTGAATTAGGGTTTTGTCTTCACTGTTCTGTCTTTTAATAATCTGTCTGCTTTGTTTGGCTTCCTACTATAACCTTGTTTAGGAGGAAGATGATTTCTGTAGAAGCTGCAAAGTAACAAATACTTTCTTCAGATCATCCTCTGTGTAGCCCTTTATAGAATAAAAGGCTTTATCTATCACTCTTCTGAAGGCTTGGTTTGCTAAGCCTTTGTGGTATTTTACAATCTATCTAGGAAGGTCTTCCAAAGGGGGTAAGAACAAAAGATTATTCAACATACACTGTCATAGGGGTGGAGTAGTGCTGTGGAATTCTGATCAAACTGCTCAGTTCCTTTATTTTCAGTGGCCTTGGAAACAAAATAATAACAAGAATTATTTTTTTCTTCCCCTGAGAGTGTAGAATGTAAAGAAATTTAATTTGTCTTATGGAAGGGAAACTTTGTTCTTAGGAGCATCACAGTTTAAAGTTAAGTGAGGAGATGCATATGCATGCACAAGGCAGAATAATTTTTATGTAGTTTTTAAATATATATGTATATGTATTATGGATGAGGTTAATTCAGAAATAGTTACTTATAAGATGGTTATAGCTGTGCTAGGAACTACATGTGTATGTCCATAAACATATGTACACACACACACACATATATATATGCATAGTTTAATATTTTGCTTTAACAATAGTAATTACTTACATCAGGATTGTAACCATCATTATCAAAATTACTCTCTTTCCTATCATTTTCTATATACATCAAAATGTTCTACAGAGTAAGTAGATGTCGTTATATGTAAATGAGGAAGCTGAGACAGAAGTTAAGTAAGTTGACAGACACAAGGTAGCAAAAGTCTAATTAGAAGTACCCAAAAAGTCACCAGTTTACTTTGTTTTTCTCCATTAAGCAGCACTACATCTCATTTGTCAAGGTCAATATTTAAATAAAAAGTTTATGTTCCTTATGCTTATTATGAGGATTGCTTAGCCTAAGAATATGTTCCAGTAGGAGGATATTCAAATACAATGATATTTTCACCACAAGGTTGGTCAGTGAAACAAGTTGTCTGGAGAAGCGTTGCAGCCTCCATCTTTGCAGTCTTTCAAAAACTGGTTCAATAAACTCCCAAGCCACCCATTCTGATCTCAGTGTCCCAGCAGGAGGATAGGCTGGAGACTTTCTGAAGTTTCTTCCAACCTGACTTATCCAATGATCCTATGATCAGAGCTTCATATAAATAAAATGTTCTCCTCTCCTCAGTTGCACTGTCAGTTGGAACAGCAGGAGAAGGGAGAATCACTGCAGATCATCCCTGTCATTATTCTGGTCATACCATTTCATAGGGAGGGCGATGCCAGCAGCAGTGGCTGATTAAAGTAATGTTTTACAAATTGGTGCTGAGTGGAAAAGGCAGCAAAATTATGTCCACCAGCAAAAGAGTTTGGAGTGAGGAGCAGGTAGGAATTCTGGACAAATGGGGAAAAAGAAACAGAAAGACCACAGTCTTCCCACCCTTCTGTAGTATAAAGAGGGTCACCATGTTGAAACAGTGAAATCTACCATGGCTCTGCCTGACAACATATAGCAGCTGTGGTCTGAGAAAAACTGCCCAAAATTCTTCAAGATTGTTTTTAAAGTAAAGTTTTAGTCTTTTGTTTTTAAAGTAAAGTTTTAGTCTTTACTGTTTCCATGACAATGCTTCACTCATACATTTGTGAATGGAGAATTTATAGGGAGCAAACGGGAAATAAGAATGTGACTCCAGCCCTTTGGAAAAAAGGGGACAATAAAGATCAGGACTTACTTGAGGTGTGAGCCAAACCCCTGCACCAATGTAGTTGTGGTTTAGTTGTGCATCTTGGCTCAGTTTACAGTGGTGTGAAAGCCATTAGTGTAGCAGAGGTGAATGCTGCAGGCCTTCTGTGCCTCAGCTCTGCACTGAGAAAAGGCTGCATGATGTAATGCTGCAGGTTGTATGGGACAGAGCCATACAGCTTTAAACTGCAGGTAGGGGGGCATGGTGGAGCATAGAGAAGAGAATTGCAAATCCTGTTTTTCACAAGGTAAAACTACTGAAGTAATATTTCTCTTTGATTCTATTTTTCCGTTACTTAGCATATTTTGCCATATTAATAAAATTGAAATGGAAGTTTCTTTCAAAAGGAAAACGTTTAACTCTGAAAAAGTAAAAATCATGAGTGTTTTAAATCACTGCAACTTTGATTTCATTTTTACCTAAAATGTATCTTATTCTTTGAGATTGTGTGTTACAGTGAGTTTTGCTGTTGACAAACATTTTTTGCACTGAAAAAAATTCAGTCCTAGAAGTATCCTGATGGATCTGACTTTGACCATATGTATCAGATGGCACCTAAGCCATCTATCTCTATCTACTACTGTAGACAGGGTATCTACTGTACCCCTAAGCATAGGTGCAGAAATAGAGAATAAACTAGGATTAGCAGGAAAAAACCCTACCCAACTTGATCAACACAGCCCCTGATAATGATGTCTAATAGAAAACAAAGGTCAGCTGCTTTTCAGCCATTGCAGTATTTTTCTCTCAGCTTAATAGCTCACGTGTTTGAATGTATTTTTTTTTTTCTTTTCAGTTTAATTACTATTTTACAAATGCAACCAACTTATCAAGTACTGCTTAGGGTATTCAAACAGAGTAAGTATAAATCTGTAGTAGTAAGGATCCAGTTTCTGAATACTTATGGTAAACAGTTATTAAGAAGAAGGAAGGTAGACTTTGAAAGCATAGTACATTAAAAAAACCCACAAAAACTGGCAGCCTCTAGAATTTGTCTAGAAATTGTTGATTCACTGGAGCTCAACAGGATGCACCCATATAGGGGTGACGGGAAGTTCAGGTCCCAAACAGCTCAAGTCCTAGATTTCCCTGAACAGGAATGTCCAATTTTCTGAAATGTATGTGTTTCTAATGTAGAGGACTACTATCTTCTAGGGTCTGAGGTGAGAACACCACAGACTTTCCTCTGGAGACATCAGATTGGACATCAACTTTTCTGTAACTTAGGAGTGACTGTGTCAAATTGCAACCTAAGCAATCACTGTTCTCAAAGCAGTTATCTTTTCTCTCTGTGTAGCTTGTTCAATTATTTTCCCAATATACTTTATTATTTCTCGTTCCTGTTTCTCATAGCCTGCCCCTTTTCTTACATGCATTTCCCTATTTTCTTTTTTCCCATTTGGACTCCATCATGTCTTGAAATATATTTAAGATGTATTAATTTTCTATTTGCTGTAATTTTCCATAATTTTATTAGATTTTGTACAGAAGTTCAAGGCCTTCAGCTGCTGACCTGGTGGGAAATGCAAAGATGTGGAAGATCCAAACATCATTAAAGTCCTTCTGTTTCAAATTAAATAGTCCCATGCAAGTTTTATACTCTCACAAATAAAGTAAGACCTGTCAATTTGAAAAAAAATGCATTTAGACTTCATCCAAACTGTGCAGCTTGGTGCAATTTATTAATGATACTGTGTTGCAAGATGAAATAAAATGTGAACCTGAACTCTGAATTCATCTGACAGAGTTGTATGACCCAGGTGTTTTAGGAACAGCTGAATTTGTTAACAGTTGAGCCAGCAATGTTGTCTAGTAACATTTGTGTAGTTACAGCATACAATAGAATGAATTTCAGAAGCATAGAAATGTTGGAAGCTTGGGTATGAAAATGTTAAATTTAAACCAGAATATTTATTGAAGAGTATAGAAACTGTACTGTTTAAACAGGAAGGGAAGAGAGCCCAAGATAAACATTTATCAGGCTCTTCAGAGAGTAATATTTTGTGGGAGAACATTATATTGCTGCACTGTAAAATCCCACGGACTGCAGGGGGTTGTCCAGGTCCTTGGATCTGGTTCCACATACCACCATAGCATAATTCTGTGCATTGAAAATGCTGCTAAGTCCTTTCTCTGCAATGCTAGTAGAAAACAGTAAATCTCACAGTTTTTCTAGTGCACAGGAGTGACTATTGCCCTAGATTTTCAACTGCTTTTATAAGAGAGTATTTCAAGCTTTTATTGAAATATGTCTTGTTACGTATTTGTATTCTCAATAGCCAGGTAAACCTCTAAATACAACTAATAAACAAAAATTTCATCTGAAGTAGGAATGCTATTGTCACAATCCTGATTGAATTGATTCAGACAGGCAATCAAGTCTGACTTTTTAATCTCAGAGCCAGCTTTATCTTCTGCCAGGAGGGAAGCATACCATGGTGAAATCGTTCATGATAACTTTTTAAGCCTCATGAGAAGAGTATGCATATAGGTTTCCAGTCGATGCTGAAGTTACAGTCATAAATAGTGTTTCATGATATAGAAAGGAGTTAATAAAATGATATTGGTATTTTGTGATTGATGAAATGTGTGTATCAAAGCTAATTCATTATTAAATGTGACAGGTAAACTTTTGTTAAGATGGTGAGTAATTTGATAATGATTTGATCCACTAGCCTAATTATATTTCAAAAAACATTTGAGTCTTCACAAAAGTTTTGACAGCTGTACAAAAATCACTGTCATGGACATGTTTATCATCAGAATTTGATGATAGTCTAGGAATCTGAAAATAACTTGGGACATGAGATGTCTTGGCTTCTGTGGCAGTTCTGGGTCTTGCTTATGAGTCATATTATGTGCTGATTCTGTGAGTTACTGGGCATCTGACCCATAGTGAATGAACTAACTTGTTTTTCAGAGCAAATAATGAGAAAAGAATGTGTAAAGGGTGTTTCAAACTCCAGCTTGTATGTCTAGGCTTTTGTTTATTTAAGAACTGTAATATTTTATCCTGACAGGTTTCATTTGATTCAATTTACTACTGGAGTATTTCTCTTGAAATACTGTCATGAGACTATTTTGTAACAATGTTACTGGGAACCATAGGAGCAGTATGTCTGTGAAGCCAATGAAATTATACAGAGGAAAGACTCATGCACATAGGTAAATTTTGCTACTCGCCTTTGCTCGTCTATGGCTTTCTGTATTCAGAATCGCAGAATCAATTAGGTTGGAAAGGACCTTTGAGATTATTGAGTCCAACCTTTGACCAAACTCCACCTTGTCGACTAGAGCATGGCACTAGCAGTGCCACATTCAGTTTTTTCTTAAACATCTCCGGGGATGGTGACTCCACCACCTCCCTGAGCAGCCCAATTACTCCTTCTGTGAAGAAGTTCCTCCTCATGTCCCCTGGCACAGCTTGAGACTATGTCCTCTCGTCATGTTCATTGCAGACTGCAGCTGCATAGAACTGTTTTATTCTGTGTCAAGTAACTGACACTTCTTCCATATCCTCCATATCCTTTTTGTAGGAGAAAAAAACGTTCAAAAATTTTTTCTTCAAGTTCGATGCGCATGTAAAATTTAGTGGCATCAAAGCTGGCCGGTACTTACGTCATGAATAAAGAGGATCAGAAAATCCAGCTCCAATCCCCTGTTTTTTAAATTCTTGACTGTAAATCAAATTGATATGCCTTTTGAATTTTGAAAGGTATTAATTATATGAGAACAGAGTGGAACAGAAAACAATCAAATGTTGCAGACTCAAGCTCTTAATCTTTACTAAGATTAAAACTGTCCCAATATGAAACACACATACACAAATGTGTTGTAAATTCAGGATAATTTGAATCATGAAATTAATCCAAGCCAGGAACAGTTGACTCAAATGTTTCTTGTAATTAATGCAAGCAAGACACTGGTAAATTAAAAAAAAAAAAAGAAAAAAAAAAAAAAAGAAAAAAAAAAAAGAAAAAAAAAAAGAGTCCACCCTCTAATCCTCCTTCATATGATGAAAAGATGAAAATGCAGGAACATTTTCCTTTGACTATTTGTGTATCTTCCTCCAGTTGACAAACAGGGCATTTGGGTTGACAGATTTTTAGTAACCTTTCCATCTCACACAAAATCGTATCACATGCAGACATCGAAAAAGATGATCTTTGCAATTGCTTCACAAGCTAAGCTGGGCTATACCTTAAAGTGTTAGTGGCAGAGTCCTGTTGGTTAGATGTGTGGGAAAATCAGTTCAGCTGACACAGCCACACTGGCTGAAGCTGTGCTGGAAACAGGAAAGTGGGATTGCTTTCCTGGCATATAGCTATCTCAGGAACTCAAACTATACCAATGAAATAACTTTTCTTACACTGCAGACTCTTATTCCACCAGAAAAATTGCTTGCATGGATCAACCATAGCTCCGCTGCCTGGAAGGTCTTGGACTTGTTTCTTAAGCTGTTGATAGAAGTAAAGTGTTGAGATATAGATAATTTCTTTAGCTTCTGAGGAAGAACAAAACAAGGAAAAACAAAGGAAAACAACAAAGTGATCAGGGGTGTTTTCAGCAGTATTGTTGGTTTATAATGTGGCAGTGCGAGAGGCTCCTGTAAATGGATAATGGTGCCTACCCCAAAGGAAGAGAGATTTAAAGTCTAAACAAGAACATGATATTTTTTTTAAAGAAAGAAACATTAAGTCTAATGAGATCTTTAATTAATTAATACCATTCTAGGTATATGGCTAATGTCTTGAAATAATTATGGAAATCTCCTTTTAATTCAGATGTATATTCTTGTACAAAATCTAAAGACATTAGCAGAAACAGATTGTAAAAGAATTTTGAAATTAGCTTTCCTCTAGATTTTTCTTGTCTTCTTGATCACCAAGGGTTTGTAGCTCCATTTATCTTAATAAAAATAAATAATTCGAGATTTTCTGCCAATTTGGATTGCCACATAAACTGTTGGTTGTGCTTGTTTAAAAAAAAAGACTGTACAAATTTTATTCTGAAATAAATGAGAGAAGCTGTGTCAGATTAGAATTCTTTTGCATAGCTGTTCCTCAACCACTTATTTAAACATCTTTTGTTTAATGTAGCTTGAAAGGGTGATTGAAATTTTTTGTTTGTTTGTTTGTTTGTTTGTTTGTTTGTTTGTTTGTTTTTCCAGGAAGGTTCCTAATAGTGAGATTACATGAAACTCTATGACTAGTGATATCTTCCATCCTGGAAATAAAGTATCTCTGGAGCTGATCAACAAATCTGTGGGGCCTTATCTTTCTTAAGGCCTTACATTACACTTCTGTAGAGAGCAACACTTTATTTTAGCACTAGGTTTAGCTTCCTACATAAATAGCTACTTAAAGAAATAGAAAGATTGCATTCTGCATTGCACAATAATGGTACTATACATTAAGAAAAGCAAATCTGTATTGCTGTGTTCTGTGTGTTGGAAAGCAAGGTGCAGTGTGAAATTAGTCTGTTTTTCCATGAAGAATGCAAATGCAGTAGGGCTTACTTGTGTGGATTAATTTATACCTTCGTCTATTCCTCCAGCATTATTACATATTTAAAGGCAGCATATATGATCTGTGCAGCAATAATCTATTTGTTCTTTACTGTTTCCTCTGTTGGACATTTGGCCTTTTATTTTAAAAATTTATGATCAAGAATAATAATAGACAGAGAGAGCATGCTTTGAACTGCACCAGCATCATAGTTTTGAATCTGTAAGATTGAGTGGCATTGACAGAATTGAGGAAGCTTAAATCCTTACATAATGTACTTATATTTGGTGTAGAATGGGAATCAGATACAATATATCTAATAGGAAGGTGAAACATCAGGTAAATATTTGTAATTTTGAACAGTAGGTTAGCATTTATGACATAATGTTATTTATGACATGTTTTTAGAAGCCTGTCACTTAGACTGTCTGAGGTGAAAAGGAGGTATGCTTGAAGAAGGATTTATTTTCCTGCCCAATCAACAAGAGAAGTCCCCCTTCTATGTTGCTCAATAAAGACCAGTATTTTGTACAAGTTCCTCTGGAAAATGTAAAGTTCTAAATAATTATTTTATTATAGCCTTTTTCATTAGTAACAGATGAGTTTAACTTTCTTTGTCATCTTCATAATTGTCTTTTTTATGCACTTATATTTTGCATGACCAGTGTTGTAATAAAAAAGAAATTATTAGATTAAGGAGACAGTTAGCTTGTGCAAATTGATTTTATTTAATGAAATGATGTCTTGTTATTGTTTGTTGACTATAGTAAAGTCAAGCCAGTTTGCAATGACTGAAGAGAATCTAGTGCAGAATTCCAGTCATGTAGTCTTTAAAATATAAGAAGAACAAAGGGACTTGGTAATGCTGCTGAAGGTTCTTTCCAGATATCTTTTTCTTTTTACATTTGAAAATAATTTTGAATAAATTTGGTGAATCACAATATTACAGCCTTTAATCATAAGCATGCCTTCTGATGCAGACATGGGTGAATGACAAAAAAAAAAAAATCACGTCTTTGTAATGAATCATTATCATTCTACTGGAAAAAAATTTATTTGTTCAGCCTTGAATGATATCATAGTATCTGTGGTAAACAGCTAGATTTGGATGATGTGTTACTTTGTGGCATCACTCAGGGTTGTATCATTGTATGTAAACACTTGAAAGAAAAGACCAAGAAAATTACAAAAGGCAAGATTAAAACACAGCCATTGTTCTCTGGCTTAAGATCATAAAAGGGAGGAAGTTCATAGTTAAGGATCCAAACCTCAAGTATCTGAGCACAGTGCAGTGCCAGCCTTAATTTTACATAACCATACCCTGTTATGAGTAGACATTGGTGGTTTGATCCTGAATGATGAGTTATATTGCTCTTAGCAGCTGAAACCAGAACAATGATTTTATTTTAATGCTTGACTTTGTTCAGTGAATAGGCTTTTGAATCAGTTGTAGTTGTTTTCTTTATGTTTTCTTGCCAATTGAAATAAAACAAATCCTAATAAATAGGGTTTTTTTTTCCAAAAGTTATCCTTAGAACTCTGCTACATAACATTTTGTTAAAATGGAAATGAGAAATCGTGAAGAAAAGCCAGTGTCACACTTGGATTTCAGGAATGTTGAAACTTTTGTGGCCAGTTATAATGTCTATAATCCTGCAGAAGCTCAATTAAAAAAAACCAACCCAAACACTTAACTGATGAAGGAAGTAGTTAATATTACTGTTAACACAGAATGATGAAAGTAGTACAGAGTTTTTGAAGTATATACAATTAATTGAACTCCTATTTTTGTTCTACTTTTCTTAAAAAGTTCTACTCTCAGTTCTCGGAAATTGTAATGAGGGTAGCAGCAACTGCTTTAAGGGATATCAGACTGTGGATGCAAAATGGAGAGGAGAATAGACAATAATATAGAATCTTCTCTTGACATTTTAGCCTAAGGACATTGCTTCAAGGATTCCAAAGGGAAAGATTAGCAATTTCCTGTCAAGACAGGGAAAGGCCTTCTGCACTTCAAGAGCCAGAAGTGACCTGCCAAACAGTTCAAGCATAAAAGCTAGTGTCTGACAAGGTGAGGCTGACTTGAGAGAGGACTGGTTGTAGTTTTCTCAGAGTCATTTCAATTCTGTCACTGTAGCAAAAAGCCACAGCAGTATTTAAGTGACTTGTACCCTTTTTTACTTTCTTTCAAATTTGGAAGGATTCACTGGACTAGAGCTGACAGTTGAAGAGCCAAGAACCTAAAATACTGTAGCTTTCTTGCAACAGGTGGAGTTCTAGTCAGTTTTCAATGGTAGTTTACATCTTCTCTTGAGTAGAAATTACTAAAGGTATAGGAAATTCACATTGCAGATAAACTAGTCTCTTAGGTGTTTCAGTGAAATGGAAAGGGCCCTGACTCACAGTCTAAAAAATTACAGCCCATGAGATGAGAGAGCTGAAGTGTTCTATGATAAACCTTTTGCTCATCAGTATAACTGTGGATATCACTAGAAAGATCTACACATGAAAAAAAAGGTATGGAGACAGAGGGACAAAGAAAACTGCTTTGTGAATATGAATGATAGTGCGTCACTGAGCAGCTGTGTAGAATGATAGTATCATGGTAGACCCACAGTGCAGTTCAATCTTTAAAATGTTGCCTCAGAGAATTGTTGAATGTTGGATTTTCATGTCTGGGGTTCAGTAGCTCCTTCTCTCTTCTAGTTCTGTAATCTCTTTAATGATACGTTGATAGGGATTGTCTCTTTTTGAAGGGAAGCTGCCCTCTTTTTGATCTCAATGCCCATCCTTGGATTCTTCAAATATTCTCTGACACAGGTATATGATACTCTGTCTATGAGAATGTCTCTGAGTTCCAGGGCTGGGGATTTCCCTCTGATTTTCTGATGCAACCTTTTCCACTTAGAGTATTCTTTATTCTGTTGTTGTGACAGACCTATGTGTTATGGAATCTCTTTCTCAGCTGCTCTCTCTGTTGATTTTGTTTTGGTTTTTTTGGGGGCGGTGGTTTGGTTTTGTATTTTTTTGGCATAGTTACTTTTACCATGAAGCGCCTACTTGTAAATCCACATGCATATCAGACCAGAGTCCTGTGCCTATGCTGGCACTGGGCTGAGCACATAAAGCTCTACAGGTACTTCCCTAAGATACATCACCATATCTTTTCTGCAGTGTAATGTGGGAAAACTTGTCATCCACAGGCCACTATACAAAAATGTTTTAAACTTAACTAATTAAACCATGTTAATGGATTTTGTAAAAGCCAGTAGCAAGGCATGGATCCAAGTTTAGATGATGATGTTTTCCATCTGTTAGCATGAATGCAACTCTTATTTTAGGAAGAGCAGATAATTCAGGGCATGATATGCAGTGAAAAGCATTTCAAGAGTAGCTCATTGCCTTTAGAAGTCAGCAGCATATTTTTCTAGGTCTCTTGTGTAGATATGGAGACAGTTGATGCCCCATATGACGAGTAGCTGCAGAATCCTTATGCATCTTCTTGCAGATCTGGCATGGTTTCCTCTCCAGCGTGGAGGACACACTCTTAGACCTTTGTAAAGAGCTTTGTGTGCCTGTGCATAACGAGGACATAATGATGAAGGGTACACCTTTGATACCTAAACTTGCTGTCATGCTTTACTGCTGCTTTACTGTTGCTTGGTTTTGGCCAGTTACTTTTCTGGTGCCCATAGTGTGTAATTAGGTATTTCAGTGACTTCTTCAAAGCCAGGGAGTTGAAAAATGTTGATTTCTCTGAAATTACATGTGTTTTTTTAAAAGGAAGTGTGAGAGTTCTGTTGAAGCCACAATTTTGCCCAGCCTTCATCTAGAAAGGATAATACTTGCCTGTTAGTCAAGTTGAGATTATCCAGATAAAAGGCTGCTGAATGGCGGTATGGGAGAAGAATGTCTGACAAAGAGGTAATCTGAAGATCCGATCTTTTCTATTATTTTAAAATTTACTAGCAGCTTATTTTATTTCTGCCTCACACGTGAAGTCACTAAGTTTAGTTGTTTAATGGACCAGCAATTCTCAGCCACCCTGCCTCCAGAAAAAAAAGCAAAATGTGAGAACACCTGTCAGCAGAAACTTTTTTTGTTCTTATCAGTATATAATTACATGCTGTTGGTATAACTTGGCCAGTTGAGGCAAAATAGCATGGTCAACCAATTTAATTGACAATAAAGTTCCTATGTGTCTGCTCACTTTAGAAACAACCTAGGTTTCTGACATATCTGAAGGGAGCAGGAATGGATTTCATTAGGAGTAGGTTTGTGCCTGTAATCTGGCTACAGGATGTTTATGACTCTGTCCATACTAAAAAAATAAGCAGTTCTAGGGCTTGTATTTTATTTCCACCTAAATACCAGCTGGGCCAGGAAAACAAACTGGTCTCCTGAACATTATCATAACTTTTTTATCCAAATTTGTGTTTAGAGCCACATTTTCCTCTGAAGTTGTGACACTTTTTCCTGTGCTTCTGTTTGATTCTTGACAACCCTATGCTACTCTAGACAACAAAGGCACTTGGAATCAAGTTCTCACCCAAAAGGTCGATATCCATATTTAACTCTTAAATCAGCTGTCAGCTTTAGAATAAGTACATCACTTTTGAATCAGATGTTTGCTTATTTCTGTGTACCTAATAAAATTTAGGAACTCCTGTGTCTGTCATTATTCAAGTTGATGCTGGTCTGTATCCACAAAATTCCTTCCTGCCAAACCTCCCTCTTGGACATCTGGCTGTGGACAATTGTGTGGAAAGCACAGTCTGCAGAGCAGTTAGTAGAATGACTGACAACTTCTTAGGGTTTGCAGAATTCTCATCCCAGAAATCCCATGTCCTTCCTTCCCTTTCTTATGTGAAGAGGTGTTTTGGTTGGAATGTTGTCCAGAAAAATATTCCAGTCCTCTCACTTTTAGTATTCACTACATCTTTTGTAGTCTAGATGGGAGCAAATATGATCCCAAGTACATAATAATGCTTTTGCTTTCCTTCTTCTGACATGCCTGTGCCTTCTACCACCTCATATGTGATCCTTGTTTTAACACACATTTGTGACATTTGTTTTAACATCACGTTCCTTGTGATGTCTAAGTTTACATTCTGCTAACTGAAGAGAAAGGGAAAACATAGTGGTGCCCTCTGAAGCTATGTGTCTTTCTGCAAACTGTTTCTTGTAGGTGATATTTTAACAGTGTAAATGTAATAATGATCAGTGGAAATCTTCATTCTCTTCTCATTGTTGTCCAAGATCATGATCCTTGATGTCAACTAGCAGACTAGCAGCAGGAGGTTTTCAGAAACATCCAAGCAGGAGATGAGCACTGGTCTTCAGAGGGATGTATGCTGTGGTGCATAGGTATTATTGAAATACCCCTAGGTCCCAGCCTGGGTACTATTAGCAGAGTATTCATTCTGCATCCCATTTTACAAGTACTTGTAGCAGCTTGGAAAACTCAGGAAAATTCTTGGGGTTCACATTCAGTTCACATTCTGCAATCTGATGAAAACCAGGACAATTATGAGGTCAGTTATCACAGAATCATAGAATGGCTTGAGTTGGGAGGGACCTTAAAGATCTTAAAGTTCTTACCTCCTTGCCATGGGCAGGAACACCTTCCACTAGAAGTGGAAGTTATCCTTATTCTGAGTTGGCCTTGATACTTCTGCAGAATTTCTTATAAAGGAACAGAAACTGTCAAGTCTAAACCTTGAAATGCCCAAACGCTCAGGGTAGGCAATCATATACCACCATGGACTTCCCGTTATTTATTCTGTTTCCTTAGGTTTTAAGTTCAAAAGGATTTTTAGTGGGTTTTAAACTTCTGTGAGGGAAGACTGTCCTCTTGTTTTATATATTTGAAACCCAAAGTTTTCTTTGCATTCTGTGAAAAGAATACAAATCTTACTCTATAGGTTCTTCATTTTCCTCTGGAAGCTGAGGTACAGTGCACAACCATATGCCTCACTCATTTTAGTTGATTTTTCATTCTTTATGGCAGCTTAAGGTTGCTTTGTTTGCTTACTCAGTGTATTTTGTTTTAACTTGTGCAGATTTTGAAAAGAAAAAGATGGATCAAATAGCTGGAGAAACACATTCTTTGTCTCCAAAATCTTATGCTTCAGTACATAACTTGATGTTGTGAAAATTGGTATGCCTCCCTGCATAATTTTCTCTAGCAGCCCACTTCCCACTTGAAAGCACTGCTTTGTCAATGTCTGATAAAATGCACAAGCTTTGTAACTATGAAAGGAAATGTATATTGGAAGGAAATTAAATATACCGGAATCCCGCTGTTACTGGAACTGTCTCTGTGCTAAATAGTACAGAGACTAATAAATACTAATTAGTATTTAAATGTATTTTGTTACTCTTCTCTATGTATTATTTTTTGATACTGTTAAAAGGAAGGTCTAAAACATCCCTATGCTTTCATCAGCCCACTGTGGGGAGGAAAAGTGAGTGCCCTTATAAATCCGCTCACCTCTTCTCCTTCTTTGCTCCTTCTTCCCCCTCTCCAAGTGAGGCAATCAGATATCAGCTTCATATAATCTAGGGACAAGAACTTTTTTTTTTGTGAAAGGTCATTTCATAGTCAACTCCAGGGAACAGTGGGCAGGCAGCACTTCAGGCTGTCATCAGAGATGCAAGAACAGTCCAAGCTTCTGCCAGCAGCCCATTTTAGTCCTTCCCAGTACAATGGCAGGTCTGTGTGCTGGGCTTGCTGCTGCCCATTTGATGCCAACCCCAGTGTCACCAGAAGGCCATCTGGATCATTAGGAGACCAGCCCTTTGACTTCCCCGACGCAGCAAAGAGGGAGGCGAAAGCATGATGAAGGTCAGGTGCCAGGCTGCTGCTCCAGACTTGCTGGCACCATCCCTTGGCCATAGCATCCACTTGTGCCCTCAGCAGCTGGGAACATTTCTGTGACAAGACTGATTCGTTCTTTATGAGATGTTCTCTCTTACAGGAGATCTTTGCTGTTTGCATGTCGACTGTAGTGCGACTGCACTGTGATGTTTGGATTGCAGTCGCTGGATAGTGTTACGCTTATTTTGCTACATGTGACTAATTAATTAAACTAATTTGACATTATGCTTTGTATATTTGCTTTGGGTTACTTTCTCTAAACTGTCTTTTATGAAAATGTGTGAAACAATGGTGGTTTTTGCTAAAGGCTCCAGCAGAAACAGTGTGTGATCACACTCACTTGTCAGTTGATTGAGGTGCACTGATGCTGTTAATGTTCTGTCCTGCTATAAAGAAGGCTCTTTAAAAATCTGAGTTGAATAAGAATTCTTGAGTTTCCTGACAACCAGTCAACAGGGAAGAGCAAGGAATCAAGAGCAAGGACTGATGCTGATAAAAATCAGCAATGAGGACATAACAAGTAACAGGAGTGCAATATTGGCTGTATAAAATGTAACACTTTCATAACTTAAAATAGTTTATAGCAATTATATGTTGCAAAAATGCAGTAATTTTACACTTTTCCTGATGTCACAGTCTTTGGCAGAGGTATATATAGTCCTTAACCTTTGAATTCACCACTTTGGTTTACAACTGGGCTTTTCTTTAGGAAAGTGAAAAGTAAGGGTTTAGATTGACAGTAAAAGTAAATTTGCTGGTCATGCCAAGAAATTGAAACTCTGTGGTACTGGCTGGTCTTTAGAGTCAGAATTCTGCCCTAAATAAACTCAGACTCCTATGAATCTCTCATGATTAAATCAGGATTGTCCTTTAGGTGTTCATACTGTCATGTATGAGAAACAGACTGCCCCTCAGCCATCCAGAACAACAACAACAAAATATTATGGTAGCATAAGGCAAGATGAAACCTCAAAATAAATGTAGTAATTCATGAGAGTGAAGAGTTTGTTAAAGAACAACATGAGTACCTGTGAGTGAAAATTTAATTGTTTTTTCCTTTCAAATCTGAAGGGGGAAAATGGGTGATCAGTTTTGAAAACTGGAATTTTCAGCTTTTCCTTTTGTATCCTCCCATTCTCTTTTCACACAGTTTTACTGGCATACCTGTGTTCATCATATTTTGGGGCTACAAGGGTTGCAAGGAGATTTTGTACAAAGGTGCATGTGGATTTTAGAGTGTGATAATAGAAGCACATTTATACTGTGTTGATTCTTCAGAACATGTTCTTTTGTAAAGGATAATTATGTTTGTTATGCAAAAGTCCTTTTCAAGCTGTAGATATGAAGATCTGTGATAAAAACCAATATAGTAGCTACCACTACACAGAATTCCTCTGCTCTTTGTCAGTACATAATTTGACAAATTAGGTAATAGAATGAAAATGGTTAAATATTGACCAGGAAAATAGTAAGTTGACAAAAGGCATTATATTTTGGTTTCTAATTTTAATGATTTTCAAAATTTAAAAATTTAAATAATGCTAAATAATGCTAAATTTTAGGGAGATAGAATTTTAATTCCAGTAATGTGATAATAAGTTTCAATATTTTTCAGAATAACAGAGATGGTTGAAAAACTACTGGAGAAAACAGAAGTCTCAGTTTTATAGGTTTTAGGAATCCTAATAGAACTTTACAGGAAAATTAAGAGGAAGTGGGGTTCTGACCTTTTTTAGACATAATTATGTGTTCCACTTTTTTTTTTTTTTTTTTTTTTTTTTTTTTTTTTTTTTTTTTTCTTATTCTTAAATCTTACCAGCACTGTTATTACGGCCTGGCAATGAATTTTTGGCATACATTGAGAACTTTAAATAATGTGCATGCTGGGTGATCTGCAGCTTGGAGTGCCAGACTGATTGCGGGATTCAGTATGGTCCCTGACTCAGTATAAGTCACCAATAGGTAGTCAGTATTAAAAACTCACCTTTGGAAAACTGTACCACATAACACTTAATATCAAAGAGTAGAGAGGGAGAAGGGACAGAAATAGTGACACAAATCCTGCTCTGATGAGTTCTACTAAAAACAGAAGTAAGACCTCACTTAGAATTACATTCTAAACAGCATTTTTAAAACCTCGTATTTGAATACTCAGATTTTCCAGACAGCTATAGCTTATGATTACTTGTCATTTCTGCATCACTAATGCCTGGAGGCCTGTATCAGGATCAAGCTGTGGTCATGTGTGTTGTTTTTCGAAAGAAATGTTTTCATTGCATTCTTTTACTTTAAAAGTGAAACAAAAATACAATGCTTACGATCCCAAAATTGGAAGAAATTGTGTGAACTATTGTGTGAGAAAGAAAAAGAGCAAGGAAACATAGCTTGGATTCAGGCTTTTGAGACATTATAAATGTTGAGAAAAATATTGTTTAAAAACTGGCTCTGCAGTGCCCTTTAAAATCAGTAAGCGTCTATTTTAATTCCCATATAAGTAGTAACTGGCTGCTGTCTGTATATATACTTAAATGTTGCTTGCTGTATAAGACCTTGTTTGCTTAATTTCAACCTAACTGAATTTTTATGGCTGTGCTATAAACTCTCAAAAATAGTGGCTTAAATGGAAATGCTGACACAACATTAATTACACTGGCTCCAGTGTGATACTGTGATTAAAGTTTATTTATTTTGTGTGTGCGTCTGTGTGTGTGTAATTTCATTGTTGAAAAACTACTGGAAAACTAATGTGGCAATGGAGAATGTGATTCTGTGCCTGATATTTTTCAACAGCAAGAAACAGTTTAAAGGGCTGTTTACAGTACCAGATAATTTATTTTTAATTAAGGTATAGTTTAGGTATTTAAAATTTTAGAATTTTGGGAAAATGACAAGTTTCCCACTTTAAAGCTGTTCACTGTTCTTCCAAGAGTTTTTAAATGTGTTTTTGGGTGGTGAGTCTAAATGTATATTGCATTAGAAAATGAAGTAAATGGTTTCATTTTCTTGGTAGCATATGTTCTTTGAGATATTCTGGAGAAACGTCTTGTCTGCAAGTATGAGGGTATGCAATCCAAAGTTAACATTCTAATATTATTGAATATGAAGTAACAAATGTAAAAGTCTGTTTGGTAAATAGTTTGCCCAACTGGTACTTTTAGATTACAGACCTATGTGTTGCATCTAGTCAATTGGGAAATGAACAGTGGAAATACTATATGGCCAGATAAAAAGTGAAGGAGAGAGAGATCCTGTCTCCAATCTGTTTCTTAGGACAGGAGATGGAATTGGAGAAGCCTTGGATTCAGTCTGTTTCCAGCAGCTTATAATTCTCATATCAGACAACAACTGGATAAAAACCATGACATGGTCTGGAGAACAGTTCTAAGCTGTTCTGTTTCCTGGAGGAATGTTAAGAGTAATACTTTATATTGCCAAATACAGATATCCCTGTTTGATGCTGTGATTTTGTGTAAACTTTGCTGCCCCTTTCAGGAAGGTGCATTCAGAGCACTTTTAGTGGTTATTCAGCTTTGCTTGTGTATCAGTTAGACAACATCATTTTTTCCTGGATTCACACATATATAGAACTTGAAGGCTGATCAGGGAAATTGTCTAATGAGTTGTAAGTTCTGTAGAAGCCAATTGTATCCCTGGCTGGTAGTGTATGGTGTGCCTTCCTTGACATCAGTGCTGGTGTTCTGCCTCATCTCAGGGACCAAAGTAATCATTCCCACTCTTGCCATAAACGCCTTTCCTAGAAGCTCATGGCATCCAGTCAAACTTTTTTTTTTTGGCAAGAGAATTTTTGCAGATATTGTTAATGCTAATCTGTCTGGTAGACTGATGTAGCGGTGAAGTTGCAAGGTAGCATGTCCTGCAGCATGGCAGGGAAGCAAGAGGCAAGTAGTGTAGGTGAAAAGATCAGAGAGGAAAAGTGAAATCTTTGTGTGGAATGCCCTTCTTTAGTTTGCTTGGCGAGAACATTCAGTGTTCATTAATCCAGTCCATGAAATTTACATTTTTTTATTTTTAATGTTTGCTTTCACTGGAAGAGAGTGCAAAGTAGGCAAATAGTTTCAAAGTGTGTGGTCTTTATGGTTTATATGTATTGCTTCGAACTACCACTGACCAAACTGCTTGGTCTTGTTCCCATTTGTTACAGTAATTAAATATTAAGTTGTTATGAAAGGATTGTGCCGTTCCCTTGAAAGAAAAAAAGAATGTGACTCCTCCATGGCTCTGTGGCACAGCTGATGTTTTATTCAAATTAATGTGTAAAGGTAGAGAAATTATGTGTGAAGTTTATTCCATCTGGAAGGAATGTAGTGATTCTGGATCTGAAACAAAATTGAGAATCTCCTACACTGAAGTTCATTAGGTCAGTTTGGAGAGAGAAAAATCCATATATACTGCAGATACATTTGGTTGTAAGGACAAGGTAGCCTCTACAGGTCAGTCAAATCCTGAATACATCACCTTCTTAACTGTAGCCTTTAATCTGCATTAAGACTAGATAATGTTTGTCCTTAAATGACCTTTACATTGAATTGATAATTATACCATTAATACCAGGGAAGTACTTCAAGCTTGTAAAGAAAGACCTGGGTATGGTCAGCTAATGTCTCACTGATTCTGTAAATGAGAAAACGGAGAGGAAAGGAAGGAGTGACACTTGGAAATCAATCTCAAAAAATTGTTAATGATATATTTCAAAGCTTTGTTTGAAAATACTGGCTTGGCTTTTCCTGGTGTTATATTTAAGACTTCACAAGAAGGTGTCTTTGTTCTGCACTGATCCCAGCTGGTCCCAAAGTTTCATTCAGCCTCCACATGAAGCTGCTTGCTCCTGTGTCAGCCCTGGGAGGGAGCTCAGAGGAGTGTTCTGCTGTAATGCCTTTAGAGAGGGCTGCCTGTTGTGCTGACCAACATGTAACTTACAGAAATGCTGTATCTAGTATTTATCCTTTATACAAGGATACCATCATTCCAATATCTTAAGGAAGCTGTTTGATAATGCCAGTTGAAGCAATCAGCCTCTTGCTCCATAAGACCATGAGCAGTTAGAATGCATGCAAAAATTTAAATCCCTTTAAATCCTGTTCCAGAAGTTGCCAATACGTACTGACTGTCCCAAAATCTTCAGTTGTTCCCCTCATGATTCATTGTTGGATGCTTTTAGGGGATGCTACTATTTAAGTTTATGAATCAAAAGGCAGTACTGTCTTGAAAGATACTTCAAATCCAAGGGTATCTAACATCAGGTATTCCCAATGAAAAGGAATTTTAAGTATCTCTAGAGATCCTAATTGTTATTCAGACTGGAACATGAGATAAGAAAACTCATAAATATGATTAATATATAATTTTTACCATATCTGATGTAGTACAAATGTTCTACTAAGGAGACGTCTCAAAACTTTCCAATATTTCAACCAATGACAGCCATTATCAGTAAACAGGCCAATATGGTAACTGGTAATGAAAATAATTACTTTTCCAGATAATTAACATGTCCTTTTAACCTCTCCTAAATATGGAATAATCCTACAATTTGGAAAAGCCAATGTTTCATTCTGTTGGTCTCTCCAAGTATTGTTTGGCCTCCAAAATCTGTGGAATGTACAAAATGGAGAAGAGTGGTTGATACAAAATCCACCAAGATACATACCACCAAGAATGTGGTTGTGCTGCCATTCAGAGGGACTGTGACACCCTGGAGGGTCAAGCCATTAAGAACTTAATGGAATTCAACAAAGAGAAGTATGAAGTCCTGCATATGATAGGAAATAATCCCATGCATCAGTACAGACTGAGGCTGACCTGCTGGAAAGTAGCTTTGTACAGGAAGACCTGGCGGTCTTGGTGAACAAAAAATGGAACATGAGCCAGCAATGTGTCCCTGTGATAAAGAGTGTTCTGATCTATATTAGGAGGAAAATTAGGAGGAAAAGAAAAACAAGTCAAAAGAGGTGATCCTTCACTCTACTTACAAACTCTGAGGATGAATAACTACTCAATCCAGTTATGGGTCCACAATGGGGTCTAATTCTGGGGTTTTTGGGACAAGAACATGCTCACACTGAATCAGGTCAATAATTAAGGGCTTGAAGCATCTTTCATAGGAGGAGGGACTGTTTAGACTAAAGGGTCAGAGAGGAGGCTCAAGGAGATCTTATGAATATGTATAAATACCTGATGAAGGAGAGTTGACCATTACCATACACAATTGCCAATGTTCTAGTTGTTTTGATTTCTGTGTTCTGGACTCAAATACTGAGAACATCTGATAATTTTATTGGAATTGCCATTTCTTTTGACTAGTCCCTTATATTTTCAAGGTTTCAAGGGGGTTTTTTTGTGGAATTGGAATCAACAAGCAAATTGAAACATGCAAAGATGTTTGTGCATGATTGATGATTGCTATAGAACATATAGATTTAAAATTCATAAAGCAAGCAATAAATAAAAACATTAATGGTCTTTCACTAATGCCTTCAAAGCTGGCAATTTTTGAAAGGCTGTTGACTTTGAGCAGTGGAAAAAAAGGGCTCTTTTGGTCTCATTATCTCAGCAAGTCTTTGCTTCCTCTGGGAATAACTTAGGTTAAGTTTGGCCTGCATCTTTATTGTGTAGTCTGTGTAACATATTTGGATTTGGAGAATACTTGTAAACCACGTAAAACATTCCTGAAGGTAGATAGAGTTTATATGCCATGTCTTTAGGGAGTTATAAGTATTTTAATACACAAAGTATCTCGGGTATATACTGTGTTCTAAGATCAAAGTTGGAAAAGTGCTGAGTCTTAATAACATCCATTTGACAGGGTGAGGTGGTGATGCCTGCACACTGGTCCTTGAGATCTGCCTTTGAACATGCATGTGTTGATGTCATGTACTAGATATTCAGTGGGAATTTACAGGTTATTTTCTTGGAAACCCTCAAGTTTTTGCACCACACTGAAAAAGCTACACCACACCTTTAAGCGCTCACAATCTTTCTCTGCCTTTTCCATGAATAAGATGTCAAATAATTTTTTGCTTGATATTTGTTTCTTGTCTTCACTAAATGATGTGCTATGGCTCAGGATACCTAATGGGAGTAGCGGGTTAACTCATGATTGTACTCTGAAGAATCTTATCAGAAGGCCTCATTCTTCAGAAAAAAAGACTTTTGCCTTGTGTGTGTAGTGCCTTTTATTGTGCTAATGTGAAATGATTCAATGTGATGGACAGCAGTTTATCAAAACAAAATCTCATTAAAATCTGTCTGCACTTCGCCCTTACTCTCCTTTGTATAATAAGATTGTGAAGCTTTCTGTGACTAGACAGTAACGTGTGGTAACCTGTAGTGTGTGTACTTTTATGGTGATGAATAAAACCATTGTCACCCTTAAATGTTGGCATCAATATTGTGCTAGTAACATTTGGAAGTTTCTGCTTTATCAGCAGCAATGACTGGCAAATAATCAGCTGTTTTGTAATAGGAAGCTTAAAATAGCAGCTGAAGACATTTGAGTTAAGCTTCCTGGAAAAAGACACTGCTGCATTTATTATGATACCATTTTTGTTGTGTAAGGATGACATGATTGTTATTTTAGCTTTTTAGACATACAGTGCAATTAAGAATAAACAGTTTTCCCACACATTCCACAGAGCAACTCAAGCACACATGCTAATAACCAGGCCCTTAAATTTAGAATTACTTCCGCTGCTTCATGGGCAGCCAGTGGGTACAGATGCATGTTTCATAGTGGTATGCAGCTATTGTGTGATTGCAGCCTTCTTACAGAGATGTGTGTCTCAACAAATATTCCTAAAAAAATTATAAACTCTCCAAGATTTGCTCATACTACCAATATAAATTCATTTTTGAAGTGCTGAGGAGGGGGATCTGTACATGTGACATATACTGTAGGCTTTGTAAACTATAGCAGGCATCCAGACTAGAAGTTTAAAAGAATGTAGAAAAGAATTCTGACTTCTGTTTACAGGAAATAGTAGGTGGTTGCACCAATAAAAATTATACTGTGTTCTATATGCACACTGATACATACAGTGTTTGACCCATAATTTGTGTAACTTGCATGAGGCTGGTTTTAGAACTCTGAACATCAGCAAAGACAAATCAAGATTTGGGCAGGGTGTTCATAAAACAGATTTTACCTGTAAGTTTATATTGACAGTTTTAATTCATAATTATTCCCACTAAACACCATTTACTGGGAGGAAGAGTCTTACATATTCTTTTACCAGGCTATGCCATTATTTTTTTAGAGAGAAGTCTTTATGAATATATTTAGCTAAGAAATGTTCATGTGTTCCCATGCAAATCTTTTTGGTATTATTTTCTCCAATATTTTTCTGTGCTTACTGCTGTTTTCGGTGTGAATATGTAGTACTTTTATATTCTGTATCTTGCTAAACTTTTGCTGTATTGGGTCCAGGTCAGTGGTACTTTCTTGCATGCTTGGGACTAATTGTTTGCTGAATTTTATCTTTTCTTGCTGTCTTAATTAAATTTGTGAAAAACAAATTGCTAAACCTTATAACTAGACAATACTATTTACCATGAAATGAAACAAAGAAAGAGCAAACGGGTTATATTTTAACTATGATGTACAGTTACCTGCATGTCAGAGGACACAATTTTAAAACTTTGACTATGCCAGATGATAAAAGAGTCTTAGTGAATGTATTTGTGTCTATATGAAAGATTGCAAGTTGAGATAGAATATCGTTCTCTGTGAAGAAGAAGTAGCATGAGAAAAATTTTGATTATTAAAGTGTTTCCATCCCAGGACTGTATCTGTGTGTTATTTTACCAAAATTTATTGTGAAAATTCACACCTTTACATGAGGACATGATAACTCATTAAAAAAAAGGGAAAAAAGGGTTTCTGAAAACAGAAGATTAATTTTGCTCTCTGCAAGAAAGGATTGCAAGACGTTGCCACTATTACTGCACCAGCCTATGCTGGCCTCTTACATTGAAGTCAAATAATTGGTGAAAGAATTTTTTCCAAATGTTTGCAAAAATTGGACTGGTACTATGTATGACTGAAATGGCCATTATACACCTTTGTATGAGACAGAGGTGTGGAGAAAAGAGGAATTGCATATCCGATTTTAGAAGATGCCCTAACACAGTGGTAAAAATCGAGGATGTTGCCAATTACAGATTTTCTTTTTTCCAGTGACAATCTAAGTGAGATGGTTTAGACTGAAATGAAAGCTGTTATTTCCTACCCAGTTCAATGTTGTGTTCACCATGAAATATGCCAGTAAGGCCACTGTAATGAAGTCAAAAGTAAAAATTGCATCTTTAAAGTTGGAAAAGAAGTCCCATTTCCTCCATGAGCTCTATATTAAGACCACTGACCAAGGAGGTAGCCTTATCTCCAGCTGAAGAGCTGTAAAGATGCAGTCTATCCCTTTCATTCCCATGCGAGTTTCTAATTTGTAGTTGCTATTTGGCAATTATTTTTTTGTGTGCTTGGTCAGGATCTGTGACATCAGTGCATCTGTCTGCTCTGATTCAGGCTAAGAGAGAAACCAAATAAATACCTCCTGGCAAGTAAGCATTATCATGGTGATCTTTCTCAGTCCTGTGAATGTGGGACAAGTTAAATTTTAGGGTGGCTCATGACACATATTTAGCAAGTAAACTGTTAGCCAAGATAACTTCTCAACTCTAGAAAAAGAATTTCAAAAAGGGCCTCATCCATCTTTGTGGATAGATGACTTTGAGCCACTTTGACAGAACAAGAGATTGGGTCTGAATGAAAATGTTTAAGGAAGTAATTTGAACATTATTTACAAAGTTTCACTTTGAAGCTGTGCTAATATTTTATAGTTTAGTTGTATCTTATCACCTGTCTTTGTTCTTCCAGGCTTTTAAGACTAAGGATGGCTACATCGTGGTGGGAGCTGGAAATGATCGTCAGTTTGTCACTGTGTGCGAGGTGTGTTAGGCAAGAGTACAGAAATATGTAATAGTCTCCATTCTCAATAGGAAAATTAAGATGCTGATTCTTCTTTGAGCTCTCTCTCTCTTTTTTTTTTTTTTTTTTTTTTTTTTTTTTTTTTTTTTTTTTTTTTAATGGAAATAAGTGGTGAGTATAAATTCTAACCCTGCAGCTCTGGGTGATCATCTAAGGGACTGATGTGGGGTCTGTATTTTGGCCCTGAATTCAGAACACACCTGTTCTAAAACTTGTAGGTACAGAGTCCCTTTTGAGGTCTGTGCACATCTGATCAACTAAAAAACAACAACAAAAAAATGAACAACCTAACAACTTTCCAGTTTTGGAATGGTGAATGTCACATAAGTCACACTGGCACCTTTTTCAGGAAGAAATGTGATACTATTTCTCATAAAATACATGATCAAGAAGTAACAAGGCAAAGTTAGAGGATGGGTTGTTGTTCTGCCCCTTGAACCAGTACCCAAGCACATTGTCCTTTTGATGAGCATTTACCATGGCTGATCTGTGGTCACTGACAAACTTGTGGACTTAGAATAGAAATGTTACAGGACTCTGGGCTGATTTTGGAGTGGTGAAGAAATAGGATATTGAAGTACAATCTTAAAAAAAAATGTTCTAAGTAAAATGTATCAACTTTCCAAATAAAAGTAACATGCAAGATGGAATAAGTAAATTTTTGCATATAGCATTTGACAACATTTTTGAAAATGACAGTTCTAGCTATTTTGGCCACTGTGTTTTTTCTCTAGGAACTTGGATACTTAACATAAATTAATGACACTCAGGAAATTGAGCATTATTTCCCTCCATTTGTTCATGGAGAAGTATTTGTTCATGGAGAAATAGAAATATTTCACATTTCTGTGGAAGTTCACCACTAATAACTGGAATATGTAGTAAGAGGACAGGGCTCTTTTGATTCTCTTTTAGTTTGGGGTATGTATCATCACCTCGCTATGAGGAGGGGTTCCGGTTTCACTTACTTGAATTGGCTCTTAACCTCTTCAAAATTTGCTCAGTGGGTCTTCTTCATAAAGGTGTCTCACCAATACAGTCATCATTATCTTAATATGAATGAAGACTAATAGCTGAATAAGTGTCTACCTGCCAAACTCAGTTTTTTCAAAGCTCGTTAACTCATAAAGGAAATCTTTCCAGAGTGTCCCAGGACATAGCTGTAAATGTCTTTTTGGAGCTTTATCATCTAAAGTGAAGAATTGTGTGGCAAATGCTTGTCATGCTGCCATCCTTGAGTAAGAGAGAGCTGAATCTTCATCTCAGTAGGTTCTGACATCTTGATATCAGCAAGCAGGCATTAAATCTTTAGACCATGCACTTTACCTGACTTTAGGGTGCAGCTGAAAGAACTATGGTGTGCCTTGCTGCTACATATTCTCTCTGTAATCCTTAAGGAGTGAATTGAGCCCCAGAAGATGAAGCAAGATTTTAATGGTTTGTGTTACCCCACAATGTATAGGATAAATATTAAGTGAGATGAACATGAGCCCTTGTCTGCAGGCTGATTTTGTTGTTTTTTTTTTTTTTTTAATCTGTATAAATGTGTTCTGGTGTTCCCACAATTGAAAATAAGAGGTACAGAGCATGGAAAAATGATGATTTCTTATATTTCAAAGGTATTTAAAAAGCAGAAAAAATAGTTAAAGTTTTGAGTAATTGTTAGATTTCTCTATACACCAGTTACCATATTTGTTGCTTAAAAAAAAAGCTTTTTACCCTTATCGGGATATTGTAGGTATGGATTTGGGCTCTTGCATTGTCCAGAAATGAAATTATGAGGAAGTGAGTGGAATGCTGGAATGAATACCCATTAGAGATATGCTCTGTGCTAAGTCAGAGGTGATTTGCGCTTAAAACACTATGAAGAGGGGAAGCCAGTAAAGAACTTTATTACAGGAAGACCTGCAACACTCTAGTGAACTTTAGTAAATACAGAGACAACTAATTCAAACATTGGAATTACTATTAGAGAATCCTTCTGAGCTGAGTTGGTGCTGAAAATAAAGTCTGTATGGAAGTCGTTGCCCTGAAGACACATACTCTAGAGATGTAACAGCTGGCTCAAGCTGTAAACAATTGCAAACATTCTGCTTCAACTCTATCTTTTCAGGCAAGTAGAAAGAAAAATCTGGAATAATTCACTGTGATATTTTCAAAATCAATGACAACTAACTGTAGCTTGTTTGAGGACTTGGGTAATTGCAGAAAAACTTTGTAACACTGCTGGCTGAAATGCATTTCATTGTGGTCAAGTGTTACAACAGCACATCCTGACCTGTGGCTGATTTGGTCTTTTTAAGAGCACTGAGTGAGAGTCTTCAGAAGACTGAAGGTCTGTGTACAGCAAGGGAGAGTACAAACAGATTTGCTAATGTTGCAGGACAAAACACAGACAGTGTAAGCTCTGAGCAAGCATGTAGAACTTGAACAAGGCCTCAAATAAAGAACATTATTTTCATTGCAAATGTTCATAGTGAAATAAAGAAAATAACATTGGCAACATGATGCAAAAAGATGAATGGTACATTAATGAATAACTTCTCAAGTGTGCATTTGCTAGTCACAAAAAATTGAGAACATATACAGACCTGAAGCTTTACACCAGATGGACATTAAGTTAAAGCTGAAATCAGTAACATTAATTAAAACAGTGGAGTGAGCAACTCCATATGATCATTTTTCTTGTAACTCATCAGATGGAACCATAGCTTTCTGATTAATTTCTTGTTTTTTTAAGCTCACATAAGTATTTGCTATAATCTATTTTGAACAACTTTACAGGATTTTTTTTCCAAAGCAGTGATTTTTAAGTCCAAAATATCAGTATTAAAAAAAGGAAATAATTTTAAGGGGTACCAGTAGTATTGAAAAACTTCCAAATAGAAAAATTTAGCTATTTTCTAATGCTAAATTATGATATAATTTGATTTCCATAAACTAGGTTATATAAATGCAGAAGGAAAAGAAAATATGCTGTGAATTAAGTATTGATGGAAGTTGCTAGATTGATGTTTCATGTTACCTTGCAAATAACAATCTGCAGAAAAGCTTTGTATCATCACCATTGTTCTAGCATAACTAACAGATACCTTGTTTCCATGCTTAATTTTGTCACTCCAGGTGAGAATTATGTCAAAGATGACTGTCTATTTTTAATATCTTTAAATATCTGTTGAAAGAATGTCTCTTTTGCTAATGGTTTTATATCATCAACAGCAATTCACCTGTAAAGGAAGCAGTATCCTTATTCACTCTGGCAAAGTCAGGAGGCATTAAATGATTGTGGCCTTGGTCTAAACCAGTGTCAGAGGAATTAGTAGAATGTTATGTTTGAAGCAAATATCAGAGAGACTGATACCAACTTATGTATCACTTTCATGTGATAGTACAGGCATATGGATTCAAGGAGTGACTGAACATGTTAATAAAACATAAATCCATTTATGATTGCTAAATATATAGAAAACACCTTCAACTCAGAAATATCCTAATCAAAAGAGGACTGGAGCTTGGATGAATATTAAGGAAATGTTGTATGTAGTGGCCCTGTTGTTGAACACTTCTGAACCATCAGACCACAGGCAGAGATAGAATGATGAGCTATAGGAACTTCAGGTTTGAGACACTGTATTTTTTTGTAAGCCCTCTTACAAATGGACCTATTAAAAAATCTAGCATGTTTAGAGTGATTATAAGACTCATCATAAGAAAAATTGAGCTTTTGTGTGTTAGTGAGTAAAAATAAATGAAGAATATGTGACAGTCTCTTTCTTTATAAGATTCTATGCTGCCTTTTTTCTGAAGCTGATGTAATTGGTGTCTTTTTAGAAATCACATTTAATTATGTTTATATATGTTCTATAGAAAGCCATTGTGGCACAAGTCGGTAAATGATACTGATTTTCCACACAGCTGCTTTTTCTAATGAATGCCTGTACAAAATTCTAAGATTCATTCTGCATATTTAATTCCCTTTATAGTATAATACACATTGTCTTCACATGTTGTTTAAAATTCCAATGTGGCAGTTACACATCAGAGATATATTTCTCCTTTTAGAGGCTATACCACCACTTTTCTTTATTAATTCTTTTGGGAAAAAAAAAAAAACTAAAGAAGACCAATGGTGTTTCAATAGAATTTTTTTTTTTTTTCCCGAGATTACTGAAGTGGAAAGAAATAATCTTAGACATATCTTTTCTATATCTAGTGTATGAAATACAAACATATTTCTTATTCTGTAACATATAAGTTTGTTCAGGATAATCCCACAGATCTATCCATTTCCATGTTAATAACTTACTTTTTTAGTGTTCTGTGGTAAGAATTTGTCCTGGCTAATCCTGAAAGCTGTTAGCTAAGATTTGGATCTTCAGTCTGATTTCTCTCTTTTTCCTTTACTTGTTATGTAACATTAACCAGGAGGCTTTTTACAAAAAGGAGTAATATTTAATTTTTTATTTTTTATATTGAATGATTGATAAGTAGTGATTATTGGAAATCAGTGATTTTTTAAATCAGTAATTATTTTGTTAGCTATAAATATATATATATATCTGCTTGTCAAGCACATTTCTTACTTAGCTTTATTTTTACTTAGATCCTGAATTTGCCTGAAGTTAGTAAAGATTCCAGATACAAAACTAATACACTCAGAGTCCAGAACAGAAAAGAACTTATTGATATATTATCAACCCGGTAAGTTAATTAAAAGGAAAGAATCTACATTTAATCTGTTAATGCAGATAGTGATGTAAAAAAAACCCTCATCATGTGAAAATTTTATTTTACTCTTTTGAGATACTCTAGTTTTTATTAAAAGTATTGCAATAGCTTACTGTTGTTAAATAGTCTGCCTTTTGCATACAGACTATAGTGTGAACTAAAGAAGACAGACCACAGATTTAAGTTTTAAGAAGCCATTTTAACTTCTTTTTAACATTAATTTTAGTGAAACCAGTGCTTTCTACTTCCCTGGATGAATATAGCACCTGGAAAAAATGCTTGGAGCACCATTTGCTTTTGCTATGGGATTTTAAAGTTTTCAATGAGTGTTTCTGTATCCAGGAAAGTTCTACTTTCTGCTACTCCCTTACTGCTGATTCTGTATCATGGTACTCTGTGCCACAGATTCTCCCTGGGCCATTCCTTTTAAAATCGGAAGGATATGTGTTTAGTTTTCTGTTTGGGAATCATCCTACTAAATACTTAATTTTTTAAAAAGAGAAAACTCAAAAAAATTTTATTTGAAAGGTTAAAATAGCTTCATTTTCTTCCTCATTCTGTTTGAGAAGTCCTTATATCTGTGGACTGCTCTTCTGTTCAGTGGAGAGGATGATGAATTTATGTAATGAAAGAATAATCTATGTAAACCTTCACAAAGATGGTTTTGTCAGCACCTCATACTTCTGGGGACGAGCACAAGAGGTGGTTAATTATTCAAGAAAATTCTACTATCATGTTGACACTTGGCCAGTATTAGTCTTTGTCAAGAAATGTGTAACAGTTATCACTGAGGCAATTTTAGTGGGGGGGAGAGGGGGGTTAGAAGCATTAAATCAGATGTCTCCCCTTTTCATAACATTCAAGAAAAAGAGTTTCAGTAGCACATCCACACCTCCCACTCTTAACCCCACACATTTTTTGGATATTGGGAACCAGAATCATGAGTCATTAAAGAGTGTAGAGAGTTGTTTTACCTCTTCCAGTTGCACTTGTACTTTTGTCTCTGTCTTCCCTGTCCATTTTCAGATGTCCTGCCCCTGGTGAAAAAACAAAGTAACAGGTGACTTTGCAGTTTTGATTGATTATGGTGGAACTGTCCTTGATTAACTTCTGGAATGCTTCTTTTACCTTCCTATAAGAAATGGATTGTGATAGTGCAGAACAAGGCCACTCTTGCTGTAAGTTTTGAGCTCCTAAAAGGCCATAATTTATCTTCTGACCTAGGTTTGAGCTCTTACATTCTTGATGCATAATTTTAGTTTCAAAGTTGGTTCATGTTGACTTAATACTTTGACTTCATGTAGTATGGCATTTGTGTGACCTACCCTGGTACCTTATGAGAAGGCTATTTTGCCATACATCAATCAGTTACTTCATAGCTCATGGCTTCTGGTTAATTTTGGATGTTGTCATTTTTTTTCCTATGCCTGAACAAGAAGCTGAAGTTCAAGGAATAGCTGTTCTTTGAATTGCCAAAATTACAATTTGTTTTTTATCTGTAGCTATTAGTTAATCAAATTATATTATTGCTCTTCTAATTACTGCTTTATGTATTTTTTCTCATAGTTTGTGTTCTGTTTTATTATTATAATTTAGGCTGAATTTCTGCATATTATGTGCAAGTATGTAAATGTCTACTTTTGGAGTAGACATTTCTAAAGTATTCTATTATGTCATATTATTGTGAATTCGTCTGGCAATCAGTTATAAAACACAGATATAACAAACACCTTTGGTGTTCTAATGAAAGTTGAATGTGTTCCCACACACATTCCATGGTAACTTTGTTTTAATTCACTAATGCACAGTTTTTTGTAAAATTATATGTGGTTTTTTTTGAAGTTACTTAGAGAATTAAATGGATAGTTTCTCAGTGCTGAAAAATGTCAGCCCTTGAGAAATGAAGGGAAATGACAAAATAGTAATGATAGAATTTCACTGAAAAATACCTTAATTTATTCACTGATTGCTTGATGGTATTACAGCTTCCAGCACATGGAGAATATAACCCTAAGGTGCATTACTTGGACAAAACCACCTGCAGACTCAGTGTATGTGCACTGCTGTCCACCTTAAAATTAATTTGTGGAGCTATGAGCTGGATCAGCTTAGAAGAAATATTCTTAGACATAGATTTTCTCAGTCTAGCAAATGAAGTACAGTTGTGTGAAGTACAGTACTTTTGTAAAGATGAGCCACTCCTTTTTTCCCCAAACTTCTCCTGCTGCCATTTTCCGTCTATACACTCTTCCTGTTCCACTAAATACCTGTTAGTGTTTAAGCAGCATGTATAGCAGATACTTGGTACTCTGCAGTTGCTTACATATAGCACTGTTACACAGTAGATATAAGCATATTTTTAAGCCTTTGGTGCTGTTATAATCCTAATAAACCATGGTTCCACCAGAGCCTAGAGCATATTTCCATTGATCTATCTACCCTGTCCCCCTTGCCCTTATCCTTTCTGAACTGTTTCTGGAGCTATGTTTCACCTTTTCTTTTCAATTTTTTCTTATTTTTCAAAATGGACTACGTGCAATTAATTTCTAACTTCTGAGCATTCAGTAAGTGCAAAAAGGAGGATTCTTTACTTCATCATCTTAAGAAAAAGGGTTTTCCAGGCTTTGTACAGGAATAGAAGGAGGTGTTCAGACCTACTCACAGGGTCAATGACTTGCTGAAGTCTTGAGCATTTAATTCACGTGTGGAGCTGAAATTTTTGAAAGCATCTGAACTCTGAATACCAAGGAGACGCTTGATGGCTTTCATTTGCTAGAGTAAAAAATTGAGCAACTGAGAGTCTTTGGTCACAGTTTTATTCTAGATGTGTTCACAAAGGAAACATTGGGACCATTGGTCAATGTTAAGGAATGCTGGGGTTTTTTAAGAAAAAGCTCTCTCTTGGGAATTCATGACTCAAGTGACCTCTAATTTAGACTAATAATTCTACTGGCCACCTGTGGTAACCATACCAGATTTCAAGGCAATTAGGTAACCAGGGGGATTATGCAGCACTTAGAAGAAATTGACCCTTAAACAGAAGACTTTTCAGATGAGTGTGAAATGTTGTATTCATCAAAGTCAGATATACTGAAGTGAGTGAGAATACAAGATGGGGATGAATGTGGCTTCAGGCATATATGTAACTTGAAACAACAGCTCTAAAAGGTGTGAATTGCTCCATTCATTTCAGGAAGAATTTTCTCATCCTCTTTCTTCTCTGACAGAAATGAAGAGTGAAACATTCCTGTGCTTAACTATTTAATCCAGCTTGCTCGCTATACATCTCAATTCCCTCTGTAGAGCAAATAAGGAAGGATATATACGTTCACATATCCAAAGAAAATGTCAGATCTCAATAAAAATGACGGGAAGGTAAATCATTGTGGAGTGGTATGCTGCTCTCATACTGAAGCAAGAGGAGGGATTACAGAAAACAGTTCCATCTCGAGACATGGAGTATTTTTCATTTTCATAGTCTATGGGGAAATAAGTAAAATGCTGCAAGGACCGCTGATTGTTAGGATATTCACAAGGAACAAGGATATAGGCCTGTGCGACATTTTGAACTTGTTTTGCTACTGGTGATATTGTCCCTTTCCCATCTCTGGTCCTCTTTCTTCTGTGCTGTTTTTTTTCTGTCCCCATCATCTTCCCCCACTTTCTACAGTTCCTACAGGCCCCCTTCCCCCTCTTCACCTTATTTCCTCTTTCTCATCCCACATTTGCACATCTACTCTTAAAAAAAAAAAAAAAAATTTAAAAAAAAAAAAAAAAAAAAAAAAAAAGTTTTGGTGCCTTCTGTATCTTCCTGTCTATTTCCTGTCTATTTAGATTACATTTTCCCTAAATGACAAGAAAGCAGAACTCTGACCAAAGAAAATTACCTCTGCCTTCCTTTCTTGTGTATGTGCCAAGAGTCAATTTAAAATGACCCTACCTGGGTGGAGGTCAGGTTCAATGGCTACCACTGAGGCCCCTGAGACTCACAGCTCATGTGAGAACTGACAGACTACAGAGCACTCTGTTTTTTAAGTTTCCAGTGGAAACCTCTGTGAGTTAGATGTACATCTAACTCAGAAACAAAAGAACCAAGTTTTAATTGTTGCTCTGTTCCCCCTCTACCTCTACCCCTCTACCTCCCTTCCACTTTTACTTTTGCTTCCACTAGAACACAATAGTACTAGACACAATGCAGATTATTTTGTAGGTGTATATATATGCATGCATATGTCGAGACACACATATATAGAGTGCACATGAAATTTGAGATGCATCTGTGCAAAAGCTAGTATAATACGAGTTTTAAAAGAAGTCGCTTTGAGAAAGGGGTCTTAATCTGTTGACCTTCTTCTTCAAATTGCTCCAGAATTTGAATATTAATCCTACATGCAACTCTGTAATGTAGAAACATTTTAAGACAGGGCATCTAAATGTGTGTTTCAAGGTAGTTTGTGAAATTAACCTGTAAATGGTACAGAGTGTTTGGGGATGTATGAGTGTAGGTGAAGGGTGAGTAGCAGACATGCCCTCAGCCTTTAAATTGAAGCAGTTTCACGTAAAGAAGAACGCATAAATTCAGCATGATTAGTGCTCCTGCAGCTCTAACTAAATTATTGTAGACTCAGAATTGCTAGGGCTGGAAATTATTCAGAGTGGAACTTCTATTCCTAGCACTCACATTTTAAACCCCTCATTCTTGACTGTACAGTACAGCTGCATGCTGCGTATAAAAGTGCGAGGGGAAAAGGAATGAGCAGGAAGGAAACACAGAGAAACTCGAGCCTCCGTTAATAGTCGTTGCTAAATAGTTTCCACCTAGTAACATAAGAGGAGAGCAACTAAATGGGAAAGAGTATTGCAAGATGTTTAATTTGCCTGATGAGAAGCATTGTTAAATTCACACTTATTGAGACACACCCAGTCTTTGTAAATCTCCTTCCCTATCCCCACCATTTCCTTTTCTAAACCAAGAGCCTTGCTGACTGAAGTCACTGTTGATAACATTACAGGAATGAGTGTCTGGTTGTTTACAGCTTCAGCAAGACAGGTGTTTGAAAAACAATTGACTTCAGTGTGGCACAGCTGGTAAGGCTTACTTTCCCCAGTCACCTACCTCACTCATAGAGGGTTGAGCTGTGTAGACATTAGCTACCAAATTGCCATGTTTTGCTTTACAATGCTATATTTTGAATTGTTATTTTATGTTAACTTCTGCGTATACAAATGAGGGAGACGCAAAATTTTTGGACTGGGTAAGTTAATGTGTATTTTCTGTGTTCTTTTCTAACTGTTAAATAAACTTCTAAGATTTTCATATGCGTGTGAAGTTCAAGATCCTTTCTGAAAAAAAAACTTGCCCTCTCCTTTCTGATGACTTACATTTCTAACTTGAGGCTGCTGAAATCAAGGATTTTAAATGAACTTTTTGACTTGACCCTTATTAGCTCTTTAATCCCCTCGAGTTAAAAGAAAACCAGCAACAAAATCAATGCAACTTTTTGTCCTTCCCAATGTGCTTTTACTGATGTGTGCATACCTAGCTGATTTTCAGTTAATTTGCACTTCTTTTGTCATAACTATAAAAGTTATGGTCCTTTTTTTGTATTTGGGTAAAACAGAGGAAGGTTGGAGAAAAGTAGTATGTTTCTAAAGTGCATAGCTTAATGTTATCTGACTAGAAAAATTACATCCTGGATTAACTACTCAGTAGCCATAAGAAAGACATTTTACAAGATAGATGTGTTTCCCTCTGTCTGGTATGCCATGCCTTAAAAATCATACATGGATTTAAAGCAGCATACAAATCTCAATAGTGGAACAAGAACGTCCAATAATCTCCGGCACAAATTTTGTGCATAGAGGTGAAGGTTTATTAATAGTTCTATAAAGCTGGTAACAAGATTTATAGTATGCAGAAATATAGAATTTTCACGGTGGATTTGTGGTACCTGCAAATCTCTGGACAGTATTTTATGTAGCTACCACTTATAATCAACTGTATGTGACACCTTTTAAAGCAGTTGAAATATCTCTCAGCAAAACCTGTCAGTACAATCATGTTGATCCCAAATATTTTAATATTTAGTCTGTTGTGGTTTTCCCAGTGATTTACCAGTAACAGGACAGTAGACTCTAACAGAGTCACTAACATTTACAGACTATTGAGTGAATACTGCAGTACTCACTTTAAAAACACTAATTCTATATTTGCTGTGGACTAAAGGGTAATGATCAGTTCTTTGAATTTTCCAAACTAATATTTTCTAGGACTTCTGTTTTGTATTGTGTCTTCCATAGATGCTACTGTAAGAAACTGTACCAACTCTCCTACTCATTTAACTACGATTAAAGAGGTGTTTGGTAGTGAAGAGAGAAAATATTTTAGGTATTTGGGAGCGAAGAGACTGTTGATAGAACAAAATGAAACAATAACTGTGATGCAGATTTGTCTTGTGCTAGAAAACACAGGAACGCTATTTAGCAAGAACAGAGGAGCTTTTTGTAATTGACCATGTGTAAAAAGCTCTTACGAATCCTAGAGGTTGCTGTTATATCTATTTGGTAGCTGTCCAAATTACTTCTCTAAATTAATTGCCATAAGTTTCCTATAGAAAATAGCAGTATTTTGCTTCAGTAGTTCTTCTAAACTTTGTGTGGAATTGGATGGTTTTATCCATTAGAGAAACATGCTTGCCCTTCCCATAGGATGTAGCAAGGATTGAAGGTTTCCTAGGAAACATAGAAAATGGAATACACACAAAGTGGATTCTAGCTTTTTAAGTCTTTGTTTCATTGGAAGACAGAATATTCCTAAAAAAAAAGGAAACATGTTTTACTTTAATAATTATCAGGATGAGAAACCTGGAAACACACCCAAGCACTGTTAAAATACACAAACTCATTAATGCCATTTCATCTAACTTGCACAAGTCAAGCAGACATTCTTTTTTCAGTTTTACATGTAAAGGTCCATTTCTTACCTTTTTTTTTTTTTTTTTTTTTTTTTTTTTTTTTTTTTTTAATTAGGCCTTGTTAGAAAGCAGAAGGCAATATAGATCCTGCTTTTTGAGATGCAAAACTACACTTTTAGTTTATGTAAGAAAACAAGGCGTAAAACTTTTTTTTCTTTTGGAAGTTTTTTCTTATTTTATGCTGTAATTTTTTTGATGAATTTGCTGAGTGTATAGTTTAAATTTAGATGTTTTCATTTAATGATGCCTGCTAGATTTACTCATTGAAGAAAAATATATCTAATTGGATTTCTTCCAATTTCAATTATTTCAGCTTATACCACACTTAAATATTCTTAAGATATTTCAAAGGAAGAAATGTGTTTAATGTTAAATGTTCTGGAATTTGATGCCTCATTTCAATACTCCAGTATCTTCGTGAGTGCTGTGTAATTCAGTGCAAAGGAGGCTTGAAGTATTGCTTAAAATACAAATAAGACATCATGGAGACTTTGACCTCTTCAGGAAGTAAGCCTCAGTTCAGACTTTTTAGTAAATGCCCTAGCAATGGGTTTGTTCTTCATTGGGATACATATCCTTCCTTTCTCAGAGGTGCTGTCCGAAAGAGCCTGAATTTGAGCTTAATGCCACAAAGTAGTACAGTAAAAAGCAAATTCTTTTGGACTTCTAAAATACCGTTAGTAATTGCAGAAAGCTAAGTTACAGGTTTAAAACATTTCAGCAAATAAATCGCAGGTAATCACAGGCATTTATGGAATTATATATATATATCAGATGGAATATTTTAAAGGAAAAAGGACCCATCTGCCAATATATGAAGCTGTAATGTGAGCAGTGTTGAGCTCTCCTGCAGTCACTGAATATCTCTGAGGTAAAGATCTTCTTGCATGTGTCATGTTTTAGAGTTTGGATGCTCTACAGTCTTGGACTTTTTTTTCCCCTACTAGCTCAGTTTTGGAAGATGGACAATTGTTTAGCCTTGTATGTGTTTCCATCGCAGTGATTTTATTTATGTATGTGTATGTATAAAGAAAGTCAATAGTTTCTTTTTCTTAACTGAAAAAATATGTGAAGTAGGAGATTTATTAAAAACAATGAAAAAACATAGGGATGCATTTTAAAATGTGTTAAGAGAAAAAGGATTGGCTAGACCTTCTAAATTCCTGATGACAGAGATTTAATTTTCAGGAGAGAATGTTAATCTTCTACTTCTTCTAAGTTTTTGCTGAGGGTCTTTGCTTGTTATTTTGGAGTGCTGACATGTTGTTAATGGATACTTAGCAACCTAAACATCAGTCCTTCACTTTAAGTAAAGGTTATGGTATTTATCTTGTTGGAACCCTGGAGGCTGAAAATTTCAGGCTTTCTGTGTTAAAAGGTGCTGACATTCAAGCAAGCACCACATTTGACTTGAGGCCTTGGAACAGGCTCTCCAGATTGAGTGATAGCATGGGGGTTGTGTGTGTGTAGTTTGAATAGTACTGCATGATCTCAGGGTGAAAAACTTAGATTTAAGATTTTGGTATATAGTAATACATATGAGTCTAGATTGAGGAATTTGGGTACTGTCTAAGCCCTTCTTCTTCATGGGTTTGGGTGGTTTTCTGTAACTGGGTGAGAAAAGTCCCCATTGCAGGCCTTGGGTGGTCATTATTGGGTCAAAATTGTAAATAATATAGGCATCACCTTGTTATTGGGTAATTATCGCTTAAATAACTTTGGAAAGAGTTAGAAGCTCTCCATTTTACCTCATTTCTCTAACTTGCTAGTTAAAGCTCACAGCTCCCGAGTCTGTAAATAGATAAGAAATAATAAACATCCAAATCTGAACTTGAAACCCACGTTTCCCGTTTATTATTCATCCCGACCTTGGCAAGGAAAAAAGGAAGCCATAACCTTCACATTATTTGTCTAAGTATTATCACAAATTATACTTAGTTGGGGGAATAATAGAAATAATACATACAGGTTGGTAAGAAAAAAGGGAAAATTGAAGTTTGTGCAGCTGACATCAGAGGTAAAAATTAACTTTTTTTATCCATGCTTTATCTTTTATCAGATTTTGAAACAGTATTTCTGCCTTAATGATGTACTGCAAATGTTTCAATATATAAAACACAGTTGAATGACCAAAATAGTTGCATACTGTTGCTCTCAGAATCTGAATACTAGACCTTTATTGGCAGTGGTTGGTTTTTGTTTTAAAGTTTGCTTAACAATATGCTCTCAACAGCCTCTCTTTTACACAAATAAGGAAACTATTCTACATCAGAGTTAGATACAGAGTTTCAATTTCAAGAGGAAATGCTGTGTGTGTCCCTTGAGGATAATAGACAATCTCTTCTTTTCTACGAAATTGTGTTGTTTGGTTTTTGGTTTTTTCCCGTTATGTAGTAAGGAAAAACCTAAGCACAAACTAAAATAGTAAAAATTCATATAGAATCATGGAAATTTTGCTTAACATTTACATAGGCTCTGCAACATACATGTACAACTCCACTATATATTGAGTCAGTCACAATGGTGTAACTGAAGAAGAATATATGTCTTGAAAATTATTCAGATTTACCACAACATTGGGAACTAGATATAGATTATAGACACTCCCATTGAAAAGACTTCATTTTTAGGCTATCCTTTAAATGCAAAAGTTGTGGGTTTTTAGATGCAGGAAGATATTTATATACTCCTTCTCAAAAAGAAGTAGAGGAACATAACATAGCAGGACTTAGAGATCAATTGAATGTGATTACATACGTTGAGAATTACAATAATTTCAGCGCCAGTGGTTATGAAGTTTCAGTGGTCTGTTATGAAGTTGAGTCCAAGATTCCTCTTGCAGCTGTCCTGTCTTGTTAGAAATGAGAGAGTAGAAGTTGAAGTGTCAAAAAGTAGTAGCTGAGAAAAACTTTCCATTTATAACAAGGGATTTAGTGGGCCATGAAATATGAAGCATATCTGTTGCTAGCAGGGAACAGCATAGTTTTATATAAACAGCATCTGTAACTGAAGGGAAAATAGTTTTGCATCTGAGTCTTATTTACATTGTGCAGTAGTTTGAGCCCCAATCCTTAATAATAGAAGACTATGAATAACAAGAATATACAGATTATGAGAACTGTTGTTGAATGGAGAGTACTGAAGGAACATACAAATTGAATTTTAGACTAAAATAATAGTTTCTTAATAGCTCCAATCACTGAGGAAGGAAGGTTATCGCCTCTCTAGAATTACCTTTTCCCCCAGTTTCCTGCAATGTACCTGGTTCTTGGTGTGGTTGCAAGAGAGTACTAAATTGGATAGACCCTGTTTGGGTCCAAGAGCAGCACTATCTTTATGGCTAACTGCATCTTTACCATGAAACTACTTTAATATTCAATGTACGTATAATTAGACCGTGCAATATTCTTATATATGTTTTATTTAGAAGCTATGCTGCATTATGCTTCATTGCTTCATTTTTTAATATATATATATATATATATGTGTATATAGTATAATATATTTTGCACCCTTAAGGCCTTTTATTTTGATTCTTTTTTTTTCTTTTTTTTTGGTTGCTCCTTCCATTTCTTCTAGAATTGTTCATTGACTTCAGGAATAGAGCTTCTAGCTCTGAGAAAGTGCCATCCATAGTTTGTGCTAGAAGTAAAGCTGAATGTTACTGACATTGTTCCAAATTACCCTTAAGGAACAGCAAACTGGTAGCTATAGAATGCCAGTTACTGAGTGGTTTTTTTTTAAGGTTTTTATTAATTTCATTTTTTTAGGTCTTTAAATTACATCTAATTTCTTTTTGATGTTGGGTATATCATGAACTCAGTCTTTAATTTCTAATAAGCTGGTAGACCTCTGTGGTATTTATCTGCCTGAAATTTAAAATACTATCTCCCAGTAAGTTCACCTTTTATTCCGGATTCCAGATAACTGCAGAAAATAGCATCTCTCAGTGACTGGTATTATTTCTATGGTGTTTTCTTCATGTATGCAATTTTACTAGGCAGATGAGGAAAGAAAATCTATCTAACAAAATGGGGGAAATAGAGTGATGTTACTAGTTATGAAACTGAATGTGTTAGAAATAAAATGAGCTTTCTGCATGTGATACAAAGACCTGGAGCAATGTGTTCACCAGCATACAGGCACTGTGTATATGCACTGAACTGGGTGTCCCTAGGATAGGTTGTACAACAAATATATACGTGACTAGTCTTGTTATCAGACCTAAAAATGTGGTTTTTAATCCAGGTGCATGTTTTTTATGGTGCTTTACATCAGCTTTTAATGAGTAGTATTGTATGGTACTTGCGCTCTATCTTTTTGTTGTTAAATACATACATAATGGGAAACAAATGTGAAGCGCATTAGTATAATTAAGGAAGGGAGGAAACCCACTGATCCTTATTTAAAACTTATTATTAATTTAGCTTTATATCATTTCTGCATTGCTTCGGATGATCAGATGGAAATAGAAGTCACTTTAGAGATGTTTTTTCCCCTGTGTCTTTGGGTTTTGCATTTCTGAAGAACATAGGTAGTACATTTTTGTTATTTTATTCACTGACTGGGAGAAATCAGTGGAGAGGAGTATGGAAGCAATGTGAGAAGAAGGAGACATGATATACGTTCCTTGGAATCTGAAAGTAGAGTGTTGAAACCACATTCATTCTTATTTGCCCTTAGGTTTTCAGAAAAAGCGACGATCGAGTGGTTGCAGCTCTTTGAAGGGAGTGGGGTTCCATATGGCCCAATCAACAACATGCAGCAAGTGTTCTCAGATCCTCAGGTTGGTCCTTACCAAGTCTCTTCTGTACGTTATTACAGGTGTTTTATGAATGCTGAGTAATGATCACTCCTCGTGCCACTCAGACCTGATTTTGGCTACTTTAAAATGGGATTTGAGAGGTTTACGATGGATTGAGTTTTAGCCAATAGTATGTCATATAAAGAAATAAATGCAAATCCTTAAATGAATTTTATGCTTGGGAACTCAGATTTTGTCACAACAAATTAAACCATAAGTATTCCGTGTCTATATTTCAAATTTGGCTGGTAAAACAGAGAAAGAAAACCCAATATAGTATGTAATTGTGTTTTATCACAAAAATGTGCATAAAAGCACCTTTTTTGGGGCCCCAAAAGAACTAATTTTCTGTATGGAGTATGGATAACCTAAATCAATTCTGTTTGAAAAGCGTGGGCAACATTTTGACTGGAAAAAAAAAGGAAGCACAAAATCCATATAAAGAATGAATCTTACCCTTTCCTTGGTGTGTTGGTTTCAGTAGCTGAAAACAGTTAATCTATGTATCTCTTTCAAATGTTAAATATTACACCAGATTACACTTATGTTTAATTATAACCAATATATTTATATTTTTGTATCTGTAAAGTTTTATTATCTTCACATTCCCTGATGCCTCCCGTGCTTTTTTACTCTCTGGTTTTGGATAGGTTTAAGGGCCCAAGATAAACTGAGTTATACTGTTGTGAGTACTGTAACTGAGTATTTTATGGCTATTCTAGTGTGTGATGAATCTCCTCTAAGTTGATTTTTACTAAAGAGAATCACAAGATAAAATGGTTGATCATTGACTGTTTTGTTTTTTTCTTCTGATTTTGTACATGTCCATGTCTGCTCTCAGAAGTGTGTGTTGTGACCCTGATTGTAGCATTGGGAAAATAAGAGCAGGCAAAGCAATCCCTTCATAAAAGAATATGTTTATAATAAATATGTTTATTATAAATATTATTATATTATAGAGGCATAAAATAATATTTGTTAGGTGACTGCAGGGAAAGAACTTTTTTTTATTAAATAAATATGCTCTTTCTCGTTAAAATGATATAGTCTCATGCCTTAAAGTATACATGGGCCAAATTTTTCACTTCATAACTTTCACAGGGATTAAGGTTGGGCTTTGAAGAACATACAGCAAGAGTATTTTACTCAGACTTGGCTCTACTTGGGGCAACATTGGAAAAATATTGTGTGCTTTTTTTTTTTGATGCTGTGAATTTTAAGAAGTTGAGTCTACTCTGAAAGGGACTGTTTTTAAAACATCATATGTCATGGGCTATTACCTCCCAAATTGGAAAGAGGTTATCTTGGCTACCTTGCTTTTGTTAGAATTCACCTATATAATATTTTCACATATATATTATTATAATTATATATGTTATTTTAATATATATGTCAGGTTATTACTTGACTTAGTTATCCTATCTATAAAAGGTTTCATGGTGCTTTACAGTTAGATATGGCATGTTTTTTGAAATATTTTCCTGTAAAGGGGCATGTTAATCTCTTCCTCATGAAACTGCTTTAAAGCCTTCTTTTCTACACTCTTCTCTGAAATATGTGGCACCTGAACATTACTGTTGGAAATTTAATGCCAATATTTGTGCATAGCTGCATGTTATACATTTATTTCATATTTCATTTCTAAAAGAAGCATTTTCTCACAGGTATTTTCAGGTCAAAGAAAGCAGGGGAAAAAAAAAATGACTGACATTGTCTGACTGGGGAAGAAGTTTATCGCCTGAGAGACTGTAATTTAGGTATCCTCTGCACTGTGAAATCCCAGATGTAGTAGGAGAAACCAGCAGCCACCAACAAGAACAGAGAGTAATTGCAGCAAGATTTTTCACAGAATCATGAAATATTTTGAGTTGGAAAGGACCTTTGCAAGGTCATCCACTCCAACAACCCTGCAATCTGCAGGGGCATCTTCTACAAGATCAGGTTTCTCAGAAGCCCCATCCAGCCTGATCTTGAATATTTTCAGGGATGGGGCATTTACCACCTGTCTGGGCAGCCTGTTCCAGTGTTTTCTGACCATCATTGAAAAAAACCTTAAATATAGCTAATCTAAATTGACCTTTTTTCAGTTTAGAATCATTAACCCTTCTCCTATCACAGCAGATCCTGCTAAAAATTCTTATTTACTATTTACTTAATTTACTTATTTACTTTACTTTACTTATTTACTTATTTACTAAAAATTCTTATTTACTTTAATACCTTTTAAGTACTGAAAGGCCACAATAGGGATTCTCTAGAACCTTCTCTTTTCCAGGATGAAGATTCCTAGTTCTCTCAGCCTTTCCTCATTGCAGAGGTGCTCCATCCAGCCCTCTGATCATCTTCACTGCACTCTTCTGGACTCCTCCAACTTGCTCCTTCCTGTACTGTAGGCATTGTGCAGAGCTAGACACGATACTCCAGGTGGGATCTTATGAGAGCACAGTAGAAGGGAAGGATGTCTCTCTTGTCGGGCTGGTCACATGTTCTTTGACACATTTTGCTTTCTGGAATGCAAGCAAACATTTCTGGCTCATGTCCAAGCTCTCATCTACCAACTCCCTGTATTTGTTCTCAGCAGGGCTGCTCTCAATCTTCTCATGCTCCAGTGCATATTGATCCTGAGGGTTGCCTTGACCCAGGTGTAGAACTTTGGACTTGGCTTTGTTGAATTTCGTGATTTTCCCATGGGCTCACTTCTCAAGCATATGTGAGTCCCTGTGGATGGCACTCCATCCTTCAGGTGTGTCAACTGCACCACTCAGCCTGGTGTCAACTGCAAACTTACTGAGGGTGCCCTTGGTCCCTTTGTCTGTCAATGATGAAGACATTAAATAGCACTGGTCCCAGTAAGCTCCCCTGCAGGACACCACTTGTCACCAAATCATGTCTCACTGAGACATTGACCAACATCCTCTGGATGTGACTATCCAACCAATTCTTTATCCACCTATTCATCAATCCACCCATTTTCTTATGTGTAAATCTGAACCCAGATTTTCATCAAGTATGAAAACTTTGCAATAATTCTTCCCAGTGCTCTCAATATAATGTGGTTTTCTCAGACTCAGTTTAGATCAGAAAATACAGTTCTAAGAAAGATGTCACTCAACTTGCGTATGATAACCATGCATACTGATACTGTATGACATGTTAAACTCTTTAATTTTACATAACACTGTTTGATCATAGCACAGTTATCTGCTTCTCAGTGCCATTTGCTTTCAACCATTGTGAAGAGTCTAGAAAAACATCAAACCCAGTGATAGTTCCATTTAGCTCAACTCTTATCTAATTCTAATACATAATACACAGGCTTTGCTAACATCTTCCATATTGTACCATCAATCAGGATTGGATCTAAGCATTTTATTTACTTCATTTATTGTGATTGTCTTGCTCTTTGATCTTTGGATTTTATGTCCATAATGCAAACACCTTTCATTATAAGTGTAATCTTGCACTGTTAGTGACCAAGATGCACTGCATGGATATCAGCTCAGCTGTCAGTGCTCTAGGGTGCTCTAGGTTGGTATCAGATGAAGACAGAAATCCCAGGAGGGAGCTGGAATAATGCAAGGGATGGCTAGAAGCATCTGTGAGGAAGTAGGTGGAAAGACAACTACAGGAGATGATTGAAATAGTCAAATGGAACTCAATTGGCTACAGGCAGGTTGTGTTTTCAAATTTTATTTTAACTAAAAGGACCACAGAGCTCTGAAGGCTGGGAGTGGCTTATATAACCCCTTCTATAAACTGAGATAAAACAACATATTTTTTGATCCCAGGACACTTCGCTAATATCATTAACAGCTTCAGCCGTACTCCAAGTGAGCTGCCAAAAAACAGGAAATTTCTTACTAAGCTGGAGTGCCAGGTGATACTGTTTTTCCATGAATGGAGTGAAATGTCCACTTTTCCCACTGATTATAATCTCTTATTCATTTGTGAAGTTAAAATGAATACCACAGGCATTTTTACTGGTAAGTCAATCAGTCTGTGGAGAGATGTATGCGTGTATTTGTGCATATATGGATAAAACGGCTGAGAGAAAAAGGAGATTGACTAGTTAAGGGAACAAATTTCTTAAAAATGTGAGGGAGAAAGGAATGTTTGTGAAAGTTCTTACAAATGCTTAATAGAACAGTATAGACTACATTAATGAAAATTTATATAGTGAAACTTTTTAAAACTATTTTTAAAAAAATGTGCTCTTTTAACCAGGCCAAGATAGTGCAAACATTAAAAGAATTCTTAAAACATTTAAAAATCTTACGAGTGACCTCAGTATGGTCCCATTTAACATACCCTGGGGAATATGTGTATGAAATACAATGTGGTTTGAAGCTTTCCAAACAAAACAAGCTTAAAAGAGAATACCATTTTTAATAGAAACTACTCAAATTCTCCCAAAAGATAAAACAAAAACAGGTACGCACTGTACTGCAGCTAAGTATGCAAGAACAAAGATTTTTGCTGGTTAAGTGAGGCGACTGAAGTTTTTTTCTTTTTTTAGAACATTGCCTTTCCCGTTTTTGCACTGTAGTTTCTTTCAACATTCTTTTATACAGTGTTCTTACTTTAGTTAAATAGCTGGTATACATGGGAAGCAACAAAACAACCCAGAAAAATGGGCAGTTTAATAAATTATAATCTGGTGTTTTACTATATTAAATCCATTCATATTGATGAGTTTTACTATATGAATGTTGTCAGCTGAAAATAAAACAAAAACCATGCAGTGGCACTTCCCCTGTGCCCCCCCAACAGTTACAATCATACCACACAAGTTGAGTACATCAGGTGTAAGACATCATCCTGATGCATCACTTCTGAGAAATACGGGGAGGGAAATATCGGAGCTGAAATATCACAGCTGGCCCTGATTTCAGCTCCTGCCAAACACCTGCAGACTCTAAAAGGATACCATAACAAAACTCCACCCTGTGGCAAGAGGCCATCCCTTAACAACCCTTCCCTGACTTTGCATCACTATAAAAATTAATTTCACATTTTTTACTGAAACCTTAGTCTTCCTGTCCCAGAAGGCCATTACAGTTTCTTTAGCCATTTCTCTGATTATCTTCAGAAAAATAAGTCACAGTAAATTGAATATTGAAATATCTGATAGCTGCCAATTATTTGATGTTTTAAATTTATTATTTGTGGAAACTTATGAAGATGGTAGCTTTTTTTTTTTTTTTTCATAAACCTTCTTATTTTGCTTCTTATTTTGGAAGTCATTTCGTATTCATCCTGGCAAAAAATTTCCTAGCATCTGGTAAAAGCTTACACATATAAGCCAGCAAAAGTTATAAAATGCAGGGTGTTTTTGCTTTGGTGGTGGTTTTTTGTTGTGTTCTTAATTTTTTTAAAATAATTTGTGGGTTTTGGTGCTGGTTTGGGTTTGATTTTGGTTGGAGGTTATTTTGTTTGCTTTTTTTTCTTTATTTATATGACCATGTTGTAATTGTTATTCTTTGTTGAAATACACTTTTGTGGTGTATCGAGGGCTGTCCCAAGGCAAATGAAATTATATTCATGTTCATAATACTATAGGGAGGTTTTTTACATGTAGAAGTTTCTGCAACTGAAAGAAGCTGATTGAAGGCCTGAGGTAATATGATATGTCTGGAAGTAATTCATAACAGACAAGAGAGAGGAATCAAACTTTGCATGTGTCTATTAAATAAATACTAAAACTGGTTGGAAATCTTACTATGGAATGTTTTTACATTTAAAAATTCCAATTCATTGAAAGTGAAACAACTGGATGAACACATCTAAAATTAAACTGTACGTTGAATCAGAAATTCTGCCATATTCCTGCCTCTCTTGCTAAGTTGAAAACATATACTGCCTGGCTTTGGTGTTTCAAGACAGACAAATTTTTATTTCAATTTTTAAATTCTGTGCAGTGAAAAACACCACACCACCAGCCATACGCAAGCCTTTAATTTTGTCAAGAGTAGCTCTCTAATACTAAATTACAAATGTTTTCAAGCTTTTGGCCTGTGGGAATTTTTTAAAAGCAGATTCTGTTCTAAAGGGGAATGGATTAAGAAATGGAACCTTATTTCAAAGAAGTTAAATGGAAAATCCAATTCCAGTACTGTTTGTAGTGTGTGATTTTCACATATACACAATTATGCAGTATATATGTAGATGAGAGAGTTCTATATCCAGATGTTGTAGGAAAGTTTCAAAATGAAGCAGCACTTGTATTTTGGTATGAGGAATATTGTAATAGGATGTGTGTTTTAAATTTTGGCTGTAGTGAAATCTGTTCCATGATGTGCCATATCTGTGCATGGCCTGCCTCTGTTACAATGACTTGTGGAGGGCTTATAATGGAGAAATCTTGAAAAAAAACTGTATGTTTACATTAATGACAGGATTTTGTCTGTAGACACATTTAATATACAACTATTGTCTAGATAAGAAAAGTAATATTAAAGGAGTAGCTCAACAATTCCTATAATGAGGTTTTGTTTTTACTTGCCTTTAGCTTTATGGAATTTCCAGTGCTGGTTGTCTACTTAAATCTCAAGTACATTGGAAACATTTCTGGTAAAATGACCTACTCATGGGAGATAAAAAGTTTTCAGAAATAAGTTTTTTTTTTTACCATATCAACATATTCTGACCACTAGGTTTTGCCTGGGAGCTCTTCGGCTCCATTTTAGAGAATTAGTTCTTTTTCCAAGGGACTTGAGCAGAAAGTTAAAGGCAGTGTCACAGAGATGCTCTTTTCCATTCCCTGTTTTAAAGGTTAGTGGAAAGAAGCTGCCTATTAGTAAGGAGGACAGGAGTCCTGCACAGTGCATGCTTTCACCTGTTGCTCATGTTCCCCAAGTCCTTTATGAATTATGTGAGCCTTAAGGTGCCAGTTTGGCTTGAGACCTAGATAAGAAATTGTCTAACTACATTAGTTCAAATGTTTAGGGTTTTTCCATGCTTGAATTTTGATTTCTAGAATGCTACAGTAAATAAGAATGACACCAACATGAGAGCTCACCACCAACTTGACTGTAGAACCTCTAATTCATACACATTGTGATATTTTTAAAACAGGTAATTTCTTTCTGCTGTACCATCTTCCTGAAGCATTCAGGATAGACTTAACTGATCATTAGAAGGGCATTTAGTCTGCCTTCTGAACCAGGTTGTTGTCTGTCAAATTCTTAATTCATTTGATTCAGTGTATAAAAAGAAGTGAAAGAGGTAAGAAGTTGCAGGAATATAGCTTCCTTTTTATGAAGTTGAATTCCAGACAGGAATCTTTTCCTGCATCTGCCACACAGTTCCCACATGGTTTTGGAGAAGTCACTTCAATCAAAGTATTAAAAGTAATTTCATGTGTATGTCTCATGTTTTGAGTACCTACCTTGTGATGTCACATTCAAAATATGTAGCAGTGCTGAGTCCTCATGGATGAAAATGGACCTGTTTAAAGTATTATTGGAGCACCTGAAAAATGTGATGTTGTTTAAATAGCTGAAAAACCTAACATAGTGGGTTTATTCTTAATTTTCTCTGTTTTGGCTTCTTAGCCATGAAGTTGGAACTCTGAGAAGTGTTGTAAAGACTCAGTAGTCGTGCTTCTGTGAGGTATAACTTCTGATGTTAGAGCACTGGAGAAGTTGGGAAATTAAATCTTTTATCATATGATTTAACTGAGGTATATTAAAATAAGACCTTCTGAGAAATAATACCACTTTTGAACATCTTTACTGAATGATGGAAGAGCCTGACAGGAAATAAGTTGAGCATGCACTTAGATTGTATTGCATTTTCTTTGTGCAGGCAAGCAAATGATGCTTAGGAGCAACAATTTTTCAGTGTCCTTTTAAGTGTGTATATATACCAATGGTATGTCTTTAGCTAATACTATTTTCACTGTGAAAAACATAATCTAAGTATTTGTGGGTTATGAAGAATATTAAGTTCTCAAAAAAGAGATCCATTCTCATAAAATACTCAGTTGTGTTTAAAAATTACACTGCAGTCATGGCTGTTCAAGTATATGAAGAGTCGACTAACTTTTCTGGGTATTTCCTTCTAGAATCACATGTGTCAAAAAACTATGCCTAGGTATAGAGCAAAGATCCTGGTTTTGAAACCTCTCAGTCTTTGTTAGGCTTCACTGTTAGGAGTCTATAATACATGTCCCTTGTGCCCCTAACTCTTGGATTAGTTTCTGTACTTGCAGGAGTTACACATTGGTTCTTCATTCTTGCAGCTCATCAAAGTGGCATCAGTTGGTTTCAAAGAATTTGTATTTGGCATCTCATCCTACCAGAGTATGCTCAGGGTAAGGCCATCAGACATTGATCTACTGAGCTAGATGATGTGTAAGTTCTGAGATATTCCCTACAGAGTGGGAGCCCAGCCCTCATTTTTGTTTGTATGAACTGTGTAACTGTGCGGTCAAAACAGAGTTTTTAGTTAACCCACATGTTGCCTTTATGAGCCATTTGATGAGTGTTAAGACTCTAACTTGTATGGGAAAGAAAGGAATACAAGTATATGTCTATCTCATCAAGTCTCTCAGCCTGAAGTGAGTTTATTTGCTGAAGTAATTGATTCTTTAGAAGTTGATTTTACTTTTTATTTAATCTGAGCATTCACTGAATCATCATCACAAAGTAATAGTGAGTTTAAATAGGCATTCTTTGCTTTTCCCACAGTATGGAAATTGTGAGACTATCTGTGACTATTGGTTGCCTGACTTGAACCAAATAAATGTATAAAATTAAGTAAGAAAACATGGTTTGCTTTAAGATATTTTCCTTAAGTAGATGTGACCTCATTTGCTAAGCAAATTTTTAAGTACAGTCAATAACACTGTGATTTTAGATTAAATTTTAGACATGCTTCAGTATAACTTCCTTGAACAAAGGGTTGCCTTTAATGTTTCTTATAATTTTTTTTTCCAAATAAATGCAGTAAGTTCTCTTGGTGTTCATTTGAACATAGCCTGGAGATTTTTTTTGTCTCTCTCAGAGACCATAAGGGCTAGATTTGGTCTTTATTACTTATATTGATTACAAACTAATCCATTTATAAGTAGCGTGGTGAAGCTTTGTAGTTTGAGTTAAATTTTGTAGGCATGAAAATACTAAAGATATTCTGGAGAACACATATTCAGAATCTCAAATGATTGTAGCTATGGATGATGATACAGGTATTCGAGCAAGGAACAAAATAAAATGGAAAATCCAATGACAACAACAGAAACTGTGCTAAAACTGTGCAAATCAGGCTTTACTTATAATTTGGTCTTCGGGTGCTTTACGTGAGTGCTCAACTTGATTTTAAAATCTTAGTTCAAACCATGACCCTGGCCTGTCATCCTTTACAAGGATGACAAATTACAAGATTTCCTGCACTTGTTAGCCTAAGTTCATCTTGGAGTCCCCCTCACTGCTTAAAAAAAAGGTGATATTTTCAGATGAGATGCTGACATATTTATTTTACACTGTAGTTATGCAATAACATTTAAAGAAAATGTACTGTTTTAGTTTTATGCCTCTTGCTAACAAGGAGAAATATCTGAGCCATGAGAAGACCAGTGTGTGGGCTGACTAGGAGTGGGTATTTGAAGATACAGATTTCCAACCACCACAAAAAGGCATTAATTAGTCAGGTAAGCTTTCTCTGTCATTGGCATTTTCTATCTCATCTCTGAGTGGTTTCATGTAGGTTTCTATTATGATTCGAGTAGACAGTTTTTGAAGAAGCAGGAAGTGTTTCCTCACTCTCCATGGCCAGTGAGGCCAGGAACATAACCGTTGTATTAAATTGATTCTAGGTTTAAAACTGCCTCTATAGCATTCAGATGTCAACACTAAGAGCAGCCAGCCACATGCTGAAATTTTCTTCACACTATTTCAGTTGGCTAGTTAGCAGCCATAGCATTTAATTATAAACATTTAAATCAAAAATTATGTGATTTTGTAGTGTATGTTTTAAGTGTAAAACTTCTGTGGAATTGCATATAAGTCTTGATTAATATTGTTGATCTGGGATGTTCTTCAGAACTTTTTTTAAGTCCTGAAAAACAATCTAGATTAATTGTTAGTTGAAAAACTCTAAACAACAAAACCCCAGATTTTGGTCAGATTTACAGAACTTTGGGAAGACTCAGCTGAATTTTAATTGTTTAGGATGAGACCTGAAACTCCTCATAGCTCACAGAATTAGAAAATAAAAATGAAATTACATGAAAGGTCACTGCAGTGTGAAGGTAGTGTAGTAAAGGTGATTGATGGTAGTATTAAATATGAAATCCTGATTCACATGTGAGTGAAGAAAGAGACAAAATTCAGGAGTTTGAAGCCAAGTTTACAAATGTTAAGAGAAAGACAAAAAAAAAAAAAAAAATTGAGATGCCAAGCAGATGGTATTTACGCTATGGATCCCAGTTTAATTTCTAAGAAAAAAACAGTAAGTTAAAAAATCCTCCTTAAAAACAAACAAACACTGCTAAGTTACTCACTCATGTTATGTACCAATGTTGCAAACATTATATTCTTCTGTGATGAGCTATATGGATTGGTGATCAGAGAGTTTTGAGAGTTTAGTTTGCAGGCTAAAAACCTGCAAGGGCCGTTTTGAGGGATTGCTGTGTTTCCAAGAGCTTGATTTTGGAGAGAAGCTTCTCCTAAATGTAGTCTGATGCTCTCTTGGCACAGAACAGGCAACTGTAATGCATTTTCCTGCAGTCCTCAAGTCACACCCAAAATAGACATGAACAGAAATACCATTTTGTGTCTGCACATCTTGTTCCTCCACATACTGTATTTGCACAGGTTCACAAATGAGAAAGAGAAGTTGGGATTTCTCTACTCCCTTCCTGTGATGCTCAAGACACCTGTTTCTCTAAAACAGTTGCTCTGTGTGCCAGTCAACAAGATACAGGCTTTGACTCTGAGAAACTCTTTAAAGCAGATATGTAATAACAGATTTTGTAAAATTCTCCCTCTTTATCCTGATCCTCCTGAAAAACTGTGAAGTGAGAAGAATATTTGTTGACAAGTTGAGTGTGCAAACACTACCTCCCTCTTTCCCCCTGCCAATTCTTATGTTGTTATGGTCCCTTAGTTTTAAAAGACTTAGAAATCACCCATCTTTCCATAACTTTACTGAACTGGTTTTGGATATGTGATTTCTTTCATGTTGAAAACTGCAGTAGCAAATTGAACTCCCCTTTTTTGATTCTTCTGTATACCCTGACACCAAGACATGGTAACAAAATGCAAATGGCTTTCCTACTACTTTCATGGCATTGCTTTTCTTCTTTAGGTGTTTCTAGCTATTGACTCTTTGTTTTTAACATTTCACTTGTGAATTTAATACTAAATCTGAAACTTTTGTTTAACTGTCTATATAATATATGTTTTCTGTATGTAGCATACCCAACTCATCCTATTGCATGGTATATTCTGGGGAGATCTTAAGTTGTTGATACAGTATTCTGTATTGCTTACTCTCCACCATAAATTGTTATATTTGAAAAAAAAAAAAGAGTTATACTTTGCATGGCAAGCCCTATTTATTGTAAGAACATGTTGGATTTTTCAGTGTTATACATTCTTATTTTTAGGGAGTATGAATATGCACTTAATAGGAGTACATACTTGAGCATTTTTAAGTCGTGTTTCAAAACACAATATATATACTTGATATAGACTGGTATTTCTTAATTGCATTTTTTTGGTCTTAAGGCCTAACTTCAGTAAATACACTGCTAAAAGGAGTGTCAGTTATAAATATGTGTTATTAAAAGAAAGTGACATTTAGTGTCTCCACAGTGATATTTCAAAATATTTGGAAATTTCAGTAACATGCTTTCACGTTTTTATCCTCTGAATATACCCTTTCAGAAACTAAAAAATGAAAATTATTCTCAGCCAAACAGCTATTGTAATTGAAATTAAAGGCACAGAAAGACTAGGGCAATTGCTAATCAAGTAGATATCTAACTTTATCCTTTATTGGAAGCAGGTTTATAAAAGTAAAATCAAATTATGGGCTCTTGTGACATGTTTGCTCTTCTACAAGACTTCAATCCATGCATATTTCCTATTTCAGAGCAAAATGCAAATGCACTCATTCTCACTGAGTATGTTTCACTTTTTAGACTAGTGATGGAAAAATAAGCATGAAATGAAAGCATGTGGAGATAGTTTATATCTTCACAAGTCATCTAGGAGAGGGTGTAGAAGGAAGTGTCATTGGGATTTCACAATACAAAACACTTTTTCCAAACTCCTTGGTGGTTTTAAGTGAATTTTTGTTTTGAACACACCAAATTCTGTAGATACAAACCTTCTGCTGCTTCAAAAGGGAAGACAGATGCACTCCTCACACTGTAGTTGTATTCTCTTTGACATTATTGCCTTTGCATCAGTTTGGCCTTTGTCAAATCAAAGGATCAAAAGCCAGTGCTGCAATCTTAATTGATGTAACTGTCTAAGTGACCATCTAAAAAACCTCAGAACTCCATGGGGCAATGGGTGAAACTGAAAAAAGTGTTTACTTAAGTATGAATACGGTTTGTATTTGGCTATGTCCTTAATTGAAAATTAATGCACAAGCCATATGGATGTTGAAAAGACAACAAATTGCATTAGATAGCCAGTGACTTGTTAATTCACTGTTTCCTTTATTTCTGATGAAACTTCCAGTAGGCCAGCCTTTGGGTGGTTGGAAAAAAACATCAACATGAGTATTTAACATTAGATCACAAACTCGTTTATAGAAGTTGCTACTTTACTGTGTGGAGAATTTAGTGCTAATTACCAAGTCTTGACTTCTCAGCAGATCACAACAGAAGTAACAGAATTCTTAAATAGATTCTAGGATTTTGTAATAGAGGTATTTTTTCTAGATTTGTGTCAGGAATGTTTTTTACTGCTTTTTGTACACATTTTCCAATTAAATGGGAAGCAATAGATGTTATACCAAAGTATAAAATCTATGCGTAGCAATTAAAGGCTTGAAATTTGTATGTATATAGATTAGTTAGGAATTTTTTTACTGATTATAGAATAAGAGAACATAGTCTTGCTGCAGAGGAATCTTGCCTGCTGCTTTGTGTGGTTACTTAATAAGACATCACACCTGCCTGAAGTTTTGAGTCAAAAATTGCATGTAAAATAATTGCAGCTTGATTGAACTGGCTTAGAAATTATGAAAGGGGATAATGTGAGATTTGTTTTTAGAAACTTCCATCTTCTTATTTATACTTATGAAGTAAGTTATGATCTCCTTAAGGGTATTGTGCCCCAAATTCCTGTTTCATGTTTAATTTTAGGATTTTCTCAAAGTCTCTAGAAAGGTTACAGAAAGTAATAAAAGTGTGTAAGGAGATTGCAGTAGCTGATAATATCCATCAAGTTTTCTCTGTTTAGTGCCTGCATGTTTTAGTTGGTTGAGTTAAACAGTGAAGTTCTCCCTTCTCAGTCCCCTGTATTGGAGTCCTTGCAGCTGTTCTCAGGAAAGTAAAAGACTAAGCATATTTGCTGACCTAACAATGTTTCCTGTTACCAAAGCAAAGATTTTTCCAAATGTGTGTAGCCTCATGCTGATATGTACTTTTCCTAGCAGAGAAGTATTTGACAGATAAACATTTCTTTACTGCTTTCTTGAAAAACTAATGTTATGGCCTGACTGTTGCTTCTGTTAGCTTAATAGCTAAAAAGCAGGTTGTTGGGTGCCCCCGCTCTCCTCTTTTTTCTTTTTTTTTTTTTCCTTTTATATTCTCTGTCTTAGGCTTTTACTTCTTCAGACAACAATTATGCTAAATAGAATGGAACTAATTTTTTTAGTGAAGCAGTCACTAGAAGTATGGTTCTGGAAGAGATAAAATTATTTGTAATTTATATGCAATTTATGAAATAATTATAAATATTGTCAAAAGTTTAAATGTGAATAAAGTAGCAAGAAGGCAATCAAGCTTTTTTTAAATATACTGTATCCTGGACCAAAAGTGAGAGCTGAAGAAATGTTTCCCTTCACTCAGAAGGATGCTCACTAGCATAAATAGTAGGATATTTTATTATGATGTTGGTACCATTAAAGTTGGGGTTTTTTTTCCCTTAAAGAGGAATAATGTCAGTAGTGAGGTTAAATGAATCCAAGTCATCTATTTTTCTGATCCAGTGAACTGCCTACAAAACAGCTGAAAGAAAACTGCTACTTTTGACAAGGGTAGCAGGAAGAGGGTCGTTCAAAGGAGTCTGGAGGTAGTTCACAGCAGAGATATATAAAATGTTGTCTTTAGTTCAATTAGAACATCTCATGCATCTCATACAAACTAGATCTTTTTCTTCATACTGAGGAGCTCTGAGGTTGGTTATCAATTATTCACCTGGCTCTGGTACTTAGAAACTTTAAAAGTAACTTCATGCCAAATGTAAAGTTCATCTTTTTGATAAAATCTAGCTCATTTATTGCGACAAATATATTTATGAGCATTCTGACCTTCCATATCCTTTGGAAGGTTTATGATAAATTCTAGATTTTTGGTAAAATGTTACTTTTAAGCCACAAATTTTAAAGGAAATTTTGACTTTTGGCTGGAAAATCTAACTTTATAATTCCTTTTTTATATTGTGGAAGTAATACATCCTTTTGGAACAGCTGAATTTATTTTTAACACCTGACTTAAACTCAGTTAAATGTCATACACATTTGAAGACACTTCTCTATTTTTTTTTAATTGGTGCTGTTTTATACTGCCATAAATCAAGATAAGCCTAATGATGAGTAACAGCAGAAGGCAGAATAGGAACACCTTTATTTCATAAATATACATTTTTGGGCAGAAGGTTCTTCATAGATTGGGTGAAGTTGGTTGTCTCCAGTAAACTGATAATTTAAAGCTCCAGCTTTAAAGTGTGGCTAACTTCACAGCTTTGTATACAATGGCAGCAGCTGAGTGTTGATTTGTGCATTTTCTTGCTTTAAACACCTGAGGATCAGTCATTTCTGCAAGGAGTGTTCTATGAGCAGTTTAGCATAGCAGAGCTTTGGAATATATTTTCTTGTTCCTAAATAAAATAAATGCCAAGAAGGAGATAGCTACAATTTATATATGCCCTTTTCAGAACAAGATGGAATTTTCACCTGCTTACACTTACTTACTTGAGCATTTTCCTAAACTCATACAGCTCCAGGGAGTTGAATCTGAAAGGTGCTGAGCATTTTTGACCCCAATCCATCAAACCAGCATGCTTCTCATGCAATGTTGCATTCATAACAGTGTGATTATTCATGGGGTTTTTTTCTTTACACTTTACTACTCTACACTTTACAATGTTTAATAGTTTCTATTTAATCATTGAATTTCATATATTCTTCCCCCATAAAAGATTGCCTTTAATTTTTTTGTTTCTGTTGTGACTGCCTGCCTCAAATGGTTTGCCTGTGTCCTGCATGGATGAAAAGCTAGGTGGTGTTGCTGTGTTGTCTTTTTTTTGGAATTGTTTGCTGTGATGTTCATCCCTATGTGACTAGTCTCTTTCCCTCTTCTGGAAATACTGTCTGTTCCTCTTGCTGCTATTAGTAATGCAAATTCATCGGGCCTTTTTATAGATATGTGTGTGTCTGTAAGTATATATATTGCCTATTTTCTGCAGAAAATCGCAATCATAGTATCTAGATGCACTCAATTCAATGATGTGGTAGCTGATACGCTACACTATAAATTTTTCTAGTGTATTTTATTGAGATTTTAAAAATTCTTTGGATCAAGAGGTGTGTTTCCAGCACTCATTTACATGCCACATTTCTCTGTAGCACTGAATACTTAGGAAAAATACCAGCAATGTTAATTAAAGGATATGCATCAATGCAAAAATGCATAAATGCCGTTGTAATATAGTGAAAATTCTAGCTATTGTACTATGCTCACTAGCACAAAATTATTTGTACAATTTAGTGAATTTAAATATTTTTATTAATTGGAAACTTCATTTATTTCCTGCAGTGTTTCATGGATCATACAGTGTAGTTTGTGAGTTCAGCCTCTGTAAACCCAATGTTATGTAAAATACTATCTGTTCCCCTGGGGTCCCTACTGGGGCCAAAATTGCTTAAGCTCCTCATTAATGACTTGGACAGGGGACTGAGTGAACCTCAACATGTTTGCAAGTGACACCAAAGTGGGGAGAGAAGTTGATATGTTGGAGTGTAGCTGCTATTCAGAGGGACTTTCACAGGCTGGACAAGTGGTCTAGCAGGAACCTCGTGAAGTCCAAGAAAAGCAAATATGGAGTCCTGCACCTGAGACAGAAAAGCCTCAAGCAGTATTACAGCTTAGGGATTGACTGGGTAGAATGCAGATTTACACATAAAGATTCAAGGATCTTCATAGACAGCAAGCTGAACAAGAGTCAGCAGAGTGCCCTTGTGAGAAATACTAATTCCTTGTTGCACTAATTAGGTAAAGTCATAGCAAGTAAGTCAACATAAGTGCATGTTGACATGATAACAGGCAGTGGGTGTAAGTTGCAGCAAAGAAAATTCTGGTTAGATATAAGGAAGAAAAGTTTTGCAGTGGTTTCAGTTAGGTTTTAGATCAGATATGCTGTGAAATCCTCATCCTTAGAGACAGTCAATACGTGCCTGAACAAGACTCTGAGCAACCTCTGCTTTACAGGGAAATTGGACCAGAAGTCTACCAGAGGTCTGTGAGGATCTACTAATGATACATTTAAAGTATGATTGCATTCATTGTTTCAAAGACACAAGTAGTAGCCTCTGAGTAGGCATGAAAGCTGAATTGTATGACTATGCAAACATTTCTTAATAGAGAGTTGTTAGAGTGCAAACAACAGTTAAAATAGAGAAGGTAGAGCACTCAGTGTTTCAGTAGTTTAGAGGCATATTCAAGATGAAAGTTCAGCAGGTTTGTCTCTACTTTTTCCTTTACTGGTATCACTTCTGCCTTTTTCTGCAGTGGATGATTTTTTTACACTAAGAAATTGGATCAGTTTGCCAGCACCTGCAGAATAAGGAGAAAGAGATTTCCAGCCCAAGAGATATTTCTGAGTAACTATTTTTTTTTAAGTCTGAAGAAAAAAAAAAAAAGAAAAAAAAAAAAGAAAAAAAAAGAAAAAAAAAGGAGGGAATAAGTGAGTTTTGGGGTCCACTGTATTAGGAAAAAAAGTTAAAGAAAAAAAAGCGCATAAACCAGACGGTTTTATTTAAAGCATCCAGAGCTGATAAGGGAAAAAAATGGAGATACAACAGAATACAACACACAGGCTGCAGATGCAGTTCTCATGATTTAAATCTGGAAGGCTACACAGTACATCTGTTTAACATCTTGCAATTTCAAGAACTGTGCCTTGAAAACCTTCTGTCACAGTGACACATGAAATAAAAGGTTATGTTATGACTTTCAGATGCAAACCTGTAAAAGCTCTATCTTAACAGCATACCATCTTTTATTAACCCATTGGTGCTGCTCACCTATAATTCTCTTTTGCCAGTGATGTTGTGAGAGATTTTACTATATAATAAATGTCAACTCTGCAACACTAATTTTGTAATTGCATTAAATTACTTATTTTCTGTATGTAAATGGAAAATTTACATCTCGATATCTCCTCACCTGCTTTCTCTATTGCTCCTATTATTCAGCTATATAATTTTTTTTGATTAAAGAAATGGAACAGATTATTCTATTTCTGTCGTAACCTTTGAGAACGATTAGAGTGGCTCAGAATAATTTCAACAGTTTCAAGATTTGTGACGTCATAAGGGATAAAATACTAGAGTGGCTTAAAGATAGTATTCTTTATCCAGAGCTCTAATTTTAAGGCTATGAAGTTAAAATAAATAAGAGTAGAATGCTTGCCTGCTCATTATTTTTTGGCATTTCTACATCTCAGAGTTTGAAAAAGTTATCAACCTGTGCTGATAGGATGAAATTGGTACATAAAATTGGTACAGTCAAAATCTTGACAGAGCTGTGCTGAGAGATGTTTATCAGTCTAGGCTGAAGGTTGCTTAGCTATAGAAAACGTGATTAGCACATGAGGGGTTCTTCAGTCTTCTACACAATGATTACCCAGGAGCTGGAGGAGTGTGTTATGATAAACCTACTGGTAAAATTCTTTTATCCTCTTAAAATGAAATCTGGAGCAAATTGCTCTGGCTGGCCCATTCCTGGCATATTAGTACTAATATTGCACGTTGAGTCAAAAAGAAATGAGGGGCTTTATCCCATAGAAATGCTTCATACCTTTCCAGATCATACTGTACAAACTTCCATCTAAACATAATGATTGAAGTCTGGTGGTTCCAAAAGTAGAGTCTGGAGGTTGATCATAATATTTGTCAGTTCTGTGTTTTTTCAGATTGACCTTGGTTAAATTATTCAGCTAGGTAGTGCTGTGTTTTCCATACTTACAAAATATGGAGAGTAATATTTACCTTGCTGAAATATGCTTTATTCACTGTCTGCCAAACACTTCAGAGATCTTTGGCTGAAATCTCAACGAGTGCTGCTATTTAATATGTTGAAGTGTGATTTGTTGGTTTTCTTTACAAGGCATAGATGGTCCCTAAGAAATGATGGTGATTTCTTTACCTCAAGGAGCTGATGCCACGCATACAGCAGAAACATCACAACAGTGAGCTCTGCTGTATGACCTACACTGAGTGGGTGTGTGAAAGAGAGAGAGAGATAGCATTTCCTCCATAGACATACACACCCTCTGACCCAGACTAGGCAAGAATCTGCTTTGCAGAAGGTTTGCTTCAAGGGATTTTCCACATGTATTTTATTATGTTAAAGCTGATAGTGGTGACAAGTTGCACATTAAGTAACTGTTTCTTCAAAAATGTCCTGTTTATATTCTCTTTAGGAAAAGTGATGTAATACTGAGTTTCTCAGATAAACAAAGTCATTTGGTTATAGAGTATGTTACTATTGCATATGAACCTTGCTCTCATCTGCCCCATACCTATTCATTTTTGGCCTCTGGCTTTGTACGATGATTACTTACATGTTTAGGGACAAATGTATTCATATTCACTAAGTTAGTAGCCAGTGGTTTTCACCAGGGAAATAAGTTTAGTATGCTGTTAGTAATTTGGTTTCAAAAATATCGGCAAGGACTTCAACATAAGAGTCAGTGAAACATGTGGTCCTAATCATTCCCTCAAGAAGGATACATGGTCTATTTTCCATTAGCAATGGTGCTTACAGCAAATGAATAAATATAGAATGAAATTTACGCATGCATTATAACTTTAGTGTGTGTATGCATTCAAACATGCATGTACATGTGTATGCTTAGGCATACTCCCAGCAAGTGTAAAATGATGACTGCTGTAACAGACCCAACCTTGGAGAACAAGTTGGTTGGTAGATGAATTGGAAAATGCAGCTGTTTACAAATTAATTCCCCCCCACCCTTTCCTAGGCAGCAAAGTTCAAAATGTACATTTGCATCATGTAACTGGCATTAAAAAGCTACAGTAAAATTTCATGTAGTGGTGTTGGTCTTTTAATATAGCCCTTACTCAGGGTTCATAATGACAGAACTGCAGCTCCCACCCCTTGCAATATGCTGTTCCAGTACACAGAGACCAACTTTAGCTGGACTGGTCATATAGCGTGTGGCACTGGGAAGTGGAAGTAGAGAGAACTGCCATACTTGGTAGGAGCTGTTTTATCCCATTGAGTCGTGAGGGTATCAAGAGTCTTATCCACTTCCCTCTTAGAAGTCTTGCCATAAGAAGGTGTATTGACTGGCAGAAATTAAGTTCTGTTTCTCCTTTGCCTTCTTGCAATCTTCCCACTGCTGTGCCTGGAGCCTTCCAACGGCAGAGCAACGAAGCAGAGCCCTTATTCTGCATTCCTCATTGATAGGTTCCTGCAGGACATTGGAGCTGGGGCCTGGATATTATTTCCACTTTCTCTGGTTTTAGCTAACTTTGCCATTCTTGACCCTCTATCATGTACAAGATAAAAGCCATGGGAGAAAGCAGTGCTTGGTTCTTCCTTGAGCATATTTTGAGTAGACCAGGTGTGAAGCAGAATGTAAACTACAACTTTTTTAGTGAAGAATTCTGCCTCAGTTTTTCCCCAGATTTGTTTCTAAGGTAGCCTGTTCAAAGATGACTGTTTGATAATATTCCTCTCCTGATGCTGCCATGAGCAGCATCTAACCTACAGATGTACATATAGACTGGGATGACAAAATGCCTACGAAAGGAGACAGCACTCTATCATTTTCTTCTAGGCTTGGTAACATCTGTGTTGTTACATCAGTCTTGGTCATTTCTTTTTTTTTAAATTTATATATACATATGATATTGCTAACTGGGAACTGTCTTAATAGAATATTTCAAAGATAAGAATTCACACTGCAGAATGCTAAAATTTCATTCACAGAATTTTGGAAGCTTTTCAATAAAGGAAGTTTCATTTCTTTCTCAAGCACTGAAGCTGCTTCATATTTGACTAAAAGTAAATCCATGAAATGGCTTTGCTTATAGTTAATTTATTATCATACACTGTTTTTGGTGGGATTTTTGGGGGTTGGAATAAGCAGACAGAGGACAAACTTGTGCTTTTCTCTTTTTTTTTTTTTTTTTTTTTTTTTTTTTTTTTTTTTTTTTTTTAAAGAAATGCAAGCTAACTAAACTTGAATATTGGTTTTAAAGAAGAGATAATTTTTTCAGGTATGAGTGTGGATTTTTGTCATTTTCTCCTCTTGTGGGCTTTTCCTTGGAGATTTAACAGCATGCTGAATCTGGCATCCTTAAAGTGGGCAGCTCCAAGGCTGCAATATAAAGAAAAGTTAGGGTCCACTGCTTATGTTGTTACTCCCCATCTAAGACAGTTTTTGGCACAGATTCTAAGTCATATAATCGGCCTTGTTTTGCTGTGGCCTTTTCTCTTTCCTTCACAAGTACTATATTTTGCCTAAAGGGTAACTCAAGCATTTTTTCACTTTGAACTTATTACTTGTGAATTTTCATTCCTGCAGTGTAGTGCATTTTAAATGTGAAAGGTGTTTCTCTGATAATAGATCCTTACATTGGAGGCACATATAATACAGTCCCACAGCTGTCAATTCAATGTTTACCCGCTCCTAAATACTTGGGTGTCAGCTTTGAGGAAGCAATTTCAATGTGCATCAGTTCTATCTTAAATTGTAGAGGCACCATACACCCTGGTTCAGGTACTATTTTTGCCTGAGCTGGTTTAAAGATGAGATGTGTTTATCTGCAGTGGGAGCTTCACTGTGGACATGTGCTGCCTTGTGTCACATTCTGGAGGCTGAAGTCATTGGTACCTTAAACATTCTCTAATTTCTGTTGCATTTATGTAAAGTCTTGCATCTGTCACTTTTGACACTGGTTGCAGATTATCAAGACAAATCTCTCCCATTTCCTCTGACACTTGCTGTGTTGTCATCACTGATCCCCAGTCTTGTGTGTTATTCATGGTCTTGTTTTCAAATGAGAGAGGACATTAATTCACAGAAGTAAATGTGTTCATATAAGCTTCACTGAAGTCAACATTTTCCATTTTAGAAAACTGCTTGGGCAAGTCCGTAACTTCAGCAAGACTTTCAGCATGTACTTAAAATACTTAAATGTTTAACTGGAGAGGGATGGACTAAGTCTTTCCTGAATCAGAGCCATAATTTCTGAAGTGTCAGTTACACAACCTATTGCAGAATATGCTTTGACAGATGGATCTAGGTAATGTGAAAGCCACAGAAAGGCATTTTTGTGGAGAAGTTGTCTTTTCTTCTTATATTTCATTTTTTCCTCTGTGTTCATCCTGGGAATAGCAATTACTACTGTTTACCTTTTTTTAATATATTATGTGTAAATATATATGTGTTTATATATCTCTATGTATCTGTGTGTGTATTATACGTATTTATAAATTTCTCTATTTGCCTTTTGTTATTAGGACTTGATAGGTGCTATAGCAGAATTTTTTCCATTTGCTGCTGAGTATAAGAATGTACAATGTGTTAATGAAGCCATGATTATTTTTTTTTTTTAATAAATTGCTATTGTGTCATCTTTCCAGAAAGAGTAAGACTTGATGTAGAAGCCTTACATGTTCTCCTACTCAGCTGAATGTTGCTGTTAGTGTCTCATTTGAGTGTCTGTCCAAGATTTTACTATCTGTCTCTGGACAAACTGGAGAAAAGTTATACAAGAGGAAACATTAACTGTTATCAGTCCTAAGTGCTTGGTAGAAATACCTCTTCATATATATTTGTCTCTGAAGTTTAGAAGTTTCAGGTGGTAGGTAGTCTGAGCAAAGTGTTCATCTAAATATCCACTGAGTTAAGGTAGTTCAAAAGCATTGGAAAGAGGCTGAGTACTTCACTTTGAGAGACGAGCTTCAGAGGGAAAAGTGATGGTTTTATTAGATGAACTAATAAAAATAGTTTCGGGAAAAAACATTTGCAGTCTCTGCTAAAGTCAGAAACATCCTGTTTCTCAAAATTAGACCACAGTGTTGCAGATTGAAAGACAGACACATTCAGAGAAAAGATGCTTCGGCGCAAATGCTCCCTGTGGGCAAGGTGTTGCCCTTAAGATCCATGCTACTGGAAGAAAAAAATTAGAAACAGGAAAATGCCTATAGGGAAGTATATTACTATTGTAATAGGACATGTTTTATCCACGGTTCCAAAAAAATGCAGTTCCCTCCACTATTTTTCTGCTTTTGACCTACAGACAGTAAGAAATATTTCAATTTACTTTGCCTAGTTGGTGTTCAGGTTACAGTTATTAAAGAGCATCAAAAGACAAGGGAATTTCTGATGATGATAATTGCCACTGGATAACACTTACCACATGGGAAGTGTAGCTGTCCCAGCTGCTGTTTGTACTCAGTGCTTCACTTTCCCCTCTGAGGAGTTTGACCTGATTGTTTTCTTGTGTCTAGAACAGTATGTACAAAAGTCACAAAAAGAAGGAAAAATTACCCTGTACTGCAGTTGTATCAATCTTAAATTTAAGAATACCTTTTTCTTGGTCATGGCTGTGAACTCAGTAACCAAATTTTTAAAACTTTTAAAGAGGAAGTCATATCAAGAATTCATAGAGTATTGCTAAGTAACCAAAAACATGGGCAGTACTGTAGACAATTTCAAGGATGGAGTTGGAAGTACATAGTGTACTAATTTTTATAATGATCAAATGTTTTTTCACAGTTTCCCACTTGACTGTTTTTACAGCTATGTTTGATGTAAGTATATACTTTAAAATGAAGTAACCAACTCTATAATTTATCCATTCCCTAGCATTTTGTATAACTGCATCTCAAAGCTTTTTTGCTGAAGAGATAAGTAAGTGTCAGTATCCCTATGTACAGGAAATGGAAGCAGTGGGTCACTGAAATGGCTTTACATCATTTGAATGGTAGTCAGGATAAAAAATGGTTATCTCTTGTGTGTAAAGTATTGCTTAATTTTTTCTGCAGTTTAAAGATACTGAGAAGATGCAGGATATTTCAAAATTTTCTTTGCTGGTGTGGATTTTTTGTTTTTGTTTGGTTCTGGTGTGTTTGGATTCTTTTCTACAATGTGACCAGTATTTAAACCAGCAAGGTTAAACTGCTGTGAACTAGAATTGTGCCAAATATCACTGGTTGATTGTTAATGTAGTAAAACAGGGTGATTTCAATTTGGGGTTTACCATTTATTTTTAAGTTTTCTTGCATCTGAAGCTTGAAGCAAAACGAGAGAGTATAAAAAAATTGACAGAAAGAGTGATTGGGGAATAAAAATACCCAAGTCTCACTCAACTTTATAGTATACCTTTCTGTTGGATAAAGAAAATGCAAGCAGAATGCAAATGAATCAAAATTATTCAGCAGAGAATTGTGTTCTTCGTTCATGTCATTAAGAAAATGAAGAGAGAGAGTGTGTTGTGACAACTCTGTCAGGCAGTGATTGATTTTGAACTGCTTTTTTACATTTTGTTTTATTCTTTTTCTGTATTTGAATTTAGTATTTCAAATCTGCTTTCCTATGAAAACAGCTTTCTCAAAGAGTGGAGTTGACTGTCTAACTCTGGACTGAAATGAGAAACCTCTGCTTGGTTTTTTGCTAACACATCACGCAGTGTGGAGATGATGCTCCTGTCCAGCTGGAAGTATTCAGTTCATTGTTCATCCATCGCCATCAGGATGTGTCATGGGGGTTGCCCTGTTTGTTCGATTTTTGCTTCCCTCCTTTTGCCTGCATGGTTTAATAATGTTAAATGCATAAATGATAACCAGGACTTCATCCTAATACATATGTCTGTGCAATGTTTTTATCAATAACACTCTTTTAGGGGGAGGAGAGGAGAACATACCTCATTTTGAATCATAGTCCAGCTTCCACTGGGTTTGCATCCTGCTCCCTTTTCTTCTCCCACCTATCTTATTTCTTTCCTTTCTTGAGGGGTTTATTTTCCAGCTTCATCATGCAGACAGATCTTTACTGCATGCTGTGTAGGGAACTGTGGTATCTGAGGGATTAAGAATAAATCTGTCCAGCAATATTATGGCTTCCAATTTGGTTTTGAGGATGATGTACTGTTTGACATTAGGAAATTCACTTAACAGTGCATTCCAAAAGGTAAAAAGGTGTGTTAGTTAACATAAGAAAGAACATATTGAAGTTAATTTATGATGAGATGCTAACTGAAGATGTGTCAGTTTAGAAATTTTTGTGTTGTGATGGAAGGAAATGTAAAATAAATGCTAAGCATGATTCTAGGATTGGCTCATGCAATTAACCAGGTACAACTTGTAGAATATCCTTAGTCTTCACTGTGTTTTATGACTAACATTATGAGCAACTGGAATGCAATATTATTATTTTTTGTGATGAATAACTTCTGTGAAATACTCTTTTGTCTTTGGAAAATGGATACAGTACTTCATTCCTATGTTATGTTTTTAGAATTTATACTTAATTTTTATTCATATGTGCATATAATACTGTAGTATTATATAAAATTAGTTTCAGAGAAGAAGATACTAATTTCTTAAAGTGAAGGCCTCTCAAATTCACTAGAAAGGGGATTAGTTGTGGGGTTGGTTTTTGTTTTGGGTTTTTTTGTTTGTTTTTTTAATAGCTATCTTTGCATAATTCTCCTTATATTTTTTCATTTTTATAAAGTAAACTCATTTTTAGGAAGTATAAAAATGATTAATTTTCATTTTATGCAAAAGATAGATCAGAGAGCGCGTAATGGTCTTACATAATTAAGTTCCCAAATTTATTTCCTCTGCAAAGTACTGATGGGAAAAAAGAAAATTTACAACCAAAGTAAATGAGCAATTTCCTCTACAATGGATATCTATGATAAATCCTGGCTTTCGGAAGGCACTCTATGAGATTTTGGTATTAACAGTTGGAACAATGTCCTGCATGTGTTCAATAGTTAGATAAGAGGAAAGAAAGGAAGGAGTGCACAGTTGCATACTGAGTAAGAAAACAGAGGGAAAGAAAGCTGCAAAAATTACAAAGGTGTGGCTTGCACCAATTTTTTTGTAAAAGTTTAAATGTATTATTGATCACTAGCACAGATTTAGAACTTAGTTGCCAAACATTGTATAAAATAATTATGTTAGCAAAAGTGCAAATTATTAATTTTCTAAAAATTTGTAGATGTAGCACATAAAAAACCTGGTGTACTTAATTAGTAGCAAATCAGCTTTTGTTATGCTTTGTAATATTACATAGCAGTCAACTGAAAGAGGAGGGAAATTGTGGATAAACATGAATAAATAAGGAAGTAATTAGATTATATGAAAATTGTTTAGATTCTGGTGGAAGTTTCTGTAATCTGCTAATAGCAGTGAGTACAGTTTAATTACTAATGCCAAAAAAGGAGGCCGAACCTGGAAGGGAGGGAATCTTTCTACTTGTAACCACTTACAATTTTCTAAAAGGTATCCATATGGGTCCACTTGGTCTGGACTTATAGGCGAGTTGGTCTCTAGCCAGATACTCCATCTCCTTGAGCTTGCACCTCTCTATAGAGCTCTAATGTTCCCCTGAAGAGTACTTTCTTTTTTTGTTTTTTTTTTAGCTCTCTAATTTAGATTTGGCAGTTGAAGTATGATGGCGATCGAATGTTTTGGGAATGAGCAATAAATAAGCTTTAAAACTTCCATTGTTTTGTCTCTCAGTTGCTGTGCTATGCAGTTGCATAAGCATCCGTAGGCTAATGTAGTGGAAATCAGATTGAATTGCATCTGCTAAGGTCACATTTTGGTTAAGATTTCTTTCCTTTTTCTTTCCCTCTTCAAAATCTCCAACAATCCTCATTTGTATCATAAATAGGGAAATATAAAGGAGGGGTACTTTATTTTATGAGCCAGTATTCAAAAAGGAATTGGTTGAATGAAGAAGGTAGTTTGGCTAATTTGAACAACATAGTTGTAACGAAACATGATTTCCCGACCCTGTTCCCGCCTCCAAATGAATACCATGTAATCCTCCTCTCTTCCTGCACCATGGTAACCTGTTGCTGGGCCTCTGCCTGTTTAATGTTTTGTTATACATGTCAGATGTCTCTTTCAAGCTGTGCAACCCCAGTAAACCTCAGATATCTGTGCAATTTTGTCAAACCAGTCTAACAAGGCAAAAAGCTACTATGTTGTGGAAAACACGAGATTATCTCCAAGGTGGTAGTGTGCTCTCTACTCTCCTGTGGTGCTTTGAAGGCACCAAAGGAGAGCATGTGGGGGTTTTTTTGACTGTATGCAGTAAAGGTAGTTGGATCACAGACTCACACCCAATAGCCTCGTCTTGATACTGGGATTGTAACAATGACAGGAGTTTGCAGCGTATAGCGCTGAGAGAAGTTACACGTAGATCACTGTACAGGACGTCTATTTTGAATGTCTGCATGAAAAACTGGAAGTTTTGTGGTTTGTTTTGTCTTCCTCTCTCTTGTGTACTTTTTTTATGTAGATATCCAAACCCTGAAAAATGCTGAAATGACATTAAATCTGCAAAGCAATACACACAAGACAGTGTTCAATGAAAATAAGGTCACAAAACTGGGCTCTTGCAAAATAACTGATACTCTGTCACATAACCTCTAAACTGTTTATCACTAGATTCACCTGAAGAAACCCAGAAATACCCCTTAAAATATAAAAATTCATTTTATCTGATTCAGACTCAAGATCAAAACTGGAAATAATTAGCTTCCATTTTTATCATTCTCTGGAATACTCTAGTATTTATTCAACCCCCAAAAGGGGGTTAAGTATTGTTATTTTATTATTACTAAAAGGTTGGATTATGTTAGAAGATGTTTGGATTCTACAAAGTTTGTAAAACCATACTGGAAATTTCATAATGTACTTTCTTGTAAAGCATCTGACCTTTTCTTGTTGTTGTTGTGCTTTAACAACCATTCTTATAGTATTCTGGGAATGATCTTTCTTGTTTTAATAGAGGTAGGAAATGCATCTAATTTTGAAGGGGCAATGATTACATTTTTTGAAATTTCAGAAGCAGTTCAAATTAAGGTTTGACTGAGAATTTTTATTTCTTTTTTTTTCCTTTCAGGACTCTAGTTCATTGGAAAAACAGTTTGGAGTTGAAGCAAATTATGGCAGCGTTATTACAAACTGTCCTGCAATAGAGGGAGGATAGGTCAAATACATGCTACTGTATTCCCTCAGGCAAATGCAGCCTTCATCCTTCCTGCCTTTTCTATCTCTCAACAGATCCTACCCAAGGGCAGTGTGTTCTTGATCCTTTGCTGTGTTTCTTCTCCAGCCAGCCTTGCATGTGCTTTCATAGTTTTGATTATGGCATCTCTTCTGCTTTCAGCCACTGTGGACCACAGAGTGTTCTGAGCCTCTGAGGTTAATTATATGTACAGTTACAAACCCTGCTAGAGACTAAAACTGCTTTGAATTAAAAACTTCGGATTTTTTTTTTTTTCTGAGAAAAAACCCATTGGCAAAAGAAGTGACGGTAAAACTTCCTAAGTGTTTAATTCTAGCATGCAATGTGGATGCTTTTATTCTCAAAGGCAGCCATTTTGTGGTTTTCCTTTCAAATTGACTAAGTGGAACAATATAAATATGTACTCTTTGAAGTAAGCGGAGGGAGCTACTGGTCAGTAACTGCTTTTGGGAATTTTGCCACTCGCTGACCTTATTCCTCAAGCCCTAAATCTTTTATAGCATATCATGCTCCATCTTTGTTCAGAACGAATTTTAATTTATTTCACTGTCATGATATAGATTTGACCTCAGAAGGTGTTGCTACCTATGGGCTTGACACTTGTTTCATTACCGCTACCTACTGATAGTGACCAAGTGGGTTGAGTGAAGGCTCTAGCTATGTCAGTGAAGGATATCTGGTCACCTACATGTCACAAAAGTGTGTTTAGTCTTAATTGCTGAAATAGTAGTGGTCTGGTGTAGGGCAGAAAAACAACAGGATTGGTAAGTGTGAAACATCTGATACGCCGTCAGGCTGAATTAATATTTCCTTTATTTCAAGACTAAAGGAAAATTATATCCCCTGTAATTTTATCATCCTTGTGCTTGATTATATATTTAAGGAAAGAATACCTCATTCTCCTAAAAGTTTCTACTGATTTTATATTCTTGTCTGTATGAGGAAGGACCTGTGATAAATCAAGAGACCAATTAATTTTCACTTTGCACTTTTAATATTGCCTAGGAAAGGATTGATGGATATAGACAATCGCTGTTGAACAGATGAGAAAAAAATAGCCACATTTGAAAGTGACCAAGGACTCAGAAAAGCTCCAGCTTTACTGTCTAAACTCTGTGCACGTAAATAATAAGCTTTTGTTAAAGCCACAAGACTGCTAGGTCTCACATCTCAAGTCAATGTTAAAGATCCAGTTTGTCTATTTATGCTGTTTTATGCCTTAAACTGTGTTTCTGTATCTGTTGCTTTCTGAAGAGTGAAGAATTTATGAAATAAATTTAGGGATAAAATCTAGTAAATATTTTATTCAACATTATTCACTAAGAGGTGAATGTGGCCTCAAGAAGCTTTATTTAATGGCACAGCAATACCAAGTCCAGCTTTGCTGGCAGGTGTGATACCACAGCTCATGCTATGTATGATATTAAACACTAGAAAATGCCTTTTAACAGATAAGGAGCTGGCTTGTCATGGTCTTTTTAAGCAACTGGATTTCAGAGGACTTGTTTCTGGTTCATACTGTATACTGTACATATTCTGTAGATGTTGTAAAATACCTACAAAAATATTGTGGTCCAGAATTTTTTTTTCTGAAATTCCTTCTATCACTCCATCCAATTCATCTCATAAAATATTGATCATCTCCATATTATGTAAGCCCTTTTCAGCTTTGACTTCCTTCTATTTATGACAAATTACCATAAGTAGTCAGAGTTTGCATGCTAGGCATTGGGTTAGGAGCTGAGAATGAAATACAAACCAAAGCAAAGAGAGTAAAGGGGAGAGTCAGGAGAATGGGGGAAGAGGTGTTCCTTGCAAACTTTGTTGGCTATTTCGTAAATATTTTGTCAGTGTAATAAAAATGGCTTCTATGGATTTAAGAGTGGGTCTTAAACCAACGTGTACTTCTAGAGAAGAGGTAGATAGCATGAAATTTTAGCCTAAATTACTTGCAACTCAAGAGTAAATATGAGGTGACCTATAAAGCTAAAAGTTTCTGTCTTACTTCTTTAAAGTGCTATGCTGTTGCCAGTTAACCAGATTTATACTGTTGGAAACTACAGCTATTCTGTTCTATTACTTCCGGAACTGAAATACGTTTATTGTAATCATAGTTTCAGTTAAACCGAGATTGCTTTTTTGATAATGTTAATGCATAAACGCAAATAATTTCCTTATTTTTTAAATAATAAAAATTTAATTCTCAATTTTTCTTCCTGTCCCTTGTGTCCTGGAGGCAGGGGCAAAAGAATTTAACAATCTCTTATTTACGTAGAGAGACGGAACTTTGTTTACCTGCTCTTTTTTTAAGTTAATTTTGCAGGCATTATGGCTATATCCACAAACTATTCATGTTTGCCTTTTCAGAATGTGATTATTGCTCATAAAAGCAGTTTTAATTGAATACTTATGTCATGAATAGCTTGTAGCATGCTTAAAACTACATGCCTCTATTTATATGACTATAGTTTATTTTTTAGAGCTCCCTGTGTAACAATACTGGGAAATAACTGAAGGATTTTTGCTATTCAGCTGGGTGATTTTAAAAGATATTGCTGTTATACTGGACTATTGGCATCAATGCTTAGGAATAAAAAGTTAAGGAAGTTATCCCTTCCCCCTTTCATACAAAGCCGCATCTAAAAAGGTCACAAAAGGAAACACACAATTCAAATAATCTCCTTGCTGTATCTGAGATTAAGTTGGACACAGATGGTTCAATTTATAGTTTGATCTGGCATAATATATACATTTAACAAAATCCTGTTTTGTATTGCTTCTATAAACACTAACATCTGATAAAAGCATGCTGGCTTTTCTGCCATCAACTTGAATCCGAAACCTCTGAGCCAGTGCTTAGAAAGCAGGAGTCTGACATTCAGAGACCTGAGTTAACTCTTTTAGCCTTTGGCTGCAACTTTTCTTAGCCCTTACCCCTGATTTTCAAAAGGCAATTTCATTTGTGGTTTTCTCAATTTAAGCTGCTGTGGATAATTATTAGGCTTTGTTCTTGCTGCGTTTAAAGATGAAATGATTCAATGCTGTTCGTTAGAGCTCATTTCCGGGCCACACTGTAGTCATTAAATTTCCGAGATACTATCTGAGAAATCACTGACATTGTTCATATACCAGTACTAAAATGTTTACTCTTCCCTGCTGTTTGCCAGGCATTAGCCCACCTGTCTGTAAAGGGAAATGGCTTTGGTATGATCAGGATCTTTATGGAAGCTCATGAACAAGCAGTCTTTGTCCTTTCTTTGTGGAAAGTTTCCCTTTTATATGTAAATAGCATTATCTAAAAAAATTAATTGCTTCTCCGGAATCACAGATTTCACTCAGAGATCAGCTGATTTTTATATTCCATAGATGAAGTTCTGTCACTTCTGATTGTGTATTTCCTATAAAATTCTGATCATAGGAAATGATATCAGCTTTACTTTGGAAAATAGTATGTGCATATTTTACTATTTTCAGCTAATTATCCTAAAGAAGCTTATTTGGCACAATAACCAAAATACCTGACAGGTATTCAGATACCAGATACCTGACAGTGAATTCTGAGAATGTGGAGGATCATATCCAGTGTCTTGAATTTATCTTCACTGGTTGGCACTGGTAATATGGAGGTAAATGGTACAAGGAGGTTTTTATATGTTTATATGCCTGTGAACTGACTGCTGTTATTTCAGAAGTTGGAGGATTTAATTTTGCCAGCTTCTTAGTCTTTATAGTTCAGTTCACCTTGGTAGTTATTACATGGGTAGTAAGTGCAGGATTGTTCTTATATTCCCTTAGCTAAGATATGACCATGACATTTATGAAAATTTAAACAAGAATCATAGCTGTGAAGGGAAATGAAGAAAACAACAAATGAGTAACTAATGAAATAATTATAATGGATTTAACTTGAAGATTAAAAGCTTGAATCTGGAAGCAACAGATTCATGGAGTGATACAATACTATGCTTGCTTAGATATACTTTGGGAGGGGGCAGAGTATGGAGTAAAAGAAGAAAAAACATTTCCCATGCTTGGCAAAATGTAGAAGTACTGCTTTTAGTGGTACTCCATTACATTTCTATGAAGCTTGCTTGAAAGGCGAAACTGAAGGTAAAAATCCCACAACTTACTCCTGTATTGAGAAGGCATGAACTAAGTGAGATTAACCCAGCTGGCTGGAACACAGTGCTTATCACACCAAGGTTGTGTGATGTGGGTTCTATCCCTGTACTGGCCGGTCACTTAACAGTTGGACTTGTGGGTCCCTTCAACTCAGTATATTCTGTGATTCTGGGAGTTCACTGTCTGGCCTCCTCTTAAACTCCACTTATATGATGAGCCTTCTGAATCTCCCAGCCTCACACAGGCAGTGGTAGTGCAGGCAGCAGCCCAGGCCCACTCAGTTCAAGGTTTTGAAGAAAGGTAGAGGTTGGTAGTCTACTTTGTTGCTTGGAGGGCTTGGAATTCATCCATCTATTCACCTTCCTCATCTGTTTGCTCTGCCAAAGTCCAGATCCAGCTGTGGACACGCACAACTGGTGTGGTTGGTCCAGGCCCTGCATGTGAAGAGCTCAATTAACAGATGTGCAGACGGCCCTCCCTCAGCATGCCTGTCAAGCTGACCATGGAGGAAGGATTTTGGAAGCTGCAGCTGGAGAAGACGGTCTAAGAAGTTCCAGGAGAGAATTTATTTTTTATTAATAAATTTTGCTGATTTTTTATGTGGCCTTTGAAAAATGAGGGTGGCCTTGTATCTGAAGTCACCTTATATTTGAAGTCACCTTATATTTGGGTTGGTATGATAGTTCTGGCTAGATCCATTCCAAGAGAATGGCCAGAATCTATATGGATAAACCACAATGAGGTGGAGAAGAAAGCATTTAAAATTTGTTTCGGCAGAAACTGGTTAATTACCTCTGTTTAGCATTACAAAAGACCTTAGCTTGGCTAACTTGCTGTGTTTGTTAAATATGTAGCTTCCCAGGAGTAAATCTGGATGAAATGTCTTAGTATTGTTTAACTCATTTTTTTCATAGTGAAAGCACAAAAATTGTGCAATTGCATATATTGGACTAAAGAAATATATAAGCTTGCATTTTCCCATGAAACTCTCTTTTTCAGAAAGAAGAAAATCTACGGATAGAATTATAGGTTTTAGGTCCTATATTGAGGGAAATGGAACTATTTTCTTTGTTACGCTCCGTCACTCCCAAAACTGGAACACAGATTCAAACAGCAAAAGCTGAGAATGATATATTTATGATAATGTTTTATGAGCATGTAACAAGATGTAACAAGAACAACAAGTCAAGGCCTGTTGGAAGTTGGGATTTTTTTCTTTTTTCCCTTTTTCTTCCTCTCAGGGAATTTTCTCACATTTGTTGGCTAAGAAATGGGAATGACTGATACTTAAAAGACAAAGGATGTGGCTAGAGGAAGGGTGCAGTTGTCTACCCTCCCAGCTGGGGAGCTTGCTCTTGGGAAGTGCAGAGATACTGCAGGATTTTGGCTGGGGTGGTCACGGGGATGGGCTCAGTTCCTTGCTCTCTGTCATTCTCGGTACCAGAGAGGAATGGTCGAGTTGCTGCTACCGCAGGGAGAATTCACCGCTGCTGTTGAGTCCAGCCCTTTACTGCTTCTACAGTGAGTGAGACTTTGCTCATAAGAGTGGCCATTGAACTGGGACCTTTTTTTTCCAATACCTGATCTCACTGAAAGGACCCTCACCCTCTACTCAGGTGCTGCAGGGGAAAACCCAGGACCCCAATCCCCTCCCCTCCTTTTCCAAGTGAGTGTCTCCTGGCTGTTAGGGGGAGCCCAGCTGCCACTGTCCAGCTCTGCTCTTTTCTGCTGCTGCTTCAGGCTTTTTGGCTACACTTTAAGCCAACACCCCATGTCCTCCCAGATACCACACAGCTCCTGCTATGGCTGTGGAGTTTCTGCTACATTTTGTTTGCCACACCGTGGTCTGCTCACCTGTGCTGTTCCAGCCTGCTCCTCCAAGCTTCCTGCTACAGCCCATTTTGCCATCTGGAGGGGCACTGGGATCGGCTGCTGTCTGTGAGTTTGTAAAGGAATCCCCTTTCTATCTCTTCCCCCAGCAGCGCTGCCATTGACCAGGGGAGAGGCAGCTGGGCCGTGCCACAGCGCCCCCTGCAGCCGGGGGGAATCATCGCACCTGCCCTGCCCGGCCAGCAGCCAGCAGCACCCCTGCCGGTGGTGACCGGAACTGCAACAAAGGGGAAAGTGCCTGCAGCCGAGGGAAGGCTGCCATTGCATTTCTGGTTCTGTTTGTTCTTGCTGCTGTTGTGGTTGTTTGTCTTGTTACATATATACTGGTAAAGAGCTGTTATTTATTTTCCAATATTATATACACATTTTCGGTATTGTATACATATTCTGATACACAGGGCCTGAAAGCCCCATAATTTCAGAGTTGAAAGTAATAGTTCAAGGTACACAGTTGTAGTAATTTGGACCTCCATTCCAAGGGAGGTTCCCCCCTTCCTTGGCATACCCCTGTCTTTCAAACTAAGACATGGCCCTCTTCAGTGTCTCAAGCAGATTACTTGGTGCAAATAGCCCACATATTCTTCCAACTGCAGCAGCTGTTGTTAGATGTACTTTAATTAATATCTCTTTGGCAGTATTTTCTGGCTGTGAAAAGTCTTTAACGAGGGAAGAACATGATTCTGAGCAACCAAATGGGATGAAAGTGTGTATGGAAAACCTTGAACATATAGGAGATTATAGACCTAGAGATTTGACAATTTCCTTCTCATTAATATATTGTATAGTTTAACTTTGACACACAGTAGACTTAAGTAGGTTCGAGGTCTATTCTTCTTTCCAAATGTAGGAATAAACGAATGAAGGCATCAAAATGATTTAAAGAAAGTTAAAGGTACAAGGGGAAATTAACAGCAATCCTCTGTCTCAACATACTGTTCTAGAGGTAGTTTACATAAATCATTCAGTCACCTCAGTTCATTTTTTAATGATGTCTGTTAAAAATAGAGATGTACTCTGTGAGTAAAAAAAAAACTAGAAAAAGTGGTTTTGAAGTAGTCTATGGATTTTTAGAGCTAGAGAGAGTTTAAGGGGTTATCAGAAAGTAATTCATTAGTGATTCAATTTAAAAGACATAACTAGGGGAAAATTCCTCTGGCCTGTCTTGTTACCATAGCTATGTTGAGAAACCAAAGAGCTGTATCTTATGTCATGAATTTTTGTGATATAAAGGAAAGTATTGGGTGAAATTTTCAATTTCTGGGTCTATGGCAGTCCAGTGTTTTTCTGTTATTTTTGTAGAGGACTTCTCCACCCTCCCCCCCCTCCCTCCCCCTCCCCACTACCCATTGCACTTTGAACTTGTAAAGCTTAAACTTTGAATATGATTTTTACAAGCAGAGGATGAGGAAGAAAGCAGTGCTGCTGGTCGGCATATTGTAAAGCTTCTAGCATTACCTTTTACAGTGAGTAGAAGTTCAAGTAGCTGGGTAGTGCTGTATGTGTTGTACATAGGCATCAATTATCAATCCATTGCTATCTTGCTATAAGCTGACCAAAGTTTTTGCCTAAATTATGCATTATTTGCTCTTTTTTTTTTTAAATGCTCTATGTGTTATAATGAATTTTCAGTATAACTGAATGCAGTTATACAAGCATGGAGTTCTTTATACAAATGAACAAACTGTTTTGGCAATACTCCCTCTTGGTTGCAAATGTTAAGGTAATGAATGGCCACTATAGTCTATTTCCCATCTGGCTTTAACAGTCTGTTTCTTTTTTATTTTCTAAAATGGGCCTCTATTTAGCAAGTTTTTACTTTGGTAATTAATGAAGCACTATCATTTTCTAGTATACATCTGTGGAGCTTTTTGGATTGTTATTGTGCCGCCATGCTTAGGGGACAGCATCTTGAGTCAAAGCCAAAGATAGCTTTGAATCATTTGGTATCAAGGTACTAATGAGCTCTGCAGACATTTCAAATACAGTTTTTCCATTTTGAACCAGGTGTGGCTTAATCCACTCTACTTTTCCCATAAGCAATATGATGTCAAATATATAACTTTTTCCTCATATTCCAAAAAATGTTTCCAAAAGGTTAAAATCGTGCTTTTTGCAATATGGAAGAGACTTTGCTGACTTCTCTTTTCCTAATGTTCGATTACTGTCCATTTCCACCCTGAAATTTGATGGCCTGAGAATATTTTTTCCTGAAATTCTCAAATCATGAACTATACTAGTTTGTAATTCTGATTTATGTGTATGTTTACTACTCTTAAAAACTGTTTGTGAGTCAAACTAACAAAGCTATTTCTAGGAGGTTTAATATTTGACGGTAATTTTTCTAAATTCTAGCTGCAACTGAGAACAAATTACATTTGGATACCAGGGAAAGAAAATATGGATTTAATACCATATGGAAAGCATTGAAGTAATTGTGGATGAATTTATCAGGAATTAATTCCTCTTGATTGATGTGCATGTAGCACATTAAAAAGGTCTTGAATAAATCTTGATAGTATTTGCTTCTGCTTCTTAAGAGAATGTGTACATGGTATGCTGTTGATTTGTTTGCAGCCAGATATATTTAAACTGTGAATTTTGTCTACTAACATTTCTGTGCATATATCACAAGAGTTCTGTTCTTTTCCTCAGCACCAGGAAAAAGGGTGTGAACTTTTATCTCAATACTTTTGACTCATTCCAAAAAACATTATTTTGTTAGCCACAATTGCCAGACAGTGTTGGTTCTGCCATTTATAGCAGTTAGCAAGCTTTTTTCAAAATTGGTATATAGTCAGTATCTTATATTAGTTCAGGCTACCCTTTGTAGCCTGTTCATTTTCTTCAGAAAACGTTCAAGCGAGAGGTTTGCTTCCCTAAGATGTCACCCAAACTCATTCTGTGGTTTTATTTCCCATGTGGCAATTCTGTGACATTCATCATGGTAATTGGTCCAAGGGTGATGAAATTTGGGATTCAATTTTTCTCTTGGGGAAGTCCCTAGGTTTTGCTTCAGATCAGAATTGTGAGCCTTCATGTGTCCTCTTCATATAAACAGATAATCCCACAAAGCACCTGCATCTGCTAAAAATACCTCATTGAAGCAATCAAGACAACAAATCCTTTGATAGTGCAGTGAAGAGGATGAGTGTCCTGTGGATATTTCCTTGCAGATGTTTCCTTTAGTGCAGTCATTTGAAGGATTAAATGTAGCGGAGAAGTTTCTTTCATTCCTTTACTACCAGCCAAGGTGTCTATCCAAAATGACAAATGCTTCATTACAAGTACTTCATGTACAGGTATTTTAAGGATACTTAAGAATTTTCTGAAGGACCTCCATACATCAAGAAATATTTTTTAAATCAACTATCTGTCTTGAATGAAAGGAATTCCCACCCAAAGAAAAATAAACTCACATCATGATTATTTTGAGTTACTGCCATCATTCATGGTTTTTTTCCCATAGATAAAAGGTACACATATTGGAATGCAAGGTGACATGTTTTTCTATCTTTCTGGTTCCTATTATCACTGATAACAGAATAACATGCTGTTTCTTTGGGTTTGGTTTTGTTTGGTTAACAGAAGCACAAGAAATTAGCCACAAAATCTAAAAAGGAAAGTTTAAATGTATTTTTTATAGGAGCAGATCTGTAATAAAAACAATAAAATCCAGTGTTTAAGCTTTATAGAAATAATTTAATGACCAGCTGCAGCAATAAACACCTTTCCGTTTTGGTTGGGTCTTAACTCCATCCAGTGATTAATTGCTCCATGAAAGACAAACACATTACATTATACCTTAAGTGTAACATCCTGTTTTAAAGATTCCACTAGTGCAGTTTAAATGTTTTTGATCCTGTTCAGACTTTAAAAGGATATTTTGAGAATCCTCCATTTATTATTACCCATTGTGTATAGTCATGACCAAGGCAATAACTGGCCAGTATTTTGTTTTTCATATACAACTTTGGCCTTACTTGTGTTTGTATTGCTCTTAGACAGAGAGCAATATTGTGGGGCCACAACTTTTTATTTGAAACACCACGAAAGCTAGAGAATGGAGATTGCATTTTGTTTAAATTGTGGGGAAAATTAGAACTTCTTGATAGAGTTATGTCACTGGTTCCTATGCAGTATGGAGCATGCACTATTATTAAAATCATACTCATTACAGATAACAAAACAAGCATACAGTGATTTTAAAATATTTTGGATATAAGCTAGATTTTAGCTGATGATCTAAGACTGAAATAATGATTGTCAAATCTCCAATTTATCTACTCTGTTTCTTATATAATTAGGCTTCCTTTCCTGAGGAAGCATGAAAAAGGGACGGTGTGACTCAAGTAGCAAGAAATCTGGAGTGCATTTGCTACAGCAAAGGTTGTATCTGTATCAGAAACAAGAACTTAATTTGGGTTTTTTTGAATGGCATTTTATTTCACTTTGTGTTATCACCTCCATTTGAGAGCATTTTCTTGAATTCCGTTGCAGAATCACAGAAGGCTTGACATTGAAAGGGACTTTGTGAGGTCCTCTGGTCCAATCCCTGTGCTAAAGAAGGGTCACCTACAATCAGTTTCCCTGCATAATGTCTTGGTGGATTTGAATATATCCATCAGAGGTGGCAGATTCCACATCCTGTTTCAATGCTCAGTCACCGTCACAGTAAAAAATGTTTCTTGATGTTCAGACAGCACCTCCTCTTTGTACCTCTTACCTCTTTTCTGTCACTGAGCACCACTGAAAAGAGCCCATCATTCTCTTCTTTACACCCTTCCTTCAGGGATTTGTATCCATTGATCACATTTACCCTGATATGACTTCTCTCCAAACTAAACAATTGCAGCACTCTCAACCTTTTCTCATATGAGGGGTATTCCAGTCCCTTAATCATCAAAGCAGTTCTTTGGTGGACTTGGTCTCAAGTAGCTCCATATCAGATTATTTTATACTAAAACATGTTTTCTTTTGTGAAAAATCAGCACAATCTGGCAGTTATTCCTTTAATGGAATTAAAGGAATGAGCCCATCTGATGAGCCCATCCAGAGAAACAATAGATTCTTGAGTGGGAACAGGGTAGAGGCAAGTCTGGGGATCACTTCTTCCTTTTAATTTCCTGGTATGTTATCATAACATGGGTTATGATTTGGAAGAGACCTTAAAGATCATTTAATTACAACCCCCCACTGTGCCCAGGGATACCTTGCACTAGACCAACTTGATCTGAGTTCCATCCAGCCTGGTCTTTAATACTTCCAGGGACAGGCCATCTGCAACTTCCCTGGGCAACCTGTTCCAGTGCCTCACCACCCTCACAGATAAGAATTTTTTCCTAATATCTAACATAAACCTACTCTTAGCTTTAAGCCATTCTTTCTTGTTCTGTCACTATATGCTCTTGTAAGAAGTTCCTCTCCATCTTTTTTGTACTGGAAGGCAGCATTTACCTCACCCAGAAACTGCCTTATCTTCTCTAGGCTGAACAAACCCAGTTCTCTCAGCCTTTCTTTATAGGAGAGGTGCTCCAACCCTCTAATCATCTTGGTGATCCTCCTCTGAACTTGCTCCAACAGGTCAATGTCCTTCCTGTGCTGAGGTCCCCAAAGCTGGACTCAGTACTCTGAGTGGGGTCTCACAGAGAAAAGCAGAGGAACAAAATCTCCTCCTTGCCCTGCTGGCCACGCTGCTTTGGAGGCAGCCCAGGACACCTTTGTCTCTCTGGGCTGTGAGTGCACATGGCTGAGTCATGTCCAGCCTCTCATCCACCAGCAGCCCCAGGTGCTTCTCCTCAAGGCTGCTCTCCATCTGTTCATGCCCCAGGCTGTGCTGATACTGGGGGTTTGCCTTGACCCGGGTGCAGAACCTTGCATTTGGTGTTGTTGAACCCCATGGGGTTCCCATGTGGTCACTTACTGAGCCTGCCCAGATCCCAGTGGATCATATCCCTCAGGTGTGGCAACTGCACCACTCAGCTTGGTGTCATTGGCAAATTTCCTGAGGGGTGCACTTGTCTGTGTCATTAATGAGGATATTAAATAACACTGGTCCCAATACAGACCCCTGATGAACACCACTGGTCACTGATGTCCACTGGGACTATGAGCCATTGACCATTACCCTCTGGATGTGACTGTTTCAAGTAAGTGACATCAATCATTAATGCACATTCCTTTGCTTAGCCAGTAGTCTGCTTTCTTGCTGGATTTTCTGGTAGCCACCCTGGAACCCAGAGTGAGTGGAACTTGAAATATGTTTATGAACTCAGAGAAATGAGGTGCTGATATCTGTAGCAGCTGGCTGACAGCATCCTGCTGGAAGCAAAAGGTACCAATCTTATAGAGTAAGATCTCTATAGAAATCTAGAGCTTAAGGATAGTGTTTAGTAACCATCCTGTTAAAAGACAGATATAGTCACTTTGGCCGCTGGGAGAAATAGGTTAGATTGAGATAAATCTTTCTACTCATTTCATGATCTAAAAGGAAAGACTTGACTAATCTAATTTAAATTACAAATAGGTGAAATTAACCATTAAGTCTTGTGTAGTCTGTAAAAGTAAAGTAAAGTAAAAATCAGATTCTTTATGCCTTGAGGTATAAGATTTTTAGAGCCAAAATCAAACCTTAGGTTGAATAATCTTTGTCACTGGGCTTTAGAAATTGTTGAAAATTTATAGTTGTTAGCACCTACTGACATAGGTATTCTGATTTGTCTGCTTTATCCAGAAGCACCAGTTAAGCCATACAAACATGAATCGAGATATTTAATTAGACTGTTCATTTACATATTCAAATAGGAAAATCTCAATCGAGCATTTAAAGTATGTTAAAGACAATGGGTTAAACAATTTCTTGTCATCCTCTTGTACTTGGTAACAAATCTCTTTGCATTTCAGTTGAGTACAATAGTGAACTGCTCAACTTTAGTACTTCTCAAGGGAATAGCTGTCAGATATTTAGCTACTTCTTAAGTGCACAAACTCGTTGTTGTTAACAGCTGTTTATTGGTTCCCATCACAAGTGCAACATTATTAGGGATTTCTAAAAAGGTGAGCAACCTGAAACTTTCAGTTTTAACAGTGGAAAAGTGTGGTTTAAATATGCATATAATATGATGGAAAATAACCAAAAATACAATAAAAGTGATAAAAATTCAATAGAAAAACATTTGAAGTCGAACAAAGATAATTTAGTCAGCATATCAGGTAAAAAAAATCTATTCTTTCAAACTTTCCATTTTTTGGTAGAGGTTTGTTTAAATACTATTTAGGTAAAATTTTTGCACATGATTTTGTGGATGAAATATGAAAAGATGGTAACTTTTTGTGGTGGTAAAGACAGATTTTATTTAAAACTTGTGTCTTCCATTAGTTATGTGATAGTTTGTAGGTATCTCTATTCGTACTTCTCTCTTTTCCATAGAGATCAAAGCAGTAAAATCAATCTAAAACTGAGTATGTGTGATCTTACTGTATTATGAACTTTATAATCTGAATCCATGTAGCTAGAGATCAGCAAGACATGCATTGGATGGTATGTATAGCAAGTGGGACTCCTTGTGTTTCATCCTCTATTCACCTAATTTAGCTTTTGGAGTTCTAGGTATGAAAGTGTGTCTATGCAGACAGCATAATTGATTAGCAAATCAATTCACTGAGTTTTGATATACATTTGTATTGCGAGCACAAATGTTCCTGCGGGGATACATTATCCTCTGTCAAAGCAGGGTTAAAATAGGTTTTTCATGTTCAGTTTTCATCATGTTATGTGTTAGATCCTAGACCTTTAGGATTATGTCTTGTTTTCAGATTTTTCCTTGAAAGTGTTGTTTCAGTCTGATTTTTTTACAACTTTGCCATTTCAACTGAGTTATAATGTAAAAAATCAGCTAGTTTAAAATTAAGAAAAAAAATGAGGCCTATGTTAGAATAACAGTTACAGAGAAAACTTTAGATTTGAGACATCTTCATATTTACATATACCATAAGTATTTTTATTATTCTTATTATTCTTTTCTTGGGTGCTAGTCATTTTTCTGCCTTATGTATTTTGCACAGGGTAGTAAGGACAATATACCGTTGATAAAGTGTTTTTTAAGTTCAAGTATTTCAGTAGTTCTCATTACTATACTCATTACTCTCATTACTCATTACTGTGCCTGAGCTTGTATCCATTGACTATTCCTGTACAAAGTCATGATGGAATCATCCATTTAATAGTATACAGTGAAAGTAGTGCAAAAACAGTTGCAGTTTTTGAAATATGGAAAAACTGCTAAAAATAAATGCTTATCACATCAAGAATTCTTTTAAGTAGTGCACAGAGAAGTTGAAAATATAAATTGACAATCAATTTAGACAGCTTTCAGGCTAACTTCTATTTGTCCATTTTAATATCAGCTGCTGCAGTGTATAGTGTGACAGGGCTCCATGTGAGCCAGCTTGTTGCCTGCCCAGCCCCCTGAGGCATTCCTGGGAATCCTCAGGAAGCTAGGAGGAAAAAAAAGGATCGCATAGTCTTGCAGTTCCCAACTTCTGGGGAAGTGGGGGCAAGAAAACAACCCTACAAATGCCTGAAGGTTTCTGACTTCGTCCAGGACAAAGGGGGGGGTCCTTTTCCCTCAGCTATTTATTTACATTTAGTAAAACTCAAATGTAGCTTAGGAATTGGGCCAGTTACTGCTTTATTGAAGAATATTGTTAGTCTATCTGATGGTTTGGAGGCAGACAACCCCCTCTCCTCCTTCACTCCCTCCGTAATGCACCTGGCCAGTTGTGCAATGCTACCCAATGAACAGCTGCTAACAATGAGGAAATTGTGCTCATAAGAAGTAGCAGAGGATCTGATGGTTATTATCTGGGGAAAAATTGAAGCCATAGGGACTTGTTTCTTGCCAGGATTTTTTTTCTTCCCCAATTGAAAAAGTTGACTCTGTGTTGAATTAAACACTTTTTATCTTCTCTGTTTATGACTTTGTGGAACTGGTTTCTTTAGAGGTATTCCATTTCCCCATCATTTCCTCTTCCCCTTCTCCTTTTCCCTCTCCTGCTCCCTCCTTCATAATCCATCTGGGAGGATTAAGGATTTTACAACTGAAAAGTATCTATGCTTTGGGATAGCTATTTATAGTATGATGGGTAACATTTCCTAGCAGTAATGTTTGTCTGCATTAATGTTACCCATATATGTGTAGATAAGTATATGGTTGAGAATTAGCATTTGGAGTGCATTTTACAGAGAGTGTGTGTATGTAGCAAGTATCTCATATAGCCTTTCAAGAGATTCCCATTTACTGAATGTCCATCTTACAAACATCTTGTAGTACTTTTTTAAAAAAAACCCCAAAAACAAGAAACAAAAAAATCACAAGAAAACCCAAAACAAAACCAAAATGGACAGGCAAGACTTTAGGCATTATTGAAGTTTAGCTAATAACATCAACAATTCCATCTATGAAGGGAAGTCACTTCTTTGGGCTTGAGAAAATTAACAGAAACTTCTAAACTCTGATGTTGTTCTAATTTGAGAAAGTCTGCTATTCTTCTCAACCTGAGTTAGGCATATGACTCTGGAAGAGCAGTGAAAAGAATCAATATAAATAATGAACACAATGCATAATTTTCTCTGATATCTATGAAATTTGTACATTGAGTCATGTCTTCAGTCTGGTAGAGTTCTTTAAGTATAAACAAATTAAATTCAGAGTGGCTAAGCAGGAGTTTTGGAAGTAACTAGCAGTATTTTTACCATTATATGTGAAAGTTGCTCTTTTTTTCCTTTAACAGTTTCAGTTGATTTAGGTGCTATCAAGGGACATATAGCAATCACTATTAATTTACAAACTCATTATTTTAGTACCTGTTTCTCTGTAGGCCTTCCTGTTTCACATGAAAATGATCCATCTGGAATACTCTGTCACAGTTTTATTTTTACATTGAAATAATTCTTACCAACTGAGTACATTTTTATACTGGTATAAGAAAGTTAAAACTCTTTCTGGATTGATAGTATGTCTGTTATAATACAAACAAACTTGTCCACTGTTCTGTATGGAAATACACAAAAAGAGGTCGTCTTATAAAATCTGTTATAGCTGAAAGAGTTTTCAGGGATGGACAGAAAACAAGTGATCAGTAGCAGATGATTCATCGTCTATTTAGCAATGGTCATGGTAAAAAAAATAAAATCTAATAGAATCACTTTAAATACAGCTCATTTTTTCAGTTTTTCATCTTGAAATAGCCAACAGACTCCACCCAACAGAAAGCAAAAGCAAACAACCCCAAAACACCAATGAAATTAAATCTCTGTTCACGTCTTTCCACAACGAGGAAGAAAGGAAAGTACTTGTGATATTCTGAAGCTAGTGAATAAGGCACCATTGAATGGTTGTCAAGCATGTGAGCAGCCTTTTCCTGAAGATCTTGATGTTGTTCATACAGGCTGATTTTCAGTGAATATGCTTGTTCTTGTGACTTGTGAACCTGAATGTAGCCAGTCCTGAAATAACTGCGAACACTTTACTTGGAAATTTGCACTGAATCTGACATTTTTAGTCATAATTATGGCTGCTAGTTCACAATATCTGAAAGTGTTCCTTACAAAAAGAAGACTTCTTTGGAATACCTCCAGATGCCTTCAGAATTGGAATTTCTGATCAGATCATCAGAATCGATGAGTATCTTGCTGTGACCAAGGAAGCAATAAAACCTGAAATTAAGCATCCCAAGCCTTTCTCTGTTGACATGATTTACACCAGTCACCGAGAAAGCATTTGAAGCCTTGAGGAAGTTCTGGCTTATCACATAGCTGATGAAAAGTAATGAGACCATCTGGTCTTCATAATAACTGAAATCATCTATGCCAGCTTCAGAGAAGACAACATTCTATCATTTCTAAGCATGCCTAGCTAATTTTGGAGAAGTGTACATTCCGTGCCAATGCCCTCATAAATTGTACCTGTGCTTTTTCCTATTTCATCTCATGTTCTGTCTCTTTGTTTTAGCAAGATTGCAGAGTAGTTGATGGGAACTCACTCTCTGTAGTATCTGGATTTTCTTGGAACATGCATACCATGAGGTGAAAGAAATTATGTAAGCTCCAAGTAAAATAGCAAACATCAACTTCTTGTTCTTAGTGTCACTTCAGAGCTTGACAGTGTATCTACAGCCTATGCAAGGCAAAAATACAATGCAAATTCACTCTTCTAGGAGGTATATTATAGGATTTTGAAAGTTTACCCTTTACCTCACCTGGATATCTTTGTTCCTCTTTATTATCTAGGACTTCCAAGAACAGTTGAACTCTACAGAAGTGATGCTGTAAAATTCAAGCTTGCAGTGGGACTAAATGCAATAAATTTTCCTTAAAGTGTTATTTATTAATGCTAATGTATTTAAATTTTAATTATTTCAAGATATGGAATTCCAGACTAGATTATTCCTTTTGTTCTATTTGTGCATTGCTTTGTCTAGCTCCACTGAAATAGGTAGAAATACTTTGGAATTCTTCAGGCAGAATCCAGTCTGCAAATACCACTAGCTGCTGAGATAAATGCAGCTGTTATTTTTATCTGCATTCTGATATTGATAGAAAGATAGAAAGATAGAAAGATAGAAAGATAGAAAGATAGAAAGATAGAAAGATAGAAAGATAGAAAGATAGAAAGATAGATAGATAGATAGATAGATAGATAGATAGATAGATAGATAGATTTGGGGGTTTTTTCCCCAATAATGTTTATTTTGCTTACAAAAACTGGAAGAGGCTTTTTTTTTCTGTCATGGCAGAGCAAAACACATTTGAAAAAAAGGGAGAAGGTTACTATGCAAGACTTTAGCAGAATCGATTTTTGATTTTGCAAACAAACCATTGCTTAAAAAAATTTTAGGCACTTGTCAAGGCATGACATGGAATCATTCAGCAATCCATGTTGAAGGATTAATCTCAAGATTGTAATTCTATGATAAATGTATGTAAATTTCCAAGGTTTCCTGCATGGAGAATGGAAATAATTTAACTTTCTCAAATAGCAGCTAGTCCTCTCTTTGCATAAGTAATGATTTTTATGTTGTAGTGTTTTTCAAATGTGAATCATTATTTTGTTTTGAGCATTCCTACTTACAAATTTTCATACTTAATGGTTCATTCCTATTGCTCTTAAGATTCTGTACTAGCCTTTCTGATCCTAATTTCCTCAAAGACTCTTTTAAAGTATATATTAGGGTTGGACATATTTTATTATACCTTATAGAGGCACCTTTACATATGCAAACTCACAAGCCATTGTTGCTCATGCAGTTAGACCCAGTGAAGTAAAGAAGAACATTTATCTGAATAGAGGCATGCAAAATGAACTCCCAAACATCCCAAGGTATGAAATTTAATCTTGTTAGCACAGATCTGGTTTGGGACTGTATGAGAGAACCTGCATGCATCTGTTTAATCCCTGGGGTTTTTACATCATTTCTCTGAATTAAGTTAATATGATCCACACTTTCCCTCTCCCCCCAGTTTCTTTTGAATCATGGGAGAGTTTAAGATTTTACTTGTGATACACTAAAAGATCAATCCACAGCAAGTGCTCTGAATGAAGTTTATTGTACAGTATATTTCAGAACATAAATAATAACAATAAACAAATAAATGAAAATAAAATAATACAAACAAATCTATTCAGGCAGCAGGAAAATAAACCTATTCAAGTATCATTGTTAAAACTACTTGATGGCTTGGTCTCTTTAAGAAATTGATGATTTTCAAAAAGTGAGAACAACAAGTCAGGCTGGCTGGGAACCTGATAGGACATGCCATCCCTTACTTCCTTTGTCTTCCTGACTGATACATCTCATTAAGAATTGTTTTCAATACCAAGAAGTTTCAAAGTTTTAGCTGTGCAGTCTGTTGACTTCTGAATTACTCTAACAATATATGCTTGGTTGTCATTTGTGTATATATTTAATCCCAGATTGCAAGGCTACAAAATTCCTTTTGCAAGGAAGCAGTTGAGATGCCTCCCAGTGTATACTGGTGGCACTTCACACACAAACAGCTGTCTAGGGGACCTCCCTGTCCCTTCTCTTTCCACTTCTGGCTTTGCCCATCTGACTGAGGCCTGCAAACAAACAGAATTCTCCCTATGATGGGGAACAGTAGAGGAGAGGTGCTAGATTGGATCTCCACAGGCCCTCTTATACTGCCCCCAATATCTGCCTGCTCCCTTTAGAGCTGCTCTGGCTTCAGGGTCATGATTTTGAAGGCTGCTTTGGGTAGTTGAGTTATGTGAATTGAATTCTACCTCTAGCTTTCCCTTTGTAGCATGATCATCAAGCTAAAAGCAAAGAATAATTTAAATTCTTCTTAGAGTCAATCCTTAAAATCATATTTCTCTGATATGTTCCTTCAAGAAAGAGCACATAGGAAATTATACCTAAGAGGGCAAATTTAGATTTTCTTCTTTCATTACTTGCTACTTAGAAGTAAAAGCATAAACAGTGACATTCTGTTAAATAGCTTGGGATGCTTTTGACACTGTTATTTCAAACAAGACTGCAGAAGAAGTAAAGCATCATGCAAATCATTCAACACTCTGAATTAGTAATAAAATTCAGAATGACATCTTACTCTTTATAGGCTTCCTTATTATAATATTTTAGGATTCAGTATTGTGATATTTAAGACATTTAAATACACAGAGAAGTGTTTGTTTTGGCATGAGAGGACAATAAAAATGGTAATGTATTGGCAAATAGATGAATACTAAATTACACAGAGACAAGAATTTGCCATTCAAAGGCATTCAGAATTTTTAAAATTAATCACAGAATCACAGAATGGGTAAATTCAGAACTGACCACAGTGGCCATCTGGTCCAACCTCCCTTCTTAAGCAAGGTCATCCCAGAGGACATGGCACAGAAATGTGTCCAGACCATTCTTGAATATCTCTAGTGAAGGAGACTCCACAACCTCTCTGGGCAATCTGTTCCAGTGCACAGTCACCCACACAGTAAAGAAATTCTTCCTCATGTTCAGGTGGAATTTCATGTGTCTCAGTTTCTGCCTGTTGCTTCTTGTCCTGTTGCTTGGTACTGTTAAGAAGAGCCTCATCCTCTTGACATCCTCCTTTCAGGTACTGACAGACATTAATGAGGTCCCCTTTTAGTTGTCTCTTCTCAAGGCTGAACAGGCCCAGCCACCTCAGCCTTTCCTTGTAAGAGAGATGCTCCAGTCCCTTAATATTCATCCCCTCTGCTGGATTCACTGCAGGAGCTCCATGTCTCTCTTGTCCTGAGGAGCCCAGAACTGGAAACTCCGGATGTGACCTCACCAGGCTGAGTAAAAGGGTCAGGATCATCTCCCTCCACCTGCTGGCAATGCTCTTCCTAATGAACCCAAGGATACCTTTGGCCATTTTGGCCACAAGGGCACTGCTGGCTCATGGACAGCTTGTTGTCCACCAGGACCCACAGGTCCTTCCCTGCAGAGCTGCTTTCCAGCAGTTTGGCCCCCAGCCTGTACTGGTGCAGGGGATTATTTATTCTTCCGGAGGAACAGAACCCTGCAATTGCCTTTGCTGAATTCCAGGAAGAGAAGACAGTTAGCCAGTAGGTGTTGTATTACTGAGAATTCAAATTGTAGCATATGTCTCTTCACATTGTAATATAAGTCTGAATTCAAAATTATACAGTCTTTAAAATAAAACTTGGTCTGCTTCAGCCTCTTAGTTATCAGCTTATTTGTGATCACATACTTTTTTAATATGTGGTTACCTCAAAGTTGTATACACAGAATAGTGTTAGAACTCTGTGTGCTCATCTTTCCATATATGTATATATTTCATTTAGTGAATAATATTCTGTGATACTGGAAGTGCCTGGAATTGTAGAACTATGGGAGCTGGAGGCTCAGTCCTTTACACTAACAGGCCACACATTGAAAATCCACTGTTGTGTAAGTATGACAGTATAAAAAGCATCAAACATTTATTTCCTTTTTTTAGGGGCCAAGTATATAAATGTAGCTACAGCCCTTTTTCCTGAGGTCAGTTATTGGATAGTCTTTAGTGACTCCAAAAATAGCTGATGTTTTTTAAGATGAGTATTAAATGTCACTACTTGCTGCTATGAAAGACTTACTAATACACTCATCACTACATTATTCCATGGGGAACTATGCATACAAAAGTTATTTGATCACTGTCAAATTTTCATGGATAATCCCTGTATTCATTTTGAAGAGAAGGTGCTCTCAGGCACAATTCTAAGGTATGAAGTGTGACAAAACAGCTTCATTTATGTGTCGATTACCCAGAATCAGTGTTTAGAAGTGTGATTTCATTACTCTCTTGTACTTTGCATGGTTTTTCAGTCTTTGACTGGGTAAAAATATCAGTTAAGTAGCAAGATGTACAAACTTTCAGGATATCATCAAAGCATGGAGACAACCAAACGCGTTCAAGCAGGAAGAGTTTTACTATAGGCAAAATTCAAATGTTACATCAGCTGTAATGCTGTTGAGGCCAATAAATATGATTTAAAAGTGATTTGGTATTTGAGTCGTCCTCTCTCTCGGTTATGTTCCAGTGTAGTGTGATCATGTACGGCTGTTCTCATATATTAATACTTGGCATTTGAAGAGATAGCTTTTATATTTATATGAGTATTTACTAGATTTTCTTTTTCATGTTACTTTGAGATTCACACCTGATCTTAAATTGGCAAGACATCTTAGGTGATTTTTTCAAACTGAGTTGCTAACCATCTTCATGTTGGATTTTCACATTCTTACCCAGGGCACAGATTATTCCTGTCACCGTATTTTTTCACAGAAGAGGAATAGTAAGTCAGCCACTTGCTCATGTTGTGAAAAAAAAACTCTTGTAGCATTTCCCTTATTGCTGAAAGAAATAAATCCTCTCTTGTTCCATGAAATTGAACTGCTTTTGTGACTTAAAAATTAACAAAATAAAGTGCCTCTGGAGTTTTTCTACAGCAAAACAGTGATTTTGGTGGGATTTGAAAGGATACAATAATTTGTCCAACTTTCACATGCCTTTGTCCCATAAGTCAGAAAAACTTTACAAAAATTGCAGTAATTTTGCCATATGAGGTCTTCATTGATCAACACTGCTAAAAAGGTAACATTTGGGAATGAGGCTCCTCTGTGTAAAAAGTCAGAAGCTCAGTCCCATTTAGTTATATCAGAAAGGTCTTTTCTCTTTGACCATCTCTTTTGTTCCATTCAGGAATGTATTTTTTTCCCCAGCAATATTGCTTCCCTGTGGTTTCTCTGCTGAGTTTCTTTTCCACTTGATTTCAAGCTTCTAGTCTGCAGATTGATGATCCATGATGAAATGTCTTTGTGGTTGTGAATTGTCTAATGCTCTAGTTTTCTTTCACAAAAAAAAAAAAAAAAAAAAAAAAAAAAAAAAAAAAAAAAAAAGAAAAAAAAGTAAGCAATTGTGTTACAAACTGCACTTTCACTGTATATTTTCCAGAAGCATTTTGATTCCTAAGAATGCAGCCAAGCAGTGCAATAGATGCAAGATGAAATGTTTAAGAGTGAGTGGAGATCTGTAAATGATCTATGAGATCAATACCCCCTATTACCTGCTTTGCTTCTCTCTGTTATTACTGTATGTGACAGCGTTCTGTCTGGTCTGGTTCTATGACATTTCTCTGATTTTGGTCCCATCTTCCAAGACTGATGGGTCCTGCTCCTTGCACTCTCTTCTCCATACATTGCTCAAACAATAATTGCTTTTCTTATATACACCACTAGTGTATATGAACTATTAGCTTTTTCTTGTTTAAAGCAGCTGTGGCAGTTCTTGTTCTGAAATGACATCTCAATGTGCTCCCTCCCTGCTCTTTTCAGTCTGCTTGAAATGTTTTGTGTGTCTTGCATGAAGTCAAACAATTCTTTTGATACTTGACCCCACAGATTACTGACGTCCCAGTTCTCCTTTATTTCTGATGCTGTGTAACACTATCCTGCTCAAAAAAAAATCTGTTTAAAATAACATGATTGAGGAATTTAGCACGAATCCTGCAACTCACAGCCATGCTAAATAGTATTCTGTTTCACAAGTGGTCCCTTTGAAGTTGCTTGAGTTACACATGCTTACATCATGTCTGAACTCAGTCCACTGTGTTTACAACATACGTATTTGATATTGCACAGTGGGTGTACATAACTTAAAAAATAATAAAACTTTTATTACTTTGAGTAGTGTGCACATTAAAGAACAGATTTTCATTTGCATCAAGGCTCTTTGTGCTCCTTTGGCTTTGCAAAAGGCCTTAAAACTGGCATAAATTCCATTAAAGACCAGTTGAAAAATCCCTTTTCACAGCCAATGCTGTGTAAAATGGTGCTCCATGTAAACCAAAATGGAGCCCTTCCCAAAGGAGATTTTTTAATTTCAAGGCAATATTTTCAACTTTTTGTTCTATTTTCCTGTAATAAAAATACAATAGAATTAATCACCGCAACTTTTTTCTTGCTTTTAATGTACCATCTTGTAGTAAGCCTTCTATGATTAGCAGTTGATGATTTTATCCTGTGAGTTTTAATCAAATGTTAGCATTTCTTCTATTTACCTGCAAGCAATGTTCATATAAACAGTAAAAAGGCTTCTTATTTCTTGAATTACCTCAAAGAAGCGAAAAACAAAAAGGATTAAACCAAGAACATAATGCTAATGGGAATCTGGTGGGCAGGGTTTTTTAAAGATTTTTTTATTATTATTATTTTTATTTTTATTTTTATTTCTAGCTCCCAGCTTGGAAATGGAAGGAAATGCATAAAAACCATATTTTTGAAGAACATTGAGATAGATTTTTATGTCTACACATTCTCAAATCTGTGCTTTGTTTTTAAGCTCCATTTCTGGTCCATAGGCATAAAAAAAGCATTTAAGCAGCTACAAAAATAATCTACTGAAGCTTCAGGAATCTGGGCAGTCTGTGTTGATGGGCCAAAACTCAACAAGGTGAATGGCCTTGGGTCACAACAATTTCTTGTAGAGCTCCAGACCAGGAGAAGAGTGGCTGGAAAAGTTGCCCAGTGGAAAAAGACCTGGTGGTGCTGGTTGTCAGCTGCTGAACATGAGTCAGCTGTGCTCAGGTGGCCAAGAAGGCCAATGACATCCTGCTCTATATCAGGAATAGTGCGGCCAACAGGACCAGAAAAGCGATTGTCCCTCTGTACTCGGCACTGGTGGGGCTGCACCTCAAATCCTGTGTTCAGTTTTGTGTCCCTCATTGCAAGAAAGACATGTAGGTGCCAGAGAAAGCCTGGAGAATAGAGCTGGGGAAGGGTCTGAAGCACAAGTCTGATGGGGAGTGGCTGAGGGAGCTGGTGTTTAGCCTGGAGGAAAGGAGATTGAAGGGAGACCATATCACTCTCTACAATAACCTGAAAGGAGGTTGTAGGAGGTGAGTATCAACATCTTCTCCCAGGTAACAAGTGACAGGATGAGAGGAAATGGTCTTAAATTGAACCACTGAAGGTTTGGATCGGATATTAGAAATAATTTCTTCACCTAATGAGTCTCCAGGCATTGGAACCAGCTTCCCAGAGAAGTGGTGGAAACGCTGTCCCTGGAAGTGTTCAAAAAACATATGGATGTGGTACCTGGGGATATGGTTTAGTGGTGAACCTGGTGGTTCTGGGATCGCAGTTGGACTCAGTGGTCTTTAGAGGGCTATTCCAACCTTAATGATTCCATGGTTCAGCTTTTACAAAAAAAACCAGCTAACAGCTAGAAGTACTGTATTAGTTTTACCTGGTAAAGAAGTATCGCTTCTTGAAGATGACATTGTATTTGAAACACTAGACAAGAACTTGGGGTATCTGGATCCATTTCTTGACTGCAGCACATTCATTGTTTGACTCTTGGTAATTCATTTAGTCTCTGTTCACCTCCCTATTGGTCTGTCAGCCTGTCTGTCCACTCGTCTGTTAATCCTTCTGCCTTGTAGAGGTGGTGTAAAGGTAATGACGCTTATGCTTTGTGTACAGGATTCTACCTACTACCTGTAGGGATTTGCTAGATTGGGGAAAAATGCTTTATGTTATTGTCAATCTTCCCTGATGTTTCAGGTTATTTCCCCACCAGAGGAAAACAAAATGGCTGTTGCAAATCTTAAGGAAGAACTCCTGCATGTGAAACCAGTATATATCTGTACAACCATGTTTGAAGATATTTTAGTCGGGAGATTTCCTGCCTTGACATAGAATATTTTGTTTCTGCTATATAGAATGCTTTTCCATACACAGCTACTTTACAGCCTTTCTATATGGCTCCTGATTACATCCTTCTCATCTTCCTTACTATTTTTTAAATGTGAAAATAGACAGTGTATTGGAAATTTTTCTTTATGTGCTGTAGGCTACACTTAAACATTGAGGTCTCAGTAATTTATGGTTTTAATGGATAGGGTTTTTTCCTTTTTCACAGAGAAACCTAGGTTGTCCAAACATATTCTGAAATACGTTGGGGGATTATGGTTTCAACACATGCATGCCTAGGGCCAAAGTATGAGTAACATGAAATTTTTTGTTCCATTCCATGAACAAACCACTGTTTTGTGGTGTAATACAAAACATATCTAAGCAGTTTAGATCACTATCAGGCATTACAACGTTAAGTTTTCTATTTATGTGACTACCCAAAGCTCATTAGAAACTCATTTTGTAGCTCTAGGGAAGTAAGAATAAAAAGCAGTGAAAAATAGTACATTGTATTCGGTTCTGATTATACTCTATTTACTGTACTTACTAATATATATCAAGTGTATAATTTTATAGTTGCTGAGCCCAACTTCCAAAACTTGTGAAGTCCAGGATTGTTCATAAAACTGTTGTGCATGTAGCTTAACTGTGCAACTTTGATTGTACAAACTAGCTTTTTGTGCATGCAGGCAGACTGCTGGTGCCTTAATGTAATATGAATGTTCTTGAATTGCAGTGTTCTCCAGTTTCTCCTCTTCACCTGCTCTTAGATCCACGAGAAAGTTGGTGGTTGCTAGGTCCAAAGGGATTTTAAAGAGGAGACAGATCTGGAATATCAGAAAACACTTGCAAATATAAGAGCTCAGATTCTGGATGTGGATTTTCACTATTCAGCTCTACCATGCACACTCTGACTGCTGGTGTGAGTCTCTTTATAAAAATCACACCAGTGCTCTCCTTAGTCATGCAGGCAGAGGTTTCATATCTCCATTCGAATAAACTTGTTCATGTGGGAAGAATCTGATGTGTTGACATAAGGTATTAATGTATGAGAATGTGATAGACAGTAGAGCAAGGAAAGGGGGCAGGACATCTCCTTTTAAAGGGACAGTATTTTTAATTGCTTCTTACTGTATTGGCAAGTTTTTCTCTTAAACTACAGGTCTGTGCCCTCTCTGGCATATTAGTCTCACCTTTTAATGAAAGGATAAATGCAGAATGCAGCACAGATAAGTACTAAAGATTCTTCAGTTAAGGGCAGAGAGAGAGAGAATAAATACATCAGCCAACAGAAAAAAAACATTTTGAGCAATCTAATTAAAACCAAATTATAATCTTCATGCTGTTGCCCCTCACCCAAAATTACTTTTTGTAATAAAAGGAGAAGCTGCATAAACCCAACCAAAAATGAGTGTTTAATTTTTCGTTTTTTTAATGTAAAATGAAGCATTTCCCCAATAATAAAAAGCTTATGTGTGCATTAGTGGATTAGAAGCACACTTCACAGGTGGTGTAATACACAGATCTGACATACACTTGAGGCATACACTGAATCCTAGTGAGGCACACTTGGTCATGGTGTATAAGAGCATATTTAAAAACGTTCTAGGTTATATAACACAGTTTAAAATAAGGCATGTTGTTCTAACAGAACATGTATTTTAGAAGAAAAGCTGTGCATGAAAATGTTCCCTGAAATTCAGATATAAGAATCCTTTCTTCATGCTCTCAGTGCAACATATTACAGCAATAAAAGGAAAGGACTATGACGTAGACTGAAAAAAACCATGCCTGCTACACAAAATAAATGCTGGTTTATTAGTCTGTCTTCTTGTGTATTTCAGTGCCCATACACCCACATATGGTGAGAAGATGTCACTAAATTAAGCTACAGATATTTGTCCCTAGATTAAGGTCACTTTCACTTCTGGGGTCTCTTCTTATTTATTTTAATTAATGAGTGAAAGCTCTGTTTTTCTTCATCTTTAGCCTTCTTTCAGGCTTGCTGTTATGTACCTTGTTATAAATTCCTTGGCTTCCAATCAGGGTTTTATGAGAATGGAGGATTGTATTTAAAAATAAAGATTCTGAACACCCATATGTTTTGAGGTACAATTCCTTTCCTCAGAGGGTATGTAAAACATAAAACAAAAAAGCCTATTTTATTATAGAAATCTGAAAACAATCAGCGAGCCTCTTGTTCAAAGTAACACCAGATTTCCTTTAATTTTCAACAAATTCAATTTTCTTTAAAGTGCCGTTTATATGCCCATGTTGAATTATAATAGTTAGTAGTAATTTATTGGGGATATTATTCCAGGAATTTCTCTATCTTCTGCCTTTGACCCTAGGTATGCAATAGCGGGGTATAAAGAATGTATGGTATAGTATGACACAATATAAAGTGCAGGAGAAAGAGCATTACAGCAGGAATTTTGTTTAGAAAAGACACACCGATTGCATTATTTCAAGTAAAAACAACAACAAAAAATCACTTCCATAGTGTTTATATACCATAAGACTACATTGATGTTTTCCCTTTTTTCCCCATTAAACTGTCTTCACAGCCAATGCATTTTCTTGAAGAGAGTCATTGTAGCACAAAAATTAGGCAATGTTTGTCCTAATTCAAAGCTAGTGGTAACAAATAGAAAGTGTCTGATGTGGGTTTTGGATGAAGGCAAGAATATTGTTTTTCTGCTAGTTTCTCTGTATAAACTAAAGGTTTTTTGACAGGATTTGGGATTTTCTTCATGTTATTTGATTCTTGAACTCTTTTAATCTTTTCAAGCAGACCCTTGCCATTATTTTCTTGCAAACTTTTTGTTTAAATATTGCAAGACACTGTTCATGTTTTCACAGAAACAGAATCCACCAATAAGAATTTGTAAGACTAACAGTGTGAAAAGGTTTCATTGAGGCTGTAATTTCTTTTTCCCTCTCTCTCTCACTTTTTCTTTCCTTTTTTTTTTTTTTTTTTTTTTTTTTTTTTTTTTTTTTTGTAGTTGTCTCTTGTAGTATGAGCTCTGATTTAAAACTGTGGGGAAACTGATATTTGCAAACTCTTTTGCACGCTTTATGTCTGGCATCAGGACTTTGCCCTGTGTCTTTGTAGTAAGTCTCAAGGGACCATTTGAATGGAGAAATAATGCATCTTCCTTCCCCAGCCTTCATCATGTGACTGGAATTGAGGCTGTTCAATTCTGTGAAGCTGAAATCTCATCCTTTGAGTTAATCTCTGTCCTTATATAAGTGAAACTGACCAGGCAGAGCTATTTTTGCTCTTGTTTGGGGGATTTCTTTGCTCCTTATAATAGATTGCATTGATATTTGATGAACATGTTACCAAACACAAGATGGTTATTTGTGATCTGAGAAATATTTTAAAAGCACCAAAACTAACAAATTGTAGGATTTATACTAAAATGCCCCTTAGCCTCATAAAGGAGTTCATATATGGTTTTGATGGCCCTTATTCCCTCCTTACAAAGTGTTGTCGTAGAAAAGACTACAAGGGAGATAAAGTTCTATTTTCTGTGGCCTCACAAAAAATTGATTATTCAATATCTCTTGTCTCTCCTCAACTAGGAGACCCTTTACCTACGCTTTATCTTTGTGCATGTAAGAGTTGTCATTTTTTGGTTGCCAGAAACAGTAGTTCCAGTGCAGCTGATTTAGCGGTGTTATTTCTGCTAGGCCACCCAAAAAACCAGTGGGTTGGCTGTCAGCCTGTAGTCAGGTGTGCTCTGCTTGTAGATGTGCTCTTCTTATACTGCTGCCATCTTTCCAGTAACACATCATCACTCCTGCACTGTTTGGATGATGTAGCATGTTTACAGATTGCTGGAGCAGCAGAACTCTTTGACAATGTGTTATTGCAATACGTTGTGCGGGGCAGCTATTCTCAGTGTCTTACTCCAAGGGTGTTTTCATCAGAAGCAGTACAGCTGATCTCAGGACTGCCTTTGGAATATGTTGAGACAAATAAAACTCCATCTTTCAGATCGACCCAAAAATGATACTAGTATGAAGGTGCAACCTCTGAGTCACAGAGGGCCTTGTGGCAACTTTGTCTCTTTGAGCAACAGTAATTTGTGTTGTTTCTTGTTTTACAGTGTAACTAAAACATCACTGTTTAGTGAGAAGTATTCTTGTTTTCTTTTAATCATTAGGTGGCTTTTAAGATGTGGGCAGAAGTAGGCATGAAAACAAAGGGCGTCTGAGCTCCAAAGACTGGGAGCATGGTAGCAAAGAACAGCACTTTGGCACAGCACATTGGCGGTACAGGATAACATTTTATGTAACAGGATACAGACCACAGGATACAGGCAGGCAATTGGCACCGCAGGAGAGCACTTTATGTAACAGGAGAGATAATCAGCATGTGGCTGGCATCACGGCTTAGTAACACATACAATGAGATGGGGAACAATTACATTCTCTCTTTCTCTCTCTCTCTCTCTCTGCCTCCATCCCTCCTCCCCGGGGTTACTAAGGGGAAATCCCTTCTTCCCTCTCTGAACAAGTATGTGGTATTAGAAATATTTACTGGGGCAAGACAGGGGTCCAATTTGATTGTGCTAAGCTTGTTATTTGTCTTAATTTATTTTTTAAAAACGTGCCCTTTGTTCACTTGGTACTGTTGCAGGGAGGGACTAAACAATTCAAAGCTTTTCTAAGTAAAAGAGTGACTTTTTAATCACTGCAGTGAGCAGTAATTTTTGGCAACATTATTATACTACCAAGAGGCAATTTCAATAAAACAGTCCAGTGCTTCAGAAGCTCCTGAAGTAGAAGCAATTTTAAGGAAATATGAGCATATATTTCTTTCACTGCTTCTCTTTTTAAACCTTTAAAAGAAAACCACAGTGCCCCTTTGGTGCCTCTTAAGTGGACACAACTGTTGATTTAAAAGAAAGATGAGCTGGTCTTTATGGTTAAGCATTTCAGTCCAACACCCTCTTTTAAAAGCTACGTACTTTAAGGTTTTGTTTAAGGTTGCTCACTCAAATCCAGAGGGACTGTAAAACGTTGGCTGTGGAAAGCCAATCTCCCCACACTAAAGTTTATTTGGTAGGACTCCAGGAAGGCTTTGGGGCATCCTGATTTCTGTCCACTCTTTGGCTTATAGTATTTCCTCCTTGTCTACTGAATAGATGAACTATTTTCACTTGCTTATGAACAAATGACCTGATGTATGTTTTGCAATAGTTTTCATGCTGGTGTAAATTTGTGTATGCCAGTGTCAGGGAAAGCGCAGCAAGTCACACTGCAATATTCATTGTTTCTTATCAAACAAATTATCTGTTGTATTGAATATCATGTTCTGATGGAGTCTCAAAATTCAGTGTGCCAGAGCCTTTCAGATTAAGTTGCTCTCTGTGTGGTATTAAAGATTGAAGGGGTAGGGTAGAAATAGGGAATAATTTGTAATTATCTCTGGTAGTTGAATGGTGGTCGCTTGCTTACCTTTTGGAACACATGATTTGTATACCTCATTTCCAAAATCTGGAACCTTTGCCTATGCAGTTTTACACAGGCAGATACTTAAACATATGCATTTCTAAATTTATCAACTGATCATAAAATGGAATGATTCCTGTAATTGCAGCATTAAGAATATTGGTTAAAATATGTAAGTATATAATACAATACCTCAGTAATTCACAGAATTCCAGAATCACAGAATGGCTAAGGTTGGAAGGGTCCACAGGAGGTCATGTAGTCCAACCTCCGTGCTCAAGTAAACATTTAATGCTGATGTTTATGAAAGAAATGTGTGAATGCTTGCTTGCAGCACTGTTCCTACTATTCATTATAAAAATGTATGCAAAAAAAGTATTGCAGTCAAAATTTAAATCAATAAAAGTGACTCATGTAAGTTTATATTACATGCATATAACACAATACTAACACACTGATACATCAGAAATTAGTCTTAAGATGGACTCAAATGTGGCTAACTGTAACAAGTAAATGTGCTTAGAGGTTGGTATCTATAGCTCCTTTTTGGGAAGAATGCAACTTCTTTCTAAATCAAAGTGAAGACTACTATTCACATGAATAAAATGTAGATTGTACTCTAGGACTGAAATCCTTCCTCTTCCCCTTTTTGCAATCCATTTTTTGTGTCTCTATGCCTACAAATGTCCTCCAAACACAGTATGTATACATGCATATAATTTACCACACACAACTGACATGTTCATTTCAAAGTTCTTTGTCAAAAAGTAGCCCCCATATGTGGAGGCTCATAATCTTTTAAAGGCTACGTTAATGAAAAAAACTCCCAACCTTATTCTTAATGACATGTATCCAGCTGACAGTTTGAAAAAGCTTGACAGTAAATTTTTTTCCCTATTTGTAATAAGGTCTGGTTTAGCCTCCTCAAAAACTGACCTACAGATGATGTCATTGCCCTAAGAGGTGAACTATCCTGGTTTTAAATCCAACTATATTTCTTGAAACATTCACTAGAGACAGAAAAAGTAGGGAAAATATATATTTTAAATTTATTACACTTCAGTTACTTATTAAATTCCAACTCCTGCTTTAGGCTTCTGTCAGAAGTCTGATTATGAAGTGGTCAGATGGATGGGCTTTGCTGGGAGGGTTACAGAGTATAGAACAACTGTAGCAGAAAGTGCATCAAGGATTTGTTTTGGTTTTTGGTAAGGTACACAAGATTTGCTTCTCCTTCAGTCCAGAACATTCCAAATTAATAGATTTTCAGTATAAAATAGCAGTAGACAAGAAAAGACAGCTCATTCACAGTTTTCAATAATATAGCTCTTCTAGCCCATAAATCTTGCTTCCATCTTGCTCTTCCTTTCCTTATTTATTATAGTTTTCTACATAGACTTAATATATCATCTAATGCGTAGAAAGTTATCACTATTGAAGTGCAATATTTTATTTATTTATTTATTTATTTATTTATTTTAAACAAAAACAAAAACCCTGAGGTTTCTGGCAAAGTTGGGTTCTCTTTTACATGGTGAAAAATGCCCACTAGATGTATAGCTCCAAGGATCCTGGTGCTAATTCAAAAATGAAAATATTCCAAGATTAAGGAGAGCCCACTGAAGCTTAAAGGAACTGTGATCAAGAGAGATTTTACTTTAAAAACCTAGTGAATGTTGTCTTCAAATTGGATGTGCTGTTGTAGTGTACTTAAAAATTTTCCCAGTTATTCAGTTGTGTAGGAGATTGCAACTTCATAACCATTATAAACAAAACATTTTTATATTACAAGGTATTTTTTCAATTGCCAGCTTGTCCTATATTGAATTTCCAACTTAATCAATAGTATAGATCTTACTTGGAAATTAAAAAAATGTATTAAAGCAATTTATGGAATTTATTTTTATTATGACATATATTTACAAGTAAAGGCAGTTTTTTTTTCTCTTGAAAAACTATTAGAAAACAGGATCTAATGGCAATGTTCTCTTCTATTGCTTCTTAATAGCTAAGGATTTCACTCAAGTCATATGCCTTCTGTCCTCAGCTGCTCTTTTGCAGCTCTGCTCTTTGTGGTGTATTTAATGAGAGCACTGATTTTGTATGTCAGTTAACTTAAAATTCTGTTGTTTGAAAGTTTCAGAATACACCTTTTACAGCCTATTGTTAGAGTTCTACATTTTATTTTAAAGGGATGTGCTTCCAAGTGAAATAGTTAAGTTTAGATATAAAAGGCTTTGATGGAGGCTGTGACAAAAAGTTATGCTTGATAAACTTGTCTGATAAAAACTAACAACACTGAAATACAGTAATGAAATACAGCTTGTTTCTTACTAATTAATTTCTTGTCAGTTATAGGGGATGATTAGCATTAACCAAGAAAGTTTGAAATGGAATTGTCAGCTCTTTAACTAATGAAGAGCCACAATTCTCACCTTGCTATGGGGCATAATTTCTTGTTATTTCTTTTTTATTTTCAAGTGAAGAAGGAAGTGTTAGTGCCAGCAGGATGAAAAGGTGTCTTAGAGTTAAGTTTACTTAGAAGCATAATGGACAACACCTGCATTTAAGGATTAAAAACCTGTTTTTTTTTGTCTAAGAACCACAATGAAGTTTAAGAAGTTTTGAAATTTTTTGAGTCCTTCAACATTAGTAGTTGAAGTATAGTGATTAAATGTTTTTAAGGGGCTTTCTCCTTTTAATCTAGTGTCTTTTGTTTTCTCTGTTTTTGTTTATATTTCTGTTTAGTCTGGGTGTAATTTTGTAGAAAAGTCCTAAAATGCCATTGGCAAATAAAATTCCTGTGAATAAAAGTATTATTTATTTTTCTTCTAACTTGTGATAATGATTTGGATATTAAATGTGTAGAAACATGTTCAAACATTTCTCTGCTGAGCCTCTTTGGTTTATATGTCAATTGGTGGAGAATACTGAATCCGACCAAAGGCTGTTAAAATACTTTTCTTTTAACCTGAATTCATCACTTATGCAAACACTTGATCAACCTAATGAATATTTATAATAAGCACTTCAAAACTTGAAGTATATAATTTTAATTTTTTTTATTTTCCTGTCAAATATATTTTTGTATTAGTCTGAATGACTAACTCCAAATAAGTGTTTACAGTGTAAAAGACATGCTGGGACTTCTTTCCTTTATTGTAGGAATCCCAAAGCACAGCACAAATGTTCATGCTATCCATGCTTGCATCATTTCCTGCTTTTAACTCCTTTACTATAGCACTGAAAAAAAAGATCCTTTTGTTTTTCTTAATATAAACGATTATTTCAGCATCATGAGAGCACTTTTATTTTCAGTGAGTCTAAGAAATATTAAATATGTGGCAAAGCATCTTAAATAGTATATGGAAGGTAGTCATCTTTCTTAAGTGAAGTTCAGGCAAATCTTTTTATTAGATCAAACTTGTCCTTCCACTGCCAGTGTAACTTCCTTATTATGACAGGAGCTTGAGTTTGAGGGAAAAAAAAAATGCTTGTGCTTAGGCTGGTCTTGTTTCTGGTGCTTTTCTGGGTTTTACTATTTTTGATAACCCAGTGCTAATGAACATAGAGCTATGAGTTTCATTCTCCTTGTGTAAATTGGGGTAATCCTACTTCCTTTTTCACTATTTATCCATTTAATCTACTGACCTGGAGAGCTTTTTGGAACAGTTATTTGTTTTATTTTTTGTATTTTAACTGTACCAGGCTCAAATATATTCCTGGCAGAAACACTGAGATACAGTGAAAAATATTTAAAAAACAAGCAGCAATATAGACATAGTAGTGTAACAGATTTGTACTGCTTAATCTCATATGGTTTTCCTAAAAAATACTGGGTTACATCTGCATAGTGCCTCAGATTTCCAACACATGAGGAAGAGGTTTCTGCCTGAGCTGACACTTGCAATGTTTAGATATTTCTTGGAGAAAAAACATAGCAGTCATAGAAAGAGGAATTTGTGTTTTATCCTTAAAAATACATCCTGGAGACTGTGCTGTGGGTCTACCCCACTGGTACTTACACTGCTGTGTAAATAATAATAATAATGCAGTGTTATTGAATGATGATTGCCCCTCTTTCTCCCTGCCACATTTATTATGCAAGATCAGGGACCAGGCTGTAAAAATCACTTTCAAAAAACTTTGATTTTCAAGCTTTTGAAATTTGAATGCTGGTTGGGTGGAACCAGACAGATGTGAAAGCTCTGAAAATGATTGCAATGTTTTCTACATCAGGATTAGCTAGCCAGAATCAGGAGTCCCACACCTGCAGAATTCCAAGACCCCTGGATATTTGTTGCCCTTTGAAACTTACCTTTTGTTTTTTTCCTTTAACTGTTTTAGTTCAACTGATTGTACAGCCACAATCTGTGGAAATGGACAGATGTTGCATGTATGGCAATATGCTGCTAGAAAAAAACCACACAAGAAAGAGCAGCCTTCAGTGTTGTCTCCAGCTGCCTGCTGTGATTTTTCCACTGAAGCACTAGAGGGATTTACCAAATGCAGTGCCAGCTTTACATGATCTGAGACAAGCTTTAAAATGGATAGTTTTGCATTCTCCTGTCTACTTTCCATGCTCTCTTCCTTTCCACTTTTTTGGCATCCACTTCTATCAATGACAATAAGATAGCTAATTTCAGGTTTGTTGTCACTGTCTTTTAGGTGAAGCTAGAGGGGAAGAATCTCTTAAATGTAAAACACTGGTTTCATTTGGCCTTGTAATGCTTGTGTTCATTAAGAACTGTGCAGTATGACTTGGCTAGAATGAATATTTATTCTAATAGGGAACATTAAGAGAATAAACTAGTAAAACTAGAGAGATCAAGTTAGTGCCACTATGGGTACAAGTGGAGGAATGCAGTACATGTGTGATATACTTCCAAATTAGTTTCACTATTTTGTGTGTTGATATTTACCCCCTGCATGGGGGTAAATAGGATCTGAGTCTTATATCTCCTTCTGATTTCTAGGGTTGGGAAGAAATAAATGGGCCACACATTTCTGAGGACAAGTTATTTTGAGCAGCATCTATACAGCTATGTGGAGAGGGGGGAGCCTTTTGCTCACCTTGCAATGATCTAGCAACAGCTTAGAAATGTGTCTGTAACAGAGTGTCTTGGATCATGAAGCCTGAAGAAGTAGATGTCTTTCTATGCATGAGGCAGTGGTAATTATGCCCTTCAAATTAGGGAACTGACATATTTGCAATATTTGTGTCTGGTGTCAAGTCATTAGTGCATCTCAAACATCAATACGAGATTTGCTGTTTGCACTTCAAGACAGTTCCATAATTTCTGGAATGCTTACAGAGTCTTTTCAGTAAGGGATTGAAGAACACTAAATAACCTGCACATAATTACCAGACACTAAACAGTAATGGAGTCTATTTTCAAGTATTTGTTCACAGTTTATTTGACTCATTTACCCTCCTAACAGGAGGAGTGATGGTGGAGAAAAGAAATAGAGAAAGAGCAACCAAATCTGAAATTAAAAGTTTAGAAAAAAGTGTCTGAGAATTCATATACAAGCTAAGTATGCACCATGACATTGTGGTGTTTCTCCATGCAGAAGTTTTCCTTATGCAATTGCCTTTTTGAGACCGTCCGTGAAACAGCTCAGATCCTGGAGCACAACAGAGTGAGCATCAGCCTAATACTTGCCAAGGACCTTGCAGGTCATTGAAGTGAGTGGGTCTTTGACTTAGAGAAGTTAATTGTTTCCATCACTTGCTATAGGGTGAAATTTTGTATGTGCCTTGCCAAATATGAATGCAGCTGTCTGAGAAACAAAGGGTAGAAAGCATGTAAGTTGTGGTGAGTGAAGACTGGATATTTGAAGGTTTGTACTCAATATGCAATCTGCTTTTCACTTATAGCCCAAGGTTTTCTGTCTGGCTCTACCATGACCCTTCAGAAAACACAGAGAACAAGTGTCTTTTTGAAATCTTGTCCAATTTTTTGCTTGGATATATATATATAAATATAAATATTTATATATATAAAATCTTCCTGAATTCCAGTTCTTTGCTTTGAGTATTGCATAATCTTTTAAATTCCTCTTTTGTGTATTGTTACATAATTACATTATCTATTTAGTTTTTATACAAGTTATATTGAGACTATCATCTAGGCTGTGGTAAGAATAATTTGAGATTTTTAAAATAATTTTCTCTGTGTCTTTTAATGTAGTGCAAAAAAATACAGTTGATGCCAGACAAACTTAGGTAAAACTGAAGTTATTATTCTGTTTTCATGAATGATCAGTGGGAAATTATTTAGACAAAGTAAAAGTGACTGTTATATAGAGAACGGAACCAAGGCATGGTTATGCTTTGAGAGTTTTTATGTGGGGAATTTGGGAGGGCAAGAGTACAAGTTAAAAAGTGTTCCCTGTGGGCTTACAATAAAATCTTTACTGGTGTTTGTCACTGCAGAAGTAGTGGCAAAGTCTTGGAACCCTGGCTAAGGCATGTTTGCTTCTAGCTTTGGGAAGTCAGGCCATTTTTTGAAAGTTGCATAAATTTGGAGGTACTGAGCTGGTGGCCATTGCTGGTAATCTCTCATTAGCCATCTACATAATAAACACTCTTTTTTTGCTGTTTAAGGAATGAAAAATGGTTATTTGGCTTGTTTTAGAGGCTGAGTACTCTACTTTTGGCTGACAGAGATTCCTCCCTGTCATATCTGAAGCTTATGGGCAAGAGAAAGTAGTAAGTTAAGCTCTCCTTGCTGATATTTTGGAATAAACAGAATTTTTCAGATTTTAGGCCTGTCAGGCTAATACTATAATAAGAACCAGCTTGAAAGAAAGGGAATTGAGAATAAAATCAGATGTTTCATTTTTCCAGCCTAACAATATTTGAGTTTTCTATTTTTTTTTTTTTTTTTTTATTTTTGAAAACTTAAGTCCTGTGGACATAGGAGGCAAGGATAGATTGTTGCAGCTGTTGATCTTATTTTATTATTCTCCTTACTATATTTCCAACAGAAAGAAGAATGAAAATTAAACTTTGTGTACAGACAAAAAAATTATTCAAATGTCAGAGGGCATCAGAAAATAGGAGAGTCTTTGTTCTTCACCTTCTTTTGAGCTACAAGCTGCCAACCATTGTTAAAGCTGGTACAGCAGATATGTAAGAATTAAGTGCATGTGGTAAGGTCTATGTAGTTCATACAGTGAAGGTAGACAAGATGCAAATTTTGATATAATAATTGTGTTTCTTCTGAGGTGCATCCCTGCCACACTAGAGCAGCGAAGTCTTACTTTGTTTTTAGTTTCCAACTAATTAGAGAAATAGAATAATTCTATGTGCTTCAGTCAGGCTAGCTTTTAGAGTGCCTGATGCACTGTTAATCCCTTGGATGGTGTGCCTAGCAATACTCTGAGTTCTGTGGAGTTATTTGGGAAAGAGGGAGTAAAAGGGTAAAGTGCAGGAGGTGTAAATATCAAAGATATGTCAAATTCTGTAGTGTATACCTCTCCTTTAAACAAAAGCAGGGCTATTATGTGGAATGACTATCTACTAGCCCTCCCAGCAGCTTCTAATATTTCCAAGTGATCATGATTAAAAGGCTTATGCAAGGTAAATGTTGACTTGTTCTGCTTAAAGAATTCTGACTTCTTTCATTTTTTTTTCCACAATTTTGTGCCCATTCTGCCCTTATAGTAAGTTAAAACTGACAAGTGAGAATTAAGTCAAAGTTTTTGCCATGATACATTTGCTTTATGTGTCTGGGCTATTCCATTATACTACTGGGAGGGAATATATGTGAGTAGTTCTGTCAATACTGAAAAATATATTCAGCCTACTTGGGCCTTTCTGTGCAAGTCAGATGAGAAGAAACTGTTGCTCTTGGATCTTATGAGTTCTGCTCTTAATGCTACATTTTATGCTGTCAGGCAATGAACACAGCATTGTTTTGTGGCCAGAAAGAAAGGGAAATTGTCAAGGGTTTCTGCATGCGACTGTGTATAATAACTCCTGGAGCAATGATTATGGTACTTAGGAAATGCTTAACATGAAAGAATTTGGTTTCATTTAATCACTAGTATGGTAAAAAAGGAATTTCTGAACTGGAAGGGTACATCTGAACCAAGAAAGTTCTTCTTTAAGTTTATTATATTTCCTTCTATCTGTTCTATATCTATAGTATCCTTCAATACCCTTTTCTGTTTCTCACCATAAAACTGTCCTAGTGTTTTTAGGTTCATTTATATCATTTACTTTGATGAATAAACTTGTCAGCTCTCTCCATGTGCTCAGTACTCATGGAGTGATGTATTGTATTGGAGTTACAACTAAATTCTCTTTTTATTCCTGTGGTGCTTTACTTATTTGCATTACAACCTGTCCCAGACAGCTTATTTCTTTTTTACCATATCAGGCTTTTAGGCAACTTTAAATAAGATTGGCACTGTGTTACCTTGAGCCATGTCCTTGTTATTTATTTTTGGCTTACATGTGTCAATTCCCTCAATTTGGAATTTTACTTTATTTTATTTCACTTCTGAAAAAAATTTCTCCTGATTTCTAGTAGGTGTGCAATGAATTCACCCCTTGTCCTGTTGCTGTCAAAGGTCAGAATCATCTTCTACATTCATATCACGTTCTTACAGACATTGTTTTTCTTTCCTTTTCTCCCCTGTGAATACCTAGTCACTCATTAAGCTTGCATACCTTCATTTAATATCATCTGCTACATTTCACACATACTTGCTAATAAACCATTATTGTTCATTCTGGTATTTCCAAATAAGGGTCTTGTTCCTTTTCCTAAAATGTCACCCAGCTGTAGCTTCTCCTCTTGCTCTTAACAGGTTATCTACACTTGGCTCACTCAGTTCCATCCCAGGATTTTTAAAAATTTTTTGTTTTCCTTATCCTTTGATTCCTGTGGTGCTGCCTTCTGAAGACAACCACGTGGTTGATGCCTGGTCCCATTATCCAGCTGTTGGTAGAATCCTCAATAACATATTCCCACTAGCGTGTCCAAATATGATGTGTGATGAGTGAAACCTTTGGCAGACCCTTTTCTGAAGGTACCGCTTACTATTTTCCCTCCTCCCACACTCAGATATCATACTTCAGATAGCACAACAACCCCTTCCCTATGAATATTTGAAACACAGTAGATGCAACTTAGGAGTTGATAAAAATGGACACAACCATAAAGGAGTAGCATTCCAGAAAACCCCTATAATAATATATGTAATAGACTATTTTTCTGCTTGTTTCTAATTACACTATTGTATTTTGAAAGTTGATACTAGAATCTAGTTTACCTCACTTTCAATCTAAGCATAGCCAATAGAAATATTGTAAGTGAAAATGGACTGAATAAAAAAAAATGTTATCCTGCTTTCCTTGGCTTGTACCTTTGTGTCTTGGTTTGAAAGACAGGTGTCTGCCAAGGAAGGGGGGAACCTCCCTAGGAATGGAAAATATGACCCCCTTCCCTCCAAATTGCTACAGCTTTGAAATTACGAGTCTTTCAGGGCCCGGGTATCAGAATTTATATATATAATACCGGAAATGTGTATATAATATTGGAAAAGGAGTAACAATTCTTTACTAGTATATACGTAACAAGACAAACCACCACAACAGCAGCAAGAACAAACAGAACCAGAAATGCAGTGAGAGCCTTCTCTCAGCTGCAGGCACTTTGCCCTTTGGTGCAGTTCCGCTCACAGCCAGCAGGGGCGCTGGTGGCTCCTGGCCGGGCAGGGCAGGTGCGGTGATTCTCCCGCAGCTGCAGGGGGCGCTGTGGTCCCAGTTTAGTCTTGTCTCCCTCACCTGGTAATGATGGATGGGCTGGATGGCGAGAATGGGCTGCAGCAGGAATCTCACACCAGCGGCTGGAATGGCTGGGGGGGCTCACCTGGCGCAGCAAGAGGTACCAAAAACTCAGCAGCTGTGGAGGAGCTGCAGGTGCTATAGGTGCTTACCTATAGTGTAGCAAAGAAACCTCGGAGCAGTGGCAGAGAAATGGTGACGACTTGGCAGCAGCAGCCCAGCTCCCAAACATGGCTGAGAGAGACTCCCTTAAAGGAGAAAGGAGCTTGGGGTCCCAGGGTTTCCCTTGGGACACCTGAGAAGATGGTGAAGAGTTCTTTTCTATTGAGGTAGAGTTTTAATAAGGTTCCAGTGCAACAGCTGCTCCCACAAGGAGAGGTTCACTCATGGCAGGAGAACATCTCTGTAGGAGATGGAGCCTGACAGTGGTGGCGCATTCTCCCCACAGTTACCGCAGCCTCTTTCCTTCCCGATGCCAACAGTGAGAGAGAGCTCGGACCTGCACCCAGCCGCTTCCCCCAGCCCAAATCTCGGGGTGTCTTTGCTCCTCTGAGAGAAACCCCTTCAGCTAAGAGAGTGGCCAGCCACAGTGTTCCTGTGAACCTGGCAACTGCTTTTGTCTTGCTGTACTGGTCTTTATTGTCTCTTAGGAACATACTGGAGAAAATTCCCTGAGAGAAAGAAAACAAATGGAACAATCCTAACCTGCAATACTTTGTCAAGCCTAACACATATTCAGCTCTAATGAATCACTTAGAATTATCAATATGTATACAAACATAATTTTTATTGTGATTAGCCTCCTTTTCTTCCATACTCCTCATCTGCTGAATACATTTGCAATTTTCTTTTTATTTTTCCCTGCTGCTAACACTCTGCATTCCATTCCTACATCTGTGTATTTTGGGTTTGTGGTTAGGTTGATTTTTTTTTCCCACACAATTCATTTGATACTGCAACACTAGCATTCTTTTTAAGTGTCTTTTAAAGAAAATAAAAACTAAAGTGGATTTTTTCATTTAATCTCTGGATTACACAGAAGACATGTATTTTGACTTACCACAGTTTTTAAATAACTACTAAAAATAGTTTGAAAGTAAGACAGACCTCTGAACACCAGTTTGTGACACAGGAATCTAAATTCTAGAAAGGTAAAGTGAACACCCTTAGCAAATGGTTGTGCATTTTTGCAGCATAGTACACTGGTGACAGTAAAAGCAGTTATCTCTCCTTCCTGTTAAGAACACTGACTACCAGAGCAAGGGCAGAAGAGTTCTCCATTCTTGACACATTTTTTGCTTTTCGTTTATATCGCTGCTCAATTAAGTCTGATTTAAGTCAAGGCTTGGATACAAGTTACACTAAAATACGACTGTAAACTAATAATAAAACTATTAAGTAGTTTACTTTGTCTTAGATTTGTATTAATGCTTCTGCATATGCTAAGAGTCATTAGTGAGCTTAAGAAGACATTTTATTTTTAAAAAGAAATTTCCATTTAGATAAATTTTAAGAATTAGAAATCCCTAAATATTTCTGAAAATTTGATGTTATTAAGGAGTTTCTAATGCTTTTGATAAAATCACAGGCTGATATATTCTACCTTTTCTTTGCCACTGAAATTAGGTATTTCCTGGATATGGGCTTACCAGTGAAAAGGTCAGTGAAGTGCACAATATTCCCTTTTATCTGCCCTTAGGCTTTGATACGGTTTATATTCCCTTTTCACTTGTACATAGCTAAGTATAACGACACTGTAGGTATGATATGGTCACTGGAGCATTGCACAAATACATCTGTTGCAAGCTGTATTATGAGGTTCAGCTGTACCTCTTCAGTTTCTGATACCGCTGCTATATTAAGGTGTAGTTACGAAATTGTGCAAGTTGATTTCCTCTTTGCATATCTTTTCTTACCATCTGTTTCTCTTCCTGTTCTCTTTAAATTATGTAGTGAAAACATAAGAATTTCTATTTGAACTTTCACACGTTCTCTGTGGACATACAAACATCTCCTCTTATAGGAAGTTGATAAGATTGAAAATTTTGTAGCTAACTAGTTATTCTGTAAAAAGTTTTTCAGAAAAAAACTCAAAATTGATGTACTTATTTTCCCTTTTAATATTGAATTATGATCTTGGATATTTTACTGTTTCATCTATCTTTTATTGAAGTATTCAAATCAATTCAAATCCCACATCTGTTCCTTTTTGACTTTGGAAAATCACCCAAGAAGAGAAAGTTATCAATACTAAATTCTCCTTTATGAAATATTTGGAATAACCTAATTTTCTTTTAGGAGACCATTAAGTTGATTTTGATACTGGAATTGAGAATCAGAAGTTCTTTCCCTCCCCTTGTTCTATCTTTTCAAGTCTCTAAGCCCTTAGTCTACTTATCCTTCCAAAAATTTGAGGAAATGGTAAATTCCTTGTTTTAAAGTAAAGTCACAGAGAAAGTTCAGTCCAGATCCACAGTGCTGTTTGGGAACGTGATTGCCTTTCAAGAAAATAGAAATCGTTTTTGCAGATAGTAAGTTTGGGTGGAAATGACCTGTCCAGGGCAGCCAGTGACAACTCACAACCATACATTCATATCTATCAGCTTCCAGACTTCAACCAATCTTCTCTTTACCCCACACACCATCTCCTAGCTTCTAGAACTTTATTTTTGCCTGAATTTCCTGCAGCATTGGGATTCACTGGGACTTAGTCTCAGTAAGTGAGGTCAGGAGTAAGGTGGTTATCACTTAGTGGTCCAAGTGCTGAATCCACCACAGCGGTCCAAAGGAAAGACAAGCAGTGGAGTTAAATGTGCTATTATGCCTCTTTACTGAATGTTATAAGATGAAAACAAGTGGAAATAAATCATGGAAGAATGGCCATTTTAATAGAAATACATTATATAGAATACCAAAAATATTATGCTTTTAGCAACACTATAATTAAAGTTTTGTGATCTACTGCATTTATGAGTTAATTTTCAAGTTCTAAATCCATTTATTTAGTCATTGAGTTCTGTCAGTACTGCTTTTGTAGATGCTGTTATCTAGAAGGAATTTTCTATCATGAGACTTTTGAATTATGATATCTGTTAAAAGATATTATTTTAATGTGTATGTTGTACTAGTTTTTACAAGACAGTAACATATAGGAATAGGGAAGGAAGGTGCCCAAGGATGCCAGATAAAAATGCTCTTATATGAACTGTTAGTATGCTGCTATGTGTTATTTAGGATTTTTGAAATCAGTTCCAGACATTTTTATTGGAATGGAAAGATAAAACAAAGTCTTTATTGCTCAGTGCTGTTTCCAGTGACATGAGTTCCAATAATTCTAATTTGACTGTTCCTTATCCTGCAGAATCTGAAAAGTCCATAATTTTCCTAAACTTTCACAACATTGCATATCATATTATAGTAGTTTTTACCAAATTCAAATAAACTGATTTGACTTTTGTTTTGTTTTTTTGTTTGTTTCCTCTGGGTCAACCCAAGGCCATTATTCAGCTGCACTAATTCTGTAAAGAAATACTGAATAAAAGCTTATATTTTCTGTCTGTAGGTGAAGTAGGCACCTCACTAACTTCCTTGCTTTACATAAAAACATTTATATGTAGCCATACAAGATGGAACTTTTTATTAAGGTTGGCTTTATCGCAAGTGGGAAACATACTTCTATATGTAATTATTAGATTCTGATGAGTTTTATGTTTTGCTGGCTGCCTTTCCAATGAGAAAAAATCGCATAATTTCTGTGTTGATATATTTACAATGCTTAAAAACGATTTGTGTTTACACAGTCAGTGCCCATATAGTCTGTGTTAAATTCCTGTCATGTGAAAGAGGAAACAAACCATTTTAAAATAATCTTTTTTTGGCACCTGAAAGAAGCAGAGTGAATAGAACCCTTTTCCTTTCAGCTTGAAATAGTTATCTGAGTTTGTAAACATTATGGTTATCTTGACTCATTAGGCGAACCAAATCTGCAGGCTGGATGCTTCATCTATACATGTTTTTGATTATTGTTTCCAGGATATTATATGGGTATCAGTGCAACATTTAATAATTCTAAAATATCCAAAGCCTCTTGGTAACTGGAATTGATCGAAAAATCAGTCACTTTTTATGATTTGCACTTTTTTCTTACAATTCCTGTAATACTTTCAGTATACAACTCTTTTAGGTTTTAATAAAATTCTGACAGAATTGGAAAATAGGTCATAGATAGCTATTTTTATGTGAGGCAAATTTATCTTTTGCCTACATGGACATTTAGTGCTTTTTATTCAGTTTTCTACCTTCCATCCTTCTTCCGTTTCTCACATAATCTTCCACATCTAGATTTTTTGAGTAGCAATTGCCTTACCAAGTGTTTATCTATGCTGCTGCTGTAATGCAATAACAAAAAGCTAAACTTGCTTAAATATCAGGAGAAAGATCAGCATGTCTTCAATAGCATGATAACCAGTATAATCAATTTCTATGTTATACAATGTCAGCACATTGTTAAGGCCATTAAAGTTTGTAGGAATCTTTCACCTGCTTTCAGTAGTCTTAAATCAGATCATATTCTCTGTTTACCCTAAGCCTAACCCTTTCCCCAACCATGTTTTTTCTATAGTCTTCAAGTTGTTTCAGAAGCAGACCAACAAAAAAACTGAAACCAAATTTTGAGCAATGGTCATCTAAAACACTATATAGTTGCCCATTGGAAGCAGCAGATTATTATCTCCCTGAAATACTGATGATAACCAATCCATTTAACAATACTCAGAAATAATGAACATTTTTGCAGCTGAGCAAGGAAAAAAACCTATACCAAATTGCAGAGATGAAAAAAAAAATTAATTTGGTCTCTATGTTCTGTGTAAACTGTAGTATATTTTGAAAGAGTATAGCAATGGCAACATTGCAACAATTTTGGACTAGGTACAGTTTTCATCTGTACAATGAACTTCCACCATTGATGAGGAGAGATCTGTAAGGAGTTCTAGAAAATTATCTAGTTCCTGGTGACCAGAATTGCAATTAGCAGATTTTTCATGTGCACCTCATTGTGTGATTTGTTTCATGGTACACCACCTGCATATTTTGGTTTTAAAATCTGTTAGTGTTATGACAAATAGTTCATGACTGGAAGCTCTTGTTCATAGTTCTGTCCAGTAAGAAATTAATTGTGCCTCAGTCTGCAAAGCAAGAGCTCAGTACTGAAGACCCAAGAGAGCAGTGTGCAAAGTGGCGTCAGAATTTTCACCCTTTAATTTCACTCAAGTTAGAAGTGTGATTGTGTAGATCCTTGTTTCCAGCTAAAAAGATTTGGTTTGAGTGACATTTTGACTTTTTCACTGAAACAAAATGCAGATTCTAGGTTTGTGCAGAGGCTTTTGATGCACCATTCCAGTAAAAAAAAATAAATCTCCAAATCTTAAGGTGATACAGACCTTCCTGATAAATAATAACTACAATATACCTTGGAGGTATGTATGGAGCATGGCCAGAGCTGTGCTGGTATTCATTAATTTCTCAAACTTTTCAATTCGGAAGAGCAGCAATTTTCACTGACATGAGAGCTTTGAGATTCCTCTTAGTTACTCTTAAACCCCGAATCACTTCCAGCCATTGCTAGCACAGAGAAATGCAAAGTCACTTGTATTGCCTTCCCTGCTTGGTGGTTATGTATGCTACATTTTATTTCTGCATGTCTGTAACCTGTGCGTGGTTTGCTTTATGAGGTGCTATGAGATGCCATTTTGAGTTTTCAGGTGTGAAATACCCATATTCTACAGCTAAAAGTATTTCTCTTATATATGCTTTTCACTCATTTTATCTAATGCGTTTTTAAACTTGAGTTCTTGATACTTAGTCTGTCTTTCAGCATCATATGAAATTGTTTGCCTAAATACAGATGTAGAAGTACTTGCACTCAAGTTTCAGAAAATACAAATTGTTGTCATGTAGCATGAGAAGTACTATGTGGAGACCTTGCAGTGTCTCCCAGCACAAGCTGTTTGGGTAACATATACAAAACCTGCTCAGGTCTGATGGTTAATACAAAATGATGACTTATGAGGTGCAGCACAGCACTGGATTTTTTGGGTTTGGGCCAATTCCTGAAAAAGTCCCGAGGGCAGCTCTGCAACACATTTACCTTCAATACAAATAGTCCTATTAGGATGTACGTACCAGGTCTGTAATAGTCATATCTGGACTCTGCATCCACTCTAACGTGAAATGCAGGACAAGAGGAAATTAGTCCAGGGCAGGTCAATATGCAGAAGAGCTAGAGCTTGTAGGCTGAGATAAACCTGCTCTGATGCAGTGTAGAAGCACAGGGGAGCAGCTGTAATGAATTTCCTTGTGCTCTGATTCTGAGGAAACACTGCAGAAATATTTGGATTATGTATGCATGGAGCCAGATGGGGGTTGGCAGGTTATTTGTTTCGAGCTTGAACACAAATGATTGTACTCCTCCAGGAGACAGCTCTGGATGAAATTAAGTAAGATTTGTCTGGAGCCCCCTGTCAGATTCTGTATTTCTTGCATCCAGGTTTGGGTAAGGTACCCCTCCTAATGTGAAAGGCAAGCAACCAGAAATGCTGGTAGAGCATGTGCGTTCACAGGCAATAGCATTCATAAATGTCAATGTGTATTTTTTTTTTTTTTAATCCAGAATGATATCTCCACTCAACTGCTACTGCTGTAATAATAGAACTTAACAACATACCACTGATTTATAAGAATTTTAGGATTTTTTTCCTAGCACCTTCCTTCGTTTCATGTATATTATGAGGTCATAGAAAAAAAGACTCAGTTGAAATGAATATACGTAGTGGGATAGGTTGCTGTGGGAATGTCAACTCTGAATTTCCTGCTTTTGTTGTGATCAAACTATGGAATGAAATCTTTCATTAGTCTTAAGTTTTAAACATTCTTGAACATAATTAAAATAATTTGTTTAACTTAACCCTTTAGACACAGGTGCTCCTGTAAAAGTCAACTTTTACACGTGCACAGTAGTATAAAGGGTTTTCTTCCTAACTAATTCTGTTCATAATAACATCGCACTGAGCTCTAACTGAACCTGGACCCAAGAAATAAATTGTTACTTTTACTGGAGAAAATGGATGGTCAGCTGTAACAGAATTTCTGAATGCTAATGGACTATAAATATTTACAATTTAAAATTACAGAGTGAAAAAAATTATGAGTTGTTGTGGGAAACTTTTGTTTGTTTGGTTGTTGTTGTTTGTGAGGTGTTTGGGGGTTTTGTTTGTTTGTTTGTTTTGGTATGGTACTGGTATAGACTTCCTTGCCTGAAATCAAAATGTATGAAAATTGTCCAGCAAAGACCGTATCAATTTCTTTGGATGTTGTAATTTTTCTGTTTCTACAGTACCTTGCTGTACAACAGGGTTCTGATGTGACTGATAAAATAGATAACTATTCCTCTGTAGTATTAATATAGTTTCTTTTAAATTCTGTGGATCTGTCTTAGCCATAGTGAAATATGTTCATTGATGGAGTTTAGGACAAGAGATACGTGTCACATTCCAGCAGAATATAGAGAGAGCAACAGTTTTCGTGTAATAAATAGATCTCACTGGAAATATAGAGTTAAAAAAGATAAAGCCAAAACCCTCCCAAAGCAAAACAAAAGGTGTGTTTATTTAATGCAGACTGCATTATTTGTCTGGTGTTTTTTTTGGGCTGATATCTCCAGGTATCCAATGTAGATTTTGGGCAATTTGGGCTTCTCCAAATACCAAGGATAAGATCTGGTCTTAGGAAAGTAGTCAGTCAGTAGTAACTACTTTGGTAGGACTAAGGGTTTTACCCAAAAGCATTTTTTTGAAATTCAGGTAGTGTGATTTTTGTATCAGTTGATATTATAGATGAGTACGCAGATTTTGGCCCATAATAAATGAAATAAGAATAGGTACCAGTGAGTGTTTTTTCAAGTTTCTCAATTGCTTTTAGACTTTCCTTTCCCATATAGGGAAATTTGACCCTGACTTTTGGAAGCAGGCTAACTTATCTGGTATAACCCCTTTTTCTGAAAAAAACGATAGTCAGTCTTCGTATCAGAAAGATCAGCTTGTGGTTCAAATCAGTTTTACAGTGGTTCTTCTGGTAAGTGATTGTTCTGCTCTCATTTGGTTGTACTTAGGGCTGAAAGGGACCCAAGTGCCAGCACAGAGGGAGGCTCTCACAGTGTGCAGTTACTGGAACTTTCCTTGAAACTGCATCTACACTCACATCTTTCCATTAGTACAAAAGGTGTAGTGACCCCAGGTTGCTTGAGATCACATAGTGGCTGAAGTTTTAAATTTCTGGCCAACAAGGGAATACATTTGATTTTTTTCTCAGAGCAATTAACAGCACTAATTTTTTCCTTTAAGTTTGGGAGATGGTGTGTGTTCTTCTTACATTGAGATAAGAGCTGAGCTGATCTTGTTTACATAGATGTACATTGGAAAGAATTTCTGGGTTTAATTCAGGAAATGAATTAAAAGAATGAATGCTAGCCTTGACTTCGTAAACATCTATTGAAATCATTGAGTATTTAATTCTTTATTATTTATTTATTTATTTATTTATTTATTTATTTATTTCTGTCTCAGACTCTTTTGTGTGTCCAGGTATGTGCCCTCTAGATTCTGCATAGTGAATTATTAAAGGACAAATTTTGATTTCTCTGAAATTCATGCTACTTGCATTTTGCATCACATGGAGCCAGTGGCAGCTGCAAAACTGTGTGCTCAGAAACATATTTTCAGAGATAATCTGTTTTCTTCATTCAGTGGAAAGGGGTTAAAAGAATTTTGTGTTGCACTGTCTGTGCTCATGACCTCTGCCTGTAGAAGAGGTGAGAAGCAGAGCCCCAGGTTAAGTAGCTGTTGTTTCAGCTCATCTCCAAACAGCAAGACAAAATTTCAGGGGAAAGAAATGTTTTCTTTCTCCGAATGTATCTTTATTCTAACATTTCTGATAGTATTTGCAGGTTGGTTACTCGAGGTGAAGGTACCATGTTATGTACAAAACATTTGTGCAATGGTTAAAACAGCCTGAGATCTAAGGCAGAACCATCACCAGCTGAAAAGGATCACAGCAGAATAGTGGGATTTTTTTTTTTTTTTCACTCATGCAGTGAGAAAGGAGTCCTACTTCTTCCCAACTCTCCATACGTAAACTCTGGTTATGCTCTGTCGTAGTCACCTCATCCATGTGAGATCAATTAAGAATAGTTAGGTAGTCCACAACTGTCTGTGGACTTTTAAGCATGAAGGACTGAATATTTTCTAGGTAAACTTCCCCTAAAGGAGCATAACCTTTATAGTAACAGCCTGGGTGTAACTAACAGGAGCAAAGCTTTGCTACTGAAGTTGCATACCAAATAATAAAAAGAACATCTTTTTCATACATGAAATGATGGTCACACTTTCAGCTGTGGAAACCAGCAGAGACAGGGGTTTGGATATATTGTTTATGCATACTATGAGGAAGATTTTTCCTTTGTACTTATCTTTTTTTACTATTCAATCATTTGCCTTGTATTTGGGAAGGCAACTAATACACACATATTTGTGTGATGGTTTGCTATGATGTAAAGTTCCAACAGTCTGGACTGCTTCCAAGAGCATTTTGGGAGCAGAAGTCCACTTTCAGGACTCAGTTAAGACATCATTCACTAGCCTTGTCTTTTGCATACAGGGCATTATATCATGATTAAGGTGTCTGTCCATCTTTCTATCTGTCTACCTGTCCATATCAAATGTCTGCAAATGTGCATGTAGACCTAGCTAGAAAAACATATTGTTTTCTCAAACAAAACCTTCAGGTTTTGATTGGCTGCTGTATCAGTAGACTGGAATACTTACAGCTGTCCTTGGAGGCCTTCTATAAAACTGCAGGTGTTCAGCTTTAGCAAATAGTTCTTATTATATGGATAGACTTTTGGCAGCTAGTAATGATGTTTCCTGAAATTGAAAAACTATTTTCTACCTTACACGCTGGTTTTACATTACTGGAATGTTGGAGGGGGAACCAAATACCTCTCATCGAGTAGTACTGAAACTGTTTTTGTTAGTTGTATATGTTTTCTGATTTGTATATTTTATACTGGAGTGCAAGTTTCTTCCTTAACTGTTGTGGTCAGGTTTGAAATCTCTTCCAGCAAAAGTAAAATTTTCAGGAATTAAGGAAGTCCTGCCAACAGAAGTTTATCCTCCTTTATACAGAACTAGCAACTGGCTTGCAGTCAGTGTACCACCAAACCCTGAGGTGAAGGGGTGTTGTAAAGCATTTAAAAATATTGAACATTATAATAGAATACTTTTAGAAGCTTTCTTTTCTCTTTTGTATCACTGAGTAAGGCATATACAAAGATTTTATGACTATATATTTAACCCATTCTGTACCACCATCATATAGTGCTGGAAGGCAATGATGGATCATTTTGTTACAATCACTCTTTTGGACAGTGAGATTGATGGCATGCAATATGACACTTCTGGGGAAGTGTAGTTTAATTGCAGGAAGTTAAAAAATTTATTAGAATTGTATTTGTATTGCATTTAGTTATCCAAATGCTTGGCTGGATAACTTGCTGCTCACATTTTGTTTAATAAGCCTACTCGACCTTTGCAGTGCTGAATCAGTACCTGTAGCTTGGTGGCTCAAGATTCTCCTCTCCTAACTTTTATTTATTTCCAAAATAATACCTTGTTGAAGTAGGGTTATTTGAGTGCTTTACGTATACAATATTGAGTCTCAATGTACAGAACTGAGTCTGTTCTAGACACTGTAGGCATGTCTCAAGTCTATCAAATCCGAATGCTTCCTCAGGGAAAGCACTGAACCTTCAAAAAAGAGTGCTGGGAAGTTGTCAGTTCCTTTTTTTTTTTTTTTGGTGGTGGTGGAAGAAACCTACTGAATACAAAGTAAACTGGAATTTCTGACTTCAATAAGTAGGAGCTGTGCAAGCCAACTTAGCATGTCTAGCAGACCATGCAAGTTATGGAAGGGAATACAAAGATGGAAGGAGCTTTTAATTAATGTTGTCTATTTTTATTGATTTGCTCAATCTTTGAATATATAGTTTGTGGTTTTTTGGTCAGATGTAGTCCACAAGAAAACTTCTATGCTTTGCTTGCTGTATGTTTGAAACCTTTACATAAAGAAGAAGACACCAAGTGCAGCTATTAAGTGTAAATCTCAGACTCTAATATCATTTTATCTGATGTTAAGCCACAATGTTACAGATATGAGTTATTGCTGGTGGCATAAGTGTATGGCCATATTTACATAAAGGTTCTTCTTTGTCTCCTTACCTGTATTCACTCTCATGTTTCTCACATCCCTTTGCTCAGAGTTCTCCATGTTTCTTTCATCATATGAGAGTATCATTTTCAAAGGCTTTTGCCTGTTGCATCCATGTCAGCACTGCAGATCAGAATGTGACAAGGAATACCTAGTTGCATAGCTCCTTTAAACCTGAGCCAGTAGCACTGCAACATGTTAGGGAGACCACCCTTTCATCTCACACCATCCACCACTTAAAAGTGAAAGGTTTGTTGATGTAATCCTATTTTCAATCTATAGAGGTCACCTGTAATGCACTGCTTTGAGGATAAATGCCTAGTACTCTTTGATGTTAGATATTTCTCTTTTTTAAAGGCATATTTAATGATATTTTGTTTTGCCAGGACACTGTGTTGAAAATTTTGAAGAGTTCAGCTGTTTTTAAACTGTTATTAACCTTTTGGTCAATTGTTAGCAATCCTTTCCAAACCGATATTTTCATTATTTCAATATGCTTCAACATTTTTTGTTTCTGGAAAAATTGAAAACTTTGAGGTAATCTATGATGCAAGATGCTGTAACTAGCTTCTAGGTGAAAGTGCACAAAACCAAATGTATATTCCCTAAGTAATCAATGACAAAGATAATATTAATTTCACTTAGAGAAGGATTGCATCCTGCCAGTACATCATAGAGGAATGAAATGTAAACCTTGGTTTCTGATGTGGCACTTAAACAGTTGTGAAACACATTCAGGATCGTGTTTTTATCTCTTTACTGTTTTGGTAGCAGAATAAACCACTCTACCTGTAAATTGTTCAGCAGACAACTTTCACAGCGCTAGAGCTGCACATGAATGTTAAATACTTTTCTGAACTGGGCTGCCTGCTTGCCTAGTGCAGCAGTGGTTCTTTGCTTGTAACTGCTCTGTTTCCTGACCCAAGCAGTCATGTGGGGAGTTCAAGTTAGGTTAACAAGAGCAGGCTGACATAGAAAAGGCTTAATTTCACTAGATTCTACACTGAATCCTGTCTTTTATTGTTAATGCCCTTTTGTTAATTTTTTTTTCTTTGTTTCATCTGCCAGAGAGTTCAGCTGGCAGCAGGGAGAGTTTCCTGAGCTGACTTGGCCTGGTAAATGGTATTTAAAGGCTTTTTGCTTCAGGAGGAACCCACTTTCTAGGGCTCTGTCACTTTTCTTTTTTGATTTTTGTGTTCAGTCCCTTCCTTACCATTCCCCACATATGGTACACACAGTTACAATTATCTGCATCTGTCCAGAAGTGTGACTTTCTTAGAGCTGATTCTCCTGTTCCTTTGTGCCTGAGCCAAAAAAGGACTGTGTTTTGCACAAGGCTGCCAGCACCCTTCTCCCAAGAGAACATGTGTGGTCCTTCACATTCATCTGAATTCCCACTAACCCCAAAGATCAAGAATGTTTAGACTTCTTCCTGTCTCTGGTGGCCACTATTATCAAAATGACTTTGTCTGCCCAGAAAGTTAAAACTCGCTGCCATTACACTTCCAGTTCTATCAATGATAAATTATGGAAAACATCAGTGTCATATATTGGTTTTAACATGAGAAGCTGTTTGACACAGTGTATCCTTGAAATGTTTATAGTGAGTAAGCAAAACTTTGAATTCATTTAATAAAACCTCCCTTTAACCTCAGAAATGGAGCCTGTACAATGGAGTTTTATCTCTCTCAATGATGTTCACTCATTTGAAGGGCCAAGTACTACATAATAAATGTAGGCAAGGATACTCTCTCCATTTTGTTATATCCTTTCATTGAATTCCCATAACACTGAGGTCATTTGGTATTCCTGCCCTCTACATTTCACTCCCAATGGCTCCTGTCTCTAAGGACAGTACAAGGGACAGGAAGAAGAAAGTAGAATATATTGTAAACTGATTTTCCTTAGGAGGTGGTTTATTACCTGCATAATTGCCCTCCTAGTTGGCTATTTGTGTTGTTTCTTTGAGAAAGAACTTTGATTTGATAGATCTTAACATTGACTTGTCTGTGAGTGTATTGAAGCTTGTTTAAAACACAAAGCAATATAGGATGTGATGTTTTGTGACTTGGAGACTGTGAGAAGGAGAGCTGCTCAGCAGCTCTGGAGGAAAGTACCAGTTTGTTATGAGGGGAGCCAAAATGGTTTTAAAAGAATGTGCCAAAGCAGAATTTTCTCAGTCGTAATTTCATCTTACTGATACATGTCATTATCCCTCCCTGAGCTTTTGCTAAAAGGGTAGGTGGGCCACCGGATGGCCAAAATTTCTATGACAAACATCCTTAGATGGAGCTGAACTGATAGTGATGGCAGTTGCTCCAGTGCCCCTTTCAGCCTGCATTCCAACCACAGGAAAAATAGCTTTAAATTAAATACTACTCGGACATCCATAACTTTGATGTTTAGCAGTTCTCTATACTAATAGCTTAACTGAGTATGCCAGAAAACATTAAAAGATCTAAAAGAGGTCCTTAATGTTCTCTAATAGGGAACATTAATGGACTTCTTCCTTTCACTTTATCCCAAGCCACCAGAAGAGGCAGCAAAGGAACACTTTAGCCTGCTTTTTATGGGGGTGTCACATGAAGTGGGATTGATTCACTTGCATTGAAGAAGCTCCAGATGGAAGTTGCAGGCCAAAATTTGGCATGAGAATATGCTGGAAAAGTGTCTCCACATATTTGTCCTCTGTACAACCAGACATTCTTCCGTTGGCCACTGCATGGACTGAACGGCGTGGACTTTTGATTTTACTTGGTCCAGGCATTCCTGGTTCTTAACATGCACTACATGTGGGGGGAAAAAAAAAGAAAAGAAAAAAAGAAGAAAAAAAAAAAGTGTGTCATTGAATAAGACCCACAGCCTTGTCTTAGATGAAAATTTGCTCTTCAGTTTAAACAAATTAGCTTGTGCCTTCCTCGTTGCACTTTTTTAGCCAGATTTTTTAATGGAATCTTCTATGTAACCCATGTATGATTTCATTTGCTCCTTACAGGCCTCCTCTCAGGCTATAATTCTTGATTTCTCCTAATTAGTTGCTGTGGAAATGATTATGTCACAAACACAAACAATGGGAACATAAGGAGCAGATGAATTCTTAAGAAGCAAAGATTTGTTTTCCTGTAAATGACCAAAAAAACCCCAAAACAACCAACCCCAAAACCAGCAACCCAAAGGAGGGTCATTGTAATACTTTCTGCATTGTCTTTCATCTCAGGATTTTACAGTACTTCTCAAGTATTAATACATTAAAGATTTTTGAAAAGCTGCTGCAGAAATGGTGTTGAAACCTTCCATCTTAGTTATCCTTGGTAACTCATGATCAAATCATTGTTGCTTGCAACAGAAATTAACCCTGCTTATAGAAATCCTGTTGACCAAGCTATTTTCACCTGTGCAGTCCAATTTGCTTCAAGGCTTGTTTTATCCCTCTACCTTCAGATTTTTTGCCTTTGACACTTTCAATAATGTTTCGTCACTGTTTCCTCACATTATGTGAAAGAACAGTGAATAATTGTATCAATGGAATACAAGGTGGAATAGAATCTGCAGCTGCATCAATCTCAGCTATGTTCTGCATTGGGTGAAAATATATATATATATACATTTTTGCCTCTGAAGTCAGCACATGTGGCTATGTATCCTCTAGGGAAGAAAACCCAATACTCTACTCAAGCCCACTCTATAGTGATGTTCCCATTAAGTGCTCAAAATGGGGCTTGTATAGAGTATAGGCCATGTGAATTCACATGTGGTTTTCACCAAGGGAGAAGCTCATTGAGTCAGAAGATGCCTTTTTGCACAGTCACTTTTCAGATTTTTGCTATATTTTTGGCATTCACAACACCTCTGTCATGTGAGTATTTATAACTGCTGCCTTTTACAGATGGAAAATCCAAGGCGCAGAGAGATTATATGACTTGTCTAAAAGAGCACGATTGGTTAATGGGAGAGTGAACACAGAGCTCAGGATTTCCATCTCTGTCTCCTAGACTCCACAAAACATTTCTAGAGCAATGTTGAAGTGATGTAATGTGTAAACAGAATTGTTTCCAAACAAAAATATCTGTCAGGTTACATTAAATATCTGCAACAGCTCTTTAAACATGCTCTGTTCTCAAGAGCGGAATAATTTTAAATGTATGTAGTCTTTTCTCTAGTGGCGAGAGGGAAGACCTGCTTAAGTGTTAAAATATTTAGATCTCCCATTGATAAAAAAAATGTAGATATTATCCTACTCTCAGCTGTGGAATAGGAAATCTACATGGCTCATAGGCTTCCAGCTAAAAAGTTTTTTGAAACTGAAGCTGTAAGTGCAAGTTAGTAAGTTGGACATATTGTCAGCTGCCAGCATCTGTTATTGGAACTGTACACTAGTACATGTCCAGCATTGCCTTACAATATTCCAATGGCAACTTTATAGAACTCAAACATGCACAAGAAAGATATGTGAAGAAAGGCAAAATGCTTTTGCATAATTTTCATATTATTCACACAACTGGAATGTGTACAGCATAGTACAGAGTGTAACAAGAGCAAATGCTGAACCACATCAAGCTGTTCCCTTGTCGTGCATGTCATTTAAATATCAAATCTATAAGGGCGTTTGCTGTGTTCTTCACACACAGAAAGACCACAACTAAGTGACTTAAAAGTATCCCATGAGTTTTTAAAAATGTGGACAAACAACTCTCTTCTTTTTGATAATTGGAAATACATTGTTCCACTCTGTTGGTTCTGCAACATCTGGTGTTTTATAAAGCATTTTAAAATGTCATCTCCCTTCCCCGTTTGCCCACACCCTTCCCACTGCACCTTAACCCCAGCATACCAAGAAACTTTACTTTGTAATGAAATCTGTGGAAGATCTTGCAAAACAGAGTTAAGGAATTGTATCTCTGTAGAGTTCAGCTATTCCTTAAGTTAACAAGGAAGCTGAGTCAGCAATATTAATATATGGAAGATTTCCATGAGGAGAAGGAAAAAGATTCTGGGCTGATTCAGTGGAAAGGTGTTATTAAATGACTCTTACTGATGAGATTACTTAAAACATTTTGCTTGGTAGTGTTAACTTCATAGTCATGGCATTAAGTCTTCATAAAAAGATCACAAGGCAGTTTCTCAAAAATGAAAGACTGTAATCCCCCTCGCCAGCCTTGGTATGTGTCCAATGTTTGACTTGTAAATTGAGTGTAGTTGCTTCACAGTTAGCAAGTTAGTGAACTTTGTAATTTGTGCTTCAGGTTGAGCTTACAGGGTAAAGAATCAAAGGGGATAAATGATAAGGCCCTTACTATGTACCATTTGTCCATAATCAGGATGTTTTAGCATTTTTCATAGGTGTTCTTGTCAGTGCGTTGTAGCATAGAGCAAATAGAATACTTTGAGATGCAGCATGTGAGTAAAGGCACAAATATATAAATAACTGCCAAAAAATCCCGAAGCAAGGCATCTTTTTAAATATCATGAGTTGTGGGAGGTCATCTTGCCTGATTTTAGCTATGAGTTAGGCCAATGGTCTCAGCAGTTTGTATAGCCCCCATTTTCAGTGAAGACAAAAGGAGTGGAGACACCTCTAGATGGCAGCTCATCCCGCATATCTAGGTGAGATTGGGTGCTCACTTTCCATCTGACTAAATTTGGGTTGGTTGGACCTCACCTTTATTACTCAGCACAGAGGAAGATGCTTCCCAATACCATGAATTCAAAGTAAGACTTATTTCCTTAGCTCTTTAAGTCCATGGAAAGGATTTCTTCTGTATACAAATCATGCGGGTTAAAGAAGAGTACAGCGAACAGTTTACTCTGTGAAGTTGCCTTTTTCATAAATTTATAAATGTAAATATGTGTCAAATCCTAAAATAAAATGCATCTAGCTACAGTCAGAAGGCTATGTTAAATTATTTTATTAGTTTCTTTTTACAATTTGTATTAGTTTCCTTTTCTGGTGGAAATAGCCAAGATTTTATTTATAGTGACAAAATGTCATGTTGAATTATGTTTTTAAAAGGAGACTGGCACACACTATGAGGATGATTTCTGATCATAATTTTGGTGATTAGGATATTCCAACTTGAAGACTATATATAGAACACCTTTTCCCCCTTGCCATTAAAAATTACACCAAGTTAGCAGCCATCTATCTTACAGATTTTTCTTTCTTCTCTGCTTATAGCATTGTAACCTACAATGTACCTTGTCCCTAATGCCTAGTGTTCTTGTCCTCACGGTCATATTGGCACAGCACTTCTCCACCTACTGTAGATTAAAAGTACTAAGTACTACAAGTGGTGTAGGCAAAAATTTCTTAAGAGGCTGAATAAAAGTGCAGTGTTTGAGAAGTCCTTTTCTAAGTTCTCTGTTGCATTAGCTAGAATGTTATGAGTATCCAAGGAGATGCACTGGGACCTTACATCATTAAACTTTTTGATGTCTGTTTTGCCAGAGCTTGTGACTGTCAGAGAAGTAGGGATGCCTTTACTTGCTTTTCTCTCACTAAAGCAAGTAACAAGCAATGAAAGTACAATACAGTAGCACTGTTTCAGCATGGATTAGAAACCAGAACATCTGTTATAAACTCACAAATAAGCTTGTACCTGTGTGTTGTCATCTGCTCTCTTTTCTGTAACAGTTAATTCCTTAAGCTTTTCCAGTTTGTACTGCATTCAGACTTTCATTTTCCTAGCAATATATACTCTTTATAAAGAGCACTTCTTGTTTAAGTTAACAAAACAGAAATGATAGTGATTAATTTTAGTCCATATAAATAAATTAAAGGGGAAAGTTTCGGACTGGAAGATACATTTTTGCAAGTAAAGGCATAGTAAAACAGTTCATGAGTATATTTAGGCTGAAAGTTAGAGAGTGATGTAGAACATTTCCATGGGGTAGTGGACATTAACATTCTGGCTATGTCTGAGACTGATAGCTTTTTAAGAATGAGTTTATGGGGAAGGTTATAATTTTGAAGTTCAAAGGCCTGGATACAGACATTAAGGTAGAAAAGAACAGAGTGAGGTTTTCTTCTGAGAAGCCTTGGGTTTTCTAAATTCTTGGATAAAATTATGCTTTTTTATAGGTTGTGGATATAAACTCTGTTAGCTGCAGTACTTTAAGAATCTGACAGTTTCTGCTCCTTAACCTTTATTCCTGTTTGTTGTGTTCTCTTCTTCACTTGGTGAGTCACTCAGATGATTTTGATACCAGCAGTGTAACATCAGTATTGTGAGCTCAAATCCTGTTACTATGCAAACACTACTGCTGGAGCCCTCGAAGTTTAAGAAATAAAGGGAAATGGTGCATCCCTTTTGACTATCAGCCACGTGACCTTTTGTTCTCACATGGTTTAGTCCCTCTTCTATACATGACTTCCACTTGGGACTTTTTTGGCTTTTTTCCATTTTATTTCAGTTAGCATTTATTTCACACATTGTTATGAGAAGCACTGGTTATGAAGATACGCAGCTCTTGTCATAACAGAAGTATTTTGCATGCACCTGCAATTTGACGTTTGTGTTCGGGGAATAGTGTAGAGTGAATAAAAAAATGAGATAATTTAGGGGGTTTTGGCTCCACCTGCTATGGAATTACTGTATTTTTTGAAGGAAGGGCATTGTGGTATTTATTTTTTTGTTTGTTTGTTTGCTTGGGGTTTTTTTGAGAGTTTTTTGTTTGGGTTTTTTTGGTGTTTTTCTTTTCTTCCCAAGAACAATCTGAAGGTATGTTTATGGCATTAGGGACAAGGTACATTGTAGGTTACAATGCTATAAGCAGAGAAGAAAGGAAAATCTGTAAGACAGATGGCTGCTAACATGGTGTAAATACCCTATTTTTAAATGCAAGGGGAAAAAGGTGTTCCATATATAGTCTTCAAGCTGGAAGTGTCATGTTTGTAATAGTACCATGGCAATGTGCAAGCATTAATCACTTCCTGTTTGCTATTTGTAACAGCAACATCATAAAACCCCTGTTCACAAAAAGCTTTATATTCGTGTTGCTTTTGATCCTCTTTCTTCAGATGCACCTATTTAGGTGCACTGAATTCCTTAAGACCACCCTAGCCACCTCTGCTGCATGTGTGCAAATGAAAGGGCCTATAACCTGCTTGTACCTGACCCCTCAGAATCCCTTTGGTGCATGAAGCTGTTTGCCACTGTGCCCAATTGTCCCACCACCCCTTCATCATATACTGGAGGCAAGAAAGGGGAGGGTGTCAGGGTGTGCTGCAGCTATGTTTGGCTAGGTCTCAACCAGGTGCTCACAGAATTAGGGAGCTATAAACGGCTTCCGGACAGTGTTCCCCAGCCTTCCCTGAGTAAAACTGCACAGGAGAGTGTCTGGTGTGATAGCACTCACAAACCCAAAAGATTTGGCATTAAAACTCTTCTTGTTGCTCATTTCAGTAAGATGGCTTTAGAAGGAGAATGAGCTAGTACTTAGCAACTGCAGTGAAATTAAGAGTTCAGTCTCATCTATCCACGTTAAGTGGAAAGACAAACAGTTTGAGTTATGTCAACAATGCCTCCGTAATAGAAAATGTTGATACTTATGCTGATGGGAATTTTCTTCTGCATCAAGGAACTGTTATTGGAAACTGATATTTCACACTTTCATACCATAGTAATTGTTTTTATTCTTTTACATCATGATGCCTGGGAGTAAAGGGTTCCCAAATACATGTTAATGTTCATCCAGTTTGTCAAGTAACTTCTTTCCTTATGTGGGGTGGCTGGAAAATGATCTGTTGTAAGCTTTGCTTTAATTCAAGGAAAATCTAAAAAGTAATTTCGTTTTTTTTTTTTTAATTAGTTTTACTATGTCATTCAGAGATTGTGGTTTTCGTGGGAAAGGGAAGGAGGTTGTTTTTGAGGGGAGACTTGCTTGGCAAGAATAGTCATGGTCTATTTTTGTTGAAAACTGAGTGTCAAGACAGGGCTTGAGTTGCACTAAAGTAGCTTACAGTACAAGGTAAACTGTGTTTCCACAGAATATATCTTGTGATGAAAGCTTCTTTCTTAGGTACTCACTCTCTAAATATGCATTCTTTCCAAACACAGTTGCTATTTTGTTCTTCGTCAGATAATTACAAACTTACTCCTCAGAAAGATTTCAGAAAGGAAAAAAAAAAGGGGGGAGGTAAGAAAAGAAAAAAAGAAAGAAAAAAAAAAAAGCAAGCCATGCACCTACAGGAAAGCTTTTAAAATGTAGATCCTGCTTAATCTGGTTTAATCTTTGGGTAAATTCATGTATTTTTTGAGAGCTTGTTTTTGGAATTTGAAGCATCCTTCTGTATTTACTTCTCTGAAACTTCTTGCAGCTCTTGTACTATGAGGAAAAAATGGTGGCAGGGAGTTTGGGTATATAAATTAAAGACTTTTTGAAATTCATGGTTTTTTGCCAGCTGTGGTTCCTGGTTTTAACTGACAAGCTATTGCTACCCTCATAGAACAGTGCCCTAAAAAAACCCTAACAAGTTTGCAAATGATGTTTGTGAATTCATCTCTGAGTTTAAGTAGGATGCCTTATCTCCAAATGTGCAGTTACAGAACAATATAATTTTTCATGTACCATCCTCATTGCACAGAAGAGTAATGAAATAAAGAGAAAAAGGAAGGGAAGATTTAGGGAGAGGATGTGACTCAGGGATTCAGGATCCTACCAGATCGATAGAGCAGCCCCAGAAAGAGAATGACATCCAGCTGCTGCAGATGGACAGATGGAGAAGAGGCCTCGGGTGAAGAAAATAGTAAGCAGAGGAATAAATGTGGTCAGAAGTGGAGGGCAGAGTTGGTCCTTTATGCATTTCAAAAACAGGAGGGAAGCACTTCACTGAGCCTTGGAAATGGTGTTTATCTGTAAGACCATTGCCTGTAGGAATTATGGGAGGGTATTTGTGACAGTTGTTGGAGAGGGACAAGTTGTTGGTGACATAGCATAGTACTTGCATTAAAATTTTATGGCTAACTTGGACTTAATTCCTGTAATCTGAGAAAAAAGAATCTGGTATGAGTGAATGCCAGCGCTCCTGAACACAGCAAGTTCTTTCCTGGGTTCCTCACTGAACCTCTGCTGTGCCATATCACTTCTTTGGATTGCCATGATATAAAACAGAGTAAAATGGGTGGCAGCTGTGCCACTTGTGAGCACACATGCATGGTGTACTCACATGCACTGTATACACTTTTACCAGATTTCAAGATTTGCTTCCAGTTAAAATTTGAAGGTGAATATAGAACCTGTTCTGCCTCTTCTGTGCTGGTGAAATAATTTATCCAAATTGTAGGCTTTTACCTGAACATAAAGCTTATATTTCCTTGGAAACAGCCTTCAGCTAAAAATAACAAATGAATATAGAAAATAATAAACTTTAGTTCACATTCTCACTCACATACTAGTTAGCAGCATTAAAAAATCAAGTTGAATTTACCTCAAATATGCAAACAAATCTTTATCATTTCAGTGACTAGATCAAGAACTGTGTTATGGTTAAGGTTCTAAACAGCCTTATTACTGACTTCAAATAATTTTTGTCTAGAAAACCTGACTGTGCAGAAGGGCTGTGTTGGCATTTTGCAATTCCGTTGTCTGACACTGCTCAGGTAGTGAGGAAAATACAAATCTTCACTATGTTTATAGTTGATTTTCCGCCAACTGAAATAAAAAAGAATACTTGTCAGTTTATGTGATTGTTGATCAGCTGTTTAGTATATCTTGCTCTTCTGTTATCTCTGTTATCTCCACTCATTCAGTGTGGAGATAGTGGGGAATGCGCATCTGCTGTCCATGCCCCAAGAACGAAAGATATATGAAAGATTCAGCAACACCCTCTTGTTCAAAGAGAATGCAAGAGTAAATTTTGGATACAGGGTGATGTCACATCCTTGGAAAAAGTTGTTACTTTGTTATGATTGACCTAAAGATTTAAACCACCTGTTAGTAATGCTTTTTTTTTTTTTTTTTTTTTTTTCCCATCAGTCAGAAATAGATCATTTAAACAAGAGGTTAGTACATGCACTCAAAATGAAGGAAAGAAGTCCACTGTTGCTGAAATAAACACAGCCATTACAAAATTATATGCTTTAATATTTCTAACATCTTAAAAGTGAAGGAGAAAACTTTTCCCTTTCAACTTTTGTTTCATCCTCTTCTGTGTGCTGGGAATGGGTTTGGTTCTTGTTACAATAGGTTATAGTGATTCTGATCCAAGACTCCACTGGTCATCAGCAGCATTAAGTGTGGTGGGAAATCGAAGCATATTGCAAGACCAAGTTTTAGGTGTTTTATAACTGCAATCTCTTCTTCCAGCATTTCTATGACTTTGTTATAGCTCTTAAGCACAGTCAGGACTCTTTACAGACACAGAATGAATGAATGGCCTCACTATAGATATATGAAATATACTTCTCTATATTTCTATATTCTATAGTTTAGATGTGTAAAACTATCTGCTAAGGGATAACTGGGGGCAAACTGACCTATTTCAGGAAGAGATTTGGCAAGGAAAGATTTATCAACATCATCTTCACACTCAAGAAAAATTGATGGGTTATATACTCACTGATGTATTATTTACATTGTGCACTGTAGATGGCACAAAGAAATTATATTTTAAACTGATTTCATGTATTCTTTTACTGAAGAGTCAATATGTTGGTAGATGTTAATGGGATATTCATTAATATAATTAATCCTCATCATATAATATGTAACTTAAAGCAGTTATGTCATGATGATCTTTTATAAAATACATAAACCAGCTTGTTTAGGAAAAGAAAATCTTGGATGGCTAAAACATTATAACTGGCAGGCAGAGAAATGATAGATCACTGTAGGAAGTTCTTACTGATGGAAGTGGGCACAATGAACAGCATTGGCATTGACTGTCATAAGCCATATTGTAACACCAGTTTTCCATGCCGTTGGCTATTCCTGACTGCTAACAAAGATTTTGGTCACATTCCAATGTTTTTTTCATAGTTAAAGGTCTCACAGTAGCAATAATTTCAAGTCTTCTGTGTATTAAACTGCAAAAAACCCCACATAAAAATAGTCTATCTTTCAATTCCAATAACATGGAAAAAACCAGAAATGTAGTTGTTGCCTCCACAGAAGCTGTTCACTTTGGTAGTTTGGTAGCTGTTTTTGGAAGTTAAAAGAGTGGCAGTGTGAACAGGCCAATTTATGTTTAAAATGCAGATTTACAGTGTCAGATGGTATCTCATTCTGAGCAATCTTGTCAACGCATCAGGGAACAGCAAATTTTGCCTGAAGTAATGTGTGGATTGAAAATCATGCATTATCTCAAAAACACCACACCCCTTTTTCTATAATTAACTTATGCAAACATAATTTTTAAGTAATTATATTAGTAGTACTTTCTGGAATGTCAAAGGTGAAAATTCCTAGGAATCCTAGAGAGAAGGGTTTTGGTAAGAGGCCAAATATTCTGAGCGCCTTGTATGTGTGTGTTTGTGTGTTTATGTATGTATGTGTATATACATGAGAGGGAAAAGGATCTACATCTGAATTAGACTTTTGCATCAGAACACAAAATACTGCCAATGCAATGCAACAAGAGAGCAAGGCATGCAAGCTTGGGCTAACAGGAAAAAGAAAAGTTTTCTTTGAATCTGGGGATGGTTTTCATCTATTTTTTTCCAAATAACTATGTGACAGCTCTGTTCAATTCCTCACCCAGTGGAAAAGTCTTTTCATTTAGCCAGAAATAAAAACGAAAAGCCTTTGAAGAGATAGCCTGTCCTTAAAGTAGCCCAATACAGATATGAACAAGGTTTGGATTTTTGACATCAGCTTTCTTGTTGCTCCTCTTGACAGATAAATAAAGTAAATAATGTTTATTAACTTGACATAGAGTTTATAAAAATAGTTTAAAATCTTCATTTGCTCCCAGTGATTCATAAATTTTAACTTATTTTTAAAAGCCTCATTAAAAGATTGTAATGTAAACAGAATATTTTCTGTCTTTACTTGGCAAGAGAAAGATGATTTTTAATATCAAAGCAAATGGCGTCTTTAAAATAGATGTGTCCAGTCTTTCAGTGGCCTTTTTCAGCCTTATGAGTTTCTCATGTCACAAAATGAAATATGATCTATTTTTTTTCCATATGATAGATATATTGACTTTTTAAACTGAATTAAATTCTAACCTTATGGGACTTGTGTAGAAAAAGATATTTTTAAGTTGTGTAGCATAGATAAGTAAGGAAAAGTTCTCCAAGCTCCAAGGTCAAAATTTTAGAGCCATGTTATTGAACAGTCTGCGTATTTCTGCCATGATAGATGAGACAAATTTTTTTTGAAAAAAAAAAAAAAGCCATGAACAAATCAGCATGAACAATAATAATCTTAAAATGTGATTTTTATATAGAATTTGTTTTATTCACATTTGGCAGCCAGAAGGCAAAAAACCCCCAAAAACAAACCCACAAACCCCCCCCCTAAAAAAACCCCCCCACCACTACCACCACCAAACAAACAAACAAACAATCAAACAAAAAACCCAGCTATTTTTATTCCATGGTGCTGAGACCAAAATTCAAGTTTTCTTTAAAACTCATTGTTAATGGGTATTTTGTGGAGCCCATGAACTACTTTAATACATATTCCATCATTCTGGGGTCTATTTTTTTTCTTGTTTTTATTCACTTTAGCATACTGAATGATTGAAAATCCAGCTACAGCGAGCATAGACTTGATAGTTGGAGCTGAAGCCTTAGATGTGCACTGAATGGCAAGTGGTGAACCCAGAAAACTTAATGCTGTCTAAAGGAAGAGAAGGGCCAGGGTAGTTGGATGAATACTTAATTCCTTATATCTGTTTTATGTCTCTAGTCAGCCTGGAAACACAAATTTCCTACTGAAAGAGCTGCATGGTCTTTCCAAGAACTCTGCCCTCTTGCAAAATAAAAGATTGGCTTCTATGAAAAGTGTCGACAAGGAAGGAAAAGTAGAAAATAAGAAAAAAGATATTGTGTAGGAATCTAAGCAGAAGAACTATTTTGTAAAAATAACATTCTTACTGGCACAATCTCCTGGCCTATAATAAAGATGGAATCCTCAAATGACAGAACACTTCATTCCCTCATGTTAGAAAAAGGACACTGTCTAGCAAAGACCTTCAGTTGCTGAAAGCAGAAGTTACTAGCACTCTGGAATGAGTAAAAAAAATTGTTTCTTTCTCTTTGATAAGTTCTGTGACAAGAATTTAATACCCATCACAGAAATCTCACATGACATGCCTGTGGAATGGTAAGAAAATCTAACCCTTCCCCAAAGAAACAAGTCTTTTGACTTTTTGATTTTTTTGACTCAATCCGCAGAATCTGTCAGTTTTCTTCCATCTCTCATTTATTGTACCCATAACTTCTTATATTTAAAAAATAGTCACTATAATTTACCACTTAAAATAATTGTTGCTTATGTCAGCAATCAAAATTTTTCCAACAAGAGAAGGAAATCTATATTTTGCTTTATGTTTTCAAGAATTAATACATATGGTCGCCATATTTAATGGCAGTTCCAGTGTTTAAAATTTTATTTAAATGTTTAATAAATAACTTTGTACTTCTGCTCATTTGGGATAGCTATGGGAAAAAAAAAATTATTTGGTCTGTTTGTGTTGAGGGATGGAAATTCAAAAGCATCATAGCTTGGCATGGAAACCCATCTGGTTAATTCAGTGGAATAATTCCTTTTTGGCCATCATTCTAATTATTATATTAAAACATGTTCTGTTTCTTTTTCCAGTCTGGCCTCTTGTGCATACACAAAGATACAACTGAGAAATTGAAAGATTCCACTTAGGAAAAATTTGACCTCTTTCTACCCATTTCTTTAGTCCTGGAGTTTAATATGCATTTTTTACACAGAAATATAAAAGTTTATTTGTTAATGTGTTTCTCCTTATTCTTCCTTGTCCCTCTTCCTTGATCACATTTTTTGTAAGTCTTTTTCTTATGTTACCAAAGTATTTTTATTAATGCAGCACACTTTTTATATATATTATAAATCATTTCAATGGAGCAGGTTATGGGCATTCATCCTTGTTGCTGAGAGGAGGCCTGCATTGCTTTGACAAAAGTATCTCTTGTATACAGGATTGTATGTTCAAATTTAAGCTTTATTTTTTGAATAATTTATTCAGTAGTTGAGAATGACTGTGTCAGAATCCTACTCTACAAAAACATATGACCACCCATAGCAGAAGACATTAATCCAACCAGGTGAAGTTATAAAGAGCGCAGCTTTGTAAATCTCAAACTAGTTATCTTTTTTTTTTTTTTTTTCCTGTTATGGGTTCCCCAGAAATCCTATTATGAACATTGAAATTATGTAGATTGTACAAATGTAAGTTATTGTCAGAATAATAATTTAATATCTTTTAAAAGAGTTCTAAGCATAAACAGATGCTTTTATGTCTGTGCTACATTATGGGTCCCATTTTAATTGGAACACTAAAGCCAGTCTCTTTGATTCTCAGTTTTGTCAGTCAATCAAACCTTTTTACCTTAATTAATGTTTTGGGGATTACTAATTATGTTTTAAACAGGGCAGAAGGGGAGTTTGAATCTGTATCTTTTGACATTACAACTTCACTATCAACACAAAAAAAAATGCTTTACAACTGCCTCCTCTCACAACACAAAGAGAAACATATTTTCTTTCTTTTATTTCATGATAAAGCTCAAGTTTCAATCAGATTGTGATTACAATATAATTTTGACAAAAATACACAAAAGATTTTGCATTTCTTATCGTACAGAATAAAATAATTTAATGAAACCTCAAAATTTGCCATGAAATGGAGCTGTTGTCTTTACTGTTGTTACTTCTGATCCTTCTAATCAGTTTTGCCCATTGACTTCAGGTTAATATGGTAAAGCTCTATCATCAGTAGATGCATTCCATCCTCTTGACATACATGCCATACTACAGCATGAACAATATTTTGACTATTCTTGGCTTTTATCTTTGGTGATGGTAGACTTTCTTCCCCTTCAAAAATATGTGTATTATAATACTGGTGCCTTTAACTCTTGTGAACTTTGATTGTATCCAGTAAATAAACTGAGTATTGAATGAAAACCTTCCATTTTTAGGTAAGTCGTGTCATTTTTTGAGGCACGTCTTACAAGACAGTTATGATCTCAGAAAAGCTGGTAGCTGTCTGCCTTTTCCTGATTAACAGATACGAGATCAGTGCTGAGGCCTAGGCAGAATGATGGCCTAAGGTATTCAGATTGTAAGAAATAAGATATTTTCACTTTGCCCAGATATTCATGTATAAAATCCTCCTTACTTATATGAGGGGTTAATGAAGACAGAGTTTCAGCAGAACAAAGGAAGCCTTTCCATATAACACTAACAAGATTTTCTTTTGACGCAAATATGTTTAATCACTCAATACACAACAAACATAATCATTCAAATTAATGATGTTCAGCAAGATATAACATCACAAACACTGAAAGGCTTGAGTTACACATTTTTTCAGATAAAACCATTTTTTTGCTAACTTTAAAATTGAAAATTGTTAGTGTCTGTGATTATGTGCCAACAAGTGCACTTGGGTGCCTCTTTTCTGATCAAGACTGTCACCTTCTGTGTCCTTCAGGAAAAGAGAACAGCCAAACACCACAAAAGGTGGCATTTGAGCAGATGAGGTGCTGAGCTGAGTCCATAATTCTCTTGTTAATCACTCTGACATTTTAAAGGGTGATTTTCTTGAGCAGGAGGAAAAAAAAATTCTCCCAATAGCTTACTAGATATTGTGAGGACTGGAAACAGGATGGGTAGTCAGACGCCATTGACTGAATTTTCTGTTACCAAGAAACAAAATAAACAAATGTGTTTCATCCTGGGAACGTCTACCTGGAGAAGAGTTCTCAAGAGACAGTCATTCACTAGGCCTTTTGGCTTCTTTGGATTGGGATCGAGCTCCCAAGATAATTCCAAATTTTGGACAGTTATGTGAACCATATTTGCCTATCACTTTTTGGTAAATCAACTTTTCCTCATCACTAAGGTCTTTTTAAAGTATGTCTGGAGAGATTAGTTGACTGTTTACTCCTGCATTTCACATCAGCTTTAAGTTTATCTAGCAAAACTGTTTATCGCCTGAATTTGCTGTGGTAACCAGCATTATTCCTGCTTGACAATATTTTTTCATTATATTTACATTCACTTACATTCATACACACAGAGAAGATATTCAGGTACACTTTCAGAAGTGATCATGATAGAGTGTCCCTGTGGGAGGAAGGCAGTACTGTCTTAACTGTCATCACATTTGTTCCTCGGGTACATTTATTTGTTGGTTTTTGTGTTTGGCACAGGAATAGGACTGTGTCCTTACTCATCAGTAATCATATGAAACTTCTTTGTATCAATGCTTAAGAAGTAAATACATTAATTCTGTCATATTTTTTTCCTCTAGCTCATTATTAAAAACTCTTTCTCCTAGTCACATCATAATCACATTAAAAGCTCCTCTTTTCTTTTTTTTTTTTTTTTTTTTTTTTTTTTTTTTTTTTTCTGTCACTTCACAGCACCCTAAAAAAGGATGCTTTACCACTTACCACTCTGCTGATAACAAATTGTATGTGCCTAAGACAGAATTTGTACATGGACACTGATGGATATAATCATTACAAAGATCTCTCTAAATGTTTTCAGTGACTCTAATGGCTCTAAGGCAATCTTTTATAGAGACAACTGCAGGATTCTTTGATTAATTTTTAATTAATTTTATTTGATTTTCTGGAAGTCTTGAGCATTTACTTTTACTTCTAGCAACTATTGAAGAGATCCATAAATTTATGATTTAAACCATATTCAAAACCCTTTCTTTCCTTCCTTTGCAATTCCAGACAACTACAAACAAATAATATCACATGTAAGATTACCTTTTTACCAGCCCTCAGGATTCATACAGCTCTTGCTATATTCATGATGTCTGTATCATTATATACATACAATCTCTAAAATAAGTTCTCCAGTAATTCTCAAATTCCCATACAAGTTCATCCAGCCCTGACAGCATTGCAGCTCCTCCTGCCAGGTTTTGTTCTCAGAAAGTGTTTCCAGATACTACAAAATTTCAATATAAATACTTTATGTGTAGAAGTCACCTTTATTAAAAAAACAAAACAAAATAAAACAACAAAAAACCCAAAAAAAACAACTTAAATATTTTCTCTAGCAGAGCAAAAAAAGTTTGCATCTTGTCTGAGTCTGCCTGATGTGTTCTGGAATGTTCTCATAATAGACACATGTATGTAATGTTAAAAAAAATTCAACCACAAAAAATCCTACTGCTAATGTTTATGATGTTTGTTCATTTTTCTTTCCAGTATTTTATGAAAATAAAACACGTTACAATTAAAACCAAAGTGATTTTCTTAACATTTCAGATTCAAACAATATAAGATCTGCACAGACTCCGTAATATTAGGGGGGTTTTATCTCCAATAGTTTTGAATATTGTTATTGCTCTAAGTACCATATATCAGGTTAACAACTCTAAACACTTTGCCTGTTTTATCTTTCATCAACAACTGTTCCAAATTGGTCAGTTGAAGTTTATATTGTGTAACTTAGATATTGCATAACTATTGCCTATATTCCTTAGTTTCGTGATTTGTATTTGAAAAGGATAAACTATTCCTCACTCTGATTGTTGTATCTTCATGGTCATCCAGTCTCAAAGAAATTTAGTTTTGAAATGAGCTTATATATTTCATGAAAATAACTGGTGAAGGAATTTTACAAATCTAGACATAATTAGGAGTTTCAAAAATTCATAAGTTTATTCAAATGTCAGCTGAAAAACACATGGTATTATCTTCTTTGGAAATAGCTGTGTGATTATTTTCTAAACTAAGTATTAAATACAGAGTAGAGAAATGCATGTAAATTAGTGGATCAAAATTGAAATGAAATTTTAAAATACAGTGGTAAAAGCTATTCTACTATATAATTGATAAAGTTCCTCTCACTGCCTGTGTTCTCTTTTAGTGCTTTTTTTCTTCCCCTTCATGGATTCCTTTCACTACAGATTAGTATCTCTGGTATCTAAACGTCATCATCATTGTTATTGTTATTATTATTGTTACGAGTCAGAACAAAATTTGTATTGCCGCCGTGCGCTTGCCCGATAGGCTAGCCCTGTGCGCAACGTGGCAGTACACCAACCGCTTGGGGTCCTCCACCTAGGCCAGTCGCCTGATCCGCAGCCACGAAGCCGGTGTCGAAGAAAGAGAGGGACTCTCGGGGAGGTTGGGAACGGAGAAGTTTATTCTCGCCCGGGCACTCCAACGAGAGCCCCGAGCAACTCAGTGCACCGGCTTATATAGTACAATCAGTGGGTGTGGTAACAGCGTCAACATCCAATGAGGGGGAACCAGGGAGTGGCAAGGCTGAGGGGTGAACCACACAGGAGAGGCCAGGGAAAAGGCGGGAAGGGGCCCAGCCAATCCCCAGGCTCAGGCCTCAGGGAGATTGACATGGGGGGGTGAGGGTGATGGACAGGGCCTGTGGCGGGAAGGACGGGCCAATCAGGGACTGTCTCCGGGGAGGGTAGGCAGAGGGTTATATAACATAGAGGGTAAACAACAAAATGGAGTCTGAGGGACAGGGCCCAGGGAAGCCATTTTGGGGAACATAAACTGGGGTACAATAAACTGAAATGTACATAAAACATGCACAAATATACATAAAACAGGTACAAAACAATGACAAACCCCAACATTGTATAACTGTGTTTTTTCATATATATACACATATATGTGTAATATATGTTCATGTTCATTCTTGTAAAGAAAGGCCCTTAAGTGCCTTGATTATAAAACTGCAATCTGAACATGATTTGAAAATTAAGTGGAATCTACTGTAGCAGCTATGAGTCTAGGGAATATGCCATGTTCAACATCAGTCAGGATTCTTGAGTCTCTGAAATATCCATGTCTGGATATCCATGTCTTGCTGCTGGCTTAGTGAGGAGTTAAAGGGCCTTGACAGTGTTAGTTATTACGGAGCAGTATTGTACTTTGTCTAGGCTGACAGAAAATTTATGATGGTTCTGGTCAAAACAGAGATCAGTTTAAAAATGTGTACTGTTACAGTACTCACCAACTAACCATTGATATGCATAGAAATTGTAAAGTGGCTACAGCTTCTGAACATTTTTTCTCTGTCCTTCTTCCAGTGTACTTGGCTGTTGCTTATGATGGTCTGCTGTGGCAGTAGTTATATATGTGGGAGGTTACTGATAAAGTTCTTTACTGTCTACATATTGGTAGGACTTGATTTAGCATTGTTTCAGCTTGTTGTTCTATGTAGATATTGAAAAGAAACTGAGGAGAAATTAATAGTTTTGAAACCTTGCAAATACCGTTATTATTAAGAGTGTTTATTCGATTATGCAAAGGACTGCCACAGAAGTCCTTGTTTGTGCTGGATGCTGGGTAAACAAAGAGGTGTCCATCATCAGTAGCTAAGGAGCTCACAGTCCAAATAAAGCAGGAGTAGGGTGGGGTAGAGGTATGAGACAAAAGCTGTGTGAACAATGTGATATTTAGGATAATTGTAATTTCCACAGTTCTTGGCTTCTGTGACTGTCCACACAGTTGGAGGAGTCCATTGGTGGAGGTCGTTTCCTGTCACTACTGACTGGGCGTACCTCTTCAGGAAGGACTCATAATTTTAGAGCTCTACTCTCACTGCAGAGGTCCAAGATGATGGGAACGGATATCGGTCCTTTGCCCACTGATGGGTGGAGAATATTCATCAGTCTCCTAGGTGGTGTCCTTTGTGTGTCCTGGCTTAACTCCAGACTATGCTGTGTCTAAAAGGTTAATTTCTACCAGATTAGAATGTCCTTGGCCTTCGACTAGATTCTCTGTGGGCTTGCTCGTGGGAAATTTGATACTGGGCGGTAGTTGGCTAGGATCAACTTATCCAGGGTGGATTTCCTTTCTGTGGATAAACAGAGCATGTGTACATCCAGGAATAGGAGTTTGGCATCTTCTGCCAGTGCTCAATTAACTTGGGGTGATCAAAGGTGATTTTTTTCGTTACAGAAGTTCAGTACTCTACATAAACAATATTTGTATTTTGCAGCCTATCAGTAATTAATGCATATCTTCAGCTGCATTATTTCAGCTGACTTACCTAGTTGATTGTTTATATGAATTTGTACAATCATTTTGATTGTACATTTTGAATGAACAATCATCTTGATTGTTCATTTTACAATCAAGAAGCATACGTTAGAGTACTATACAATCTATTTCTGCACCCTGCTTTGATCCTGCAATATCTGTGTCTGATGAATTTAAGTTCATGGATGCTAGTACTTCTGTATTTGTGTCTCTTTCAGTGTCAGTGAAATCTCTTTTGCCTTCACCCATTCTCTTGTTGTAGCAGAACCTTTAATTTTGTTTAACAAGTACATTTTACAGGATTTACAGCTAAAATGCAGGTTCTGATTGGTGTTTTGTAACTATTAGGGATGAGACCACCTGATCTCTGCTTCAGCCTATATTCCTGTCAATTGTACTTGCAGAATTGATTTAGTGTTTAGGATGCTGTTTAATTTATCTTTATGCTTGATTCATATACATACTAATACCAAAAATTATGGAATTTTGGCTATAAAAATGAGTTTCACTTAACTGCAATGAACAGTGAGTGTTGAACTTAATCTAAGTTTTCAGTACTAGCTTTGTCTAAACAATGGAACAGTTGAAACTGAAGTTTTCATTGTAAACACAGGAAGCTGTACTGAAGGAACCAGTACTGTACTAGTACAGTAATCTTGCTCTCACACCTTATGTGTGTCAAAGCAAATTGAGCTGCTAAAAGTTGTAGCCTTTTTATAAGCTTGCAACTGATAGCTGCTTGTAGCTTCTTGTACTTGTGGTGCTTTACATCTGGTAATCCCTATTGTGAAAGCTGATGATCATCTAGTATAAACTTCATAGTCCTGCTGTGCTATACCCATCTTATATAGGTATGGTATTGGTAACATGAAGAGTTGATAACTCAAGACAGGGAATTTACAACTAGTCTTATCTATATTTTATGGCCTCTAATGTTTTAGTTGATAGCACCATTAGTTATGATGACAAAATAATTGTATTTCTGCGCTACTATTATTGTGCTATTGAATGACATACTTAAGGGCAAATAAAAGAAACTGTATTAATTTTTTCCAGCATTATGGAAGATTTTCATATCACTCTGAGAAAAAGACTCATCAAATATTAAAATTGTACTTAAAATGCTATTATCATATTTAAATATTGAAAGGACTAAGATTCAGATAATGTTTTTTCATTACCCTGAGTCTGGAATCCTGAATTGTTTTTCCAAAAGGTTAGGTCTGAGGTCAGTACCTGAGTTATGTTCCCACATGTGCTATCTATTTACTTTCAGTGTTTGCTTGAATAAGAAGTAAAAGGTATGAACAGAGCTTAGTGGATATTGTCCACCACAACGCAATAGAAAATGTCCTATTGCTTTCTGAGATTTGAATATTCTAAAGGCTTGTTCTAGCACATGCTGGTAGGAGTATTTTTGGTTTGTTTTTTTCATATACATGCTTTAAGGAATGGATTACTGTTGGAGTGTAAATTTCTGATTTTTCAAAATAGCAATTCTTATGTCCATCCTTCAAAAAGGATCCAAATTTTGAGGATTCATACTTTTGCTTGCTTCAATTTTAATGTTCATTATTACAACACTCCCTGTTTGACATACACTTTACATTATTTTAAGCTTCACACTTGTGGTAGTTCCATTGTAAAAAAGATGTTCTTAATGTCCCCTGAACATTTTCCAAACATTACCATTGTGATGACAAACAAAACAAAACAACCTTTAAGCATTTTTTGGTGCAGACATAGCTGTTCTGCCTATTACTTTTATTTCAGCTTCTAGGCAAATGTTGGCTTTGAAATCTGTCATAGTCTGATTGATCACTGTCCAGGAAAACAGGATTCAAATAATTTTTAAAGTAGATTCATAATGGATTAACCAGAGTTGCCACATAAAGAAGAAAGGTTTTATTCCTTTTTAATGTCAGAAGAGCTGATACGCTCTGTTTAGCAGCAAAACCTCCTGAATAGCTCAAGCATTCCCTAACAACACAATCGCAAAAACTAGAAGGAAAGAAAACAGGAAGGAAAATTTCATTTCAAGATGTAGAAATCTTTTGTTCCAAACTGCTGGATGAATACAAGTGAAATATGTTTAAAAACTAGGTCTCAGTAGACTTATTAGAAGTACAAGCCTCTAGAAATGCAGCATGTAGTATTAAGTAAAAATGAAGGTGAAAACCTGACTTCATTGAAGTCAGTGGAGATTTCATTGTTGAATTCCAGAGTCTAGAATGTTGCAGTTTTAGAAGTGTTTTGAGGTTACAGTTTAACCAAGGCAGGATGGGTTCAATAGCTGGCAGGAAGATACCCTGAGCTGCTGTTGAGGATTGTTGTTCAACATCTAGAAAAATAAACCTTGTCTATCCTAAAAATAATGTTGAAGACCATAATTTTAGATGATCTGGGGATTTGTTTAATGTTTTCCCATTTAAAAATGACTGAACTTGGTTACTTTAGAACCATACGCTGTGAGTTGTATTTATGTTTATGTTTTTCTCTATAATTTCATCCTGCTAAATTGTATCATAAATGTAAAAGAATTAGTATTCTCAATAAATAAAAATAATGCTTTGAAAAAAGAAAGAAATGAAAGTATGATAATGTATGTATTTTCTGTTAAAAATACTAAGAAAATGCTAAGGAACTGCTTTCTGGAATATGGTCCCCTTTATGGCACCTAATTTTGGATATCTCAGCTCTCTAATTAATATTTGAAGATTTTCTCCAATAACTTCTAATAAAACACTGAACTAAATCAGTTTGCAAAGAATCACTCCAACATTGCAGTTAGCTTACAGAAAATAGTATTTTCTAGTAATGTCTACCAGTATTCCCATTGTACATCAAAGGGAAACATTTAAGCCCCATGTAGCCATTCTTCAAAGTAAATAATTCAGTCTAAGATGCAGTGAGTACTTGGTAAAAGGGCCCTGTTTGCATACAACATGGTGTAGCAGTCAAATAAATGAGACAAACTTTTTCAGTGAGACTTGCTTCCGGAAGGAATAAAGACCATCTCCAGAACATTCTTCTCAGGAACCTAACATCTCTGTTGTGACTGTTTACTGTAACAGTTTCTTAGTATGGCCTGTTTTCCTGAAATTGATTGACATTATTGGTAGTTAATTGGAGACCAGTACTTTTGCCAGATATCAGGTAGACATGTTCTGCTCCTTGACTTCGACCTTACATTTCAACAACATTTTAGCTTAAAATTAGGAACTCCTCTTTGCTATTCAAAGTGGAGCTGCTCATTCAAACTCCTCTTACTATTTTATGTAAGTCTGCAATGTAAGACTAACTTATTCTGCAAGTAATTCAACAGGATGTGTTGAGATATGTGCTGTCATCAGCTGAGGTAGGAGTGATTCTGTTACTGCTTCAGTGATAACCTAGTGTCAGATAACTGTGCTGTAGGTTGACTTCCAGAAAAAAAAAAATTGATGTAGACAGATTTTGAGGATACTATCATATTCTTTTTTCCAGGTTACTGTGCTCTGGAATTTAGGTGTTGTATTTAGCCTTTAAAGAAAATACAGCATAAATAAATGATATAGAGTCAGATAATGACAACAGTTTATTGAAGCTCTATATGCTTTTGCAATATTACAATGCAATAATTTTCATATTTTGCATTGCTGCATTGCCCTTTATGTATTACTTACACTAATGTAAAGGGTTGTAATTCCTTTTCTTTAGAACAAATATGAGAACTGAGCAGATGAATGCCACCATATTTGTTCTTACCATTGTCGGATAGCCATCATGATAATCTTTAAAGTCATGATGCGGTTCAAAAAGTCAAGGAAAAAAGGAGTTATGATAATAGTTATATCTGATAGTCTGAACACCTGTGCCTGGCACAGCTTTGGATTCCAATGCCTTTACAGTTTGACTTCACTTTCTGTTTCATGAAGGAAATTATTTTAGTTGTGGATTTACAGTTTCAACTTTTTGCTTAGGGAGTTCACAATATAAAATAGAAATCTTCTGTATGTTCAAGGTTTGTCATAAGAATGAAAACCTTGTGATATTCTGGAGATTCGCAGTTGTGCACAAATTAAAATATGTTTCTCAACCTTTTCTGGTACTAAAATGAAACCATGATTTTTTTATGTATTCTCTAAGGATTGTTTCTGAAAACTTGTTTTATAGGGACCCATAGTATCATCTGTCCAAAAGGTAAAATCAAAAAGCTTATTCACAGTATTTTCCATGATCTGTTTCCCAGCCTTTGGTTTACAAAGAGAATTTCCTTTAAAAAATACTTTTCTGTCTTGCAGTTCAATTTCCTGTAGTACTGGTTATGTTGAGAATCACAAGCAAAGTATTCTCTGAAAGTTAGTGGATTGTGATATGCAACCTAAGCTGGGAGGGGTAGAGGAAAAGGAGGGAGGTTGAAGGTTCCTTCCGTTCTTAAAAGTAATTGTCCTGATGTGATGGAAATTGCAGTCACCTGCCTTGTAGTGGAAAATCTCGAGCTATAAGGAAATCCACAGCAGCATCACTTCATTATAGTTCCTAGCAACCTCATGCTGGACAGCAGCTTTGATGGGACTGATAAAGGCAGGGTTATTGAAACAACAGACATGCTTGGGGGACCATAGTTATAAACTTTAAAGAGCTTCTTGGTAAAGCTACTGCATAAAAACCTCTATGTTCTTGCAAATTGTGCTTGGAGCAGAATTTTGGACTTAGGAACTGTAGCTGTACATTTTTTCAGCAATGTCAGATGAGTTATGCTAGTGCTGTGAGAGTAGAAATTAGATCAGATTTCAACCCTATGATATTAATATTTTATTTCCAATTTACCTAGAAAATTCTTGCTAATCACTACTGTTCTTGTGGTTACCATGGCTGAATATTTAAAGCAACTGGTCTTCGTTACTCAGCACATTTCAAACTGAGCCATTAACTTTCTTCCAACTTAGTTGCCCATTTTTAAAATTACTTGCCTTATAGTGTTGCAGTTCTACTGTTATTTTTATATGTTTTATATGGGTCTCCTACATCCTTTTCCCTAAAATTGTATACAATCTCTTGGTTTTTAAACATAAAGAGGAATTCTTTTTACCATGTAAACTTTCAAAATACCAGACAAGCAAAGATGATGGATGTTTCTTTTTGCCAATATCTGTGCATCTCTCACTTTTGTTCTCCTAATTATGTCTTAGAAACATCTGGTAACTTTCTGCCTAACTCTCAAATTTCTATTTATGTTTTATTAGCTGAACACCTGCATGCCAGCTGAGTATGTACAGACATTCCTGAATATCAGGAGTGTTATTGCCTGTCTGACTTGCAAAAAACTTGCAGTGTGACAGCACAGTAGAGTTTATCATTACTCCCGTCTTACTAAAGATTAAAAAAAAAAATCTCACAAATCCAAGGAACTAGCTTATTAAACCACTAGCTTAATAAGTCCCTGATACTTTGGTGCACTGCAAGTGCACAAGTGCACTAAAATACCGATAAATACAGAATTTATACTGATAAATACTGCATGTTCCTGCTTATCTTCTTTATTATCTTAATTTCACTTTGTGAAAGCTATTCTGGCTGCTTTTATGGATGATTAGCCCAGGACAACTGTCAGTTAAAAGCTGTATTTTGGAAATTTTAAGTGAGCTGAAAAATCCATATACAAATCAAAAAGTTAGTTTAAAACTATGTCAGGCCAGTGACTTAAGATTTAATTACAGTGGCTTAGGATTTGACTATAATGTAAACTAAATGTACAGAGGATAAGTCAAAAACACTTTTATCAAGTTATATGCCATTTTTAAAGTAATAGCTGTAACACTAGAAAGAACTTTATACTAAAATATTCATAAACCAATTAAAAAGAGCTAGTAATTAACAAAAATTACTAAAAAAGGCTTGTGTGCTTCTGAGATTTTGTGTTCTAGCTGTGTCAGTTGAGCTAATAAAAGATATTGCCTCTCTTACTGATTCCTGCTGTATGTAATAATTACCATTCCATGTTCTACATTGTTATTCTAAGAGCACCTAATAATCAAAAGCAGTGTTTCTGCCTTTTAATCTCACTGGAATAATAGAAATCTCTTTTGTTCCAGTCCCTTGATTTTTCAAATGGGATTGATAACATTTCCAATTGAGATTTACCTGGCTGGCTGTTTCACATGGGTGCTCAGTGAAAATATTTTATCATGTCACAGTCCTGCTATTAGACATCAGTTATCCAATCTATTGCTTCTGCTCTCTGTTAGCTCTACCTTACATAACCTCCTTCAGCTCTTGTCTCCAGTTGCCTTTCCTCAAGATTCACATCCAATTCCCACAGTCCTCTCACTATTTTCCTTTCTAATCCTCTGTTGTTGATTAATCTCAACTGGGTTATTTATGTATGTCAGTTTTGGCAGTCCCCTCTTGGCTACATTTGCTAATTCTCGTCTGAAATCTCAGTTCTGGTTTTTGGTGGGGGGGTTTTCTCTCCCTTGTTATCATCTGAAGTCACCCAGCTAGAAGCTCTCTAGTGCCTTGTCTTTTGTGTTTCATAATTTGCCTTTTGTGTCTTTTCTTTGTCTTACTTTCCCCCACATTATTTGTCATCTTGGGTTGCATGAATAGGGATGTTACATAGTACAGCAAAACTCTTCAGACAGAAGCAGCCTAAGTGTGGTGGGACATGGTCAAGTAATGGGCGATGAAGAAGGGTTTTTAAAGGGAGAATGTAGATTGAACAGCAAGAGAAGTGCTGCTGAATTTCAACCATTACCCTGCAAATGAAACCATAGGAGATTCAAATGAGACTGGAAAACTTCAGCAGGAACAGCTCTGTAAGAAGTAAGTAGGTCTAAGTAAGAGAATGGCCTTGGTGGCTGACCAGATTTTTGATGCTTCTCATTCTTCTGATTCTGAGAGTGATGAAGAGGAAGGTGATAAGCCGTAAGGGCTGTTTTTTGCAGGGAAATAATGATAGAAAATACAGCACACTCAGCTGCTCAGAACAATCAGAAACTCATATTGGAAAAAATCTTAAACGGCAGAAAGTTTAGTCAGAGACTATAATTCTTAGAAAACTTGTTAGAATTCATATGAAAAAGCTTTAAGGACTTCATTTTAATTGACCTTGGATACACACCAGGTCATGGCCTTTTAGGGAATTAGAACCAGAGTGTTCATCAGGGAACAATTCAAGTTTAGAGGGTCAAGATCTGATTCCTAACCATAAGTGCAAATGTTCTCATGTGTGTTTAATATGAACTGGGAAATACTTTGCAACATGTTGGTCTGGAAGAAATTGGAGCAGAAGCCTTAATATGTATTTTTTATATTAAATATGATATTTTGAATATGTTGTTTAGTACCTCCTAAAGTCACAAGAAAAAGTATGAAGTGCCAGACATAGCTATAACCACATGCTTTTTGTAATAATGAGATCAATAAAGAGCTGAGGCAAAGCCCTTCCTGGTGTGTTGTTGAAAATTTAATTGTGAAGACATTGGTTCTAACTAACTTGTTTTACCAAAACAGGAAGGGGGAGTGGGTGCAAAGAGTTTCCCACGTTAAATTTAGGAACAGTCAAAATAAAACAAATGCTAAAATTATCCAATTTACTCCAGGCTTTGTGAGGAAGAATGAGCAAGTAATTGTCAATTATGGAGTGGGATTGGAATGCAGGTTGTAGAGGGATAATTAATTGAGAGATATTTCATTTTGATTAGAGTGGCTTGAAAAATTGCCATCTGAAGTGATTTCAGCCTGTAGGGCGGTCTGCTGATGATGGGCAAGGGACTGGCATGCAGCACTTTAATGGGGTTATGAGGGGATTAAAATCTTCTACATTACTGAAAATAAAATAGAGGACTGAGGAGAAAGAAAGTATTGTCTTATGGTCAAGACTTAGGTCTCTCTACTGGGAAACCTGGGATTGTTCCCAGTTTGTGCCATGTAGTTCCTGTGTGTTCCTGTAGTTCCTCTGGCATGAAGCTAAGGGCTGGATTGCATATTTTACAGGGACATTCTTGAAGGGCATAAAGCATCTCTTCAAGCAGGATGATTATATTAGTGTTCCCTTCATCACTGGTCTGGGTTGGCCATCAGGGGAAAGGGATAGACAAAAGCATTGGTGGGTTTGCTGTTGGTACTTCTCTTTCAATTTCAGCAGGTGGAGTTGAGCTGGGAATTGGTCAGGCTCATCTTTGCTGAGTTTTTCCATCCTGCATGCTGACCACCACCTCAGTTAAAGGGCTGCCAGGAGGAGCTGTGATTCAGCTAGGGAGGGCTAAAGCTCTTATTCAAGGTTTCTGTAAAGCAGCACACATGGCAGCATATTCTTCTGTTTCGCATCCCTCCCTTTCACTGTCTCTTCATAACCCAATAGAATATTTGGAAAAGGTAATGCTTAACATCATCTGAGGCCTGTTTATCTAGTGCAAAGAATATTGAGATCTTTGAGAAAGAAAAATAGGATATGACTACTAGTTTGCTTAAAATAAAAAATTACGAATTTAGCTGAGAGAGCTATTTTCATCTTGTTTTCATTTTAGTACATAAATGAATTTGGGAACTGAGGTTTTGAGGTAAGGATATACCCTCTTTCCCCCATGTTTTCCCAGTGGAGACTTCAGGATGATTTAGAGCAAGACTCCAAAATGGAAAATGTGGTTGCTGTGAAGAGGCATCATCAGCGCAGTATGTGGAAGCAGGCTGCCTACCTTCCTGCACAAACCATTTTACCACAAACAGATTCTTGTTCTGACACACAGCTTTCAGCAAAATCAGCCAACAACTGTTAGCCAGACAGGAATGTCTTTGGCATTCAACAAATTACTTGCACATCAGATAGTGCTGATTACAACTGGAAAACAATATAAATATCACATTTTATATTGCACTTGTAAAATTGATTCTTTCCCCTTTGAGTTAGTATACCCAAAAAATTGCTGATTGTATATGGAGTTCAAGGGGATAATTCTGGGTGCAAAATTACAAATAAACAAACAAATACATGTGTCAGTATCATATTCTTTGGCTGATGCCTTCTTCACTTATCACCTGTTTGCGTTGGCCAAATCCTTTGTTCAAATACAGTTTTAACTTCTGCTGCATTATGACATATGACATATTATGACATATTAAATGTCATCCCTGCATTTCTTAGTTTCAAGTGTTTGAGTCTTTGCAGCAGCTTCTCACGCTGCTTCATGTAAACAATATTGTATTCTTAAAATTTATCTGTATGTTTTGCATTCTTGTTCTCTGAGAGAGAACTTAACTAATGCTCATATTGGCCAATAGAGTCAGGAGGTTGTAACCTCTTTGGGCCAATCTTGGCCCTCTGTACAAAATGTATATAAGCTATTAAAGTCAAATAATAAAAGAGCATTCCGTGTTTCACCAAGCTGCTGCATGCTGTCCTCTGTGAGGGTCCGCTCCCACGTCACAACGTGTTGCCCCTCTAAGAGCAAAAGTAACAATTAAATACAAATAAAATTATACATTTCTCTATATTTTACAATACTATAGCCTTTCCTTGTCTTTCTAAAGACAATAATAGATTTCTCAATCAAAAGACATTAAGTACCAAATTTTTATAAAGTATTTAATTTGGATAGTACTTACAAAGGAAATCCTTTGAAAAGGTCAAATGAATCCTGATGCTCCTTGTGTGCTTTTCCTCATAACTAGTACTTTTGCTGCATTGAGGCTGCTGGAAGTTCTTGAAGATCAAGAATGCAGAAAGAAAAAGAGGGGCAGCTGTCTTGATAAGTAAAGTAGATATCAGAAATTACCATTATTGATAATTTTTTTTCTGAGCCTAGAACAGAAGTAAAGAAAACTAAGAAAATTAAATGTAAATTGCATCAGTTTATATATTTTGTCCTTCCTTTTTTCCTTAGCAATTCCAAAGCTATCGGGAAAATTCTCACTTTCTCAAGGGGCTGAGAGTTATGTAAAATAGCATATGAATAATTAAATGAAAGATAATTATAGCTGACAAGATCAACATCCTGCCATAGATTTTTTTTTTCAGGCCTGTAGTTGAAAACATGAGAAATGGGATAGGTACAACATCTTCTACTGCTTCAAAAGTCAAGCTGTCCTTTAAAACTGTTCTCTGCCTTTGAAAGGAAAATCTTCTGAATTCCTCAAGTAAGACACATCTTAAACCATATGAACCACTTTCCGTGCTGACAGAATTTAGTTAAAGCTCATTATGTAAAAAGGTGCTATAAGGAAACTTTATAGAGTGAATGCTCTTTATAAACTGGAAGCTGAGGTTCAGCCAGTTTCCATTTAATCCTCCAGTACTGCCTGCAGCAGTCAAGTAAATTTCATAACAGTCTCCCTCCACTCCAAATTAAAACCATGTGCCTGCTTCATTTTTTACTCCTTTCTCTCTAGTCCCTCCATTCAAATCTCTCCTCAGTGCTTTAGAAAACCTTACAAGTATTGATGTAATCAAGATAGCAAAGTCAATTCTGGTTCTTATTAATAAGGTTACATTAGCACAAGTACTGTCCTTCCTAAAGAAGTTGAATTGCAGTCAAATTGTCATGGGTTTCCAAAATTAGGACTTTCATTCTCCATAGTGAAATTAACTTAAGCAGTGAAGCAAATAGACAAAGCCCTGTGATTTGATACTTATTTTATTGAAATTGATTTAGGGCAAGAAGACTTGATTTTGGGCTTTTTCTTGTAGAATATTTGAATGTCAATACATTTAGAAATAATGTATTCATTGTCTATAAGTCAAATAATTTCAGATTATTTTCCCCCTGATTTATGTAATTTGAGACTTCTCCTTTAAGAGGAAAACATTTCCTTAACAACCATAGACTTTCTTCATGACCTTATCATGTTAGCACATAAAACTAAGTATCAGCAGGCGTAAATATGATCAGAAGCCACGGGGATGTCTGCCCCTCTTCTAAATCCTTGTTCTGTCCCTCAGACAGTGTCACCTTTGTTAAAATCATAGAATATCTTGAGTTGGAAGGGACCCACAAGAATCATTGAACTCCAAGTCCTGGCTTGGCACAGGACATCCTTATACGCCTGAGAGCACTTTTTGGACTCTGTCAAGTTTGGTGCTTCCTGGGGAGCCTGTTCCAGTGTCCAGCCACCCTCTCTGTGAAGAGCCTTCTCCTAATACCCAACCTACACCTCCCTAACACAACTTCCTGCTATTCCCTTAGGTTCTATCATGGGTCACTATAGAGAAGTGCCTGCCTCTCTGCTTCCCCTCATGAGAAAGCTGTAGATTGCTATGAGGTTTCCCCTCAGCCTTCTCTTCTCCAAATTGAGCAATACAAATTACCTCAGCCACTCCTTTAATAGTTCCACTACTATGTCATTCTCCATCTTCATATACTCCTTTGGATGCGCTCTAATAACTTTGTATCTTTGTTATATTTTGGCACCCAAAACTGCACACAGGGCTCGAGGCAAGGCCTCCCCAGTGCAGAGCAGAGAGGGGCAATCCCCTCCCTTGCACAGCTGTCAGTGTTGTGCCTGATGCACCCAGGACACACTTGGCACACCTGGATGCCAGGCACTGCTGACTCATATCTAATTTGACATCAATCAGGACCCCCAGATGCCTTTCCTTGGGGCCTCTCATCCCTCCCTTTGCTCTCCAGCCTCTCATTTCCCAGTCTGTCCACAAATTCAGGGTTGCCCCATTCTAGGTGCAGACTCCAGCACTTGTGTTGGTTCATATAGTCACTGACTTCCCAGCCCTCTAATTCGCCCAGTTCTCTCTGTAGGACCTCTCTGCCTTTGAGGGAATCAACAGCTTCTGTCAATTTACTATCATTTGCCAACTTACTTACTATCCCTTCCAATGCTTTGTCCAGGTCATTTATGAAGATTTGAAGAGCACAGGGCCAAGGATGGAGCCCCACTAGTGACAGGTCACCAGTCTGATGTCACTCCATTCACTGTAACCCTTTCTGCCTGACTCATGTGCAAGTTGCCCACTCACTGCATGTCATGGTCAACCACTGGCAGCAAACCTCATCAATTCAGTGCTGCCGAATGACATAGATCTTTTATTGACTTTTCAGATTGCTGAGGGAACAAATACTGAGAATGATGTCTCTACTAATTCTTTTTTAAGGCTGAAATGCATCTTAAAAGTACATTTTACATAAAACTATGTATCTGACAATCTGCATACAAGGATACACAATTAGCTATATATAAAAGTCTCAAGTATATAAGAGAAAAAGTCTCAAGAAATTTTTAAGAGTATCCCAGAAAAAATTTTATGTCTGCTAGAATCCATTAATCAACCAGTGTATTTAAAAATGATGGAGTTGAACTCTTTTGCTCAGATTGCCAATGTCTTGATGAGAAAACAACACTTGTGTTTGCCTTTCATTATAACCAGAGTTTAAATCAAGACACCAAAAAGCACTTTATTCAATGAGGACCATGCACTTAATGCTATGTCTGCTTTTATATCTCTAGTGACAGGAAGAGGATTCTTCCATCATCACCAAGTAAAATTAAAAAGAATTCTTTGAGATACCAGTGCATTCAAGCAGAAGATAGGATTATGAAGCATTTAGGGTTTATTTAGTGATATTCAAAGATTAAGAAAAATATTAAAAATAGAAAATAGTATTCTGAAGCTTCCATTCAGTGTCACAATAAAGAGAAGTTAAAGCTAATAGAGATAATTTTTTGATTAGAATTAGCTTTTCTTAATTTTTAAGTGTGAATTATGCTATTGCTTTTTTGAGTTGAAGCTTAAATGCTTTTTTTTCTTTTTGCGTTAAGTTCCTTCCTTGACAGTATTATTGATAGTAATTTTAATTTCTGATTTCTAGACATCTGTCTTTACATGTGATAGATACTTTTGTTAATCTTTGTGATGATTTTGGGAAGCATTTTTGAGATATATTTACAAAGTTAAAGAGAAAGCTAACTTATCTCTATTGTCATTTATTGACAGCCATCAAATTTTAACATACTGTTCTCCTGTTTTTCTCAAATTAATTTGCAAATCTTGGCATTAAAGAGCAAAAGAAGCTACACTTCAAAAGACATCTCAGTACTTCACAGTAGTACAAGGTTGATGAACTATTGTGTGTTGTGTGTTTTACTATTTATAAATCTGAATTCAAAATAATAATTCAAATCATATCCATAATCCATCAAAACTAATGCTGTTTTGTAAATTTGAAAAATAAAACCAAACCATTTATACTGGTATAAAAAGAAGACTTTTTTTGCTGTTAGATTCCTCTTAGTAATTTACTATGAGAACAAGAACTGGACTAAGAAGTAGTTCTGGAGAGGTTTCTGTGTTTACTCTATTTGCATCTCAAATAATTCTGTGGTTACATATATTTTCTAAGAGAAAAGAAATGGTTTTAAAACATTAAATATTTTCAAGCCTGTTATTTTATTTCAAATTTGAAATATCAATTGTATCTGAATTTAAAACCAGTTTCAAACTCTGTCAAATTTTGCAAACAGAAAAGTTTCAAGAGAAAGATTCAGGCTTCCATGACAATATCACATTGATTCAACCTCACTAGCATAGCAGTACAAAGGAAACATTCCACATGCCTGAAGGATGCCTTGATCCTGTCACTTAGAACTTACACCTAACTAGATGAATGATATCTTCTTGTAAAATTATTCCCACTTACAGTAGGAATTAAGCATTTTAGGTCTGTTAAGCAAATCTCCATTTACTATGCTGTGGTTCACATTGTGAAGCTAACTCAGAGAAAGCAGGCTGGATTCTAACTAATTTACATTTTTTTCTTAAAAGACTGCAATCAAAATTAAACACCTACAATTTAGTAATCAAAAAAAAAATGTAAATATAAGATAAATACCTTGTGTCTACATTTGAGTGTCAATTACATACATGGAATATTTCTGAATAATTTTTTGTGTGGATACTATGTTTCTTAAGTTTGAAAATGGTCCTAGCTTAGCATGATTTATTTTCATGAAGTTCACCAAAACTTCATCACCTTGAATAGCTGAGCAATAATAATACCAACAAAAAAGCGAGCATCATATTTATGACAGCTCTGTTTTCTTTGATGTCTTCTTGATTGATGTGTTTATGCAAGACAAATAAGTAAGCTGTATCTCCATGAGGCCTACTTGAAAAAACTCCAGATTTTTTTCTGGAGATGGAGCATCTCTTTTCTCTTCAAGTATGTGTTGATGGATTAAGGGAGAATGTAGGCAGGTCCCAACCGTCAACTGCCTGTAAGTAGAGCTTGACTGAAGATTGAGCATTTGTCAGTGCTGAAAGGGAAAACTGGATTGTACACACATCTGAGCTGTCCTTAAGCACATTAGACACCACTTATTCAGGGCACATTTTTCTGAATGCATTACTGCTTTTTCCTTCAACCCACAGAATATTGACTCTAAGCCTGTGAATATTCTATTATACATAAAAAGGAAACATCCCTGATAAGGAACATCTGTGTCAATGGCTACATGGAAGCTGTGATAGTGAATCCCAGAGAAACTGAGGATTTTATTATATAGTGAAAATTCATTTTGGCGACCTGTCTCACCTCTGCTGCTGTAAATCAAAAGGCAGATTACTAATGTCCAGTGAACTGAAACCAGCCCAACACAATATCTTTTATGTATCTTTTAGTGTCCCACATGCCTTTTATCTTTTGAAAAATTGCGGAAATATTATTTTGCAGACAAGGAATTGATAAACACAGTCCTGGATATGTCTCAGTACTAAACCAAGCATTTGCTGAGATTTTTGAGGTAGTTATATTCTTATTGTAAGATCGCTCCATCATTAATGAAGTACTGTCATAATTATAGTAATGATAATTTTAGTCAGTTATCAGAGTCATAATTACCCTCTGGATGTGTCTTTCTCTGTTGCCTATATGAGGGAAATGTGTTTGCCATCTTGCAATCCTCAGTCAAGTGTTTAATGGCATGTGAAGTGAATGTGGATCATACAGTTAATTTCCAAAATTATCCTATATATGGATGACAGAGAAGAAATCCCACAATGTGAGTTCATTTTTAAAATGAGAAATCCTTCCTTTGATTGTCTATTATGCAACGGGTGTCACTGCTGGGGTAGACAAGAAATCCTCAACACAAACCTGAAGAGACAAAGTTGATATAACTTACAAAGTACATTATAATGTTTGAAGATATGAATTTACCCAGATGTCTGCCAAGGAAGGTGGGAGCCTCCCTTGGAATAAAAAATATGACGCCCTTTCCTCTGAATTATTATAACTTTTAAATTAAGGCACTTTCAGGCAAAGATATGGAAAAAGGAATAACGGTTCTTTACTAGTATGTATAAGGGTTACAAGGCGAAAATCCAGCAACAACAGCAGCAAGAACAAACAGAACCAGAAATGCAGTGAGATTCTTCTCTCAGCTGCAGGCACTTTCCCCTTTGGTGCAGTTCCGCTCACAGCCGGCAGGGGCGCTGGTGGCTCCCGGCCGGGCAGGGCAGGTGCGATGATCCCCTGCGGCTGCAGGGGGCGCTGTGGTGCGAGCCCAGCCATCCCGCCAGGTGTTAACGGTGGGTGAGCCGAAGAGAGGAAGAGAGAAGGGGCTTTTCCTTGCAAACTGACAGTGGGAAGCCAGTCTCAGTGCTGCTCGGGAAACTGAATGGACTGCAGCAGGAACCCTTGGAAGCAGCAAGATGGAATGGCAGAGGTAGGAACATCTGGGATGACAAAGTGTAGCAGAAAAGTCTGGACCCTGCCAGAAGCTGTGGGGTTATTGGTTACAGTGTCACAAGAAGCTCTGAAGCAGCAGCAGAGAACAGCAGGGCTCAGGAGGGAATCCCCTGGGTAGCTCACCTGTGAGGGCTGATCCTGGCGTCTGGTTGTGCAGAGAGGGCAGTTGCTGGCGGGGAACGGGATGCTCGCAGATCCCCGTGTAGCAGGCACTGGCTCTGGTCTCCCAAGCAGCAGAGAAGCAGAGAAGCAAGCCAGTAAGCTCTAGTTACAATGCCAAAGGAAAATAACATAAAAAAGGGCAAAAAGTCACACGGCAACAAGAATTTCTCGTCAGACAGATCTCACTGCTTGGCTGTGGAGAGGACTCGCCTCACTAGAAGGATGCAATCGCCCCTCGCCCCCCCCATCTCTCACAGGAAATCCCAGGCTGGCTCTCGTCCATTGCAAAACTCCCAGAGCCAGGGCTGGGGGTGCTGGTGGGGGAGGGTGGTAGGCAGCAACCATCCCAGACACAAAATAAAAACAAAACAAAAAATGGATATGGGATCCATCCCTAAGACACCCAGGTGAACTATTTGGTGCCTGTATTTGTGCAAATTTGTGTAAGATTTTAAGTGGAAAAATCTGTCCTTTGTATTTTCCTTCTTCTGTTTCCATCTTGGTCTCTCAGCTTCTGTAGCAAGTTGTATTGCAAAGTTCATTGGAAGCATCATATTTAAAAACTGGTGTTATAGTTTTGCTCACAGTGGCATCTGTAGTATTCACATACTAATGGCTTTTTATATTAAATTCTTACAGACAAATGCACACTAATTACTAAATAACTGCGAAATATAGTATTTTTCAAAAATTTGTTTTGGGGTTTTTTTAATGATGATTGTCTCTGAAAGAAATCACTTCTTTTGTGTAAACACTCATAGCCCTGAAATACGTTCCTGGCTTTAGTTTCTTTTTGCTTTACAGGAACTTGGAGAGAAATATTATGGTAGGGTAATAAAATTAATAACTAAATGCTAATGGTGGAAACGTAGATGACAGTACTTAAGTGCTGAACTGCTGGAAAGGAGTTGAAGATACTGATACAAAGTGAGAACTTACTCTCACCTTCTCCACATACATCTTGCATCTAGCACTCATGAATCCCAATTCCTTGGTTAGGAATTCTCTATCTTAAGTGGATTTGTTACATAGGCTAATGTTAACGAGGCAGAGTATAAATCAGGAAAAATCTCCATGTGCCAGAGTTTCTGTTGATGAAAGTTCCTTTGACTGCCGAGGACATCTAGCAACACTCAACAGCATCTATACAGTTTACCAGTGTTGTCTGCACATGTTGCTATGCAGAATTCCTTTGACTTAATTTAAAATGCTCTGTTTCAAACCACAGTCAGTTCCTTTGCTAAAGGGCTACAAAGGTCAGTGCAAGACCAAGCAGGAATAAACCACTTATGAGAAGTGTGGTGAATCTCTGCCTGCAGTAGATTGAGGATGTGCAGGGAGATGGTCTCATCTGGATGTACTTTATAATACTAAGCAGGTGCCACTGTTAAGTGGCATTCCTCTGAGGATGGGCAAGTTTTGCAGTCCTGGGAAGGGTTAAGTAATCTGAGCTGACAGACTAGCTCTACTGAAACACTGATGTATAAATAAACCATAACACTTACATGGGAGGTAAAAGATGGTTGGAGTACTTAAAAGAAGGCTCTTGGGAACTCAGTGTGGTGTGCAAGGTCACAATACATATACTGATTATGTACACTGTATTTAGCAAAACAAGTGACACTCCCAAGGACCATCAGAAATCAAGTGATATTTTAACATAATGTACAATGATGTTGTTTAATGGTACTATTAGCCTGATAGTAAATTTGTGAATTTTTGAGGCTTTCTGCGCATTGAGATATCTTTTTTGTCTATAAGTTTATTCTTGCCATACATGCCTATCTGTATACATATGTATACATATACATATACATGCATGCCTATCTGTAAAAGCGTGATTTCTGTAACAACTCTTAGTAGTGTTCACTGTGCAGTTTGGTTGAAGATTGTACATTTTGAAATAACAATTCCCTCACATTTCCTTACATGAGGACAAACACCTCAGTCATTTTTCAATTCAGAGTTGTATCTGCATGTGAATTACTTCAATACCACATGGCAAAAAGTGACTTCTGCAAAATTTCAGTTATCCAAAGCCCTATCAGAATTTTTGTCATCTCCAGCTCCGTAGGCAAGTCTGTATATGATCCCTGATGAGTGTAACAAACATTCACAGAGTTGTTATGAAAACAATGGCAGTGGAAAGGTTCTTGGTATTTTTGCCCCGCCAATCTCCCACTTACAGCACACAGTGCTTGAAGGTGTGGCAGTTCTAGCTTATTATTATAGTAATATAAGTTAGGAAATACGCTTGCATTTTGTTAACACATCAGTTTCCATGAAAGAAAATGTCTGGAAACTTATTTTGTTGCTGTTTGATATGAGGTAAATCAAAATAAAATAAAATAAAATAAAATAAAATAAAATAAAATAAAATAAAATAAAATAAAGCCTTTCATGTGCCATTCTGGACACCAAAATAATATAATCTATGTACAGTCTGGGATACTCTTCTTAAATTTTGCATTCACTTGCATCTTTAAATATTAATTGTAATTGGGTTTTTTCCAGCTTTTTTTTTTCAGATAAACTACAAACATAACATTTAAATGTTGAATATAGTATTTGTAATAATCCAAAGCAGAATCAAAACCCAGTAGTTTCTAACACCATTGCTAGCAGAAAATTACTGGCAATTCTGACTGAAAAAAGGGAAAGAAACAGTCAGTATTTCAGACTGTCACAGTAATAAAATTAATCTGTTTTTGTAGCACCAGGTGGTCAGTGTGGAGTTATCAGTGTTAGGAAAGCTATGCTGCAGTTGGAGACAGACTCTGGTCACAGAGCCAGTGCTTTGAAAACAGCCACACCTCATCTTGCTACCACCATGAGCCAGGTCTTCTACCCAAGCAGCAGTACAGCCAACCATCTTTGCTAAAATATTTCTGTGAATTTACACATTCAAACCCACCAAAAGTATGGTTTTACAATCACACCAGTTCTCAGGGAAAAAGCACATCTGAAAAATATATGTATTTTTTGCAAATAAGGACAGATTGTTTCCTCTGCCACGTCTCCAGACTGATGGTGCGAGAAGTTGTCAGGGAACTATACTTGGTCATCTGAGTGAAGCAACCTGATTTTTAAGCACCCAGACAGCCCCTTGAAATCTGGGTCTGGTCTGCAACCTTGAAAATCGGAGAATTTATGCGATTAAATACAGACTTGTATCCATGTATATTTTGGCCCAAGTTATAAATATTTATTCTCTTAATCTCCTTGTGATTCTTTACAAATATTAAACATATCACATGCTAATAAACCCCTCGGGAATACTTCCTTCTCCACAAGATTTAAAAACCTGATTCTTTACTGTAATATGGTCTGCTGTTAGAATAAAAATACCTTATTTTACTTTCATTACTTTTCAATACGTCTGATGAAAATTTAGGAGATTTATATGGACTTATTTAGCAGCTTTCTCATATTTACTTAGACTGTGATGTATAAATTGAATTTAGTATTTTTTTCTCAAAAATAAGTATGTGTTGATGATTAGATAATGGCAAAAGTGTTTTTTGCTCTATCAGAAAAAGTTTCCATTGTTTAATACTTTTTGGATTGTTTAATGTCTCTTTTGTGCATTATACTGTGGCTGACTTAGCACTAATGACCTTTTTAATTTTGTAGCAGGAAGTGCTAGGGGAAGTAAAACATTAATATGAGAACTATTCTCAGTGTCAGGGTCATATCTAACTGCAATTACAAATTTGAAAGATGATTTAGGAAACTGAATTACTGAGGAATTGCCTGTTCATATTGGCCCCAGGAACAGTTTTTTGAGGAGGTTCTCAGGGTGGAAGAAGGTGAATCTGGGAAGAGCAGACTTTCATAGGGTGCATGAGCAGACGTCACTGTGGCGCGTATATTCTGTTCCAGTGTTACGAACCACTAAAATAATCCTGGAAACCTATCCAATTTCACCAACTTTATGCTCCCTTCTGAACTGAGCTCTACTTTTAGTCTAATGTGCAGGTTTCATAATTTCTGATTTTTGATATTTCAGTTAATGGGTGACAAATAGGATCTCCACTGGGATACTTACACAGAGCTTTGCGGAGAAAGAACCTCAGTAGAAGGACTTACCTAAAATAGTAGTTAGAATAGATAGCTGGTGCAGGAAATTAATGAGTGTGTCCCTTGCAGGAGTTGACAAAAAGTTGATATATGAGGGCTCACACCATTTTAAGACATCTGTTAGTGATGTCGGTCATACAAAAATTGTACACGACAAGAATCAAATGTGCAGGAAAACAGAAAGAGGAGAAATTCTGGAAAGGGTAATACAGCATCAAATTTTAGAGTTAAATAAAAAATTATCTGGCCAACTGTCTGCTTCCCTAAATGTATACAAAACCTATACATATCTCTATACCAACATGAGATGTGTAAGATTAAAAAAGGTCACTTGAAATTCTTGGCAAAGAAGAAGGATCTTGACATATTAGCCATTACTGAAGAACACTGGAATGACAAAAATTAATAGGAAAGTGTAATACCTGCTATAAACTGAACAGGATGGACATATTGGGTCATAAAGCTGGGGGAGCTATATTACGGCTATACTGTTGAGTCTTGTAATCAGGAAAGAGATATTGAGTCTAAAATGTTGAAGGAGATAAAAGAATTCTCTAAGCCTAATGAAGTAGTAATGATGGGTGAATTCAACTGCCTTCAGCTGGTCAAAGGTCACATTGGGATGGAGTGTAAGGGAAGCAATTTCTCATCACTCTTAGTGATTGCCTTTTGAAACATCTAGTTCTAGAGTATGCAAATGGAAGTTCTTGACTTAAGTGACATAGCAGAATGCTGATAAGAAGCTCTTAACTCCTGTATCAGAGTGCGTCTTTTTGGATTAAAGTCATGGCCACTGTAAAACCTAAGTTCAATGTTGAAGAGCCACTAGGCTGGAGGATATAAAAACTCTTCAAAGACAAGAGATAAAAAGGTAAGGAAATTAAATTTTGATAATCAAGAGGGAATCTAGGTGAGGTGTTCTGTAGTAGAACAAGAGATACAGCAGAAAAGCATGAAGTATTTGAATAATGTGACATGTATGAGGATAAAGATGTGTACATCAGGCCTCAAAACCCCATCCCCAGGGATGTCAATGAAAAGTAATTTTTTCTATAGCATATGGTAGCAAATAGCTATGAAGCTGTGACATCACCTCACTTGCACAAAATACCCAAAAAGTTTCGTGAAGAAAACAGTCTGTAAGACACTGGCCTAGAAGAAAGCAGCAGTAGAGAATAGGGACATTCCAATGAACTGTGATTTTCCTGTTTGTATTTATAGATATCACAGATGTGGTTCTAGGGACCTAAGAGACTATAACATACATCATTCCCTATGTCAGAATTAGGGAATAGGAGAAAAGACATAAATTAATAGGCAGTTGGAAACAACAAAGCCAGATTTTACTCATTCAAAAATTTGTTAAGAAAGCAACTTTTCTTTAAATTATGTCCTGTCTCATGAAATGGTAAGAAACCTCAAATATGGGAGATAGATGAAGATAAAGTAGAGATAGATGTGATTCATTAATACAATACTTAGGCATAATAGAGAGCTAATACCTTCTCCAAGTGACCCCTGTATATTCGAAACTGTTTGGAAAGAAGTGTTTGGAAAGAAGAATAGTAAAGTTATTAGTGATGAAAGACAAACTTTGCAACAGAACTTGAATATACTGGGATTTCTGCTGTGGGGAAAAAGGTGGAGGGGAAATATGCTGACATGCAAACCATTCCGATGTGCAGCAACATTCTAGGAATGCAAGACCAAGCAGAACCAGGCATCAGATAAGGATATATTTAATATCCTTTCCAAATTTCAAATGACTCAAAATATTTTTATTTGGAAAGGGGTACTTTTAGGATATGGGATACAATTCCAATATGGCATTTTCTTCACAACACGTGCTGTTACTTCTTCAGGGGGTGATTATGGCCATTGCTCTATGTTCAGCATGTACAGGAAAAACTGTTATTACTTTTTTGTGGTTTGGAGGCACGAGTAGTAATTACATTTACCAACAGCCAACTATCTTGTGGCTACAAAAATGTGGAGAAAATGGTTGCATCATTTCCTTTGTGGCCCTGAAAATCCTCTTCATTAAACTCTAGATGAAACTGTGAAAGAGTAGTACCTGTACAAATACATATTTTGAGTGCATAGCTCCAGATTAAATAGAACTTTTAAGATTTGGATCAGGGAAAGAGGGAGGTGGGAGCTACAAGGTTTGTTATGTTTCTGATTCCAGTATCTCCTTTGATAGGGATTTGGAAGCTTACCTTAGGTTGAATTGAAATAGGTAAACTTAAAACTTCGCTGGCAGTTTTAAGAGGAAACCATGTTGTCATGGGTGGCTAGTTATGTGTCATCAGAGTTGAAATTATGTCTGTATTCGGAACAAAATGAAATGGTATCACAGAATCAGTCAATTAGGTTGAAAAAAACCCTCTGAGATCATAAGTCCAAAGACCATCACATCAACTATGTTGGATTCAGTTTTTCCTTAAACACCTCCAGGGACAGAGGCTCCACTGGCTCCCTGGGCAGCCCAGTCAATATTTAATTGTGGGTGTTCTTTTGAGGTTTTATGTACTGTTAAAGTTCTTTGTACCCCAGTTCTCATTGTTTCCTATGGTTAAAGATGGCTCCCCTGGTTCTTGTTCCCTGTCCTCCATTTTGTTGTTTACTCCTCAGTTATATAACCCTTCCCCTGCCTACCCCGGAGACAGCTCCTGATAGGCTGCTCCTTCCCGCCACCTGTCCTGTCCATCACCCTGCTCCCCCCTTGTCAATCTCCATGAGGCCTGGGCCTGGGGATTGGCTGGGCTCCTTCCCGCTCTTTTCCTGATACCTCCCCATTGGGTTTTCCCTCATGCATGCCACTCCCTGGTTCCCTGTTATTGGTTGCCGCAGCCTGTTCCAACCCACTTATCTACCTGTACTTAAGCCGGTGCACAAGCAGTCTCAGGGTCTCTCTCAGAGATCCGGGACAGAGAATAAACCTTCCTGTACCCACTCTGTGAGAGTCCTCTCTCTGTCTTCGCCAACTCCATTGCAGCGAGGTCGCAGCTGACTTAGGTGGAGAACCCAAAGCTTTGGTATACTGTCACGTGCGCCTGGGCTAGCCGCATCGGATAGGCGCACGGCGGCAGGGGTGGCGCCCAACGTGGGGCCCCTCTGATTGGCTGCGAATCGTCGCTGCGGCACAGGACGCGGAACGCAAGCCATCGGGCTTGCGTTGGATTACCTTTTGGGAGACCGCGAGGGGTTCGAGGTACCCGCGGACTGTGTGCCTCTGGTGGAAGCAGCTGCTCTTGCAGTGCGCTCCCAGAGGACGAAGGGGACAACTCCAGCACCCGGGAGCCCCTTCGGAGTTGGTATTCCCCCGAAGCCTCATTCTTTTCCTGAGGACCGCTCAGGCAGGGGTAAGTATAGCTTGCCCAGGGAAGGAACTGTCCCCCGAGGGAGGGGGAGGGTTCCACAGGGGAAGGGTGCTCTGGGTTAACCCCTGAGCGCCTAGGCTGCGCAGCCCCCGGAGAGGTGGGGGGGGGAGATCGCCGCTTTTGGGATTGCTCCTCTATCTTTTTCGGGTTTGGTTTGCCTGACGTCCTCAGCTTTGGTTCTGCTTTGTCGGTTTTGTGTTTGTGCCTTGGTTTTGGTTTTCGGAGTTTTGTTTTAGCCGCCCTCGGTTCCGAGGTTGGTGGCCTGGCCGAGATTGTGTTGCGCGGTGGTTGTGAGTTTTGTTTGGTTTTTGATTTTGAGGCTTTTCGGGAATTTGGTGGCCACAGATAACAGCTCGAGTCATGGGTGCGAGACTCAGTGGCCCCCAGAGAGAAGTTTATTCTAGAGTTAAAAGTTTGTTGATTGTTATGCATGTTCAGTTCGCTAAAAGGGACCTGAAAAGGTTCATAAGGTATCTTTTCCTGCACTTTCCAAAAACCGGCTCCCGACTCATAGACACTGCTGTATTTTGGACGGCAGTGTATGTAAAATTTACGAATTTGGCCAGGTCGGGAGACAAGACCGCACAAGAATTTTTAAATTTGGCTAAGCAGCTACGTTCTGCCTGTATAAGATTAGAGGAGGTGCAGAAAGGGAGCCTTCGCGGGTCCACTCTGAGTTTGCAGAGTTCACGTCCTACCCCTCCTGCCCGACCCCCTTCTCCACGTCCGGGAATCCTCAAGGGATCCTCTAGCCCTGGTCCCTTGAGGACCAGCAAATCCCCCCGCCCGAGCTGTCCTGGCCAGACGGCTCGGGACTGCCAAGGCGAGCGTACCCCGACCGCCTCGGACTCTTCCCTTCCCCAGTCTCTCCAAGGTTGTCGTCCCAAAGTTAGGTTCTCGTTTGCTGAACCCGGCACCCCTGGTGCGCAAGATGGCGCCCCGAACCCTTTCCTTTCCCCACAAAATGGCAGACGGGGTCTTGCCCGTTCGTCATCCCTTTCCTCCATCTTCCCTACCCGCTCCCATTCCCCCACCCTCGGGACGTCCATCAAAAGCACCAACCCCTTTCTCCAGACCCCTCCCCTTTCCCACAAGGAGTTCCCTCCCCTTGCTCCACCTACCGCTCCTCCCAGTTACACCCCCACAGAAGACACGCCCACTCCATCGGCTCCACCCTCTGCCTGGTCACGCCCCTCTTCCGGTTCCCACGCCTACCCTTCCGGTTCCCACAGTTGGAGTCTGGAAGGGGAAGACCTGGAAACCGGAAGCCCCGATCCGGGTGGCTTTCCCACGGTCACCCCAGTCACCTACCGCCATCGTGGTAGGGCGGCTGGCACAGCCACCTGGAGACCCATGTCCCAGACAGTGATAAAGGATCTCATGAAGACCCTTAAGGAGTATGGACGTGACAGTCCATACTTCCAAGGCCTGTTAGATTCTTCGTTAGCGGGTCAAGTGGTCGTCCCATACGACCTGAGGCAGATCTTCCGGTGCCTGTCGAATAAGACAGAGTTCAAGCTTTGGCAGAGCACCTGGAAGGATCTGCTTGGACGATCACTGCCTAGCCTGTTGAGGGATCCAGTCACGTCTACGGACAATGGTGGGGACCCCATCACCCTTGACCACCTGATGGGGGAGGGGGATTGGAAATCACCATCTGATCAGGCAGAGAACATCCCTGAGGCAGTTTTGGAAATTGTTAAAGATCTAGCCAAGAAGGCGTTCTGTGATATGCGGCCGGCGGGGCCACTAACTCCTTATGAGGAGATTTTGCAGGGTCCCAATGAGTCCTTCGTAGCGTTCGTGGAGCGGCTGACGGCTGCCGTGGAACAACAGGTCGCCAGGGTGGAGGCCAGAGAGGCGGTGCTCGAGGAGATGGCCATGAAAAATGCCAATGAGGAGAGCAGAGAGGCCATCCTTCGAGTGCCGAAGGCTCCAGGGGAGTACCCCACCCTGGATGAAATGTTGAAGGCCGTCAGCGCCATGGCCGCGAACGCCAGAGGAAGGACCCTGCAGCGGAGGAGATCTGCCCCGAAGGTTGCCGCCGCAGTGTCACAGCAGGACAACGCCAACAAGACGCCTCGAACACCGAGGAGGCCTGCCTCGGACAGGCCATGTTTTCTCTGTGGACAGAGAGGGCACTGGTCCAGCCAGTGTCCTAAGCGGGACCAGTTCCAGCAATTTTTGAAAAAGGGGGGAGACGGGAAAGGGGGAAAGCCTCCTCCAAAAAACTAGAGGAGGAGCGCGAAAGCCCCCAGCGCGATGACACAAAAAGGGAGGGCCGCGCTGCCGGGGAACTGAAAAACACCGATAGTAACCTCTCTTCTTTTGTTTCTCAGTCAGGCACAATACCGGACATGACTTCTTGCCCAGGCAAGACCATTGACAAGGACGAGACTCCCATCAGGGACATGACGAACCTTCCTCCCCAGGACGGAAAGCCGCAGGAGAAGATCTTCCTGCCGGAGCCCGAAGGATCTTTGACTACGGACTCCAGGTACGAGCCCTTTAGGCTCAAACTGGCCGAGCCTCTTCATCTGCGGGACCGGGATTGGCACACAGTCGTGGTTTCGAAGGACAGGGGCACATGGGATCAGATCGGCTGTAAGTATGTCGTCGTAGGGGATTGTAAATTTACACCACCGGACATAAACATCGCGCCCGGGGTCATCACCACCGACCCCGGCCGCTTTGAATTATGGCTGCACACAGACCACCCACCCACATTCCTACCAAAAGGACAGATCATCGCGCAACTCATTCCAGAGCCTCTCCTCTCGGTGTGCCAGGAGGTAGAGGACGAAGCAAAGACGACGGGGATGAGTTGTGCAGAAGAGGGACCTGTGAGTGTTCTGCCGGTAAGGAAGATCACACTAGCCAAGCCGACAGACACTTGCAGGGTCAGTGTGGGTGGGGAAACTAAGAACATCAGAGGGGTCTGGGATACGGGAGCGGATGTGACGGTCATCCCGGAGAGTTTGTGGCCGTCACATTGGGAGCTGCAGAACGTGGCAAAGCACGTTGCAGGTGTAGGAGGGCTGCAATTGGCTAAGCAGTCAAAGAGCATGGTACAAATTGAGGGGCCGAACGGGCAATTGGCCTCTGTGCGCCCGTTCGTTTTGAATTATGAGACACCCCTGTGGGGACGGGACCTCATGCAGCAGTGGGGGGTCACAATTGGCTTTCCTGACCCTCCCAAAGTTAATACAGTGACCATTGAAGAGCGCCCTACCCTCAAGCTGAATTGGCTATCTAATGAACCAGTGTGGGTAGAACAATGGCCACTATCCAATCAAAAATTAAAGGCGCTCAATGAGCTCGTGGAAGAGCAGCTGCGGAAAGGACACATCGTGGAGTCCACTTCACCGTGGAACTCCCCGGTGTTTGTAATCCAAAAGTCCGATAAGACCAAGTGGCGGCTCCTCCACGACCTCCGAAAAATTAATGAGGTCATTGAAAACATGGGGTCCCTCCAACCAGGGATGCCTTCCCCAACCATGCTCCCCCAAAATTGGAAATTGGCAGTGATTGATATAAAAGACTGTTTCTTCCAAATTCCCCTACATCCGGACGATGCCCCACGTTTCGCCTTCTCGGTTCCGACCATCAACCGAGAAGCCCCAAGAAGGAGGTACCACTGGCGGGTTTTGCCTCAAGGCATGAAAAACTCTCCAGTTATATGCCAGTGGTACGTCTCCTCCTTGCTTGCTCCCGTACGTGCAGCCGCGCACCAAGCCGTTATCCATCATTACATGGATGACGTCTTGGTGTGTGCCCCTACCGACGACCTGCTGGCCCACACGCTCGACCTCACAGTGGCTTCACTGGCTGCTGCAGGGTTCGAGTTGCAGGAAGATAAGATTCAAAAAATGCCCCCCTGGAAGTACCTAGGGCTCATTATCAGTCAGCGGACCATTGTGCCGCAACAATTGGAGATAAAGACCAAAATTGAGACCCTAGCGGATGTCCAGCAACTGTGTGGGACGTTGAATTGGGTGAGGCCTTGGCTGGGTCTCTCTACCGAGGACCTGGCCCCCCTTTTCAGTTTACTGAAAGGGGGAGAAGAGGGGCTTAGTTCCCCAAGGTCACTCACCCCAGAGGCAAAACTGGCCCTAGAAAGGGTGCAGGAAGCAATGTCCACCAGGCAGGCCCACAGGTGCAGACCTGACCTGCCCTTCCGATTCGCCATCTTCGGAAGACTGCCACACCTTCAGGGGTTGATTTTCCAATGGGACGAAGTCCTCCAAAAATTACCCAAGAAGGACCGGGACGGGAATGATCCTCTCTTGGTGATAGAGTGGGTCTTCCTCAGTCACCATCGGTCCAAGAGGATGACGAGGCCACAAGAGCTGATGGCCGACCTTATCCGGAAGGCTAGGCTTCGAATTCGAGACCTAGCCGGTTGTGACTTTGAATGCATTCACATGCCAATTCGGTTGTCATCGGGCCAAATTTCAAAGGCGATGCTGGAACACCTCCTGATGGAGAATGAATCACTCCAATTTGCTTTGGATAGTTACTCTGGGCAAATTTCAATAACTCGGCCTGCCCACAAAATTTTCAATTCGGACCCGATATTCCAATTGGAGTTAAAATCAGTTCAGAGCAAAAAGCCCCTCGATGCCCTGACAATTTTCACAGACGCGTCCGGGAGGACTCATAAGTCAGTAATGACTTGGAGGAATCCAAAGACTCTGCAGTGGGAGTCAGACGTTACTGAAGTTGAGGGATCCCCTCAAGTTGCAGAGTTGGCCGCTGTCGTCCGGGCATTTGAGAGGTTCTCTGAACCGTTCAATTTAGTCACCGATTCGGCGTACGTAGCCGGAGTAGTATCCAGAGCAGAGAGTTCCATCCTGCAGGAGGTTGACAACATTGCCTTGTTTGAGCTGCTTTCGAAACTTGTAAAGCTGATCTCCCACCGGAAGCAGCCATTTTATGTGATGCATATCAGGTCACACACGGACCTGCCAGGAATCATCACCGAGGGGAACAGGAGGGCTGACGCTCTTGCTGCCCCTGTGGAGGCGGTTCCTTTGCCCAACACCTTTGCGCAGGCAAAGCTCAGCCATCAGCTCCACCATCAGAATGCGCCAGGTCTGGTCCGGGAGTTCCATCTCACCCGTGATCAGGCCAAGGCGATTGTGGCCACCTGTCCCACGTGTCAACAAAATTCGGTCCCCCCTATGCCCACAGGAGTCAATCCTCGTGGGCTGTCCAGCTGTGAGGTGTGGCAGACAGACGTCACGCACTTCGCCCCCTTCGGGAGGCAGAAGTTCGTGCACGTCTCGGTGGACACCTTCTCGGGTGCAGTCTATGCCTCTGCCCACACAGGGGAGAAGTCGGCAGATGCCATACGGCATCTGATCTTTGCCTTCTCCTTCCTGGGTATCCCTAAGGCTCTAAAAACTGATAATGGACCGGCGTACGTCTCCAGGGAGTTCCGCGACTTCCTGCAGCAGTGGGGAATAGAGCATAAGACGGGCATTCCCTATTCCCCAACGGGTCAGGCGATTGTGGAAAGGACCCACCAGAACATCAAGAGGGTCCTCAGCCAGCAGACCACAATCTTTAAGAACGAGCCACCAGCAGTTCGACTCTCCCGTGCCCTTTTTACGCTAAACTTTTTGAACTGCTCCTTCGAAACCATGAACCCGCCGGTGACGAGGCACTTTCGAGGGAGCACACGATTAGCGCCCCACGAAAGGCCGAGAGTCCTAATCAAAGATCCGGAGTCTTTGAGGACAGAGGGACCTCACGAGTTAATTACCTGGGGACGCGGGTACGCCTGCGTCTCCACTCCCGCAGGCTTGCGATGGATCCCCTCCCGCAATGTGAGGCCCTATGTCCCCAAACCCTCCAAGGAGGGCTCCCAAATGGCTCAAGTCACCGTTGCCTCCTGGCGGAGGAAGAAGAAGTCCGGTCCAAAGTCTGATTGGCAAAAGAAGAGCCCAGCAGAGAGAGCGCTGGTTAGGGTTGTTTCCACCTTACCCCCTTGGATGTTCCCCCCGGAGCAGAAGGAGGAAAACTCCTTTCCCTTTTCCCACATAACCCATAACGAGGAACCAGGAATTCCAAAGTGGCTGTTTGAGTCAAGTTAAGTTGTACTCAATGTTTTTCAGTTTTCCCCCCAGGAGAGCCATGGACCGGACCACCCGTTACATCATGAGAGGAGGGCCCCCAAGCATCTCCACCGCTATCCGGATGATGCTCCTAGCCTGCCTCGTGGGACACGTTACCACCTGGATGGTCCCACAACCCAAAGCTAATGTATGGAGAACCTTAGCAAAATCCCTAAAACAGGACCATATCTGTCTGTCCTCCGCCTCAGCAGGAGATCCCCTGTCATCATGCCTCGTGGGGATCCCGTCAGTAGAAAGTGAGTTTCCCCCCCAACTCATTGATTTCCGTGCTAGGTATAATCGTAAGCCCGTTCAAGTCAATCACTGGAAAGAGATCGATCATAATTCACACCTAATTAAGAACCCTTTGGCGCTCTGGAAAGAGTGGACCTCCCACCTCCCAGTTACTACCCAAGAGCCTCAGGAGCTGGATCTCCTGGGGTCCTCTCCAGCCACCTTTTGTATCCACTTTGCTTTCCAGCCAGCGGCCAACATTAAAAAACATTACCGGGAAATCAAACAGGTATCTGACAACTACTGGGCCAGAAAATGGTGTTCCTCCCTGGTCCAAGTAGCCGCCATTTCCAGCTCCCAACCCCTTACCCTTCCCCCTAAAACATTCTTGATTTGTGGTGATCGGGCTTACAACGGCATCCCCTCTCTTGTGTACGGAGGCCCATGTACACTCGGGCGGTTAGGCCTGTTTACTCCCAACAAAACCCAAATTGTCAATTGGATCAGAAAAAATTCCACACAGCACGCAACAATCAAAAAGAGAGGCCTGGCAAACCTCCACCCTGATTGCGAATCGGAGATACTGCATTGGTCCAGGGCCAAGGCCACGGCCGTCACAATTTTCTTGCCCTGGGTTTCCATTGCGAAAAATATGGGGGAATTGGCCGAATTGGAGTGCTGGGTAGCTAAACAGGCAAATTTGACATCTAACGCGCTTTCGGACCTCCTTGCAGAAGAGAAAATAACGAGGCAGGCCACCCTGCAAAACAGGGCGGCCATCGATTATCTCCTGCTGCTCCATCAGCATACATGCGAGGAGTTCGAGGGGTTGTGTTGTTTCAACCTCTCGAGCAAGGCGGAGGACATCCATAAATCCATTGTTAAAATTAGGGATATGGTCGGTGACATCAAAAGGGAAACCGGAGGCTGGCTAGGCAATCTGCTAGACAAATGGGGGGTTCCCAAAACCTCATGGTCCAGTTCTGTTATAGAAACGTGTTTAACTATTGTTTTCGTTATAGTCATCGTTTCTATTGCTGCCGCCTTGATTAAAAGAATGTTATTAAGATTAGTTTCAGAGAACACCTCCCCCTCGGTGAATGTCCTTGATACCAATCCAGAATTGGACATCGAGCTCGAAGAGCTTGAAGGCGCCCTTCGTCAACTGGAAGAGCTCAGAGACGAACTGAGAGAAGCGGAAACAGTCGTCTAAAGGACTTTTTAAGAGCTTTTCCGCTCTTTTAGTTAATAAAAAAGGGGGAGTTGTGGGTGTTCTTTTGAGGTTTTATGTACTGTTAAAGTTCTTTGTACCCCAGTTCTCATTGTTTCCTATGGTTAAAGATGGCTCCCCTGGTTCTTGTTCCCTGTCCTCCATTTTGTTGTTTACTCCTCAGTTATATAACCCTTCCCCTGCCTACCCCGGAGACAGCTCCTGATAGGCTGCTCCTTCCCGCCACCTGTCCTGTCCATCACCCTGCTCCCCCCTTGTCAATCTCCATGAGGCCTGGGCCTGGGGATTGGCTGGGCTCCTTCCCGCTCTTTTCCTGATACCTCCCCATTGGGTTTTCCCTCATGCATGCCACTCCCTGGTTCCCTGTTATTGGTTGCCGCAGCCTGTTCCAACCCACTTATCTACCTGTACTTAAGCCGGTGCACAAGCAGTCTCAGGGTCTCTCTCAGAGATCCGGGACAGAGAATAAACCTTCCTGTACCCACTCTGTGAGAGTCCTCTCTCTGTCTTCGCCAACTCCATTGCAGCGAGGTCGCAGCTGACTTAGGTGGAGAACCCAAAGCTTTGGTATACTGTCACGTGCGCCTGGGCTAGCCGCATCGGATAGGCGCACGGCGGCATTTAATCACCCTTTCTTTGAAGAAATACATCACAACGTCCAACCTAAACCTTCCCTGAAGCAGCTTGAGACTGTCCTCTTCTCCTGCTACTGGTTCCCTGGGAGAAGAGGCCAACCCTCACCTGACTGCATCCTGTTTTCAAGTAGTTATAGGTCTCCCCTGAGTGTCCTTATCTCCAGGGTTGACAGCTCCAGCTCCCTCAGCTGCTCCTCATAGGGCTTGTGCTCCAGATCCTTCATCAGCCTTGTTGCCCTTCTCTAAACTTGTTTCAGTGCCTCAATGTCCCTCCTAAACTAAGGGCCCAGAACTGGACGCAGCACTCAAGGTGTGGCCTCACAAAGACTGAGTACAGGGGAAGAATCATTTCCCTAGTCCTGCTTGCCACACCTTTCCTGATACATATGAAAAGGTTTGTACTGAAAGACTGAAGATTGTACATCTGATTTCTTTACAATGATCTCACTGTAAAATTATTTTACAAACATTATTTAATTCAGAAAATCTTTCGTGGAAACAGATCATATAGTATTTCTACCCTGCAAAATAAGCCAAATGGAAAAAAAAAAAAAATTTGATCTACTGATTGCCATCATCTTTTATGATTCTTTTGGTTCATCAGTTCCTTATTATGAACTCAGGTGAATATAGACACAGTAGAGGGCTCTACCACATCAGAAATATCATGACCATTTCAGCTATACAGGCCAATGGAGGAGAAAGCCATTGAGTTGTGTCTCTTACTTTTTCCTCTGGTTTTCCTTGTCTTTCATGATAAAGGACATGAATGTTGTTTTCTCCCAAGGCTAGAATGCAGTAATCCTTCATGTTTTTTAAGAATGCACATGAGAAGTTGGTGAAGTTCTTTTTCAATTTGTTTTTGGGAATCCTAATAGTGGAATGCATGGAATGGGAAATTACACAGTTATTTTAAACAGTATTCCTGACGTAGGAAAAAAAAAAAAGCCATAGTTGTTGACCAGTCATTGCTTGGTGATTGTTGTCTTCAAAAGAAAAGTTGGAACTGAGTATATCAATATAGGCTTAATTGCTATAGAAATAAGATTAATAGAAATTTCAATGTTTTTTGAGCAAAGAATATATTTCAGAGGGAAATTCAATACTAATAATGAAAATAAATAAGGAAAGGAAGCTTGACTGCATCTTAAGAAATTCTTTAAAAAAGGAGTAGTGGTGATCCTCAAAGATACTTCAGGGGTTTTGTAGTTCATTCTGTGAAGAAAAGGGATCTGGAATTTGTGTCTAACAAAAAAAGTCTTTAAAAACAATTTAGGTCTGTCTTATGAGAGTAAGAATTTAGAGACTCAGAACAAAGAAAAACATGATTTTTGTGAAACCCTGAGTAGCTGCTAGACAATTTGTATGTTTTTCTTTAACCAAATTGAGCCACTTTTAGGTACATGCTTTAACTTGCCTTCTAAAAAACTCCTTTTTCACCAGAGCATGCTGTGGATTTCATGTTCAAATGAGTGTGTTTTCTTGTGTTCAGGTCCCAAATAACCAATTAAATGCATAAAGCAAGCTCGTGTAAGTAAGTTGAGGAGAGAGGAGGCCAAACTTTCAATACTGTTTGATTAAGGGCATGACTGGAAAGATTCTAAATATTAATTAAATCAGGCAATTATATTTTCTAATTCTGTCATTTGGAAAAAAAAATTCTGGATGTCTCACTTGAATATCTACCGAAATTGCCTTTAACCTTCTGAAAGAGAAATAGAACTAATGATCTGGTATACCGCCAAGCAATTAGACCAGTGAAGAGACATTGTTCCACCAGCATCTATTATCGGAAATATCTGGATTTCTAAATGTCAGCTAAATAGTTCCCCCTACAAGCTAAGAAAAAGCTGACCTGACCTTTTGACACCACCTGTTCAGCAATGAGAATTTTTTAAGTAGGCTATTCTGCACAGATAAAGGGTTCACAAGATTTGACCTGGAAAGAATGGCTAAAGGAATTAGTTTTGTTTAGTCTAGAAAAGAGCAGACTGAGAGAGGATGTGATTACAATCTTCCAGTACATAAAATAATGTTATAAAGATGATAGTGATTGGTTTTCTGTGTTCAGTTGGGGAAAAGTCAAGAATAAAGATGTTTAATAGACAGACACTTAGATGGTGTATCAGGAGAAAAAATTCTCATAATAAAAAGGCAGAATAAGGTGCAGACTACAGAAGAAAATTCTCATCTTATTAACTTGAAATTTTAAAGATTAATTAGACCAACACTTGTCATTAATAGTCAAGGCTGCTAGTGTTGTTCATGGTGCAAGGTGAATAGGTAGATGTATTACATGATCACTTGAAAAACTTCTCCCACGTTTCATTTTATATAGCTGATACATTTGGCAAGACGTTCTTGACTTGTTACATTGGATATGAAAGTAACTGCCTAGTGGGTGACTTTATTTTTAAAAAATAATTCTGATTGTATGATATGGGTACACTGTTACAAGGATAATAGGTAAAGAAATTATAAATATTTTTTAGTGGCTTTGGGTGCAAAATTATATAAACAAGAGCAGCGAGTTTGCTAGTATGAATATCTTTTTCTTCGTTACTTGACAGTTTTGGTATCATACCTTGTTTTGGTATCATAACCTTGCTAAGTTTAATAACAAGGATCTGAAAATTGTGATGAATAATCATCCCGTATAGATATACACAGGGCCTGAAGCATGGCATACCCACTCAAAAGAACAGTAAAAACATCAAAATAATTTAATCTTTCCAAAATGTTTGTAAAAGCTACTAAGACAGCATTTTTCAGTATGAGCTCAAACATCACAGTATGAGCATTTTCGCATCACAAGCTCAGAACTAACAGTGCAAAAACGAACAAGAGAATATAGTTTATGTATAGGCCTTTAGTACATACTGCAAGTTAATATGAAAGGGTGTGAAGGTTTTAATAATCATTTGTGTTGGCACCAGTTTTCTGTTGGTGGTTGAAATTGTAGCATGCTTGCAGCTCAGTTTCTTATACTTAATGATGACTGTAAGAGCTTAAAGATAAGTTAGATCAACAGTATGTGCAGTCTTGGTGAAGCATTTATTTAGCTGCATAAATAAAAAGTAGTGTCAGACATCAAAGCTTTCATTTTACACATTAAGCAGACTACTTGTGTTCTAGCTCCTTGTATTTTCAGAAAGTCTGTGAAAGAACATGATAATGTTTATCTCTTTTTTCCCTCTTGAGTTTAGGAAGTGATTGTGTTTTATATTACATACATGTTTTGTTTTGTTTTGTTTTCCTAGGTACTACACAATGGACTTGTGATGGAAATGAATCATCCTACAGCTGGGAAGATAGCTGTTCCAGGTTAGATGTTTAATCCTTTTTGCTAAATTAAATGCTACATGACATCCTGGGTGGTTCCAGAACTCAGCTGAGAACATGACGCATCTTTACACTTCACTAGAATAAGAGTTTAAATAGGCTGATATTTGTGCTCATAGTCATCCCAGTAGGAGAAAAATGGGTTAAAACATGTGTCAGAAGAGCTTCGGGTTTCCATTGGTCAGTTGTCACAACATGAACATGAATTTGATAATATTTGCAAACTCCCACTGCTAGAAATGTTACTTCTAAATCATCCACTTGAATATGTAAATCTGTTTTTGATTTAATTTGATTTTGCAAATTACCCAGGCTTCTTTTAGTGATATTTCTGTTTAAAAGAAAAGAAAACACAAATAAAAGGTTTTTGACTTAATTATTTTTTAAGAAATAGAAATAAGAGCCTTTCAGATGGTAGAGGAAGTGTGTAAGGTTTTCATGTTGCATACAATTTATAATCTATCTTAGAGAAAGCAAATACTCCTTAAGGGGATAGCTTAAACTGCAAGAAGAGGAAAGAGATGAAAGAAATGTTCTAATGTCTGTCGGCAGCGATAGAATGTATTGGCAAGAGAGTGAGTTTTTACATAGGTAAGCCATAGTACTTCCCAAATCCTTAGTTATTTTTTATTTTATTAAACTAGTGTCACTGCACTGAACTAAAATAAATCATCTTAGTCTCTAATGGTTTGCCATTTAGATGAACTTCTATGAAGAGTTTCTTGTGTTGAAACAGATGGCTGAAATGATTATTGGATATTTGAGCAGGTAAAGTGGAATTCCTTCCTTTCCTGGCATGGGAGGATAAGGAGGGGAGAGACAGGGGAGGAGAGGAGGAAGAACATTCATTCAGTGTGAGCAGAATGGATCTATTGATATCACTGGAAAGACAGTGCATTCCTCTGTCCCAAAACTAAAGTCGATTTGGCCACTGTTGATGATAGGTAATAGAAATACCCTGGATTTGTCCTGCTTAATGATATATCTGAAGAGTACAGGGAAAAGTGTGCAAAGAAAGCCTACAGCAGATAATTTATTCTCAATGACAGTTAAAAATAGAAGGTTTTTTTTTTTTTTTTGGTTATATTTTAATGTCTTGTATTTGGTTGAGAACAATTTACTAAGCTCTCAGTTTCTGTCTCAGGATTGCTTATTAAGAGAAATTAAGTTATTAAAGTAAATTTTGAAACTGAATAAGCTGAAAATGTTTTTCTTTAAAGAGATTGGGGAGATTCTAATCCCAAAATAAAAATAGATTGCTGCTATTTCTTACCCATATAAGCCAGGTTTTAGTATGTCCTTTAGTAATTGAATTGGACATCGCACTTCAGGCTCTTGACAGAGGTCTGACTTTTGCTGCCAAATAAAGTTGTGAGTGCAGTGACAGGCACTTATTAAGTGAAGCATGCCAATTTCAGATCCAAGTATTACAGGTGGCCTCTGTCTAGCATATTGATTTGCAGTAGTCCTTCTCCAGGCATGCCCCCCGTTTGAGAGTCAATTCAAATCTGTGTATGAATCCTCCACTGTAGATCCTGCAGCTTGAAATTGAGACATTTTTGCCATTGACATTAGTATAGGCTACATTTTCAATGTTGGACTTTGTAATTAATACTCCTCCTTTGTTTAAATATCTTTTGATATGATTGCTGAATTTGGTTCTTTCCTCACCTTTCCCCCTTGCTGTTTTTGTGATTCCCAGCCTAAGGTATATTGTGTGCTGGTAAGTGCATTATAGAGACTGGTGAAAAGGGAGTGGGAGAAGCTGTACTACAATAAATATTTTTCAAGTAGTTTTTCTTTTCAGACTGTATCTTTATGGTAGGAAAGAAGGAGATCTTGCATTTTGATATCTCTTGCTTCAAGTATTCATGAAAATGCATAAATGCACGAAAGTTTATGCACAAATACATTGTGTTGTGGTTACTAGTATCAAGTTATCTCAGATTCAAGAATGAATGTGAAAAAGTCACTCTGACTAAGAGTGACTCTGTAAAATACTGTGAGAGCATTCTGAAGAAAAATGTGGTTCTGTGATAGTTCAGTGGTTTCATTAATGTTGCATCTCTATAATTCCATATATTCACGTAATGATGTTATTCTAGAACTGACATACAAATACACTTGACATATCTTATATAGAATGTGCGACACTGTGAGAGATCCCTGCTTGAGTCATTCTTGCCAGAACTGGTTCATCTGATTCTAGGGCTGAACTAATGAATCTTTTCTGTTTCTGTACCTGAAGGCAACCTCATAATTTTTAGTTCAGGGCAGTGCTCCAAAGATGATCAGCAGTGGGAGCACCTCAGCTGGAAATGTAGAGCCAGGGGAAAAGGCAGCCTCTGGGAGCCTGTGAGAAACCCTCCAGTACCTACAGGAAGATTATCAATGTGAAGAGCTGGGTTCTTCATAGCAGTGCATGGTGGGGGCATGATGGACAAAAGAGATTCAGCCTGTACATCATGAAAATCTTTTTGATCGTGACAACAGCCAGGCAGTGGAGCAGGTTGCCCAGGGAGGTCTGCAGACTCTGTTCTTAGACATTTTCAAGGAGCAGCCAGATAAAGCCAGGGACAACCTGATCTGACCTAGGACATGACTCTGACCTGATCCAAGTAAGAGTGGAGTCCTCCTGAAGTCCTTTCCAACTTGAATTATGTTCTTATTCTGTGATTAACATTAGTATCTCTTCCTCAGCTTTGTTGTGCTTAGCCCTCTCCACAGAGATCTGAAGGAGAAATGACACACTTTAATCAAATGAGAAATATAGAGCACAAAATGTATTCTTGGGGACAAAAAATTTATATTTTATACAGTGCCAAATTGCAGATGATACTGGATGGCAAAGAGACACTACAGATGAGTAAAGGCACAAAATTTCAAGAAGTTTTAGCATCTGGGTTAGTCTTGAACTACTTTGCCAACAAGTAAGGAACTTTTACAAAGAGTGGTAGTATGTGGATTTCTGGAAGCCACTGAGTATTCTGAGTGCCAATATGGAGCACAATGGGTGCTCCCAACCCATACTGATTACATAGAAAAAACTGATGGATGCGATGCAAACTTTCCCAAACATTTTCCATTACAGTCCACTTATAAGGTTTAGGAAACTCAGATAATGATACTCCTAGCTTCTGCATTATCTAGTCTCTGATGTTAACTTTTAAAGGCTGCTGGTTGTTTGTTCAAAGTCAAAACAGTGTTTGTAATATTATTTTTTAAATGAAAAAATTACAATGCTGTCCCTAACAAACTAACCTTTTTAGAATTTATTGTCTAGCAGGAACCTTTGTGAACTAAATTTCATTTCTGACCCCTTCCAAGCCTTAGCAAACTGGGGATTTGGATATAAGCCTAGACTCTGATCAAACAGGAAACAATATAACTGTAGAAATTGTGTAAATCACCTCTTCCAGACAAAACAAATATTCTTAGTTTTGATAATGTTTATATTGTATGTTCTTCTCATCCCCATTTCCTGAGTTGATAAACACAATGCCTGTCCTTTGGCCCATGATGTGCATCAAGGATGACTTTATTGCTCAGAAAGGCCAGTTTCATACCTGGCTTCATAATTTCCTTCTGTGCTCTTGAGATGATGTGTTTGGGGGACTACTCAGTCCCCAAGCTCAGTTAGGAAAAATAGTGCAGGATTCCTCCTTGTCATAGATTTCTTGGACTGAATTCAGGCAACTTATGTTAATTAATCAACCCACTCAGGAGAAATGTCCCTTTTTCCGGTCTTCTCCTGTCACTGTGCATTACAAATATACTACTGAAAGAGGAAGGAGAGTTTTTTTTTCAGAGATAGGCTTTTCCTGTTGTATGATTCATTAAATGGTGTCATGGTTCCATGGAGACTAATTGCTATCAATCTCTTAGAAGAATGGTTTTAAAAAATAAGACAAAGAGGCAAGAAATCTAATAGAACTTCCCTATTGTGCCACAGATTTCTTCCTTAACCTTGGAAAAATCACTCTATGTCTTACCAAACTAATTGTTTACAGTTTTTTTGGATCTTGTTTAATAGTTGAAAACTACTTTGATTCTTGAGGGAAGAAATTTCTTGGGAAAACTCTGTTATTTTAAATATTTATTTCTGTTTGTTATGTTTGTATTTAAACCTGTTTTCTTCATGTATGTGGAAGACAAGTTATAGTTAAGGAAACAACAGTAGGATGTATTTGGTCAGAGCATTTCAATACAGGGAGCAAATACGGCTGTTAGTGATACATACCACCTTTTTTCACCACTTAATGTAAGTGTAGCAGAGGAAGCTTCAGTAGGGCAGATGTAAAGCAGAGAAAAGTGACTTCCACATGGAGGAAGTTTGCAGGAAATTAAGGAAGTCTGTACTCCAAGCCATTATTTTCTGCAGCTAGGAGATCATTCAATATAAGAACAACAACATAAAAAAATCTCAACAATTTTTTCGAGATCCTTTGCTTGAACTTGTGATCCTGTCTGCTTCTCATCAGGTGTTTTTTTTCATATGTGTGTGAGTGTCTGTGTGCATGCATTCATGTGCTTAACCAATGTTGATTGAATAATTTTAATTTCACTTCACTCTTTATGGTACATTGGAGACAAACAGCTTCACCAGCATTACTGTTACCTCATTCACCTTTTTTAGTCATCAGGACTGACTATGTCTTTTACATTCACAGAGCTGATTTCAGTATTGAGGAGTCCATGACCATTACAGGAACTTACACAAATATTGTATGACATCTTACCTAAAATACTTCAAAATATTTATAAATATATAAACAGTATATTCATACTGATTGAAAAGCAGGAAAGGGATAGTGGAAATGGCCAGGAATATGTTATTGGCTTCAGGATTATGTGGAAAGGCTAGGCATCTTTTTAATGAATGATGCTTTAATTTGGAATCTTTTAAGAATCATTTTGAAGTAAAATGTGAATAACAAAACTTTTAATATTTTTGCTCCTGTCATATGTTTCCACAGTATTTCTCTACCACGTTTTTAAAATTTTTTATACCTTCTGGAATGGTCTTAGTGCCACATTTAATACTTTTAAAGTTATTTTTAGGAAGAAGAGGCAGCTGTTTCTTACCTAGTTCAGACTTCAGCTCTTGGAGGGAATCAAGAAATAGTGGAAGACTTTTCCATCAGTCTCAAAGTAACTGAATAGCAGTACTGACTGGGACCAGTACTGGCTGTGTGACTCAAGCAATGGCTCTCTAAAACTGCTGCTCTAGGTCTCTGAGCCAGACTCTTCTCCCATCAGACCCTAGGTTTCTTTGTTGATCTTTAGGATCTGGCAATCAAAGTTGTTTTTCTTGCATCGCATATTTTTTTTCCAGTATCTCGCACTGCTATATAGGGAGGAAAAATAAAAAAAATTCAGGGGACAAGTGGGGACATTTTCATGCTCTGTACATAATAAATCAAATAAAGTTGTGGTTGAAGTATTGAATGTTGATTGGTAATTATACTTCTCACTACCAGAGAATATTTTCTTTGTATTTTCCTCCATGTGTCCTAAGCTATACTAGGATTTTCTTTAAACTGGATGTAATTCTGATGGAGAGTTAACTCAAGAGTAACTCATTGCTGTCACATAGTGGGGGGAGGGAGCGGGGGGAAGCTGAAGTATTGACTGAATAGCTGAATAAACTAATGAGTTTCCCACCAGTGTCATTTTCCTAAAATTCAACTTCGTCTAAAATGATGTGGTTTTGTCTTCTGTTTGAATGTGTTTCCCCCTTCATTCTTTATAAATAACAATAACTTAGAAAGTAGTTTCTTAACCCTCACTCTGTAGCAAGCACAGCCAGGTGCTCACACAGTTCAGGGTGTGTGATTATAAAGATATGTCTGCATGCCTCAGGTGTGTTGTAAAATAGCCAAATTACTTCAACATCCATAAATTTTTCATATAATATATCTTTATGATCTTTAATAATTATTGGATAAGAAAAGGAATCTGCTGTCAGTTAAGAAAGGCTTGGTTTCATTAAATGTAAAAATGTGTTTTAAACATTTAGACAATTGTACTTAATCCCTAGGACACTGAGTAGACTAATCCTCATTTGTGTTTCCTCCATATAATCTTGACCCAAGCCCTGTTTTCCCATCAACAGTAAGAGTGATTGGACTTTTCTGTGAATCTAGACTGAACAATTTTGTGATCAGCACTGGCCATTAGGTAATGTGCTTTGCCTTTTATATCACATGGACCATAGAATATCATCAATTCAACTCTTTCACATATGTTTGATTATAGACGGTCTTTTTCAGAAGTTGTCAAGAGATGGAAAATTCACCAAATATTTGCATTTGTCTTTAAAGGCTTGATTAATTTATTTTTTAAAAAATCATGATCTCCAGTTTAATAGAGAAACTATACTTTTTTGTATCTTTCGTGAGGTTTAAATACTTTTCCTACCATGAAAGTACTTACATGAACAAAATTTTATCTAGATAACTTTTTCACAAACTATGTAGGGTAAATTGCCCAGATCTTTTCGGTCATTTGTGTAAGCACAGTGCAGTTACAGTTTTGTAACTTGGTCTTTTTTATTGCAGTCTGTGTACTGTATATATACAGAAAAAACTGCAGTTGTATAGAGTGCATCACAGACTTCCTGACTGACTCTAGGCTTGTCTGTTAGTCCATGAAGTTATGGTTCTCACTTCTTCATGCAAAAGATTGAGATAATAGAACTCACAATTAACTACTTTTTTTTTTTCCAAATTGTAATATTTATGATTTTTGAAATGTGATGCTATTTTTCCTTGCAGTTTATGAAACAAACCATTAGATAGAAATAAGGGGCAAATTAGGGCTTATACAGTTAACTTAGTTGTTCAGTTAATTAAGAGCCAACCACCAGTAGATAGTGTGTACCTGTTGTACATTAGTAAATTTATGTATAACTTCTGAAGTAGGAAATATTTAAATCTTTTTTAGTCACTGTGAACTTGAGATTTTGTTTGTTCCTCTTCCTTGTACTTACCACTCTTTCTAGTAAAGTCCAGCCCAGAAATTAATGCCATATTGCATCAGAATCAAAAACTAAAATGGTGATTTTGACGTGAGTCTTGAATATTCTAAATGATAAGCCTTAATATTTTGGGCTATCAAAAATAAAGCATTGCTGCCACCTCTTTTGCCCTCTGCCATTTTGCTAACTAATCTGAAGTTCTTTTGTGATTCTGGGAGAGAAGGAAATTCCCAAGAATTTTTCCAATGTTTTATGACTAGGCATTCAATTTATTTTATTTTTTTTTAACTGGACTTTTATTTGTCTGCTAGTGGTCACCAAATTTGATTCAAATGTTGACTTTTTTTTTTTTTTGCTAAACATAAATTTTTTTTTAGGCAAATAAAACTAGCTTGTCCATCCTAACACATTGTGCAAAAAATGTAAACCAAGACAAATAGATGTGAACTAGCTTAATCCAGGGTCTATTGAAAGACTCGGCATTGGGTTGAGACCTGATTAGAAAAATCTTCCTGACACAGAGTTTGTTAAGGTACAGAACAGAATTCCCTAAGAAAACACAGAACTCCTGTTTGTCTGGCTCTCTGAAACTACACTGAACAGAGAAAATAAAAGCAGATTACCCATATAAAAGCAAATAAATGATCTATTAAATGGAATTGATAACTGAATGGATTTTAAGATGTAATGTGAATTCATTGCTTTGAATTAAAGTTATTTAGGGATTGTCCCTTTGGTAGGATAAAAAAAATTGATTTGGGTGTAAGTGGAGTGTTCCTCATTGTTTTTCAACTAGATGCAGAGATAAAATGAAGCAGAAGTTTGCAGATTAGAACAAGCTTTTTAATATTCTTTGCAGGCTTTTTATAGAAACATCACAAGGAACAGAAAATCAGGCCCATTTGTGAAAAGAGGCAGTACAATTTATAAACATGTGGGGCAAACAAAGTTTTAAGGCTGATGATCCACAAATACCCAATTCCAGTCATTCAGTTTATACAACACACAACTTCATGCACACATCTGCTATTTCAAGCCCAGACACGGAAAAACTTGTATAGACTCATAGCAGTTTAATAGTATTCTAAAGAAATCACAAGATTAGTGCTAAAAAATTAAGCTGCATTGCTTTGATTATGAGACAGATCCCTGTATGAGTGAATCTATGATGAAAACTCTCCTGTAATGTGAAACATTCTGGTTTTCACATTTTTTCATACATAGGGCGATAGAAAATATAAAAAAGAGCCACAGATCATTGTCTTGGTAGTATTTGCCTTTGGTACCTTCTGAAAAGAAAGGCTGGAATAAGGATGTGTGTTGTAGATCCTGAAAGGAAAGTTTTACTTTCTGACTCCCTCACTACTCACAAATCAATGTCCCCACTGTATAATTTAGTAGTTGTTTTATCTCAAAACTGAATGTAGAGTTTAATAGCTTACTTTTCTACTCCTCATTTTTGCTTGGACTTCCTGAGGAAAAAAACCTTCAGAAATGCTGACCTCTCCTTTTGCTTTTTGTAGATTCAGGTACCATGCTCTAGCTTTTACTGCCTTTAAAAGTGTTGTGAGAATGCATGGGTAAAGTGTAGTTTTGACACGGCTGCATGGCAATGAGATTGCAAGAGAGCACTTTAACATACCCTTCAAGCACTTTTGTAAGGATGACAATGTAGAGAAACCTACTGGAGGAGAACAAATTGCAGGAGTAGCTCAGAATTTGAAAGAAAACCCTTGGTGTCTTCCAGTTAGGTCATTCATCTTCTTAGAGTTATTATTCTGGAAGATTTAAAGCTTTTCAAAGTGTTAGCTAGTGTGGTGACACCTTGGAATCTTCCTTCCAGTTGACTTCAAGAAAGAAAGTAATACCCTGTTTACTACTTTAATATGGCCTTCAGATTATCATTGCTAGAAATTCACCACCCAAAAGCAGCATCACCTACCAACAATATCCATGAGTCAATGTTACCATTTCCATGAATTTGAATTTACTTTTTTACTTCAGTATTTTTTGTATTTGTTGTTTTGGTTTTGTTTGTTTGGGTTTTTTTAATGTATTAAAAGTTTTGACTCAGTTCCTGTATTTTGAGGCATAGCATATACTTCTCATTTTCAGGTGTGTTCATAGGTTGGTATTCTTTTCCCCAAGTGTACACAGAATGAATCAAAATGCTTCATTGATTGTATTTGGAAGCTATACATCTAAAGTTTTGTCTTACTCTTGGAATTTAATCTTATACTGGGCACTGGTTACAATGAAATATAATAATATACTTCAATAAAATATAATTTATTAATATTATTATTATTATTATTATTATTATGCATTACACTTGTATATCACATGTGAATATATTATAAACTCTTCTACACTTGACAACCCAAGGAGGCTGTTTGGTGTTAAACTGTAGAGAGAGAGAAGAATTAGGTCATTAGAGGCATATAATTTATAAATAGAGGTGATTCAGAAAATTCAGAAATCTGAATTTTTTTAATATATAAAAGTTTTTCTTTTTAAAAATTTTCTTTAACAAAATCTTGTATAAAGAAAATTTGGTAATTTAAAACAAAGTTAATCCTTGGTATCATACTGAATTTTTACCTTCTCACCTTTGAACAGTATTTATGGGTAATTTTACTTATCTTTGATATCCGAGAAAAAATAAATTGAAAGCAGGAAAAAAACTATTTATTTTTAAACCAGATTTCAACTATTAGATACATTCAGTGAACTTACATGCTCTGATTTGTTGTGAATACATTGTTGATATTAAATGCCTTAGTAAATTGTGGATAATTTTTAAACTCAGGATGAATGAATTAAACAAATGTATTATTTGCAGTAAGATATGTCCTCAGTAAAAGTGCTCTGCTCTTCTCTGAAGACTCTGTTTGGAGCTTTGTCATACAATTTTTTGAAATTTACTCTGAGTAATAAACTGAAATGTAGTAAAATGGGGAATCTAATATATGCAAAACAAAATGAAAGATTTTAATCCATCATACACTTTTTAATATAGTGACTGATAATTACACAGAAATATTAAAAGGATCCATTTGAAGAGGCTCTTTAAAAAACCAAGAAATAAGATTGAAAGCTCAATCATAATTTGAATATTTCTGTGTTCTAGTGCTTAATATCTTTACCAGAAGAGATTTTAGTAGTTCAAGATTTAGTTTTATATTTTAATAATGTAACCATTACCATATCCTATCTTATAAAAAGAAAGAAGTCCTGCTCCTAGTAACCAGGACTTTTGAACCCAAGTTTGGGGAGGAATGACTGTGTTTTCGTTTGCTCATCATACTAGGATAATAGCTGATTTCTACTGCCTTGCTGCTTTTAGCTAGTTAACTAACAATATCTACCCAAAGACACTGATTCAGGCAGAAATGTGATTAAATTTAATTCCAGAGTTATTTCTGAGTGTGGATGTCATTGGTGTAAAACTCAGCCTTTGCAAGATTTATGACTTTTAATTACAAATTTGTTTCTTCCACAGGTCTCTTATTTCCAGTCTTTCCTAGATATTGAAACTGGAAAATAATGAGACATGCTGGTCGAGAAAACAAATTTGCCCTGAATTCTAAGATACAATGAATATAAGGTTCACTCACAAGTGATCTTCTTCCACTGGTAACATTCAGCCTACAATAAAACCCCAGGTGATCAAATGGATTCACATCTGTGTAGCTATAAGAGAGCTATATAATAGGAAAAAATGCAAATTATTAAGACATGCACCAGCGTACACTCTAATATAACCACTCACCATCAGGATGTGAGATAAATTATCTTTTCTAATGAATGTTTCTAATGCTATTGCATCTATTGGCAGAAAAATGAGGAAAATATAGCCAATTACTTTTTCTTTCATTTGTACTTCTTTTTCAAAGGCTTAAAGGATGGATTTAAGCTGTACATATTGTGCATTGTGGTTTTGTTACCTATATGATACTGAAAATTATTTTGTCTGTGTAAAAAAGTAGGTAAGTTAAATTTATGGGTTTTTCTATATTTTTCCAATATTGGGTATTAGAGTTTACTGCCTCCACATCCACCCTAGTTTCTTTGGCATTTTTTTTTCAGTAATTTAATTTGTCCCAGACATCTATAATGTAGACATATACACTCTCTGTATATTGTATACTAAAGGAGATCCTGCACAAAAGGATATGCTGAGAGTGCCATTTACACTGTCCATTTAGTTTAGAGGGAATTATGTAATTTAACATGAAGGGATGTTACTCCTTAAATGTTTCTTCCTTTATTGCATAGACTAACACTAACATATGTGCACTTGGTGAAGGAGAGGCTGAATGGCAACATCAGTGAACAGGGCAACATCTCTCAGGTGACCAGCTACCAGTGGTGTTCCTCAGGTCTCAATCCTAGGGCCAGTTTTGTTCAATCTTTTTGCCAGTGATCTGAAGGTTGCAGTTGAGTTGATGCATGGCTGAGTAAGTTTGGTGGTTCTATCTAACTAGGTTGTGCTGCTGACTCTACTTTGGTGATGCCAGAGATGAAAGGCAGGGTTTTGGTTCCCTGGGCATGCAGGGATATAAAGAGCATGCATGATTTCCCACCAATTCACCAATGAATATTTGCCACTACACTGTTTATGATGATTATTTTCTTCTTGGAAAGAAGTCCCAAATGTTTTGTGTTCTCTACTATATTTTTTATTTACTTCAAAAGCTCTTTTTTTTCCCTTGGCCCAAATAATTTATCCCTTTCTTGAAAGTGATGGTAGGTTTCCAAGCATTTGTATTGCTTCTTCCAATTGTCATTTTCTTCTTTAGGCCATAAGTCAGGGGTTAGTTAGTTTTTGCCTGCATTCACTCCAGAGGGACGTTGACTTCCTTGAACCTGAAAAATGAGAAATGTCCATAGGTACAGGTGAGCTCTCATCAGGGCTTTGCACGATGCCTGCCTTTCCTATGGAAATATATTGCCTTACACACAAGAATGTATTTGCTTGTATCACATATTTAAATTATAGTCATCCTGTGATCTATTCATGCCTCTGGGAATATTTTCTAATAGTTCTAAGGAGGAGGAGAAACTCATGGCACTCCACCTGCCGTGGAGGTACCTATTTCTACCCTGCAGTTCCTCATGCAAGGAGCGTTTATTGATGTAGGAGACGTCTCTTCTGTGGGGAGAATGGGGGCTGTAGAACTGTACCATGAGACAGAGTTTCTTCTGCCTCGTGAATGCCATGAAATCCAGAATATGATGTGGAAAATGAAACCTACATTTCTTCATAGTTTTCTGAAATCTAAATTCAAAAGATCGGACCATGAACTTCCCTGTTTCCTACTTCTGATGACAGCAAACCATGAAGGATGGAGCCTGAGAAATGCTTTAAGGAGGCTTCTACCCACCACTACCTTGATGGAGTCAGCTCCACACAGTCACAACCAGCACATACAGCCCTCCAGTAGACAGCTGAAGTGGTGGGGCAGTTAGACTAGATGATACCTATATATCAACTCAACTATCCCATTTTGTTGTCTTCTATTTTTAAAAGTCTTAATTTACATCTTCCTTAGACCTTCTGTCCACCTATGTGTCCACCCACCTATCTCAAAATTTATTTTCTAACAAGAAAGACCTTTTTATTTCATCAGCTTAATTTTACCCTTCCCTTCCAGCCAAGCATCAGTGTTATGGATATATATCAGAGACCATATTAGAGACCATACAGGCACCTGACAACAAGACAGCCTTTGTGAAGTTTGTGCTGTATATTGGTTCTCTGATTTACACTGAGAGTGTCTCCCTGAACTATGGAAAGATCTATTCCAGGCTTTTTCATAGAGACAAAATGCATTGTTCTCTCTCACAGTCATAGTGTGTCCAAGACCATTGGAGTTTAAGAAACTGGGTTTGTTTGGCAGATGTTTCTTGTTTTTCTGCCAATTAAGTCAACAATAGGTATTCATAATCCTGGGAGGCTTGGAGGTCATAGAAATTACAGGGCAGGCAGAACAGCTAATGCACAAATATCTGAAAAAGAAAGAGATCTTTTGGGGATTCCCCCCCACCCCTTTTATTCTGCTTGTCATAGGGGCTGTCATCAGTCAGTGACATAATACATTGGCTTCACCTTTTGGTTCTGGCTGCAGTGTTCAAGGTCCTAAATGGCAAACCCTCTGGTTTATTGTTTCAAAGGAGATACTCTTTTACAGTTTGTCTTACACTCAGCTTTCAGTGCTTTGTATAAGTATTAAAACATTTTTCTCAGCAACTAGTTTAAAATAAATCATTGGAATACTTCTTAAGAGAGACTAGGGAGCCACCATGGAATAAAGATAGCAGTTATTGTGAGGCAGCATGCAGTGTAGAGAAGTCATTGGTTACTTTACCAATATAGAGAAGCTCATTAGGTTCTTATTTTCTGGTCTTCTCAAAAGTTTATCCATGCTGAGTAAGACATGGTGCTGGCACAGAGAAACACTGACTTTAAGAGGAAAAATGGATATGGAGAAGTCACCAAGGAGCCAGTTTGTGTGTTTGTGGCTGGGATGTTAATGCCAATTAAATGATCTCTGCAAGTAATGTAATGTACATTGGACTTCTTAGATGTGGGGCACTCTCTGTAAGAGAGCGGGGCACTCTCATCTTCACTCTGTAAAGAACAGTGTGATACAATAATCAGTCAGATGACACTAACAACAAGAATAAAGCATTACTGAAAGACAAAACAGGAGCTTTAGAGAGAGAAAAGAAGCAGCCATGAGGCAATGAACAGTTATGAGACTTTAAGTCTACTAAAAAAGCTGAATTCCCATATAAAAAATCCTTACTCAAGCGTAACAGTACTAATATATAGTGAATGAAGCATTGGCTGGGGAGCGTAATGACAAGAAAAGTATAATAAAATATTTCTACTACCACTTATGGTGAAAAAGAGAAGTGAATGAGACATAGCTGGTACAAATAATACCTAAAACATCATAGCAGCTGATAAAGGTATTTGATATACTGTAACCCTAGGAGGAATGTGACTGTGTTTCTATCTGAATGCAAGAAACATAAGGGGCAATATATGCCTGCCTCACAGTCACATAATCTGGCATCCACATATACTTTTGGAGATATAAAAGATCACTTAATGAGAGACAGAAACATATATGGGGCAAATGATTCCAGCATATAGGGGATGGTGCTGAAAGAAACAGATAAATTTCTTCAAATGGCAAGGGCAGCTGAACTGTCTAGCAAGAGGATCAAAACAGTGTTATCCATGCAGAACAGGGACAAACTAAAGGAAATTCAGAAACAGGACAAAGACAAACTGGACAGGAATGTAAGTATTGTGTTTCAGGGTATGTAATGAGTGAAACAATACACAAGACAGTACTAACCCTATCTGGTCCCCAGCAAAAACATGGAAAAAACAGAGAGCATAGCAAGACCTTCTGTCCAGTGTATTGTAGCTCAGGAAACAGAGAAAGTGGTAACAGGTATGGAGGACATAGGTATTACAGTTAAAATAAAGATGTCTTCTGATTGTCTTGCATAAGTCCAGATAAATCAGTTGCACAGAAGGACGCAGGAGAGTGATGTCAGCCCGTTTATTTTCAGAACTGTTCTATGAGGTCTTAATCAGTTGTCTCCAGTTGGATGGTGAAGCCATCAGCAGCCTAATCCTACCAAACTGGACAATTTTAATCTGGAGAATTAGAATTCATGATGCAGGTATTTGAAGTCAAAGAGCAAATAGAGCCTGTGGAGAAAAAGTTTGACAATCAAGAGATGTTACATACGCAAGGTATTAATTTCCTGAGCATGGTAGAGGAGAGAGTGTTCTCTGTGCATGTTCTCCTTTTCAGAAAATGTAAGGTTATTCTTCAGGGAATCAGACACACAAAAATGAACTAGAAGTCAGAAATAAACCTCAATGCAGTGAGATGACTAAAATACAGTTTTTGATGATGGCAGAATAGCAAATAATTGGTAACTCTACAAGAATCAAAATTATTATGTCTATTGAAGCTTTCAGAGAAGTACTCAGATGTCTAATTATTAAGGAAAAATTGGAGTAAACTGAGGGTCTTCTTTTAGCCAAATCCTAAAACATATAATTGCATGTATGTATGTCAGCACTAATAGACAATAGATTCTCTAAGCTATTATACCTCTATTTGTCAGGCTAAGACTTTTACTACTCTGTGATTTGAGCCATGTAACGACACTGACTACACCTTTTGGAAGATAATGGCTTGGTGTAAAGGCTTTTGACCTGTGCCCAACTCCTAAGGTGTTGTAATGTAAATTGAAGCTGGGAAGGATTCCCAAGCATGTGGCTTGAAGCTGATGACAGAGCTATTAAAAATTAATGATCTGACAAAAGAGACAGTCAATGTCACTATGTAATAAGCAAAATATGAAGTTGAATGTGGACATGTAGAACTTGAGTAAAACTGTGTTTTCTCTGTTAGTTGACATCTGGAGAGATGTCAGCAAGACCCTGGAAAAGTCAGTGCAATTAGGAAAGCACTCAAAATGAAAGCAGTCCAATGTCTATTAGACAGAGTGATTTTTTTCTGAAATTACTCAAGGTCTTTAAAACAATGAGGAAGTACTGCTCCTAAGACTCTATAGGGTAGCTAAAGCAAAATTATTTTGTTCTGAAGGAGCTTAGGCCCAGTGCTAATGCACACCAAACAGCCCAGAACATTTACTGAAGACAAGAAATAAAAAGGAAACACAGAGTCATGCTTTCTGATGTGCAGTTCCCTCAATTCACCTTTCAGCACTAGCCCAAAATCTGCTAGAAGGAACTGGGCAAAATGGTGGGTTTATACTCGGGTTTTTTCTTTGTAAAACTTTAGCAGTACAATATGAAAATAAGGCACTTCCCCAGAAAATCCCTGCATATGATAAATGCATTCAACAAGACATGCCTTTCAGAATTCTAGACATGATTTTATAAGACAAAAACTGCATCTCCAATGGTGGGCTTCACACACCCCCATGAAGACCAGGCAGTAGTAAATCAGCTTTTGTACTAACCATGGCAGTCTGAATGGGCCCTTATCACAGGAAGTTACTCTGTTTTAGTCTGTGAAGGATATACTGTACATGCAAAATAGATTTTTTTTGAAGGAGACCTAACAGCAGTCCTAGAAAATTTAGAGGGTGCTACAGTGTGCCTGAAATATACTTCAGACCTACTAATATAGATCTGAATGAAATCTCAACTAAGACTGTATGCCCAGATAGGAGCAAAGAAATAGCAATCTGAGGTGCTCAGACTTCTGACTGACCAAAGGAGATTGCACAGCTTCATGAAATACCAGCCCTGGTAAAAATCTGAAGAAGAAAACAAAGAAAAATAAAAAAATAAAACCAAGAGACAAGATTTCTGCTGCAGCTGCTGTAAGACTTCTTGGAGGACATGTAAACAAAGACAGTAACAGGAGCTAGGGCATATGTGAAAGCATATTTTGCAAAGCCAGAAGTACCAGACTGTCTGAAAACTTAGGATGCTTGGCAATAGACTTCAAAATCAGCTTAAAATAGGTCTACATTACCATGGACGCTCAAAGGGCAACAGGAGTCAATCTGGCAATGAAGGGCTTGTGAGCAAGAACAGCACTGGTAAGGGGTTCTCACTTTGCCTTGTTCAGCTTTCACATTCCTGCATCTCTTTCCCTTCACTCTACCATCTCCCTTTCTAATTTTTACCTTGACACAGATAAACCAAGTCTACCATGCAAAAAGGAAACAATAGACTGTGCAATGAACTAGTAAAAAATCAGTAAAAAGTTGATGATTTGATACCATTGTGAAGATGAACAGGTCTGGTTCAGCCATTAAAAATCCACTTGCAGCAATAATAGAAACGAAAGGCTGAAGTTACTAGCAGAGGGAAATCTGAAGATAGAACCCATAAAAATCAAAATCCAAATCAAAGTAAATAAGCAATAAAAAGGGAAGTAAAAAGAAAAAAAAAAGAAATTAGTATACTCTTTATGCCAACAGAAGCTCAACATCTCATTTATTTCAAAATTTGTTATAGTTTGCTTGTAGGAAAAGTAAGATAAAAATACATATGGCCATGGCAATGGCAGTATTAAGTTATAGTCTTGATTCATTGATTTTCAGCAGAACTATTCTGCAGGCCATTTTGAAGCTGTTCTGTGGTCAGAACTGGTGACTGTACAGTTGTAGCTGCAGGAGAATTCAGCACTGGAATGGTGTAAATGTTCTCACCATTCCTTTACAGTGTATCTGTAAGCAGTTTATAGAGTCTTACATAACACTAGAAAAAAAAAATTAAGGACACTTCAGATTTGTTTCTGCTTATCCCCTGTACCATTTGCAACCTCAGGATAAAATGCAAAAAGTGAAAAACATTCCTCCCTTTTGATGTCAAATCCTGAGCTTGAGAGAGGAAATGCAGCCTTCCAGGAAGGTGTCTGACCTGGCAGGTTTGTTCTGTTGCTCCTCAGTGCTCTGAGAAAGTGTGTGCTGTGTACTTTACACACATTAAGTAAAGTTTTGTGTTCTGAATCTCACTCTAGAAAAGAAGCATTTCATTAGGCAGCTGCCTGGAATCAACTTAAAATGGAAAAGTGAGAAAGCTTGAGAGATTTTAGAGTCTCTGAGTACATAATTTCTTGCTGTTTCACACAGTTACACTTATGCAGAGATAAACTTTCTGAAACTTCAGGCTACATTTTAACCTGTGTGTGTTTCTTAGAATGAGAACTTTGCCATGGCTAAAATCCTTCTTCCAGAGAAGAGAAAGTGTCCTTGCAAAACTTGCTAGAGAATGGTTTTGTTACAGTCATCTCAGGACTGAAACTCCTTGTTGAACAAAAGCCCCTAAGTGTCATGACTGTTAGCCCACTCTGGATTTAATAGTAGTTATGGATACCTTTGGATGTGTCACAGAGTACTTTTACTCTAGATCTGTCTGCCAGTGTGTGGGTTCAGCCCCAGAAGCGAGTCTGCACAGCACTCTCCTGTTCTCAGGGTGTTTTCCTCAGCTCTCCAGACCCTTCCTTGTCAAATGGCAGGTAGTGCAAAATCTCACTAACAGCACCACAGCTGTGCACTGACAAGCAAATTTGGGTTCATATCAGACCACTTGGGAGGGTGTTGGTGTGTATTCTTTTCCTATGAAACTTCATGAGACTTGTGGGACCTTTTATTTTTGTCTGTGCTTTATACAGACTGCCTGCATATTTGTATTGTGTTAGACATTGTATTTGGATACGAATGTTTAACTACATATATAACATATTGTTAGATGTGAAGAACTTGGCAGATGATATACAAAGTATGTGCAGATTAAATTATATTTAAAATATTCTGAAAATTGGAGTAAATGTTTGAACTAGTCAAGCAGTCTGCAAGGGAGTATGGGAAAACTATCATTTGGGACTTGGAAGAGTAGACTGGACAGAGTAGTAACAATCAAACCTTTTAAAAAGAGGAATAACAATTGGAAGTAATTTGCAGTGGTGGGAGAGCAGAGCATAAGTGATTTCTTAGACCTTTTTAAAAAAACCTTATTATCTTAAATTATTTCTTTGAAAGGTTTTCTCCCTGCTTTAATGTAATGAATTCCATAGCAATGATGATTAAGTATTTAGGGACTTTTACCAGGGATTCTTTAGAAGAGATGATGAATGATTATTGGCTTCAGTTGCTAATTGACACAATAATCTGTGCCAAGGGATTCCTCACTAGTTTTGAAACTATATTCTAAAACGAAAAGAGAATTGATTTGTTAGATAACACACTAATGTTGAGATTAATTGAAGCATGACAGAGACTCATTTTTTTTTCTTAAGAAATGGTATAAGTCTTGTCTTTTTGTTTCGTGTAATTTGTGATAAAAAGATGGGTGATTCTAACATGCAACCTATGGCAGTAGCTTTAAGTTGGAGCTTCAGTATGCCAAAAAGAGGAAGCTATTGAAATAGCTTATCCTATAGATAGTTTGTGTTATTTTTTTAAAAAAAAGGAGAAAATGCACAAACAGACCAGGTTTGCCCAGCTACCTGTTCTATAGAATCACTAATTTTCACCCTGAAAAGGTCAGGCAGATTTATGGAATTAAACAGGGCCTCAGGCCATGTAACATGATTGTGAGCTAGTCAGCTACTCATTTGTGCCAAGTAAATTTTGGAAATGATTCTCCTTTGCTGACAGTACCCTCATTACTGATTGTGTAGAGTAATTTATCAGGCATTTCTTAAAATAAACCGTTCATTTATGCTAATAGGACTTGGCAGGGAGGAAAAATTGGCAGGACTTGAAGTTCCTAGTGTTTTTCTTTTTTAAAACAAAAACTGGAAAGTCCTTAGTATTTTGAGCAACCATTATCACAGCCGTGTATATAGTTTATTAAAGTGACAACTAATTGCATAATAAATTTTCACAATGGGAGAAAATTATTCCTATGTTAAGTTTACAAAAGCAAATAGTTTGGTAGAATTGTAAAAGCACAGTCATTAGTTTCATACTTGTACATTCCTTATTGGCTAAGCTTCTTGTTATTAATGAATCACTTAGCATCTTTTCCATGACTCATCTATTCTCAGTGCCGTACCTCATCTTGAAATATCTCTTTGTTCCTTCCCCCTCATGTATTTTCTGTTTGGTAGCTCACTCCAAGGGGATGTTTTCTTTCTGCTTCATAGTGGGGCTTTGATCCTGCAAACACCATGCACATCAGTAATTCCTGAAGTGAGTAGTCCCGTTGAACCTGTGGGACTGGTCAATAGGTACAGTTAATAACTTCTACAGGTTTGTAGGACTCAATGCAGCTGCTCTACAAAGTTTAGCTGCTAACCTTTGCAGCTGAATTAGCTTATGTTTAATTCAACACATTTCACATTCTGTTGTCTTCAAAAAATAAATATATCAGTTCCTGAAAAAGTCATCCTTCCTAGCCCACAAGAGAACATCTAAAGCTCAAAATAAGAAAAACGTGTGCATTGAAACACACAAATAAGGTCTGCAACACTGATAAAATGACAGCTGTAGCAAATTGTGACTCACCAAAAAACGATGCTTTAATCCAATGCCTGCTGTAATGTAAGGGGAAGTCTTCTGTTAACTTCACTGGTGGTTAGATCTTGTCCTCATTTAACAAGATAAAGCTAGATGCATCTCCAACTGTACATGAATCATGTGATAAGGATTTTTTTTGTGTGTTCAGTTTCTCAGCAAATGGCAAGATCCGTTGCATTGTTGAGTAAAACTAAATAGTGATGTTGTTTTTGTCATTGCTTTTTAATGAAAGTAAATATGGCAGTGAGTAAATGCAATTAGTACAGAATATACTGTGCTTCTTATAACAAATTAAGCATGACACATTGACCCCAAATTTTCATCATGTCTCAGCCTTTAACTGCAAATGCCAGAAACTCAGACAGTCTTTTCAAAGACAAACAACTTAAAGCAGCCAACAGCACCTTAAATTAAAGACTAAAGACTAGATGTTTTCTAATAATCAGACTTTCAGGGAAGCCGTGTGATGATACAACTGAGATTATGGCTTTAAATTTTTGCTGTCTTGTGCTACTGTACTTTGTAGTCTGCAGAACTGAAGGGACCCATATCTAGTAAAATGGAGAACAAAGGCTCTCCAACATTTTGCAAGTCTTCAGCTTTTTAGACATGAAACTCAAATTTAAAATGTGAAGCTCATTCCATGAACACTTACTGAACCTGGCCTTTTCTGTTACATGTCTATTACTCACCATCGTAATTAGAATGTTCCTGCAATGAGTCTAAATGTTTCTGTTAATGTTTTCCACTTCTGTCTGCATTCTTTTCGTATTGTTTCCTGCCATTAATGCAATAAAAATGTCAGCCACAAATACCAGATTCCTAATGGAAAAGCAAAACAAACTAAAACCACAGCCAGCGCCACAGCTGAGAAATATTATTTTTCTTCATATTCCAAATTTTTACTTGGCAAACAATTATTTGAGGTTGCATCTACAATATGCATTGTTAACTAACTTGCATACATTTTTCAGACTTGGAAGTCAGAGTTACTGACACTCACTGTGACTGTTACAGAGTGGTTTCATGCATACATTTGGGTTGTCTGATCAGAGAAAGATGCTATCTTGTTTAAATGAGAGGACCATAATTGGTACTCTTCACTTCTCCTGCTCTCGGAAAAACATCATAATGTTTAGTTCAAGATAAAATGAGGCAAGCATTAATTCTTTAATGTCCTCCAGCACACAGATGATTAATGAATTTATACTTTTATTTTGCTATGAGTTCCTTCCAGAAGAAGGATTCAAATACCTATTGTTAATGCAAGATGGATGTTTCTTGTAATGTGTCAGCTTATTGTACAATGCAATAAGTAACCTTTCTGAATATTTTTTTCTCATTACTTAAACTCTTCAAAGTTTCTGGCTATTCTTAAATATAATTAGATTAAGCATTTCTGTTTATTTTATTGACATGAAATTGCTGAAGAAGTTAACTTAGAAATCTGAATTCTGTATAGGATAAACTATCTGTGATAATGAAGTTACTAATCTATTTATTATAACATATATGTTTGAAGAACATATCCCCATATGTGCTGTTCCCTCAGCATACATAAAATAAAATAAAATAAAATAAAATAAAATAAAATAAAATAAAATAAAATAAAATAAATGTCCTCTTCCCCATGAAATCTGTAATCTTAAGTGCAATACAGGAGCAAAAATTGATAAAGATCATGAAGAAGCATTGAAATAGTAAAAGTCAGCATTCAGCAAATGGTTGCAGCTCCTATGAATATTTTAGTTATTCACTGAAGATTAGTTTTCTGAGAAACTCCTGAGTTGCTTCTGGTAGTGAAGGTAAAATTTACAGAAGAGATTATGTCATGGGTGATTTGACAATATACTCTTCTCCCATAAAACTATCTCTTAAGGAAGAGTGTGAGATGCAAAAGAGCAGGTTCTGTCTGCCAGGGTTAAACATAGACCTTAGATTATGCGGAAAAGCTGAGCATTTTCTGTCTATTAATTTCACCTTTCATTTTAATGCAGGTATTTTGATATCTATTGCCATATTTTTGAGACTCTACTCCTGCCCAGTTCGGTAGTGTAAACTCAGTCTGTAAACTCTTTGGATTAAGAGTAGTTTTCTTCCAATTGTCTGTGCACTTCTTGGTTCAGCTGAGCCTCTGTCTAGTTTAAAAACAATAGCAATAACTGAAAATAAGTATGTACCCTGAAGATGCCTTCAAATGTTCCTTTTTTTAATGTGAAACTGATGGAAAATGGCAGGAGGTTCAGAATACAATGGATCCACTATGCTTCCCTTGTTTAACTTTTCTTCTTCCTGAACCCCTTGGTGGTGATTCTGGAAGCATTGCAGCATAAGAATTGACTGCTACTGGAGAATAGCCCTGTTTGTTCATTAGAACTGCTTGTGGGGAAGCTTTGCTGAGACATGCTATACAGTGGCCAGATTTAGTCCAATGTGAGTCTCAGGTCAAAATACTGGATTTGAAAACCAATTATAACTGTACAAACAGATAGCTGAAATATCTCTCTGCCTTGTGCTCTCTGAGAAGAGCTGTGTGTGCAAGGCCAACGTGAGGAATGGTCTTTTACCCAGTCCCAGCTGCCAGCTCCTCTCCATGTCTGTGTACTGTCATTATTGCAGCCACCGAGACTGCAAAAGTATCTGGCGCACACAGGAGGACAGCAGTGAGACTGTAGAGGAAAATGTCAGAGTTGCCGATTTATCTTCTTCCCACCAATCCCTCTTAAAAAGAAACCCAAGAAAAAAAACTAAACCAAATGAGAACAAAACAAAAGCACCCCAAAACCTGCAAAGATGCTTTCTCAAGAGTCAGCTTAACAAGTTTTTGCACAGTGGTGTATAATTTGACAGCATATGATTAAAAAAAAATTAAGTCCAACTGAATGTTGTTTTAAAAGACTCTGCATAGACATTCCAAATACAGCAATACTTCAGTAGTTCCATCTGGATTTAGTCTCAGCACATCAGCAATAGCACTGAAACTTATTAACACTCGTGAAGTTGTGTTCAATATCTTTCATTTGAAAATATAAATGCAATGCCAAGCAAAGTAAAACTTGAAAATGTTATCCTTTATCTTCTCAAACTAATGGTAAAAAAAATATACAAATCTAATTTAGTTTGCATGAATGTATCATATTTTCTGGCCTCCCTATGTTGTTCCTCATTTTTCTCCAGCTGTAAATAATATGACTTAAATAGCTCAGTGAACCAGCTCTACTATTTATCAGTCAGAAAACATTGCAAATGATTGATGGGTTTTTATGAAAGAGGTAGCTGAGAATTTTTCTTCCAATTGAAAGTTTAATGTTTGTGGCAAATGGCAGGGGCAATGTAAATCCATAGGCAGAGAGAAAAATCTGCACAATCATAATTTTTAAAGGCTCACCTGTTTCTGTTTTCTCAGGTTTGCGAGTATTTAGTATATTTAAAACACGTGAGTTTTTAAGAAGTAATTTTTGCATGTCATGGTTGAGGTGCTTCTGAGAAGTGTATTGATTTTTAGGCACTGCTTACTGGCCTAATTGAAACCAAGAATGATGGAACAGGCCTCAACCATACAATGAAGGATGAGACAGGGACATCCAGGAGGTCTCCAGAATCACAATTTACTGCTAACAAGATACTTCACCCACTCTGATTTCCCCCATGAAAAAGGGAAAGGACTGCAGGCCCCATAAGTCTTGTGAGATTCAAGAAGACAATTTTGCATGACACCTTGGGAAACGTTAAGCCTTAAAACCTTAAATATTTCACATTTTCCTCCAGTGAAAACAGGAAGAGCCTTATTTGATTGAAAAAAATCAATTTGAAGCCTAGTCAGTTAATCTCATACATTGCCGCTTGTCGTGAGTTAGGAATGGTAATCTCCAGTGTAGTACTCTCACTAAAACCATGCTCTCTCCCTCCAATTTGAGGCATAAAGGGTAAAGATCACAGGCTGAGATTTAGTACAATTTACTGGAAACAGCAATGAGGTAAGAAAACAAGCATTAACAGCAACAATGGTAATGACAGAGGGTATTAGAAAAGAAAATATTCACACGGAAAATAGCCTCAGTAATAGACAATACCAGACAGCTTCCTCTGCCACATCCTCTCAACTAGAAGGAGCCCCTTCTCCCTGGAACAGTGTCCCCTCCACTGTCCCTGGCAATGGTCTGAGGTGGTACATAATAACCTCCAGGTCCTAGCCATGCTTCCTCCAGGCTACTGCAAAATCAACCCTGTTCTGGCCAGAACCAGGACACAGGTAGAACCGAATCTTATAAAAAGTGAAGTAACACCATATTTTAAATCTTTTATGTGATACACAAGTTCAGTACAGAGCAATAGAGAAGACAACATTGATGGAGATTACTACTTGTGATCCTTCTGCTATTTCTTTGTCAGATTTTACCCCATTTCCCTTTGTCAGGTACCGAGTTTATCATTCTCACTCCCTCATCAAATGAAGTTGTTCAACTACCAGGTTTACCTCTGCATGTCCTTTAATCTTATTTGCTCAGGTGAGTCATGAACACCATGCTTGCCTAGGGGTCCATTACCAAGATGGTCTGCCAGGAGGTAAATATTGGAAATGTTCATAATGGATGTTCTGTATTCCAGAATCCTGCTGGACAGAGCAGGCTAAGTGCTGTATTCAGACCAGGTTGCTTGGGGTTTTGTCTGTTAAGCCTTGAAAACCTCAATGATGGAGATTACACAGCCTCCCCTGAAAACTTTTGTGAAACCTGCCTTCTTCTGTTAGTCCATGTTGGAGCAGTAGGAAATAAAACCCTTGTTCTCTTTTAGTTACCAAATTGCCAAGTGTTTTTCTGAAACAATTGTATTAAAAAAAAAAAAAAAAAAAAAGTTAAGAGATCTAGCATTATTTAAATATTGACAGTATCACTTTAAAATGGTTGTGTTCTAAATGTTTTATATGAGTGCTGGGGAACAGGAACACATACACATACTCTCCCAGCTGGACTGGAAAATTTATGAACCTTGTACTTCTGGAATCATTGGTATCACTGTAAGGACAATAGTTTTACAAGAATTTGTATTGTGGTATTTTGTGGTTCTATTATTAGAAGGGTAGAAATTTGTTTGGAGTTTGTTTGGGTTTTTTTAAACAGAAAAAGCCTTTATTTTAATATTATCTTTTTATTTTTAGGCAAATAAGATCATACATACATCATATTCTCTTAAAATACTCCTTAAAGATAAATATTTTTTTTCTGTCTACAGCTTATCTTCGAGATAAATTCATTGCTAAAAGCATTTCTTGGACAACTGCAGAAGTTGAGAATGTATCTTGGAGTGGCTTTCCATTTCTTTCTGTGCAAAGCTTAAGCCCATGCAGTTGACTTTTTTCAGACATAATCCATTCAAATTAGCTTTTTTCTTCTTGTTGTCTTTTGTCAAATCAGCTATCGGCCTCTACCACCCCGTCCCTTAGCTCATTCCGGTTCCTAACTGCATTATTCACCGAGTCAACCACAGTTGGCTGACCACATTATGAAAAATTCTTGTGATCACAAGAACTTCCTCAGCTGCAGGTGATGACTCTGCTTCATAGCTCCCATCTGCTTACTCCAGTATTTTTTCTGAATCTCAGTGGTAAGCATCTCAGTCACCTTTTTCATCACTTTTAACATCAAACTCTCCTCTCCTCCTCCTGCTCTTTCTAGTATTTTGGGCCCTAAACAGTTAACTGTTCTTTTTTGGTGGTTGGGGTTCTGTTTGCTTGTTTTTGTTTGTTTTTGTTTGTTTGGTTTGGTTTTGCCTCCATAGCTGTGTACTCTCTCCACTTTTTGTGATTCCTTCCTCTATTTTATCTTCATTGTAATTTTTCTAATTTACAGCTCTTCCAAGATTAATTTTACAAATGTTTCATGCATAGTCAAGTACTGGAGTTCTCAGCCTATGGCAGATAGAAGGTCTGCATCTCATCTTGTCTCTGACAATGGCCAAAATTTTGGCTCCCTTGTCAGAAAAAAAAAAAAAAAACAACCAACAACCCCCCCCCCCCCCCCAAAAAAAACAACCCACAAAAAACCCCACAAAAAAACCCCCACAACACCCCAAACAACTCCCAAGCTTCCTTTTCTGATAATTTCTGTCATCAGTTAAAATCAAGGCTCCTTCAACATGTATTCAGAGCAACTATCTGGAGCTCCTCTTTCCGGCCTTCCTTTTTTTTTCAGGAGAAGGGATGACAAAATCCCTGATGGTTAAATTTTGGGTTGCACTCTGTTCTTCCCAGAAGTATCAGAGTATGCCCCTCCATAAATGCATCATTCCTTAAGCTATGGGAGAGACCCTTGATGGTTGCAGGATTTTTTGACCCTGTGATAGTAAATGACTCTTCAGTTTATGTTTTGTAAGCAAATATAAATTAAGAAGGTCCTCTTAGAAATTATATGAATTGAATGTCCCCCCTTTTAAGGGCTGCGAACTCAAATCCTGCCCTTATGATGCACTGTTGCATTTTTTTTTTCTCTGAGTGACCCAGCTGGAGTTGTGCCTTTTCCTCACTAGGCTGCCAAGGAACCTTTGTGCTGAATCACTGACTATTTCTACTGTAATTGGCTTGGACTTCTAGGGTGAGAGGTGCACTGAATACCAGTGCCTCCTTTTTTGCCCACTAATTGTTTTCTATGCCTCATGGGGCATTTTCTTCAGATTTTCAGTGCTCCTGTAATATTTAATTTGGAGCTGGATACGTAGCAAAATGAAAATTGTTTCAATTTGGTTAATTTCTTAAGTGTTTCTTGTCAGTTTAAAGAAATTTTAAGCAATCTGTCTTCTTGATGAAGAGGTAGTTTTAAACTAAGAACTTCCTGAAGGTGACCAACTATCAAAAAACATACTCAACTTTTTTTTGTTACAGCTGTTCCAGCCAAGATTTGCATTTATCCCTTTATTGGTCCTTTCAGAATAAACAAGAAATAATGGAATAGTTGTGCTTACAATGCCCTATTCCCCACTTCCCAAGCAAATCAAGGGTGTCTCTCTGCAGCAGAAGGATAAGGTAAAGTTGTGACTAGAGCCATTATGTGGTGTAAGAGGAAGGTGATAAGAATCAGTGTGCTTTTTGCTGAAGAGCTGTATTTCAGACTACTCTTTCTATAGCAAAAAAATCAGAGTTTTTTAGCAGATGGATCAATGCTATAGTGTAGTTTGATTTCCATTGTGTTGGCATTGTTTCCACAAGATTACTTGACATCCCATTGCTGTAGGCCAATGTGTGTGCACTAACACACTTGCCAACTAAAATTACAGGAGGCAAAGGATGGGGTCAGAGGCAGAGGTGCAGGCCTGGCTGCAGAAGCATGATTGTTCTATGAGAAACACAACACCTTCTCTTACAGATGGAGTGATGGGCATCACCCAGATTTTGGGGAGGTCTAGGGACAGAAAATATTAGGAGCCTCTGTGACCTCACTGGCTCATCAGTGCTGAAAAATCAATCTATGTGTGATTTGCAACAACAAAAAAGGCAAATCTTTTGCAGAGATAAAAGCATAAAAAGTGGCACTGAAATGCCTCCTGTGAGAGGGTTAGAAAGACTCCCTTGGTTGTAGGTCCCATCAGGTTTTGTCTCAGTTCTCTCAGTTCTCTCTCTCATTTCTTCTCAGTTCTCTTTAAACTGTAGAATACCTCCTTTTTAGTCAAGTTTTACCTGTTTTCTTAGGAGTGTATCTTTTGAAAATCTGCCTGAGAACATCCAATCATTTCAAAGTGCATTTCCTTGAGAAGAACTCACATAGGGAAGAAAACCCAAAACAAACAACAAGTCTTGTCTGATAGAGGAAATCCTTCACTATTCATAAAATATTTGGATTATTTGGGAAAAGGGGAAATTGCTAAGGATTAGGTTTACAGCACATGAGCATGTCTCAGAAGTGCTACTCTGTAAAGCTTGTCAAGGAAAAAAAAAGAAAATGAATCCCAGTAGACTTGCAGGGTTTTGCATCCTGTAGTTTATTACATTTGTCAGTAAAAGCAGCAAAGATTATGGAAGATTTATTTATGGTAGATTTATTAATTTTATGAAATCCTGGCACAAAGGATTGGTGGCCCTCTGATAGAAAATGAAGTGAAACTGTTTTGCAAAAGACAAATGTGTACTTGTTTGTAACTTGAAAAGTTATTATTGCAGCAAACCTGTTGCAAATAAATCGCTCTAGCTAATCTCTTGGAAGTTACTTGCTTACAGTCAATGGGATTATGTTTTATGTCTCCCTATGTAACAGAAGGTCCTTGGTTTCAATGAGTATTCAAATTCTTTGGGGCAGTATACAGAATTAGAACAGCTAAACATAACCAGTTTGGAAAAGTTTCCTGTTGCTGTTTTAGCCTTTGTTATTTATTCCTTAAAGGCGCACTGCTAAAATGAAGGTTCATTTTCTTTGCTTTCAGTATCTCATCCTTTGTACAAGGTGTTCTTTGGAAGACTGCATAATATTTGATCCTTTTCAGAATCTGCCATCTGTATGTTGAGAGGAAACTGAGACAAGGACAGTAAGTTGTGCTGTAAGAGGTGTTAATTGAAACATGATGATTAGATCATTATCATGTATGACAAAAATACAGCCATTGAGATCTGAATTGCCAAAAATCTTTTCTCAAAGTTATTAAATCATATCCATCTGAAAGCAGTTGTAAGCTACTTGCATAAAATCACCTCAAGGACTCTGTTCTGATCTAATAGGCAGGTACTAGGCACATTCCTGACTAGGTACCTTCATCAAAAAGATAGCAGTTTCACATGTCTCTAAATAATTTGGCACTTTCAGTCAGTATTGGTAATAAAGTTCTGGTTTTTCTTAGAAATTCTTCTCCATAGGAGAAAGCTAATGCCTGGGCAAAATGCTCAAAATGACCTTGCTTTTCTCTTTGAAAGAAGCAAGGAAGTGTCCATTCTGGTATTGCAGTATGTCCTTAGTAATCATAGCAGTCTATTTTATCTTTGTCACAAGTAGTAATTACTTTTATTCATACAAAATTTAAAAATAAGTTTGGCTTTTCATTTGTAGCAATGTTAAACATTTTTTTGCATAAACCTAATTGCAAAATACAGGTCTGTTTTGCCTAAGATACTTTAATGGATCTATTATTATTTCATCAAAGCAACAGATAAAATCATAAACCTCATCTTGGGAACCACTTAAGAACTGTTATCCCCATTTCACAGGGACAAAGAGCAATTTCCCTAAGGTCACAATTACTGAGTTCCTTGTCCTTGAATACATACTCATCATTGAGTCATTCTTTCTCCCCTGCAGAGGAGAAATGACTTGTTCCAGGCTCTGGTTTATCACTGCCTCTTCTCCTGCTCTTTATGTCTGATCTCTAAGAGCCTGTTCTCTGCAACCCAGGGACATTCACAGCTCACAGATGTGGCTGGCTAAACATCCCCACTCTCTGTGGTTTGCATTCTCATTGCACCTTGCTCTCACCTGCCCTAGTTTGTTTTGGAAAGGAAACAGGATATACCAGTGCAAATGAGCCAATGGCATGCCTAGCCAGACTGTGGTCAGTATGAAGAGTAGGGCTAAGTAAGACACATACCATGAAGGGAAGGTACTCACTAAGTGTAAAATTCTCAAGCCTGTTGCAGCCAGGCAGATTGGCATGGATCATATAACAAGTTTATTGTTGTTCTAGAGGAAATTTTATTGGTCATATTAGTTATAATGCTGTAGCTGCTCTAAAAACTTCCTCTCTCTATGCTAGTGTTACTGAGACCTTCACAATAACCTAAGAGTTAAGTCATCAAATAGGATCATCACTCATTGCAGCTGAGGAGGCTGGGTTGTTTAAGCAGATGCTGAAATGGTTTGGTGGATCACAATCACAAAGAGTAACTGCTTTATGTAAAGCTGTATAGCAAGTGAGTGCTAGAATTTTATGTTTCTATCTAATGGTTGCTCCCCATCAGATTTGTACTGGGAATGTCAAAGATGTTATTTGATAAGAATCAGATTTTTTTGAGAAGGTAGCAACCTGAAACCATGTTGTTAATATCCTCCATGTGGACAGCAAGCACCCGAGAATCTTAGTGTCTTAAAAATGGAAGTGACTGTATGTTTGCTGTATATATCTATATCTATATCAATATCTATATCTATCTATCTATCTTGCAATCATCTCATTGTAAATGCAAGTGTGAATACATCTATATAATACCAGTACACCTTGAAGATCAGTCTCCTAATAGACCTTCACTGTTTATACCACTTAATTTAAAATTTCCAGATCTTGGAAAGATGTTGATTTCAATGTATTCCCATTCCTATGCTACCGTACTATAGTGCAGTCAAGGAATTTTTCCACATGGTCATGTCACTGTTATTACCATTGATTTTGATGTATCTGGATGAGAATTCAGATGTGGATGAACATAAGCACTTCTCCTAAATTATAATAGCATTTTCTTCCATTATTTTTCCATAGATACAGTTGCTTTCTCGTTCCCCCTTTCTTTTTCCTTCCTTTCTTAAGAACTTTCTTTTAGCTGCAGTTTCTCCCTGAAAGGTTATTTTCAACTTGGTACTAGATTGAAATGAAAATAGCACATTATTTGTGCTATTCATTAACATTTTTATCTCGACCACAAATAAAGGATTTTAAGTCATCAGTGATTTACTTTCCTGACATTATCAGTTTGTGGCCTCTCAGAAAGGGGCCTTATTTCTGTACTCAAAGAAATGAAAGGCAAGATTTACCAAAATATGTTGGTTCCTAAGTTATTTTTTACAATCCTTTAAATTGATTTTACACTATGCTTAAATGACTAAATATTTCTTGAATCTGGTTCTAAATCTTTTATTTCAAAGCGTCACTGTTTATGGTCTTTAAATGTGGATAGCGAGAGTCAAAGCTTAATTTAAAAACTCAGATCTGAGCTCCACCAAAAACTGTACTTGTTGTAAAATATAAGTTAGTATGGGTGGAATTAATTGTAAAATATGAGTTAGTATGAGTGGAATTAAGGAAATCATCACTGCTTTCATTAAAAATAATTTTTTAAAAATCAGAATATTCCTTTATGTCTTTGTCAATCTATAAACATCCAATGTGAGCATCTTCTGTGAAACTTGTGTGTTTGCTTGTATACAGATGTACGGATTATCTGCATGCTGTTGTTTGCTATAGATTTCAACAGCATTTTCCACGTGTCATGGGAAATACGCCATATAAATCAGATGTGTTCTCTGAACAGAACAATTATTTTAAGATAATTCAGACTGATATTGTATAATATTTTCAAAAGGATTCATAAGTCTTTACAAAAGAGATCATCTGGAGCACAAAAATACTAATTGGGACAAACTTTTCAATGTTGATAAGTGATTTGGTTTTTTGATTTTGGTTACCCATTTGAAGCTATATTAAGAACTGAGCTTCAGAGAGTGCAATTTCTTTCAATTAGGGCTACCACAATCAGGTCAGATCTAATAGTAAAAGCATCCTGAGCTCCTACGCAGTCATTTGTGAAAACTGTGGTCTTATTTCTCTCTAGTCATGTTATTAGTCAAAGCTGGTTGAGAATAAAGATGGAGAGGAAGCATTTGCTCTCCTGGATTAGTCTGTTGCAGTGCTGTGCTCATGAAGCTGACTATGTAGACTTTTTACATAAAAGAGTCAACTCCTCTTGGTTGACCTAGGAGCATGAATAAAGATGCATTGGCCAAGTTTTTCCTTTGAGTCACTCAAGGAAACAGCATTTGGATTCCCCTGACAAGAAAGGCTGTTTCTCATATCTGATACAGAAGTCAGTGGTGCTCTAAGATTGCTGTTGCATGTACATAAATGGTATGGTTTCCCTGAAAGTTCAAAATAATGTAAAATGAAACAAGTCCACTGTATTTGATTTCTTGATCTGATTCCAGTTTCATTTGGTTTGTGGTCAGCCTCTAAAGAAGACTGGATGACCCAGGCAAAAATTATAAAAAGTTCTCTCTATGTATTAAATTGGCATTACATCTTTCATCATGAATTGAGGTTCTGTTAGCGCTTTTAGGAATCATTAGTGCTGTGCTGAATTTTCCCACACCTGCTTCAAACATGTTGGTGAAGTGCACGCTGCAAAGTGGGGTTACTTGGCTTAACATTAAGGATAAATCTCAGCTGCAGAGATCTAAAATATCCAGAAGAAGAATTCAACAAATGTGGTCAATTTAGTCAGAAACACTTGCTAACCTTTGTCTCAAGCATTACTTTCAGTGTAAGATGTGCAACTGGCCAGCTTTATGGAAGAAATAGATGAGGGAGTACATTGATTAATGAACAAACAGGAAAATGTAAATAGTGAGGAATAGCAGACATTTAGAGTATTCTATATTTAAGGTCAGTAAAAGGTTTTGGAGAAGGAGTGGAAAAAGGAGCAAGTGAGAATAAGGTTTAGGCTTCAGTGGAAAATACTGTGGGGAATTGTGGGATTTGGGAACAAAAAAGAGCATTAAAAGTTGATGAGTAATTGAGCTATATGGGATAGATTATCTCATGGTGTATTAAGTTCCTTGTGTTGATTAACCTCAAGATGTTTAAATAGGCATTGGTAAATAGGAGACCAGGGAGAGGGATTTGGGAAAAATGGGGCAGTATGGATAAGAAGAGGGTGGGATACTGGAGCTAGATGGTGAGTTGCTAGAGGCTGTAAAACTGTCATGGGGAAATATTGGCTGTTCCTCCTGTATTCTCTCATGCCTTCAAGAGCATCTACTTTTAACCATTTTCAGAGACTGGTCTTATGTACTAAGACATTATGAATGTTTTTCTGCTTTTATGTTAGCTTTTATAGTCTCTGTGAAAGGGAGAAGGTTTGTCCACGTGTGGTTATAGCTGGCAAACGTGGCCAAAGAGTAGTGCCAAGCAGAGAAATATGGAAATGGCTTAGCTGGAAAGGCAGACTTCTCTGTAGTAACACGTGATTGGTGAGGCCACCTTAGCATAAGGGCAGAGAGGAGTTAGAAAGTGCTGGGATTAGAAGATAAAGATGGGAGTCATTATCTTCTCCTCTAGAATATTTAATCCCGTTCTCTAGAAGAGTTGTGTTTTCCCAAACACAAATCTGTTTTTGTGATATCCTGAGTATAAAGAACATTTCTTGCCACAACCCACTGCACACCTGATCCAACTCCTTTCACCTCCTTCACAAGCTAACTTTGCTCTTGGATTTACTAATGCTTTCTGGCATAGGGATTTGCTTCAGTATTTCAAAATAGAGAACTCTTGATTAAATGGTACTGCTTGTGTTAGCACTGCAACCACAACCACAAAAATTAGATTGAAACAACAAGTAACTTCATCAAACAATCTAGCTTTTTTTGAAAAGTGTGTTTACCTCCAGCATTTTCAGTACATTTTAACAATATGGGGATTTTAGTATTTTGTTAGCAAGATGTCTTTTGACTGGACAGCCCTAAGAAGATGAGCTGTATGTAGAATAATTTCTGAAATACTTCCTCCACATTTGTGTTTGGCAGTCTGGTATCTGCCTGCTCTACATACCCATGGGAAGAAAAGATGCTGGGGGCCAGCTGGTTCTAGAGGCTTGCCAATGGGATCTGTGTCATATCAGCAGTGTCAGTCATTCACCTTTGGGAATAGTATATAATGTGTACATCCACAGAAATGAGAAATATTACAGAAAATATTATATGCAAAGGTATACTTTAAATTTTAAAAGTTTCAAACCTCTGTGTCTTTGTAACGTTAAAATGATCCTAAGAGGCTTAGCAGAAATCTCAGGTTGTTTTTCAGTTCTAAGTTTGTGTTCTATTTATTTGAAGGAGGTGCCGAATTCATTACATTCATCACAATTGTCTCTGCCTTCAAAGAGTAACTAAGCCATGCTAAGCAGTACTGGAGCCACTAAAATCTCAATAATACTTTCTGATAGCTAGTCATTATTTAATTTTAATTGCATTATATTGTGCAGACATAGTTCAATAGAGTACCTAAATATCCCGATCAAGATCAGGGCTATGATATTCAAGAGTTTGCAGACGGAGGCCAACATGTGTTTTCTACCACATTATGGGAAACTGTTTCCACCCAAGAGTTAGCTAAGAATTTAATCCTGCAATTAGTATGCTCTCTGCCCAGAAAATATCACTTGCAGCATGGAAAGACAGATGTATTTTGGATTAGAAAGAAATCTTTCTCACCACAGAGTAATGCGCAATTTATCAGATATAACTTGGGACAGTGGTTCATATTCCTCTGAAGCATCTCTGGGAGACAGAATATAAGGAAATTATTGTGTTTCATTCCAATACAAAGTGAGGCCATTCTCTCAGTCACTGTATAAACAAATAGTAAGCAGTGACTGGAGTTCCTAACATTTCATAATCTAAATAGACAAATCTATCACAACTGTACAGGAAATACAAAGATATGGCAATGGAGTATGACTTGCCTGTGATCACAGATTTGATCAGTTAAAATCCAATTGTTTGAATTCCCAGCTCAATAGTCTGTACTATGGTTGACCTTACTATTAGATGATGATTAGTTTCTTCTGATGAGTTTCATGTATTTTCATCATTTTACTTTGTACTTGGTGTTGTTTCTCTATCAAAATTGCCCTACAGAGAATAAGCTTTGGGAGGAGCTGGAAACTAATGACACTAGTTATGTGGAAAAGAACAAAACTGTAATAGATCTATAATCAAAGTAGATTTAAATCTTTCTATCCCATAGCAAGCATTTTTTCTTGCCAGAATGTAATACATACATGCTGTATGTTTAAAAAGTGTACCATTAAGGATTCCTTTAAACAAAAATAGCATCTGCTTTGAAATTAATGAACATAATCTGTAACAGGTACATATATAAAGCATGAAGTAATTCCTGGCATTCTTCTGTTGATATACTATCTGAAAGTTAGGAAGAACACATTAGAATCCAAGAAAGCTACACAAATTATTTGATTTTATGATTTTTTCCCTGCAACTAGATGAACAAACATTACAAACAGGCCCTACACCTGTAAGATCTAGTTATAGGGCAGGTAACTAGGGAATTACTCTGGTTTAAAATTAAATCTGCACATTGAATCAGTCTGAGAACAGCTGGCTTAGAAATCACCCTGAGAATCAGAATAATCTATGAAAGGTATTTGTGTTAGTATTAAACATTTTTGTATGCTCAGTATTGAAGATAGCCTCTGAGCTTTGTGGATTAGGAAGTGGCTAGTATGGCTTTCTGAAATTGGGCTGCCTTGTTAGGAATGGAAAGCTCAATTAAAATTTAGTTATGGGAAACCTATGGGAGCCCTTGTGATTTACTGCTGCACAATGCAAGTTCATATTTTAAAAGACAGAGTTTTCAGTCAAATCTGTGTAAAAGTTATTAGCAAATAAGGTTCTGGTCATTTCTGCAGCATTTAATTTCTTTTTAGACAAGAGCTATATACTGATAGGTAACTGTATCTGATAAGAAGTAGAAAGGCAAATAAAAAAATAAACTGTTCTTTTATAGTCAAATACAAATAAAATTGAAAGACTAACTAAAACACAGACTTTGAAAAGGTATTTCTGGATAGAAGGAATCAGTTCCTCATACTGGAATTGTAATCTGATGTTTAGAGTGATGATTAGACTTCATTAAATTCCGTGTTCAGGAGCAATCTACCAGCACCATGGCAGAGCAGGCATTCACTTATTCAGCATCTCCAGCTCCAGTGTCATTATGTGAATCCTATTGTTTCAACAAACTGCCATTGACACAGCTACTTTTAATCCATGCTTTTATATATGCTACTGCAGCCTGAGTATGGATGCTTTTTCCTTGGATTTTCCTTAAGATTAGGCCTGTAAAAAATAATTTACATGACCTCAAAAAAAGGAAATTATGAGAGAAAATTGACTAAAAGCAAATCAACCAAAAAAACTAAAATTAAATGGAAAGGAAACCCGTTAGTATGGACAAATGTGCCCACACACAGACTTGCTCAAAGTAATTATATGAACTAAACCCAACTGTTATTGTGATAAAAGTTGATTTTTTTGTTGTTCTTTTTGTTTCTTGCTTTATTTATTTATTTATTTATTTATTTTAATTTTGGTTTGTGGGTCGTGTGTGTGTGTGTGTGTGTGTGTGTGTGTGTGTGTGCAGAGAAGCAGTAGAATCTTTGGCAATAAAAATGCAATTGTTCCTGTGGTGCAAATATTTACAACCAGTCTAAGGCCCCTTCAAATTGCCAGTGCAGTGTAAAGGAGACACAGCATTACTGAAAATTAAGTCAGAGATAGCAAGACCAGAGGCAGCAAGGCCTTTCATATTTTATATGGATTTTTAGGAGACAGCACTTGCCAATTGTATGAGGTAAAATAAAGAAGAGTGCTTGAAAGGTTTGCAGTGAAAAAGCAGATTGCTGAAAGCAGAAGAAATACATTAAATGAAAATCCACAAAAACAAATGGCAAAGGATAAAAGGTGAGGGGCTGTGTAGGAGGGAAGTGCAACTGATGATCCCAGACATTTGGTGATGGAAAAACTCCATTAAAACTAAGCACCTGCTGCTTAAGATTTGGGCTTCAAAATTAAAAACCATGTCAGTAAAAGTATTTTGCTTTGCAATCTAAAGGCCAACTGAAGGAAACAGTCAAAGTATTAAGAGAAAGAAAAAGAGAGAATGGGGAAATATTTTATGAAACTAATCTGTTCACATTTAAGGTGAGGTATTGGTTAAGCATGGCTGGTTTCAATTTGATTTTAATTTTTATTCCTCAGCTTCTCAGTTGTCTTCTTGAGCAAAAAGAGACTTTAGTTCAATTTAGTTTAGTGAGGAGGTAGGCAACCATTCTTTGGATGGCTTCCTAACCTTGTGCCTCATTCCTCTTCATGGGTGTGTCTGACTTAAATTTCTGGTTGTTAATCCTGCTCTAGTCTTTGCGGAGGAGGAGAGATGATTTCTGACTCTTTTGCCCACTGTAGGGTAGAACACAAAACTGAAATCCTTCTGATGGAATAAAGGCTGCCAAATGTTAGAAACCACAAGAAGTTTGATAGAGAACCAGCCTATACTTAAGTGACATTCACACGCTCGCGCTGGCACACCCGCGGAACCAAAACCATACTGAAGGCTGTTTAGTTTGACATGGTTGTTTCTACTGCCCATACTGCTTTGATATTTGTAAGAAGTTGAGTTGAATATCACATGTCAGGGATTGGCAACAGACAATGGAAAGCAAGAAAAACTGTTCCCAGCCCTCCACACTGAGACAGAATTATCAAGTTGTCACTTACAAATTACAAATCAATGGAAAAACCCAGCCTAATCTGCAGTGGGCTCTCTCTCCAACCCCATTTACAGACTCTGATTTAAGCAAACTGCTTCCATTTAAAGAATTTAAGATTACCCTGATGATTTCTTTTAAATATGAAATTGGAAAAAAAAAAAAAAAAAAAAAAAAAAGAAATGGCTGAGAGGAGTTATAAGTCTAGAATTTTACTTTCCTCAGCTCAAGGAAAGATACTCTCTCTTCGTGTCTACTTTGAATACCAGATGTCTCTGCACAGTCTAATTGAGGCATCCTGAAAGGGGAAGATTTTCAAATATCCTAAGCTTTTACTGGAAACTGGGCCCCTTTAAAGATGTCTCGAGTATGACACTCAAAGAATCATCCCAGATTTCACAGAGCTTTTCAAAACTCAGCCAGCATTTTTAGTAGCCTATGCCTCAAGGAGTCTGGGCACCTTACCCAAAAAGAGCTAAAAATGTAATTTGCAGTTCTTCAAGTAATCCGAAACAAAGTATCAAATCCCTTCCCATCTTCCTTTGCCAGGGAAAGTCCCTGTGCAGTAGAAGGGGCCTCATTCTGCAACACAGGGGACAGCAGAAGTAAATGGAGGGTGAAGTGGGAGAGCTTTTGGAAGAATGATCAGGCTGTGCACAGTGCTCAGCCCTACTTAATCATAGATGCCTTGCTTGAAAATTGAGTTCCACATATTTCCATGGTGCTCAAACAGAGTTACCTGGCTCTCGTCTGTGCTGAAGAATTTCAACCAACGGAATTTCCTTGGCTGTGCTGCAACTGATGGCTTTTCCTATTGTTTTAATACTCGCTCTGAAGATACTTATTCTGTGTGGGTCATCAACCAGGCAAGAAAGTATCAACTGACTGTTGAATTTTCTGAGTGTGGAGGTTTATATGCCTGTGTATTGTGGCCACAGAGGAACAATCTAAAGACATATAGAATAAAGGAGCGTGGCAATATCCATACAGCACATAACAGACATATGAATTGACATCTATCTAAATGTCTAATCTTTGCCTTTTAAAAATCATATACTCCTTCTGAGAGTTAAGCCTTTGGCTAAAACAAGGAATTGTGGAGGAAAGAATTAATCAATGTAAAAGTCTTAAAAAGTGACTGAAAGCAGTTCTGATACAGGCGGACTGAGGAAGGCTTTCATTTTTCAGCTTCTTTCACTTGATGGGCTAAGGTGGATGTTGCAAGACATTAATCATCCTATATAAATGAATAAGTAACCTGTAGTAATACACAAGTGGGTTGTGGTGAGGTTAGAGAACTTAAGCAGAGCAATCTGGTAAACTGCTCCTGCCACAAACCATTTGCCATCCAGTTCACTTTCTATTCTGGCTGCCAACCATTGCTGTCAAAGGAGATGTTACAGTGGGGTTTAATACTATCAGACAGGAATGCCAGAATAGAACTGTGCAACAAACACCTCTGGTTTTGAAAAGAGACTTAAAGAAGCATGATGGGAGCCATGAAAAATAATCATTCTAATAATTCCCATTACAAGGTGCACTGAAAAGAGCTCGTTTGCTCTTTAGGGGCATAAAAAAGGGACATAGTAAAATTATTTATCTCCTGCAAAACAATCTGTCCTGTGTTCTGATGTCTAGGCTTACAGAAGGGTACAGAAATAACTAGGGAAATACTTAAAAGACAGGCCACAGAAAAGTGTTCCCTAGAGCTGTAATATCAGGCTTGTGAGTATTGTGAGAGCTTTCTGAGTATTCTTTTGAATTTGTCTTAATGGAAGGCCCAAATGTTTTTAATTTTTAGTTATTTTCACCATTTGTTTGGAGAAAGCTTAAAGCCTCCTATCCAGAAAAAGTGCCCCTTGAGTAAGCAAGACAAATTATACCCAGACTTTGGATTAGACTATGCATGTCCTTCAGTGTGCGTTGTCTGGCATCCCTGAATTATCAGCTTCATGTATCTGGGCTTCAGCTGGTTGCCTAAAGAGTAAGGAAAAGCTCATCTGCAAGGAAGAGCTCATCTGCTCCCACTCCCTCCTGATGATGCACAGCTGGCCAAGAGGATTACTTTTTGGGTCTCTGAAGAGCCAAAGAATCTAACTTATAGCAGGAGACAGGACACAGGAAAGGACAAATTGGTGTACTGAGGAGATACAGACACTTTCTGGGTTGGCTGGTGTGTCTTATTCCAACACACAGGCTCACTCTAACCACAAGGCATGGGGCTTGGAAATAGTTTTCACCAAGCTCAGTAGGAGAGCCTCCAGGAGCTGCTTGCCTTCCTGTTCAGCTGGGGGCATGATTCACCTTCCAGATCATGTGAGTGTTTTGCAACTAAGCAATATTCTGTCCTTACAAGAGGCTCATTTTAGGAAGCATTTTTATTTTTATTGTTCCATGCATGTAAGCACAGTTCTCTCTAATTACTCTCCATATGATACAGCAGCTAAGGCCTTTGGGCTTACAGTAAATATGCAACACAAAACTAAATGTGGCTTGACCTTGTAAGTGTCACAGGGGATTCATATAGACCATTTTTAACCATAGCCCTGGTGCGTGGAACCACCATGGGCATTTCAGAAATTCATACTTTTTTTGCTTAGAAATGACCATTGTGATCATACTATGATCTGACCTCCTGTGTAGTTCAAGTTCAGCTTCACTCTGTAATTTCTGAATTAGCTACACAGCCTGTGATTAACAAGCATCCTGTGGTGGGATTATATATTGCATTTTGTATTGATTAGGTTATAACTTAAGATGAATTATGTTTTTAGCTTGGATTTTCAATAGTTTAGGCTTATGCCTGCAGGATTTTCCTTTTGGAGTTTTGCAGGGTTTCTCCCAGTAACTCCTCTTTGCCACATAGTTCTTCAGCTGCTTCCTGCAAGAACAATAAAAACCCCTGGAACACACCTTCCAAGTACTGTAGAAAAGATACTTAGAAGAAGTTCTGGAACTAAGTATCATTTTCCTTCAAATTTATATTCTTGATAAACTTTATGTGTAGTCCTTATGATAATCTGAACTATCCTCATGTCCTTTAAGCCTTGTCTCCCCGGAGGAGTACAGGATGTGCTAGATGCATCAGACAGAGCTGTGTCTGTACTTACTGGTAAGCCATTTGCCGCCAAACAGAATACATAACAGCTGCATTCTTTGGGTTTTTTTTTAATGTCATCAGGGCAGTAATTTGGGCACCTGTCCTTCAGCAGTTGCCATTTTTCACAACACTGTTCAGAATTTTATTTATCTTGGGATTTCTACACTTATGTCAAGATTGACAGATTCAGAAGTTACTGTGTGTGGCAGGGACAAGGCAGACAAACAGATGATTAGAAAGACAGCACAGACACATAAACTTGTTTCCTTAGGAAATGGAGCCACAGATTATTGCCCAGGGAATTTATGCTTCTTTAAAATTGCTAACTCTGGGTATCCTTACTGGTTGTCTTCCTTCCTGTCTTTAAATATTCTCTTGAGGTCTTTGGGGGTTTCAGGAAGGAGTGGAACCACGTGAGTCTATACAAAAAGTTGGGTCAAATTTTCAGCTTTGCGAGGTGATGCAGGTGGGAAGAATAGACACCACCATACTGTAACTTTCTTAAAAGCTTTTGGGTGCCAAGAGTCCTATCACAAAATTATGTTACTTGGATTGCAAAATTGTGGGGATTACTCTCAAATATGCAACCAGAATGACTGATAAATTATTTCCTTTTCTCTAGCAGTTAGTATTGTGTCTCTGAAAAAGTAAAGAGTCATATAAATGTTGAGTGGTATTTACACTGATTATATCTAGGAAGTTGGTTGATAGGAAATACATAAAATGGTTTTTAATGCATTTCTTTATATGCAGCTTCAGATGTGAAAGTACTTTTATAAATGTACTTGGCAAAGGATTTTCAGAATTGTGTAGGGATGCTTTGAATGCCTAAGTGTTGGTTTAAAAGTGGTCTCATTTTTAAACACTCATCATGGCTATCACAGATAATATGTATTTGCACTCTGCCTGTCAAGTCATTCTTCTCACAATGCTTCTGTTTTAAAATTCTTGACTTGTGTGCAGTTGAACTGTCCTCACACCTCTTTCACAGAAGTCAGAATTGTCCAAATGAGAAAAAGTGGCTTGTAGATATGTAGTATTGACACTATTTGTGGCCATACCAATTTTACTGTTTAGTATGATTTACTGATGATTTATATGTGTGTTTCTGTGGCAACTAGAACAAGGTTTACTTTTTTTTTTTTTTTTTTTTTAACTACCATTTGTAAGTTTGTCCATCCTCTCCAGTCTCAGTTATTGATTCCTACTAATCCTGCAAAAGTTTTCCACCACAGGTGTGGTGAATGCCAAGTGAGCATTTTGTATGACTGTGCTCTAAGTGGGGGAGGAAGTAGAACCAACAGTAAGGAAGGAGGAGCAGGACTTTGAATGTTATTATTTCCTTAGTTACTTTTTTCCAGTTTGAGTTGTTCTTAAAAGGTAAATCACCTGCTCTAATGTAATGTAAAAAAAAAATATTTTTCCCAGCAGTTGAATAGATTCCCAAAAAATCTCCCAAGCTCCTAAACTTTCAGATCTATGGTAAGAAAAAGAAAAATATGAGAATTTTCCAGTTAGGATGGAGCATGTCATTAATCCTGGAGCTTACTTTGAAGCCTGTGTGCACTACTCATACTAGCAAGTACTTTATATTGAGCTTTTCTATCTTGTGTAATTTTCTGCTATGAGTTTTATCAAGTGGAAAAAGCCTGGTGAAAAGTGGTGTAGCCAAGCTGTGCTCTGCTGTGTGCTTGGGCACACCCTCTTCTCAATTGGGAGTAATAGATTGACAGAAGTCATGGCTGGGACAAATGGGAAGAAACCATACACTCAAAATGCAGTTGCCCTGGTCTACTCCTCATATATATCCCTGCACACATAATTTCCAACACACATATGTTCTTCATAGTAGCCATGAAGCTGCTCTCATGGACTTATTTTGTATTGCTTTCCTTTTCATTGCCTTAAAAATTGTTGCTTCTTTTGTGCTGATCTCCTTCAGGCCAGTTTCATAACCAACTGATTGCATGCTCCAAAACACTTGACCTGTAGCATATAAGGGATCTGCGTGCAAATATGTTGGCTCTGGGCCATCATTCTTAACTGTTGATGATATTTCATTGGAATTGCAAAACTGCTGTGTAGCAACACCGTGTTATTGAAAGAAGCATACATGTTTGGTTTGTGTGGTGGCTTGACACCAGCTGCCTGACAAAGCTGCTCTAGCACTTACCTCCTCTGCTGGTCAAGGGAAGGGGTTGAGATAAGGACACAAAAAATTCGGTGTCATGAGCAAAACAAACTCAACTTGGGGAATAATTAATCTATTTCCAATCAAGTCACAGTAGGATATTGAGAAATAAAACTATATTTTAAGCACACCTTCCCCCTACCCTTCACTTCTTCCTGGCCTTAACTTTACTCCCAGTTCTCTACCTTCTCTCCCACAGTGGTGCTGGAGGGTGGGGAATGGGGTTTTGTGAACAGTCCTTCACAAATTTCTGCTGCTCCTTCCTCCTTAGTGGCAGGACTCACACTCTATGTGTGACTCACACATGGAGTTCTCTTCATGGGATACAGTCCTCTACCAACTCTTCCAACATGAGTCCTTCCCAAAGGCTGCAGTTCTTCATGAACTGCTACAACCCTTCCATGGTTTGAAGTCCTTCAAACAGTCTGCTACAGTGTGGATATCAGGAGAGTCACAGGTCCTGCCAGCAAACCTGCTCCAGCATGGGCTCCTCTCTCCACCAGTCCCCCGGTCCCACTGGGGGCCTGCTCCAGTGTGGGTTTCCAATGGGGTCACAGCCTCCTTCAGGCATCCACCTGCTCTGGCTTGGGGTCCCCCAGAGGCTGCAGATTGGTCTCTGCTTCACCATGGACCCCAATGGGCTTCAGGGGCACAGCAGCATCCCCATCGTCTTCACTACAGGCTGCAAGGGAATCTCTGCTCTGATACCTGGAGCACCTCTTCCCCCTCCTTCCTCTCTGTCCTTGGCATCTGCAGAGCTATTTCTCTCACACATTATGATTTCTGTCTTCTGGTTGCTGTTCTGCAGGTTTTGTTCCCCTTCTTAAATATGTACCCCCAGATCTACTAGCACTGCCCCTGACTGGCTTGGCCTTGTTCAGCAGGCCATCTGTCTTGGAGCTGGATGGCATTGGCATCATTGGACATAGGGAAAATTTCTGGTGCCTGCCAGAAGTTGCCCCTCTAGCCAAAAACTTACAATGCAAACCAAATAATGTTTGTTTTCATGTGATTCCTCTACATCTGTATAGAATACCCTGTATGGTAGGGTAGAACTAACAAACAAGTGGTGCTGTGTTTCTCATTGCTCTTTTTTTTGCAAAAGTAGATCATATGTTTCAAGCAGAATGTATACACATTCACTAGCTCGACTTTTCCCTTTTTTTTTCCCTTGTCCCACTTGAATAACAACAAATAATCGTGACTTTTCTCCTGAGCTTGGTTGTCCCCAGTCCTGATTTTTTCTACATAGTTTGAGAGTTATATTGCTTCAATATGCTCTACTGTAGAAAATGTGCTATCTGGTGACTGCTTGACAATGCTGCAGGACTGCAATTTGTCAGGACAAAGCCAAGTTATTACCTTTATCCACTTTTATATAATATGCTTTATACAGTTAATATTATTCAAATTCAACTTTAATTTCTGCTGCTTGTAGAGTGAAACTGACTTTGCTTCTGCAGTCCCAAATCTCAGCAATGCCCAGGGATGTTCCAAAGACTGCTGTATATTTCACCTGTTTATGGTGAATGTTTAAAGGCATTTCATTCTTGCAGAATCCTTCCTTGGGACCTGTTTCTGTGGTTTTATCTCATTTTTCTCTTTTGCTTTAATGTGTTTGGTATGTCTTTAGTTAATAGCTCAGTGTGATGCTTAGCAGTGCCATAGTAGATAGGCCCCAAAGAAAAATAATTTATTATGATTAGGCTCAGTTCAAGTGTTCAAGATGTCTTTGTACAATTGTCATTGCGGTTGCAACTGATAAAAATTTTGATTTGTTGTCACACTATTAATTCTTGTAGGTTATGTGGTATGCACAGCATGTATTTTAGCAACGTGTCAAAATCAAAATGATGATAATAATAATAAAATATTAACTGTGAATCTAAACGTGGTGAAAGAGCTCTTTGCTTTTCTGGCAGTGATGATCATAGCAAAAAGAGAAACAGACTCCTTTTAATTTAACAGGACAAAGGTAAATTAGAGCTACCACTCATTCTTTCATTGCTTTTTTGGGGTGACAATAAATGTCCCCTTAACTTCATGCCTAAATGGAGTATAGTGTCCTGCTGACAGCATGGATGCACAGGTGACCACCACCTTACACCCTCTCACCAGTCACCCTGCTCCTACCCCAGCAAAGGCCTGTTTTCATCTGCAAGGCTCTTGTAACTCACCCACATGCAAATGCTTTTGACCTTAATTAAAGCAGTTCACCTCTCTCTGCCTCTAGGGATGGTTTCCTCATAAGGCAGTTGTGTTTAATTAGCATTTGCATAGCATTCTGCTGGTTGCTTTCCTGGAGCGTTGTTCAGTAGGAGCGTGGGATTGCTGAAGCCTGACTGGCAAGCTTTGCACCCTCCTAATTGACACAGAAGCCAAGTAGAAGTTACACAAGGAAAGAACAGAGAATCGTTAATGATGGATCATTAGCAAGTAACTCCTTTGAATGAATGCAGATAACTTTATAACTCTATCAAAGTGAAAAGCAGCATGATGAATTATGCATCAAACAATAAAAGCTCAAGGAAGACATCAGTTTTATAATTGCTGTGCAATTTTCTAGCGTGCTCTAGTTTGTAAGATTAATTTTCTTTGAGAAGCATGAAGCATTCTGTCTGTTGAACACAATGTCAGTTTTGGTTTTCTCTCTTTAGATATTTTATTCTGCATCTTTCAATATCACTGCAAAAACTCTCAGGCTTTGAGATCCACAATTTTTATGTTAGCAAAAGTTTGCACAAGCAGATGAAAAGTCTTTAGCTACTAAACTTTAAGGGTCTGCTGATTTCTTGGTGTAAAGAGCTCCCAGATACATACACCTGGAATAAAATTGCTTTATATATATTTTTTTTAATAAAAATTGCATAATAGTTTTGTGGCTATGTTGAATTTCTAGACTAATAAATCTCTAAAGGGCATTTTTATTTTGAAATTATCATCACAAACATTTCAGTTGGCACAGAGATCATTCCTGTGGCTTGGATTAGTGCCAGTTCTGTCCTCCTAGGGCTCCTACTCACTCCTAAGCAGAGGAATTAATACAAATATTGCCTAGTGATGTCACCTTTCCGTTTAAAATTTACTGATCTCTCACTGAAGGTTTCCTCTGAAAATTGGACTCAGTGTGTTTGAAATTATTAGAATCAGAGGAACAAGTTAATAGAAAACTTATCCATTATGTGAACTGTTTATTAGCTTTCATTTTATAGTGGGTGAAAGGGACAGATATTAGTGGGTGAAAGGGTCTGTGAGAGATCTATTCCATCAGCTCCAGGGGGATCAACTATTCTAGAATAAATCTCCTTCCTAAAGACTGGATTGATACAAACTCCACAGCCTCCTCCCATGGCTTGTTTCAGCATTTTGCTACCCCTACCATTACAAAAGTTTATTTTTTGTTTCCTACAGTTTCCTCTGTTGCAATTTAAGTCAAGTATTTCTCATCATGGACATGAAAAAGGATTTCTTTCCTCCTTCCAGGAAGTTTGCATGGATTTTGGGGGGAGTGTGGGGTTAGGGTTTATTTTAGTGGTAGTGGTGGGGTGTGGGGTTTCTTTACATTTTTTGAAAACAGTTTTGAAAGTGTTTTTCTCTAGCCTTTCTCTAATTCCATGATCCCATTTGGTTCAATCTGTCATGTTTGCTGTGAAATTTTCAGTTGCTGTCTTGTGGAAGCTCTCAGGTGTTCCAGATGGCTGTGCAGTGGGGGCCCCACAACAGACACTGCTCCAGCTGTGACTTGCCAGCTCTAACTAGAGCAAAAAGATTATTTCATGTGTCCTGCAGGCATCTCTCTTGTTTGTACACCCCTGTATGATGCTTGCCTTTTTTGCAACAGTATGATGTTGTTGACTCATCTTCAATTTGTGATCTAGAATAACCCCTCACAATTCCTACTTTCCTGTTTGTCCCCTGCCCTTTATTTATGTAATGAAACATAATTCCTTCCCCTTGACGGTATTGAATTTCACCCTCTTTTATCAGATCATTTCTCCAATGTAGCCAGGTCATTGTGAAATGTGCTTCACAGAAAGTTTTAACTTCTGAAGTCCTCAGAAAGCTGAGCAGGTAAGATCTAAGTTCCATCAGCCATCCAGGTAAAAAAAAATTGATAGGTGCTTCATGCTGAACAGATTCCTCTGGAGCTCACTTAAAATGTTCTGTTTTAGAGATCCCAAGAAGCAATTCTCTGAATATGATTTCCCTCTCAGTATTGCACCTGGCTTTGGGGTTATCTAGTCCTTGTTTCTTTAGTCAGTTTATGGAGAATAGCAGAGAATTTTTTCTGAAAGTCAAATCTTGATTTGGTGTCCTACTGGTTGAAGGGTGTGCTGGTATTGTCTGGGGTAGAGGCAATTTTCTTTACAGTGGCTGGTATGGGACTGTGTTTCAGATTTGTGCTGAATACATGATTGATAATATAGAGATTTTTTTTTTCCTAATTGTTGAGCAGGGCTTTCATAAAGCCTTTCCTGCTTCTCATATTGCCACACTGGTAGTACTGGGGGCACATGGGAGGTTGGGAGAAGACATGAGCAGGACAGGTGACCACAACTGACCAAAGTGACATTCCAGATTGTATGACATCAAGCTCAGTATATAAAGCGGGGTAAAGAAGGATGACTGTGGGGGATTTTTGGAATGTTGGCATTTGTCTTCCCAAGTCACTCTTCCATGGCCCTGCTCTCCTGGAAGTGGCTAAACACCTGCCTGCCCATGGGAAGAAGAGAATTCTTGTTGTTTGTGTGCCATGCTTTTACTTTCCCTGTCTTTATCTCAACATGTGAATTTTCTACTTTTACCTGTTCTGATTGTCTTTCTGACCCCAGTGGTGCGGGAGTGAGGAAGTGGCTGTGTAGGGCTTGGCTGCTGGTTGGAGTTAAACCATAACAGAGGGTCCTCTCACCTGACCTGATGTCTGGATGATAAAGCTCCCCATCTAGGGTGCTTGTCCACCCTTTCCTTGATGGAGAAACACTGGTGATCACAATTCACCTGGCCGGGTTTACTCATTTACCTGTGTCTCTAAAGAGTGTCTAAGTAACTAAACTTCTGTATCTAGACCACATACACTATTTGTTCTTAAGAGGTACATGCTGGCTGTTACTCATCTGCTAAGTATTTTCATCGTGAATATTTTTTCCAGTATTGAATGGAACTTGAAGTTAAATTATTTGGTCTGCAGTTCCCTAATTCTAGCTACTTTCCTTTTTAAACTCAGAGGCCATATGTAGAATCCTGGAATCATCTGGGTTGGAAAAGACCTTTAAGATCATCAAGTTCAACCCTTACTTCTTCCAGGAGCATACTTATCAGAAATGTACCAAATCATCTTGGAAAAAAAATATTTTTCTAGGCACCTTTTGTCTTATTTTGTCTTTCCCAGAGGTGGATACTTTACTGTATTAAACAGTTGATTACAGTTCATGAAGACTGGCAAAAAACAACAAAATGTCATGTTTTGGCATCCTGACTGACCTTTGTCAGTATCTCTCCTCAAATAAGTAGTAGCTTCATGTAGTAAATTTATCAGTTCATGCTGTTGTTTGCTTCCCTTGTTGGTCAGTATTCTATTTCTTCAGAAATAAAACAAACATTGTTCTGGCATTTGAAATGTCCTTTGTATTTCTTTGCATTTTGAAGTAAAGCTGTAGTTTCACAGGCAAAAATAGAATGAAATACAACCTTTTTTGTAAATTCTTTTTAATATGTAATAAAAGCCATTACTATTAATAGAGGAATCCTTTTGCCAATAGGATCAAAGGTTTTTCAGTTTTGTGTTAAAGAAGAGTTTTCAATTAGCAGTTAAGGAAACTATTATTGTCTCTTACTCTATGAGGCAGGTAATCTTTCTATGCCTGTGCTGAGTACGTACCTCACTTCTGATCCCAGTGTAAATTTGTGGCTCATTCTCCTTTCTGAGTCCAGTAGTAGGGGTATAGCTACTTCTCTGCAGGGAACTACACTGCAATCAGTTCACTACAGAGCATCACTAAACGTGAGATCTGACTTCCTGCAATAGAAGACACAGACATCTTCATATCATTGCCAGCTTCCAGATTTTCACTTTTGAAATTATTTCTACTAGAGCAAATAAATCATTGTTGATTTTATTATGGCTATTGCTACTTGTAGTTTTGACAAAAAAAAAAGTAAACCAAGCTGGGAAATACCATGTCTATGCGTGCTGTCAGTTCTGTGTCACTGCAGGAAAATGGAGCACACTACAGAGTTACTTGAGCTGCTGCCAACTGGAGATGGTGCTACCCATTGTCTGTGCACTGCTATGACATCAGTAAAAGTGTGCTAACATGACATTTCATGGTGTCCTTATGCTTATGCTGCATTGTGTTGTAGAAATGTGGGATTTCTGCATCGCATCCTGAGTGGGCTGAGCATTGCTGTTCAGGTAGCAGAGAGTGGAAGATGGTGATATAATGAGTCAAAGCACCCTGGTATATATATCACTGGAAAAAAGTAGAAGACTTTCTTAAAACTGGTGATTATCCAGCAATTCTGCATTTGAGTGAACTATTTAAAACTGGCTTATTGGTATATTATTGCAAACTGGAATCTTTTTTTAGTCTGTAATTTCAGAGTATAACATTTCTATGATAAGGGCTGCGATTAGAACTGGTGTGAAAATGGGGTACTTTGAGGTACTTTCCTTTAAACTAACACAGACAATTCGATATAAATATTGGTACTCTGGAAAATAATTTGCCTCCTATTTGATTTTGTTTTCTTTTCTCAGGACCAGGTGTCAGATACAGTGAATTTGCTATGTCACATCCAAAACCCCCTCCCCTTGTTGGACAGCACACAGTGGAGATACTGAAGAGCATGCTGGGGTATGAGGATGACGCTATAGAAGAGCTGCTTCGCACTGGTGCTGTGGCTCAGCATGAGGTCAGATAAGGAACATTAGCTACATTCCTTCGCACTGAGTTCACATTATTTTGTCCTCTCTTTGCTCCCTTCAGTTTCCCTAATGGGACTCAAAGAGAACACGTAATTTAATTTCCAATTTTCTTCCACGTGTGTTTGTATGATTTTGACAGTGATGTAAATAATAAACAAATCAAAGAAACAATCTCATGCTGTCTGAGTGAAAGATTTACTGGGGGGGGCTGGGGCTGGGGCTGGGAATACATGTAATTATACAGTCCTGTGTGACTACTCATTTCACATGGAAAATGGAGTCCATATCATAATTACTGTAATTGCCTAAACATTTGTCCCCGGAAAGACATGATGTTAGTGAAAAGAAGCAGAACCTTTAAATTCTGTATACTAGACTATCCACTCACAGAAAGCTGCTTTGTATTTTAATATAAAATTATTTTATTATTTTGTCTTTATATTACATTGCATAGTCATGGCAATCTCAATGTGTTAGCAGAAAGAAGCTCAAATTGTCACAGTTCTTCAGTTATCAAAAATTCCTTTTCCAAGACCAGCTGAGAGACAAAGTATGGTTCAATAGTCTTCTGTAATTTTATTCAGAAAGGCTCAGGGTAGTACTCTTCATTAAACACTCGTTCACAGAGAACTACATGCTGAATGTCCAATACCAAAACTTTCCAGATAGCTCAGTCTGGTTCTGTGGGTAGGTACTGATCCCTAAATCGGACTCTAGTTACCATCCAAACCATCTTCATTATGGAGAAAGCGCAGGTTGAAATCTGTACCCACTTTTGACTCAGTCCAACCCCCATGATTTAAACATTGTGAGAGTTGACAGATCTTCCTCAAATTTTGTCATACTGTATCCTTCAGTAGGGTTGCTCTTGAGAGTAAGGCACCATGCAGTGGAAGAAGGTGGAAGAATTTGATCCATGAGACATAGTAAGGAAAAGATTAGAGAGCCATTTTTTGTCTATAAACCAGTTCTTTACTCACAGAAGACATCCCAGGCTCCTCTGTGACAGTATATAATTTACAGCTAAAGTAAACTCAGTGTATGGGAAGGGTTTAACCTTTGTTGTGTGCACACTGATAGCAAGGCAAAGCCTTTCTATTCCTAGAACTGAATAAAACTAAAATCAACACTCAACACACAATATCCATGTTTCTCTCAAAGTATCAGAAACAGGCCTGACATTATAACTAGCTTGTCACTTTTTTTCCACTCTAACAACCAAATCCTCTGTACTACATTTGAACTTCACAACTCTGCGTTACCTTCTGGGGGAAGAAATGAGGTTATTATTACATAATCAGCTTGCAGTGGACCCCCACTGTGGTTGCTCATTTTTGAAGCCCAGTGTTTTCACTCATTTTTTTTGCTTGTTTTCTCTGGTTTTTGAGTTCTTTTAATTTTTCTTTTTTTTTCTGCACTGCATTCCTGGCACCGAACACCATACTCCATCCATGTGCTAAAGACATCATGAGATCCTGGAAGAGTGACTTCTAAAATAAATATAGAAATAAGTCAGAACTGAGAATTGGGACACCATAGGGGAAGAACTGAAACTGAATTGGAAGAGGTTTTGATATAGTCCACCTTCCTTTTAATCTAAGGGGAACATCCCCTTTTTAATGAGAAAAGCAGACGTTTGAATTCCACTTCATATAAAATGGATGATCTGATATTGAACTAAACTTTGTTTACTAATGAAGAAAGCTGTCAGTAATATTCAGAAATAAATTTTCTAGGTTTACTTTCCAAAGGGTTTTTTCTTCACATTTCTAAGAATCACATACACAATGTCTAGTAAAATATTGCTCAGTTTTGTTAAAGGATTTAAAAAAAAATCAAGTTTTTTCCTGTGCTTTTCCAAGCAACGGAAATAGCTAATCACCACATCCTTAGCTACAGTAAATTGGCAGAGCTGCTTTAACTTTAACATAGTAATGCTGGTTTAAATAAGCTGAATATTGGGCTTTAAACTCCATAAAGTATTTTGTGCAGAGTTCACACGCAAACAGTGTTTCCCTTTCTTTTTTTCATTACTGTTTTTCCTTTGCAGTTTGTTGTGTTGACAGTCAAATGGCTAAAGGGATAATTGAGACGTTATTTTGTCTCACCTCCAATAACTACTGCAACAGGAGCAATCCAGATACCATTTCTCAGTGTTTAAGTCAAAGACTCACACGAAGACTGATGCTTACTCTTTAAGTGAGAAATAAATGGAAGCCTTTAAATAGGTGGGTGTCTGGAAGCTAGAAAGTCCTTCCAACAGCTTCCAACATCTGATCATGAAGTTTTACCCTTTCATAATGTTTGGTCTTTTGGTTTTGGATGATTTAGAAGACACTTAAATAATTACCATGATAATATTTAAACTTTTTAAAGCATATTGCCTTTAAAAATGAACAAATAAATGCAGAAAAAATATTCATAAAGAAATTTACTGCACTCTTCCCAAGAATCTTCATGAGTGTTTCTAGAGCTCAGTTGCATTTTGGCAATATTGTAATTTCAAAATGGTTTTCTCTTGTACCTCAAAACTTGGAATCAGCCATCACATGGGATTCTGAAACTCATAAACTGTGATCCCTCCATTTTCGAGGAAGAAATGTAGTTTGTGATGACTATACACAGCTGCCTCTGGAAATAAATATTTGTTTTTCTCTGCTTAAATTGGAAAAGAATCTTCTGGTGCTGCCATGATGTGAGAGTGTGTGTGGTAATTGCTTTAATTTGACTTGATTTATACATGACTGTATTAAAAAAAATTGAAGAAAAAGCCCCCAAAAGCAAAAGAGTGGTACAGGACACACCTGTTGTCTAGTTACAAACTGAATCTACTTATAGGTGTTTGCCAGGGGGCTTTAGCTATCATTGGAAAAGGAGCTTTCCATTCTGGCTTCTGTTCTTGATGCCATGGTCCATGGCCACTTTGGCTCTGTTGTCTGCATTGGAGGATCCCATTGTTCTTGTATTATCTTCACTATCAAAAAAATTTCCCCAGCCCTCCTCATATAACTGTCTTCCTTTCTTTTTCATGCAAGCTAGTAAAGCTCTAGTCCGAGTATAAATTGCCCGGAAGACTGCAAAACTGGTCAGGCAGAGTCAGGAGGATTTTGCATAGCCTGAGGATCTCACTGAGGGATATTTTAGTGCATCAAAAGAAAAATCCAATCAAATAACAGTTAAATGGACAGTAATGGATTTTTCTTACTTCTGCATGGATCTTGTTCCTGGTAACTCTTCCCCAGAATCTTCCCATGCACTTGGGAAGTCCTTGCATTCTTGTCTGCAATGAGTGCCCTGGAGGTGACATACAAAATTGGTGTTTTTTCATTAGTGGCCAGGAGGAACAATCTACTAACTATCAGAAGCTCACCAGCCTCAGCAGTGATCAGCAAATGTGCAAAGGCCAGTGAAGCCATATTGTTATGAAAAATGGTCTGTTAAAGAGAACCACTTAATTATGATGAAGAGAAGGAAAGGCTCTTTTTCTTCTCAAGTCTATAAAATCAAAATAAAAATGTTATTTTGTCATTTTTTAATCTTTTAATATTAAAAAAAAAAAAAAAAAAAGAGAGAGAGAAAAAGGGAAAACATCCCTATCCTTGACTTACATACAAAATTTGAAAATCCTTTTTTCTAGATTCTTTGAAATAGATTGATGACTGATTATGCTAATCAGAGTTTTGGTCTTGCTTCTTCAGAGATTAAAGCTTGTCCCAAACATGTCTAGTGACAATATGTTGTGGCTAAAGTAGCAGTCAGAAATAGTTCTTCCAGGGAGTGTGCATGTGTACTCAAAAACTGGAGAGAGCATTTTCGTTAAATTGCCTTATAGCTCTGCCACTCTAGAAAGAGCACTGTAAATCCTCAACCCTGGTGAACCTGGAGATGAAAGGCAGATAGGCAGCTCTGTGATTAAAATGATCTTGATTTCTTTTACTAACTTGGTGACAAGACACAGTTAATCCTTTGACCTTCCTAACATAGCAGCACTGTACTAAAACGTATCTATTTCCTCAAAACATATTAAAAAGGATTTAATTTCCAAAAGACAGAGGAAAGGTAAAGTACTTTCAGAGTTCAGGAATGCTGGCACAGCTGCTCACATTTCATGTCAGTGACATTAAATAGTGCCAGATACAGTACTTTTCTTAACTGCTTGTACATTGAGTTTAATGTGGCCTGATGAAATGCTAAAGATTATTAGCTGGTGAAAAAACCCCAAGAGCAGTTCCTGTAGGATCAAGTAACCTCCCTATACAGAGGTCTCTGTGATACTGGCCAATGGGATAAAAGTACAGTGATAAACAGTGATGCAGTCACCTTTTAAAAGCTGACAACCAATCAATTAAATTACTGTATGTTTCTATTGTGACTGGAATTTGGAACAGACATGAGAAAAATGCCTGGGATTACATATGGCAAGGGCAAAAGAAACTTTTGAAAGAAGATCTATTTTTTTGGCTCAGACTGTGCCAAACAATGAAGGAGGTCCCAGGCAAGGCTTAAGGTAGAGATGAACTGTTGATTTTCAGTTTTTTTTCTATTCCCTAGAGCTACAACTAAAAATGAATTACTAAGTACCAATTAGTTCTTAGTTATCAAGAAATTATTAAAAATCATAGCGTGAAGAGTATACTAAACTGCCTGCCTTAAAAAAAACTCATTATGGTTTAATTTACAGTGAGCAGTGTCACACTGCTTATTTACAAGGTACTCAGGGAAGCAAACTGGGAAGGAGCTCACTTCACTGCAATTGCTTCTGTGTCAGCTAGCTATTTCAATATTTGTCTAACAACTACCCCAAACTAGCCAAAAGATCTTTTAAGTATAAAAAGAAATTTGAAGATGTGTAACCTGGTAGAGGAATGCATATGTATCTCCCATTACTTGGAGATCCATATTAGGAGAATATGGAAGGTAAAGTAAGATAAAGTAAAGATAAAGTTTCACATTAAAAAGTTCTGTATAAAAATGCAGAGCAGTGTGTACATTTCCCACTGAGACTCTCTTCTCCTGGGTGGATTGAGCCTTGACTAAAGCAAACATGTGAGAAAAGTGACAGTTCTCTGATAATTTTTTTGGTCTTTTAATCAAAACCTTCAGTCTCCCAAAGCCAACAGTAAGGACTTTTAGCAGAAAGATGGAAGCACTGATTCAAGAAAGCTACTGCAGAGGTTTCTGCAAGTCACAGTTTAAGTGTCTCGTGCCCCTATCATCTTCAGGCCAGATGGCCTTGGGACACCAGGGATATATGAGTTGTGTTCATCCCGTGAGTGTATGGTGCTGCTTATACAGTTTAGTCAGAGAAAAATGGGATAATGAAGCAGTTACTCTACAAGCCTCTACAGATGTTACTTGGGTGGCCTTTTTCTCAATACTTCAGGAACAAACCACATTGTCCAGCTGCCTGTACTTGGAGGCAGTTCTGCCCACTCATTGTATCATGTCCACTCTACTAAACTCTCCATGTTTGATGGGGAACAGGTTAAGATAGAGAAAGAAGCTTAAGAATAACTAGGATTAAAGAGAGAAAACACTGCTTGACACTTAGTTTCATCCCTGTTGACAGAAAACTCCAGATTCTGTAGTGTGGTAGTAGGGCCCATGGCCTTGAGTTCAGCCCAAGTCTCCCTGTACCTCTGTAGAACAGTTCTGATTTTAACAGAGCTGACAAAAGTTTACATGACCAAACTGAAGGACCACAGATCTTGGTTGCAAAACAATATGAACTACCTGAATTCATCTGAAGACCTGGTGAGGCCTGTTACTTTTAATCAATGATGTTAAATAGGTAGAAGCATTAATTTGTTAACAAATTTGCAATTGTTCATACTTTTGAAGAGTCTGTCTTGTTTGCTGACTCATTTTTTGTGGTTTTATGGACTTGCTTTCTTCAAATTGCCTCCTAACGCACTGGTTGTCCTCTCTCCTTCGTATTTACAGCTGCATTTGTGAAATTTTGGAGCACAGATTTCCAAAACATTGTATCTCTGACCATTGAATTAATTCTCCTAAAGCATGAAAATTGTTTGAATACATTACAGATCTATTTTGTGCCATAAATATTGGACAAATAAAAACCTAATCCACTGTCCTTTGAAGGCAATGAAGGGGCATTCACATTGATTTCAGTAGGGTTGTAGCCTGAACCTCAGTACCATGAATTTGTGCATTCCAGGTATGCAAAGCCTCATTGCTTTAAGTTCCTATGGTAAAAGCTCTCAGCCTTAAATCATTAGGGTTTTTATTCTTTCAGAAGGGTCACTGCACTTTCACTTTAAATCACGATATAAAAATTGATGCATTTCTTGCATCAAATGCCACACAAGGCTTTATATGTATTTGTACTTGCCTTAATGCAATTAGCAATATTTGTGACATCAGTAGAATACTCATTTACTGAACTGTGTTTGAGGAAGAGAGGAATTCTGACCTTTTTTGTGTAGCTTTTTGCAAGAACTGTTGATTATTGCCAGCTGGAACACTCAAAAAACTCCAGTCAGACCCTAAAATAATCAATAATGGTTTAAAAATTCAAAAGAAAATATCATGATAGAACAATGTACCTAGATCCTCTTTGAGAAGAAGCTATAGCAAGATTTTTGATACAGAGCTGGCAACACCTCTTGTACATATTTGTCCATGGAACAAAATGCAGGTCATTGCTGCAGGTCATTCCAGGCTTCCTTACAGGCCTGGAATTTGTCCAGCTTGGTTTTCTCAGCTTTAGGGAGCTGATATTTTTAGAAGTTATTTCTAGGAAAACATTGGAAATGAATTATAATGATGATTTTGAAATATCTGGTTGTTGATATCAGGAGCTGGATGCTGGGATCAAGCTGATGCTATTAGCTAAATTGAAAATGGGTTCTCTTTCATGTTATGCAGCATGTATTTGAATAGGTTGGATATGAACATTTACAGTGCTATGAAAATAAGCTTTATGTGACTGAAAACAGTTTTAACTGCATTCCCCACCTCTTTCTACAAGTAAAATCAAAGACAGTTCTTCAAATTCTTCACAGAAAAAGGAGAGAGGAACAAAATCCTTAAGGGAGGATGAAGACTAATAGTAGCAGATACAGCAGTACTTCTTGGAAGGATGGAATTTATCAGAGCTCTTTTGACTCCTATAGTTTTTAAAAATTTAGTTTCACATGAAGAGGACTGGTCCAGTGGTCATTGGGCAAACTGAGGGCTATCAGAAAATCTGCACACCACAGATTTCCTGTTTGATGCTGGGCAAGTCCTGTTCCCTTCCTTTAGGTTATCTGTATGTGGTTTGGTACTTTCCATTCAGAAGGACAAAGTAAAGATTGCAAACTGACCTGATAGCAGAGGCCATCTCTGTTTAGACAGATGGAATCCATTGTCTGTCTTGCAGAGGCATTGTGTTGATTTAAAAATGCATGTGTTGCAGCATAGCAGAGAAGTTAAATTCTTTTGCAAAGTAAGGACACTCTATTTTTCCTGTAAAACCAATATGAACAACCGCAGTTTCCCAATCTCCCATTACTGAAACAGAGAGAAGCCTCCCCAAAGGGCTTGTGAAAGACCTCCACAGATCATTTGGGTATAAACAGATAGTATCTTTGTACCTAGTGGTTGCTTGCGTATAAAAACGAGATCACAAGCTTTTAGACTTTGGCCTTTCTGGCAGCAACTGCAAAAAGTTCAGGAAGTTAATCTCATTTTCTGACTGGAATAGTGAATTTAAGGTTAAAGAGATTAGCTGCAATGTATATTCCCAGGAAGAACTACTGACAGCTCTAGTAGAAGCTGAAGGAAAAGATTTTACATCTAAGGCAGAGAAAAAATATAAGCAAGGCAAGACAAAATAAGTAGAAAAAATAAAGACAAGTGATAAAAGAGAAAATAAGAAAAGAAAAGGAAAAAGAAAAAAAAAAAACCAAGAAAAAAAGGAAAACAGAAAAGAGAAGAGAGAAGAAAGGGAAAAGAGATGATAAAATATATGCAAAGTATAGGAGAAGAAATAAAAGTGGGAAAGGGATAGACTGAGAAGAAAGGGAATGGCCTTGGTGTACTGAGAAAAATCTGTCGTATACATGTTGCTAAGATGGATCCTTGTGGTAGGTCAAATAGTGACAGGTAGCTTTAAAGGTGTGGTGAATGATCCCAGCTGTGAAAAGGCAGAGAACACTAGCAGTGACATGGATAGCCTTGTGGAGGAATTTTAGTAGGGTTTCAGGAAGGCCTTAGGCACTGCATTGTTTGGTCACTGGAGTGTGCCTGGTGGTTACCAAGCAGATGGGTGAAATTACATGGGGGAGGAGAGACACATGGACAGACCATCAGGCATAGCTACCTCTGCAACCAGGGCAGGGAGGAACCCAGGGACGTCTAACTGTAAATGAATTTCAACACATTGGAGAATGTGTTCAAATTATCTGGGCAATTATTCTAGATCAGTTCCCTGATCTGGAGATATGTGCTCACTGCTTTCCCAGTAAGATAATTTCTCTAGAAGGGTGGACAAGAGACTTTGCCCTTTAAAAAGCAGAAGGTAACACTGTGTTGTTTTCCATATTCCTCACTCTGCAAAATTTCAAATGAAGGGCCTGATCCCATGCCAAGTGGAGCACATGGAATTACTTCCTTGCCTTTGAAACATTCTGGCTCAGCATTTAATTAATAGTCCTGATTTTATAAAGCTTTTGGTTTTGAACTTTTCACTCCACCTTTCCCAGATAGAAAAATTGGAACCCACACTTACCTCATTAATTTCAGATGGTTTGTTTCTGCTTTCAAGGTGTGCGTGTGGAGCCCTCTGAACTTCCTGGACACAAATGAACATTAAATCTGCCTACACTTAAAAGTAGGTCTCAATATTGCCAAACTTTTTGAAAATGAGCTTCAATCTGATTTTATTTGTAACGCTCATATGCATTCCAGAAAATACTGACATATTTGAACTTTGGAAGAACAGATAACAATGAGAAGTGGAAACCTTGCACATTGAAATGCAGAAGAAATTTATAACTCCTGAAGACGTGCTAAACCTGTCATTTGAGCCTTGCTGATTAGTTACTGAAATCAGCCTGTCAGAGCAAAACAAAAAGTCCATTTGATTTCACAAATACCCAGTTTTGCAATCTGCACTCAAAGTGAAAAATGAAGAGTAATTCAATGACCTACACAGTCACACCAAACCATACAGTTTAAATGTTCAGCTTCCATGCAAGTCAGGGTGGAAATGCAACAGCTTCCAAAGAAAGAAAAATCAGGAACTCAGGGTATTGTTCAAATCTAATGTCATTAACTTATCTTTAAGCCCATCATGCTCAAATCTTTGTTTTCCCATTTAAAGTCCTGAAGAGACCAAAAGTATGTGAAAGTGCATTTGGGCTCAAGAGATACTTTTTCTAAAAGTGTCCTTGCTTTTACATCTCCAGACTACGCTGCCAATGCAAAGAGGATTTGCTCTGGAAGAGCAGCTGTCTGTGGGTATACCAGCAATGGACTTGCAGTTTGACTCCTTTGAGAGCAAGCCCAAAACAGAGCAGGAAGGCAGAGGTGAGGGGTGTCTGTGGTGTCCTCCCATTCCCTGCAAGGAAGGTGGTGGTGGGCACTGCAGGGAGGAGGAGCACACAGCAGGGTGTGTTAGGAGCCAGCTGGGGTCACAGTCCTTACCCCTGGTGAGAAGTAGGTCTGCAGGGAGGATTCAGTGCAGGCGTGGGGTGTAGGAACAGCAATTTGGAGGACCCAGTGGAGGGAGGTCTAGTGAGGTATTTGGAAATTGAAATTTGGGGTTGTCTCTCTCTTGGAAAGGAGATGATTCCTTTCCAAGATGCCAAGAGGCCAAGATGCCTTTCAAAGCGAGGCAGGGATGAAGGAAAGCTTCTAGGCTGTGGAGCAGGGTAGGTCCTGCTGGCTGTTAGCTGTAGGATTTGGGTCACTCTGTCATGCCAAATCTGAGTGCCTACTGATGAGAAAGAAAGTCAGTAAAACTGCCAAAGCATTAACAACACTGCAGGTGTGTAAGTGTAAAAAGACCAGGTTACAATGACAAGTGTCACCTGACACTTATGTTCAGAAATTTAAGGCAGGTAATCTGAGGGCATAAAAGGGCATCCCCTGAGCTCTGTGCTGACTGGCTTCACCCATGATTTCTCTTTATCACACCTCCTCCTCTTGTTCTCTGGTTTATCCAGTTGCTTTGCAATGCCTCTGGGCAAGGACTGACCTTGAACAGACGTTCCTGTGTGTTTAATCAGAAAAATGAGTACTGATTTTACTTGGATGTTACAGTGATATGAATAACTAGTCTTTTCTCATAGCTATAAATTTTGAGGAAAGTAGCTGTCTTTCTTGTGCTTTTGGAATTTGTTACCAAGAAAGTATTTGATTTCTTCTATCACTATGGGTTTGGGCTATACTCAAAAGGCCTGTCTTTTTTTTTTTTTTTTTTTTTTTTTTTTTTTTTTTTTTTTTTTTTTTTTTCTTTTTGCTTTTGTTCCTATTTCAGATCATCAGCTCTTAAAACTGCCTTATACTTATCCCTCAGATTTCAGACTTTCCCCCTACCCTATGAATGTTTTCAGTTGTCAAAAGAAGAAATGTGATAATTTGGAAGGTTCACAGAAAGCATGTTTTGTGATTATTGTTCTTGTGATCTGTCCAATGTAAACTGCTTTAGAAAAGCTCTGTTCCAGCCACTCTAATTCACTTTTGCAGAATACTGGATTTGAAGTTGGTTAAAGAGAAGGGCTTTTCTTTTAATGAGTACTCCGTGAGGAATGCAGCTTAACTGTTTGGTTTCTGTCCTAACTTTTACCTCTGCCTCATGGTGCTGTGTGGTTAACTTAAAATTAACCTTCCTATGACACATTTTTATTGCTGAAAAGGAGCAAATATGCTTCTTCCAGTGCTTTGAGTGCTGTGGTGGAGCAATTTATGGGTGCCTTGTCTAAGTCTAGTTTCTCACCCCTAGTGATATCTATGACAGTGACAAAGAATTGTGTGTCCTCCAGCTGCTGCAGTTAGGGAACAACTGCCTATGCAGGCTTGACAGGGAGATTCCCACAGAGCCTTTGCACGCAGTTGTGTTGCAACTGGAAGCCCTGGTGGTACCTGGGAGCACAGTCCCAAGAGGAGAGCTGTATCACACAGCTCAGCTTTCTGTGGGTGGACTGACACCAGCTGGGAACACAGCCCGGTTCCATGTTCCGGCTCACTTCAGAGCGCGTACACTCAGTGTTTACAAGGTTGCTGATGCTTGCAAAGGCAAGGCTATGTTCCCACATCTGACTTTTTCTCACTGATCCTGGAGAATTGCTGAACAATCTTTGGGGTATATGCCAACTTGATAGGAAAGAATTGCCCTGACTCTCTCTCTTTTTGTTTTTTCTGTTGCTGTGGCCCCCTGGCAGCAATCATTCTAGGACTTAACTTTTCTAAAATAACAGGACATTTGTTTTTGCTAATTCTCTAACTTCTTTAACTCTTGCCAAATCAGAGCAGAGGTAGTGGGAACTTAACTAAGTCTATTTCTTCAAACTGATCACTCCAGTAGCTGGACTTGTGCTTTCCATTTTCTACCCCTGGTAACTGCACAGATTATGCTTACTTGGTCCTTCCACTGTGTGGGAGGAACCAGGCCCAGAGAAAGCCCATCCATGGTACTGATGGGAGTGTGCAGCAGGGCACTTCTGTGCAGACAGTTGATGACTAGAGAGCTATAACTCATAGTTTGGTAAATGTTATGGCAGCACTCACCACTAGACAGTAATGTCCTTTCTTTCAATACTACTTCTTAGTTGTTGAAGGATGGAAACTTAACCTCAGAGTGAAACACAGCCAAAGCCATGTTTGTTTAAGAGCACATTTAGTCCCAAATTCAGTGGAAGTGTGGAGTGTGGTCTCAACAGCCATCCTTTCCACTCTGGTATCATTGCTAGACAAGCATCCATCCACGTCAGAGGGACACAGCTGGTGTAACAGTGATGCTAGAGTGAAGTTGTGCTATTTCTCTTACTATAGGACATACATTTTTGCTTTGAAAACAGATTCCTGGAAGATATCTAAACAGAAGCTGCTGTAACCTGTGGTGAACTTATATCATGACACTTCACTCTTCTTAGTTTGATGTAGATGGCGAAAGTTTTCCTCAAAAGAAGCACTGGTTTTGTTTGGTTGCATGGCAGCTAATAGCAGTATAACAAAGCAATCAAACTTTGAAAACCTTTCTGATACAGTTCAGTGTCTTGTTACTCCCTCTGATGCATCTGTTAACCTTCAGAAAGCTACGTGGGTGTTTAGAAAAATAAGGTGCTTTACATTAAACACATTCTTTATCTGCCTTAGATAAAGAATGGATTTTGGCAAGAGTTACAGAGGCAGGGAAAAAAATTGCATGCTGAAATAGGGGGTTGGTGTTTCCTGACCTTTCTTCATAAAAAGAAGAAGAAAGAGTTGGGAGTTTTGAGTTGGTTTGGTGATTTTATTGTGTTGTTGTTTGTTTGTTTGTTTTGGTTTTTAAAATGCTACTCAATGCATGTGGTGTAGTTGTCGTTTAAAAAAAAAATTGAAGGAAATCAGCTAATGCATGAAAAAACCTAAATTTTTATTTGGGATTCTGGTTTCTGGTTAAGGAAAAATTCCTTAAACTTAATTTCTTGAAGAAAAAAAAAGAATTATCTTTTAAATCAAATTCTAAACATAATATTTCTCTTTTTTCCCTTGTTATTACCTAGAAATTTGGGTAGGTTTGGATTATGTGTCTTGATTAATTTTGTCTTCTTTTTTTATTTTTTTTTTCTTGTTACATACTGTTATTAAAACATTTTGTTGTATGCAATTAATCTAGTTCTTCAAGATGAGTAGTGGACTATTGTTGACTTGAAAATTCTGGAGCTCAAGCTGACTTTTAGGCTCTCTTCATTGATTGTATAATACTATATGAGTAATTAACTAACCCTCAATTTTTACTTACACATGTGTATTCCATATGTCTATTAATTTTAACTTGTTCTTTTTCATGGTATGTGATGCATCAGGTATTCCTTTTATGTAGTGCAGGCTTTAGTATTTCCATCCGTAAAAAGCTCTGGTCAAAGTTCTGCTCCTGTTTCGGAGATAACTGAGCCTCACAGGTCTGTTTGGGACTCAAATAAATATATTTTATGCTAATCTGCATTTCACTAATGTGTCTCTGTTTCACTGAAGCATTCAGAGTATCAACTCAGTTTGTGATGGCTTCTGCCATTAGTGTCCTTGGTAGGATATTGTTGAGAACAAAGGTCACTTTTGTGGAGCAAGTGCCCTATGTGCTATGATGCTCTGAGCTACAGAATGTAAGAGAAAGGTATGGGGTGTATCTAGGCAGTAGGTACCTAACCTAAAAAGACTAGATAAAACAACAGCTCTTTTGTTTGAATGCAGAGATGAGGCATTTTTGCCAATAAAAAGCCACCAGGTGAAAACTTGGAGTGCTTAAAAAGTAAGTTATGTTCTTGCTGTGAATGTATAAAATCCTTCTGAATGACTGAATTGACACATGAATGCTATTTCTCTTCTAATTTAATTAAGTAGCACTTAAACATCATTGGTACTTGATATTTAGGGCCCAGTTTGTAGCAGCATCTGGTGTTAGGTTTGGGAATCTCAGAAATTATGAGTAGCTTATGACCTGATATATATATATATATATATATATAAAAGTGTACATGTGCACACATATAGAATATATATATATTCTTAGATATTTGTTTCCATATCTGTAAATATCAGCCTTACCCTAACTGACCATCCAGAACTATCAGTCACTTTTAGGAACATGTGGATCTGGGTCTTTGGCCCCGTTGCTCCCTGTGGGTGTGCACTGAAGAGGCCCCCTGTAAGCAGGCCCCGCAGTTGCTTGTTCTGTCTCCATTTATGCCAGGTATGTAAGCACAAGCCTCATGTTAAGCGTGTTTAAGAGATCTTGTTGATTACAACGGGAGTGCTCCCACAGCTTATAGCTGTGCAAATGTTTACATACCTGGCCTGCTCTGGTCCTGTATAAAGATCTGTCTCCTTTTCCCTGCAAAGCCTTTTCTGTCTGCTGCTTTGAAATCTCCCATGCTTCACGCTTCCCCCTGGCTGGAGGGAGGCTGCCCAGATCCTTACTAGTAGAAGTCCTTGTGTCAGAGGTTTGAAGGCTGCAGCATGCTGGGAATTTAAAGGTAATTGAAACAACAATCCATGCCTCAGTAAACAAGCACATGCTGGTAATCAGCCTCGTGTTACTGGAGAGGCTTTTGCCTGTGTAAAATTTGTTAGGATTCCCCAAACTTTTATTTTGGATTTGTCCCTTATTTCCCTGCTGATCCAAAGAACAGCCTCACATATGGGTCTGTTCCAGCTCCTTAATATTCTGTGATTATTTAATCACAGTAACTACATACTTAAAAAGATGAAACAGATGTTGTGTGCATCACTGTGATTCACAGAGAAGGTGGAATGTTGAGGCAATAAGTATAAACACCTCTACCTGCAATGGACATTCATATATGTGAATATGAATATGTATGTATACTATATGTAAAATGAATGTACATGTATGAAGATATCATCCTTTCAAAATAGGTTTTCTTTCCAAAAGCTGTAATTACAGGAAGATGAAGGAAGGGAATAACTTACTGTTTGTTCCAGGATGTGAATGCTTTTACACTGGTGAAAAACAAGCCTGGCTTTCAGTCAGTCATTCCTTCACTTGTTCTGTTTGCTTGAAGATTACATTGTTGCTCTATAGAAGGAAAAATAACCTCTCTAAAGAGTCTTTTCTGGGCTCAAAAGATTTATGCTCTGCTTTGTTGATGTTTTGCACTAGCACTTATGTCAGTCCTGCTCTTAAAATGAGTGTGGTGATGATTCTTTGATACATTTTGAAGTGACTTTTGCTAGCTCAGACTTTTTTTACAAAAAGTACATATGTAATAGCTGTACTGGCCTTAAAAAAGTACCTTGCTGTTCATGTGCTGTAACAGAATATGCAGTCAATGTTTACTTTCTATCAAGCAACTTTGGCATGCAATAGACTTTTATGAGCCCACGCCTAATTTTAATGGCTGTGATACTGCCTGTGATGAAGGCCTTGATTCTGCTAAGCAGCTGGACAGGCACTCACTTTGGCTCTTCAGTGCTTTTCAGAGCATTAAAATGCCAAGAGCTTGCACTCAGTGATTTTGTGTCCCAGAATTAATGGCCTGTGGAAGTGGCAGGCATATCCTTATTTCCAGAATTCTCCTTGAAATACATGTTGGAACTATATCTCTTCTGGAAATGTTGGTGATAGTGGCTATGAGCAGGGGTGTAATGGAAAGAAGATCTTGAGGAACATGCCAGGTGAGGCCACACATCCACAATGGGTAATCAGGCCTTCGAGAGTGCCATGATTGCTGTTAAAGATATTTAGAGCTTTACCTTGTGTTTAATTAATATTCATGTTGTGTTTTTTGTGTTCTCCAAACTCACAGTGCACTACTGAGAAGAGTGGATTCATTAGCATGGGTTTTTCTTAAAGGATTTGTATCACTGCAGCTGTATCAGCTGCCCTGGTCAATAGTTTTCCCTTCTACTGTGCACAGTAACCAGTCTGTGCTGGGAATTGAACCGTATCTCAATTTATTTGTAAAATTACACTGGGTTCGTGTTTCAAGGAATATCCATAGGCATTCCTTTAGAGCAGCTCTTACACTTGCAATGGAAAACTGGCACCTTGGGTTTTGTGGTAGGAGACTGCTATGGAGGAACTATCTTTTAAAGTGTTATGAATGCTTCCAGCATACAAATGCAACAGCTTCACTGGGACCTAATGCTTTGGAATAAATCTGGGGCTGCATGTGGGTAGGGCTGGCAGACAAATGCAAGTGAACATTACATCCATGAACATGTAGTGACAGCTTCAATCTCTTTCAAGGGGTGACACCAATCCTGTTGGTAGAGAGCAACAGCAGCATCTGACAGGTCAGAGAAAAAAAAAAATACTGCAGCTGTACTACAGGTTTCCTATATGACCTTGAGCAAGCTTAGGTCACTCCCTGATTTGAGTCTGTATTACTAGAAGCAAGAAAAATATCTCCTGTATCTCCTGTGTTTATATGGTGAGTGATTCGGGATGGAACGCTCTTACTATACCACTGTGCAGCACATAACACAGGGGAGTTTTAAGCAACTAATATAAATAAGAGAAGTTCTTCTTCCAGCTCAAGGGATAACAAAACCTTTAGAAATCTAGCTTGTTTAAATTAAGATAAACAGATTTGATTTGGTATGATAACTATTGGTGTGGCAACTATCTGTCACTCTGGCTGCAAAGCAGAGTCTTTTATCTGTGTGGAAAAACATAAAAATAAAGCGTTATTAAGAGTATTGTTCATGCCTTAGACTGCTTTTCTGCTTTTTCAGCAGCCATACCCACTGAAATGCTATTCAACCTTCTTGCCCCTGGCAAGACAAAGAACACTAGGAAATTGAGCCCACTTACAGTAAATTCGACATCCCAAGATTCCCTGGTGCCTCCCTTCCCTTCCCTTCCTGCTTTTGGCTTATTCTATTAAGAAAAGGAACACCAATATTTTTTTATGAACTGTTATCAGACATGTACACTTATTTTAAAGGCATGGTCAATTTTTACTGAGCCTGTATTTATCATCTGAGTACATTTAGGCTCTTTATCATAATGACTTTTAAAACAAAAATACGTCCTCATAACAAAATATAGCTTAGGAGCTTTCAACACAAAACCCAATTATGGGTTTGGGTTGGAAGGGACCTTTAAATGTCATCTAGTCCAACCCTCTCACAATGAGCAGAAACATCCTTAACTTGATGAGGTTGCTTTGTCCAACCTGACCTTTGGTGTTTCCAGGGATGGCGTATCAACCACCTCTCTGGGAAACCTGTCCCAGTCTTTCATTATTTTATTAATAAAAAAATTTCTTCAATATATCTAGTCCAAATCTACCCTAGTTTAGTCTAAAACAATTGTCCCATGTTCCTCTAAAATGGTAGTGCCTTGTCCCTTTGAAACATGCGCTAATAAAAGGTCAGTCCCCAACTTTCTTAAAAGCCTTTCAGTATTGAAAGGCTGCAATAAAGTTTCCTGGTGCCTTCTCTTGCTCTAGGCTGAACAACCACAAGTCTTTCAGCCTTTCCTTGCAGGAGAGGTGCTCCAGCCCTCTGATCATCCTCAGTTGGAACAGGTGAATGAGGTCCACTGTCTTTTCTGTACTGAGGACCTCAGAGCTGGGTGCAGCACTCCAGGTGGGATCTCAACAGAGCAGAGTAGAATGGCAGAATCACCTCCCCCACCCTATTGGTCAAGCTGCTTTTGCTGTGGCCCAGGACACGGCTGGATTTCTGTGCTGTAAGCCCACATTGCCAGGCCATGTACAGATTTTCTTCCACCAGCATCTTCAAGTCCTTCTTCACCTCTTTATCCCCCAGCCTACATTGATGTCGGGGGTTGCCCTGACCCAGGCTGGGGATCTTGCCCCGGGCCTTGTTGAGCATTGAGGTTGACCTGATCCCACTTCTTGAGCTTTTTCAGGGTTCCCTAAGTGGCATCCTGCCTCTCAGCTGTGTCCACTGCACCATTCAGCTTGGAGTCATCAAGTTTTACCCAATAGTTAGCCATAATTATAAGTAGCCATAATACAATGTACCTAATACCTAGGACCTGGATTCAGATCCTGCTCTTCTCAGTGGAGAGACCCATAAGCATAAGAATGGTAGATGAGGCAGTCAAAAGCATTTCTAATCCTCTATGCTGTTTAGCTCTTGTTAGTGCTGCTTGACAATTACAACTGTGGTGCTGCAAAAACTCCACACTTCATGGCAGTGATCTGTGCCATAACTATCATTTTTGAGTTTCAATTATGCTATGGTGGAGGAGGAAGCTGGGAAAGCTATTTGGTGAGTCACAATAAGATAGAGTAGAACAAGTCCCAGAAATCAGATTAGCTCAGAAACTGAACCATCTTTATCAAGCACATACTTCAGTAGCACTCTTCTCTTGTAATAAAAACTTCATAAAACTTGTCTGAATATCAGTGGCAACTGCTTAGAGTGATTTACAAGTGTGACTTTTTTGCTTTTTGGTGGTTGTTGTTGTTGTTTGCTATGGGGTTTTTGTTGTTTTATTTGTTTGTTTTTGAGGGGAGGATGATGTCCCCCAAAGATGAGAGAGGAAAGTTTGAAGGACATCAAAAATCTCACAAAGGCCTTTTAATTTCACTATCTAATCCAGGAAGGGGAAAGCATATATTCTCATACACTTGACAATAAAAGGCCCTAAAATGTATGGATAATCTTTTATAATATTGGCTATAAGGAGATAAAAAAAGCAAATGCCTATTTCTCCCAGATGGAAATTTACACTTCAAGCCATAATGGTAGGCAGATTTTTAGATTTCTTTGTAATCAGGTTTTGTTTTTAGGAATAAAGACTCTGTTTTTAGGAATAAAGAGATTTTCAGATTTTATTTATGCGTTTAAGAAGGATGAATAAAAAAGAAAAGCGTATAAATTTTGAATTCTTGCATCTAATGACTTTAATCTTTTGTCAGGATTTTTTGGAAATTTCTTGTGTTGGAATGCTGAGTTTCCAAATTTTTACGAATATTTTTTCAGAGATTCTTTGCAAGGGAACTGAGCATCCAGATTTGAGAGTATCTTTGATATATCCATTCCTTAGAATTTCTGGAGTGTTTCAAGTTTCAGTGTAGATGACTGCCAGATATTTATGTTGTGTTAGAGATCATTCTTCAAAGAAATATCAGCTGCTGCTGGGACAATATACAGTGAAATTCATGTGACTCAACTAATATTTCCCCAGATTTACTAAAAGCGATAAAACGAGCGAGCAAAAAACCAAAAACTCAAACCCTGAAACAACACCTGTACCAACCCTCCAAAAAGTTACAAGGCATTTGAAATAAAAAGGAAAATCTGTAAGTTTGATGTGCTCTTTCTGCTCTTTCTTGTAGTGAAGATCATCTCTGGTTCAAGATGAGTTCTGATTTCATCCAAATCTGTGATGTTAACCTTCTTATTTTACTGAAAATTAAGAGTGGAAACACAACACATTTTTATTTTATTTAGTAACCGAATAAATATTGTAAAAAATAGTAAGGAAGTTATTGACCTGAAAGGACCCAAACAAGATCTCTTAAATAAAGGTATCCTTTTCTATCTCTTCAAATTATTGGTCATAAAATTTAATAGTAAAATTTCTGTTCACTAGATATAAAAAAAATACATAGAGGTGAGCAGTTGTATGCAATCACTAAAAACATATAATATATCAAACAGTAATGTTTTAGTATATGTATTGTATTTATAAGATGGGGATCTGGTTGCTACCCTCAGCATCCAACTTGTGTGCAAGAGCTCTGCTTGTTGTAAGTGTTGTTATAAAATCTATCAGAATAATATTTTCATTAATAATTTGTTGTTGCTGTTCTGTTGGTCACTGCTCTCTTCAGTGCTGTGTTCATGTGTATTCATAGGACTTGAGCCACCTTCTAGTGCTGTGGAAGTTCAAAATTCCTGATTAGCTGCACTTAGCATCCTACTTGATTGGATGGGTGAATCTAAGGCCTGAACTTCAAGGTAAACTATATTTGACATATGTTATTGTTTATTTGGTGATGCTGAAGCAAATTCTTTATTTCTTGTATGATGGTTTCTTTCCTTTAAGAATAAAAAACGAGAAAGTTAAATATTTGCACTGCTCAGTGATGTGTGGTTAAAATATTAAAGGAATGTTTTAACTGAAAGTTACATTTACACTCTGAAGAAATCCAAGCCTGTGAAGGTGTAAAGGCAGTGTATGTGAGTTGAAATAGAAGAGAAAACAGACCACAGTTAGTTAGATCACATCAAGTAATGCTGATAACTGGTAACTTACAGTGCTTTACTACTGCTCGTTGTTGTGTTTTTTATCTGCTCTTAGCTGTTTAACTTATCTATTCTCTTAGCACCATAGGCTGATGTCTTGTTGCCAAATGCATTCCCTGGTGAGTTCCTTAAGAAGCATCCTTCACTGGCACCACAGGGCAAACAACGTTAAGGAGAAGCATCTTGTGGATGCTATTAATACGTTTGTATTCTTAAAACATGCTCTGTAAAGGTGAGTGGCTGAGGATTCTTGAAGAAATACTTATTCAGGCTAAATGCTCATCAGACCTGTAGTATTTGGGCAGCTACATTTACTTTGTCACCAAGAGATTGCCTCTTTGGGCACTGGCTTGAGGACTAGTTCTGGAGAGGGGAAAGATAAAATTAAGATCAAGACAAAATGCTTCAGGGCCTTGGGGAGCAGTTGGGTGGCAGAGAGGAGAGAGTGGTGCACCCATCAATAGCACTTGGGTTTATGCTGCTGCTGTAGCACTGCCATGTATGTGCACATGTTACCTGCTGCTCCACTCCTACTTCATGGCTGTCACAGCTGGTGAGAGCAACACGAGCTGGCTACTGCTCTGGGTTTCTGTTCCATTCGACTGATTTTTATTTTGGCACAGAGTGGCTGAGAGTAGAACAGAGTGCCTGTAGCTTAGCTGTGGTTTGAAGGGAAGCATGCTGGAAAGCTGGGCAGAACTAATGCAGTCTTGGAACTGCTGTTGTGACAGCAAAAGGTTCACCAGCCTCCAGCACTTCAAATGGTGCTCTGCTATGCAGGGACAGCAGTGGTAGGGAGAGACAGTGGGCTGAACTATTCCTGTCTAAATCTGTGGATGTAGATGGATTCATCAAGACTAGTATCTGGTGACAACTTCATATTTCTCTAGTTTCAAAATAAAAGCAGATAGCTGGACAAAGAGCCTCTTCTAGTTAGGGCTGGGGGAGGCTGGGGGAGGAGAAAAGATCAACTTTGGTGGAGCATCTTACTTTCTTGTTTCTTAATTGTCAGCATTCACCTTGAAAAGGAGATGTTGCACATGTGCCAGTGAAAATTCTCTTTTCAACATATTAGGAAATTGGAGTGCTGAGGATTGGAAATGCTTTCCTAACCATGGAAATGCCCTAAACTTAATGCTTACCTAACAGCGCTACTACTGTGTATGGCTGAGTTTTGGGCTAAAACTTCATGGTTAGGTCTGTCCATCCTATTCTAGCTAGCAACATGGTGATGATGTGACAGAGATAAAATGGCAGAGAAGTCAAGTATGTTGGGCAAGACAGTAGTCAAGGCCTGTACCATTGTACAGAACACTGGAAAGCATGTTTTGGAATATTGCATACTTATTTTAAAATAACTGTGTTAAAGTTGAAATAAAACTAGAACATATGGAAAGTCTACTGTGGATATTAAAAGATTGAAAATCCTATCCTATGGGAAGGAACTAGAAGAGATTGGCTTGTTTAGTTTAGCAAAATAGAGTTGAGAGACTATTTGACAGCACTCTATAAATACATCCAGGGCTAAATGCCAGAGAGGGGAAAAAGCTATTTAAACCCAAGAGCAATATTTGCATAAGAACAAGTGGGCATAAACTTGGCCCTGAGTAGGATTAAAATGGAAATCAGATGATTTCTACCCCTCAGTACAGTGAGGTTATAAAACTGCCTCCCAGTAGGAACAACAAGGGCATGCAGTACTTTTTGTAGACAAAGAGAGGGACTATGTTCTACAGCACCCATAGTGACCCAAACTTCATGGCTAAATAGTTTCATTCTGGTCCTGTGTTCCTAAGCACTCACACTGGTACAGCAGTGACAGACTTGTCCTGCCACTGGTGGTCATCCCCTGACATGAGAAGAACATTCTCCTGCTGAAAATGAAGCACTGGTGATAAATTCTAGCTCTATTTAAGTGTCATTTAATGGTCTGGGGAAGTTTCCTGCACCTCTTGCACCTGTGCTTGTTGTAACTGTTGATGCTAAAATGCCTACTTGATATTTTAGGACCTTTCATGTCAATAAGATTCCTCTTGTAAGGAAGGGATGCAAGATTAGGCTTTTAATCGTGTAACTCCAGGAAGGAAAACTAGCTTCCCTGACTGAAAATGGCAGAAAAGTCTCAAAAGTAACAGCACAGAGAAGAAGGGGGTTCTAAATAACTAAAATGACTTTTTTTAATGTTGCTAAAAAATCTTATGATCTTTAAAGCTCATGCTCATGATTAAACATTTCTTTCTATGCTGCAGTTAGACTAACACTATTGTACATACTTAACAGATAAAGAAACCAGAGTGCAGAGGATTTGGGGATTTGGAGGTTGGCATGATGATGTCAAGATGCCAAGCTTTTGGTTTTTAAGTGTAGGGTCTGCTGCTTGCGCTCTTCATCCTCTTGAATGACAGCACCCATGAAACTTAACAGCCTTTCTGTTTTTACCCACTCTTTTCTGTCATTAATTTCATTTGGAATCTTTGGCTTTTGAGCTGAAATTTTCCAGGCTTGTTCCTTTATTTTTCAGTGATATTTTAGGCACTTCTCTCTTTCCTAAAACTCAAAAAATAAATGCCTGTAAACTTGGTGGTGGACCTTTCTATTGCAGAAAGAGCTGAAGATAAAAATCTGAAGCAGGCACAGAAATAGCCTCCTGGGAAGCAGATTGACACATAGTACTTTGGTAGCTTTGATTTTAGTCAGATGTAACTTGCTGAAATTTGTACTCTGTGCACAAAGGTACTTTCTGTACTGAGAGTTAATCTGGTAAAATGCATAGCTAAAGACAACTTTAAAAAAGATTGCAGTGGTACACAGACAGCAGTGTGTCAATTATAGTAATTTTCTCTGGGTTTTGATTGCTTTTCCTTGCACATCATATGTTCCTTCTATGTAGGATAGGAAATGTGCCTTGTATTCACATTGTCCATGGTGTGCTACTGTGTCATGCCATTGCCAGACCTCAGTAAGGAAAAGGTACAACATTTCTGCTAGAGAACATTGCCCCGAGAGAATAAAAAACCTCTAACTTTTCTGGTCCTGACCTTCATCATTAACCCTGCTTTCCATGCATTTCCCTCACAGCATGGTGTTAAGAAAAGGAAAGGAGTATTTTGCTCTTGAATGCTCCTTAGCAGTCTGTGATGAAGGCTTTTCTGTGTATATAAGGTTTTCCCAAAAATTAGTTTTAGAAGGTTTTAAAACATCACATATTGGGCTGAATGCCAGTCATATTTTAATTAAAGAAAGAGAATTCTGTAGAATACTACAGAATTGTGTAGAAAGGTAAGCCTTTTTCAACACTTTAAATAAAAAGTGTTACTTGAGAAATGCAAATTCCTTCAACATTTTTGAAAAATATTTTCTTATGCTTTGTTTAAAACAAGGCTGTTAAAAAAGAAACAACAAAGAAAAATCTGACAGACACATCTTAAATAACCAAGATAGTTTAAAAAGAAAAATAAATCCATGTAAAATGGAATTACATTTGGGAGGAGAGGTATCAAACAGTTTCAGAGTTGGTATCAACTTTTTTTTGGTTAAGAAAGTCTGTTATTTGTCCAGCACTACTGCTTGATGTAATGTCCACTTTCTATCATTCAAAGCAAGCCATTTTCCTTCTTAGGACTTTAAATGACATAAAATTACACATATCCATGCATTTACATTACAGCTGTCACTGTGCTTTCTTATCAGCATCACATTGTCATTTAGCATATTTGGAGGAGGAAAGAGAGTTTATTTGTTTATGATTTCAGCAGAAAAGTATATTGGCTTTGCATTCTTTCTTCCCAGGAAAGAAAAAAAGCCACAGAGGTCTTAAATTATTTCTGATTTTTTGAAGAATTTTTTTGAAGCTTTTTTTTGAAAAAGCTGTATCTTGGGAGAATACAAACATATGTAATTACCATTTTCTATAGGGCCTATGTCTGATTCATAGCACCTAAATTCTTACAGTAATCCAACTTCCAAGTGTGGGTTTTTTTCCTATATAAGAAGAGAAAATGAAATGAGATAAATTGCAGATTAGCAGATGGCAAATACTTAGCAGCCTATGTGAAATAATTTTTTGGTATTAGTCCAGTTCCAGGCGGATGGATGTCCTCATCCCCAAACCTGCTATAACAAATTGCTAAGAAAGCTGAATACTGACTCATTTACCACCTACTTTGGAGAGTTTTTCCCAAAGCCAGAGATAAGATAAATTTTGGAGGGGTAGTCTGGGGATGTCCACAGATATCTTCATTACCCATGTTTTCCCTTTCTGTAAATAAACAGAAGCCTGCAGTCTCTATGGCTGTCAGTGTAGCACCCCTCACAAGCCTTAAAATTAATCTTAAATAAAAATAAAAACCTACTATGTAGGCACAACAAAATTTACTATAAATGGGTCTTAAGTACATAATTACATGATAGACCCAAATGGCTCCAGAAGAGTTGCTCCAGGCTATTGTGTAAGCAATACTCCTTTGAGAAATATATAAATACATGTAATTCAGTATATAATACACATGTTAAAAAACTACCTAATTATGTATTTTCCCAGGAGAATGAAAAGGCTCCAAAAGAGCTACTCCAGCCTCTCTAGTACACAATGTGTGTTTTATAACCTTTCATGAATCTCTTCCATTCTTTTTCCATTAGGAGGGGAAAAAACAGTAAGGAAATTAAATACAAAACACCTACTGTACATTTAATTTAGAGGATAAAATGCAATGTTGAAATAACATTAAGGGTGTGACGCAAACCAAGGAAAGCCAGGAAATTGAGTGTAAAGACTGTTACTCCATCCTTAACTCACGTCACTTATATAATGTTTCAGGCCACTGTTTTGTAATGGCAGATTTTAAATTTCATCACTTAGACCAGGGTTGTGGCCTATCTACACTTAGAGGTAATTACGTGGTTTAGACTGCTGGAATACATACTTACTCCTAATGTATTTATTTATGTGCAGGCATAATGTCCCATATGTTTCAGGACCCTTTTTATTTTAAGCCATCTTTTTCTTTCCCTGTGCTGAAATTGCTGTGTAACTTCCATTTGCCAGACAATATGTTCATGTGTATCAATGTGGTGAAGGGAAAGAAAGAAATGAGTTTTACCTTTGACTGGTGGTAGTGAGATTTGTGGCTGCTCTGGGGATCTGCTCTGAAGTCTGAATCCAGGTTTGGAGGAAATCCTCCTGCCCAGATGTAAAAGCCCCCTTTGCTGGCTGGCAGTTTTGTTAGTGCAGGGGAGTGGATGTCCTGGAAAGAGAAACCACATCTCTAGTGCATTGCTGGGATCTCTGTGAGGATGGTGACAGCCTGCTGTGCAGGCTCTGAGCTGCATGCTGCCTCTGCAAAGAGGCAGCCTGGAGAAGGTACTGATGGTCTGATGAGTTCATAGCAACCCCTGTTACTCTGTAGATTATTATAAACACAATTTTCCTTTAGAGCAAAAATATTTGTTCCCTCTCTTTTGCACCATTCCCTGAAAACAAACAAAATAATGCATATACATTGTATCATGAGAAGGATATGTTACATGCAAGTAAATTTCATAGTATTGTATATGAATTTCACCACACAGCCCAATAGAATACACTGCCATTTGCTTCATCTGTTCTGGGTTTGTTAATACTGTTTGTAAAAATCATACTGTGGGATATCTATGTTTATCGCAAGTGCTGGCCCAAGGCAGAACAACAGGATTACAGAGGACAGATCAGTTTTCCATTCTTATTAAAATGTTCGGATATTTAATTTTTTTTAAAAAATTAATTTCATTAAATAGATACATTCTCTTCATGGAAGTGAATCCAAGGCCTTTCTAAAAAAAAACATTTTTAATTTATTTATTTTTCCTCACAAAGAGCAAGACAGTAGTCTCCCAGTATAGATGTGGGGCTTTCAGCTGAGTTGCAGGAGAGTGATTGAGTGTGCTTGATTAGCAATGCAGTGAAGTTCCTGTAGGAATAAGCCAGAGACTTCCCTGAATATAGACAGGTGTCCAGACTAAGTGCCTGGTTATGAAGTCTGTCAGTGTTTCTTTGGCCTGAAGAAGGCACACATGGCTTAGGCCAGGTCCCTGGTGTCCTTATGAAGGACTGTATGAGGAGTCTGTAAAGTCAGCTTCTGATCAAAACCAGAAGATTTCTGCTTAATCCAAAGCTGCCGCTTGTCCATGTATCCTCACTGATTCTACAAATCAGTACAGTTTCTTGAAAACCTGTTTTATCCAAAAGCTCCCAGTTTGCTCTAAACTTTCCCCAGATTTTTGACAAGTGTCATACATAAAAAGTAGTTGCAGAAAACTTGGTCTTTCAGGTTCACAGGGTTTTTTTAGGAGAAACTTTGAAAAGTTTCTTACGTATGTTTTATTCTAGCAGGTCTGACAGTGGGACTGCCTTTCTGTTCATGAATTCTGTTCCTTTGGATGGCAACAAAAGGTGATTTTTCAAAAAAAGAGAATTTTAGCTCTCAGGGGTCACAAAATTGGATGGGCTGAGAGGAAGCTGCTGCATTATGCAAAACAGAAGATGAGGTAAAAAAGCATTAAAAAGCACCTACAAAGTGTAGCCTTTACACTAGTGTGACAATGTTCATCTGAAGTGGGATTTAAGTGTTTTCCAGCTGAGGGATGCAGTTGGTCATTAGCAACCTTTAGAGTTGGAAGTGCTTCTTATATTATCAACAGACCCAGAGAATTAACTCGTTGGTATTTGCTTAACAGCTGTACAGATGACAGAGGGAAATGACAGATAATGTCTCTTTCCTCCTCTTTCCCTGATGGATATCCAGTGTTTGCACACTGGGTGTTTTTGTTTGGTTTGGCAGCAGGTTTTAGGGTTAGAGAAGCACTGACTTGCTGCTAGCACTGTGACTGCTGGTCTTCTTTACAGGCACCTGAAAAGGTTTGCATCCCAAGCAGGAAGCTGGAGCACAGTGATGGTGTCTGCTTCATCCAGTGTAGAACACCAGCAGCCTGTGCTAGCAGAGAACTTGGATGCTGGAGTGTGAGAGAGAGAAGGGGAGAGCACTGTGGGAAAGCACAGTAACCTGGCACAAGCAGCAGGTAAGGTGTCATCGGGCACCTGGTTGAACTACTGGGTACTACTGGTAGTATCCCCAGTATCCTGCAGTATCCCCCTGCCTGTGGTCTCCTACTCTGCAATCCCCTTAAATGTTAGGTGCCAAGCAGCCCCTTGAGCTGCCTCTCCTCTTCTGCTCCTAATGGCAGGTTGAAAGCATCCGGCATGGCCTTTCCAGTTCAGGTCTTGCTTTGAGTATGAAGTTTCCTGGTTTGGCATTGAAATGGAGCTGGCCTCAGGTTCTAAGTACTTTTAAATCTGGATCTCAGCATTGGAATAGTGTGGCTCCTTATTCCTATGCTCATTCATATTTCACTTGCAGCAGCAAGGGAATGATGAAGTTGATAACCCCCTATAGCACACACACTGGATGATTTTTTAGCTCTAGGTTTGCCTGGCTCTAATTTTAATAACAAATGTATGTTCAAGTGAAAACTAGACACTATGCTGGCATCAGGCAATTTGTAATTATAGACCCAGATAGCAACAGGACTAGAGTGGTTTTAAACTAAAAAAATGAGAGGTTTAGATTAGATGTTGGGGAAAATAGTTTTCTCAGAGGGTGATGAGGCACTGGAACAGATTACCCAGAGAAGCTGTGAATGCCCTATCCTTGGAAATATTCAAGGCCAGGCTGGATGGGGCTCTGAGCAATCTGGTCTAGTGGAAAGTGTCCCTTTCCACTGGAACTGTATGATCTTTACGGTCACTTCCAATCCAAACCATTCTATGATTCTATGATTTTGTGAAAGTTACTGAATTTTACCTTCATTTCCCATAACAACAGCTTAGGATGCAGCAAACAGAATTATGAAGAGGATTCTGGCTCCAGTTCTGCTTATAGAGCCGCAAAATATCTCTGTTCACTTGTGCCAGCCTCATTATTCAGTTGATAGAGTGGTAAACTGAAGCTTTCATCTAGCTTTTTTTCCGACTTCTTTTAAGAGTCGATTGAAAAAAAAGAAAGACCACAGTAAGTAAAAAACAATTGGAATTCTGACCCAAAATTCTAACTAGGTAAATAGAAAATTAGTTGTTTAAGAAGATGAGATATCTATAGGTTGTTGTTGAGTATCTAAATGTATAGCATCCTGGTTAATCCTTGATTATTGTTTGTGTGCCTACTGTTTTAGAGCAAAAAATTTAAAGTATGTACCTATTTAGTAAAAAAGTGAAGACAGCCTTACAGGGCTCTATAGGAGAGACGAATTTAATAAATGAATATGCAGAAATAGTATCTACTTTGCTCTATTTGAACTTATTCTGTGTTTTAGGGTTAGATCAGAAACCTCTGACCCCATGAGTCTTAAGAGAGGCCACGGTACTATACATGTGTTAGGAATGTGTGTACCAGAGTGCTCTTTGTTGTACTCAGAATAAAGCTCCACTTCAAAAGATCATGTTCTGCTCATAGGGCTGGTAAGCAAATCTGGTAGGACTGTCTCCTGAAGTCAAAGTCTCAGTTTCATTAAACTTGAGATGAAGAAGATACAATTGACAGAGCACTGGCCTTGGACAGGGTGACAGAGCTTGAGGCTTCCAGATGATCACCTGAGCAGTGGTCCTTGCATTGCTCCAACTGCCTCACTGTGAAATAGAATTAAAAGCGTGAAAAATGAATGCATCTGAGATGTTAGGCCTCATGTGAGAGGAGACAAATGAGTACTGGAGATAAGCTGGAGTGCTGTGGGCTGACAAATGCATGAGAATATATCCTTGGAGACAGGATCTGTTCTGAGCAAAGAGAACAAGACCAAGAACATGCAGAAGTGTCTCCCAGTGCAGCACTTGTTAAGTTTGGAGTCATGACAGGCACACTGCCAGTGCATGCAGTTGACATCATGCAATGGAAGTAAATAAGATGGCTTGCTCCAGATCTGGTAGATTCTGCTGCCCCTCTTGTCAAATGACTTGTTTTCTTTGTGGGAAAAATCTCATTCATCCCCATGTGACTCAAGTCACTTAGGGAGAAGAACATGGAAAGCCACTTCTGTCAATTCACTTGTATGTAAATAGTCAGGGCTGCAAAATTGGTAGAAAAAGTTATTTGGGACCACCAGGTTTCTTTGATGTCTCTGTGTGTTACAGGCACAAGGGAGTATGTTCATTTTATAAAAATAGGGTGCATTTTTAGGTTTTCATTTTATTTTGTATTTTGCCCTCTGTCTTCCCAGTTCTTCAACATCCCACATCTTGGCCCATTTTCAAATCACTGTTTAGTTAACAGGCTAGGAGTAGAGAATTCACTATACAAACTCATCCATTTTAAAGATCCTCGTGAGTAGCTCTAAAAGGTCAGGATACTTAGGTTTTTCCTGTCTGATAGTGGTCTAGCTGGGTTGAGCCACCTCTAAAACACCAATGTGTGTCCTGTGAAAACATTTAATTTCTGACATCCCTTCCAAATATCCTCTTCCCAATTTTATCTTTTCTCCTGGATTATCACCACTCTCTAACTTTGGCTCCAAGAGTTAGAGATTAAAGGAAAAGAGAAGGGTTACATCCACCTAATTTGTGTTCGCCCTGTTGCTTCTCATCTGCCATGCCTGGGTCCCTGAAAAGGACCCATCTCCACATTGTCCTGATGTGACCCAGCCACATCCTCACTTGGAATAGGGTAGCAGTGCTGCATTTGTATTGTGAAGCAGCAACACTTTATTTCAGTTAAAGACTGAGTTCTCTCCAGCAGAGGAGAACTCATGCAAGTCCTTGAATTCAACTGGTTTTAGCCTTGCTGAATAAATATTGCTTTGTAAAGTGAGACCACAAATCCTTGCTGTAATAAGAGGATTTCTGGAACCATCCTACCCTGCCCCTACTCCTGAGTGAATGTGATATGGTATATGAGATCATACCGAAACTCAGAAGTACATCATGAATGTTTACTGTGATTTAATTCCCCATTAGTTCTAGCCTTCAATTTCAATGACTATTTTTTTTTGTCCCTTGAAAAACACTCTTCCTCCTGACTGCGTTCCAAGGTAGGTGTGAGATAACTCACTATACCACCATTTAATTCATAACTGTGTCAGTCATTCAGTGAGTCATGATTTTATTATTAAAGGAATGCAACCCACAAACAAATTTCCCCTCTGTCCCCTACCCCCCAGTTCAGTTTTTTGGTCCCAAACAAAGCCCTGGGGCCATATTGTCCAACAGACAATTACAGACCATGTTTCCACCCAGAGCTTCTGGAGCTGCATTCTCTGCCTGATTTTTTTTTTTTTTTTGGGGGGTGGGGTGGGGGGGGGGGAGGGATGGGGGCTACCCCCCTGCCTCTTGTTTCATCTTCCTTTCCTCTCTTACTGTTCAAGTGACTTCTCTGAGTATTTTTTTTATATTCTGGTGCGGTGCTTGCAGCCTGAGCATGTAGACACACCTTGGACTTAAATGTCTCAAACTTACCCCTGATCTGTGTTTTTGCTTTCACCCATTGTTTATGCAGTAGTCAAAAGAGACAAACGGTGTGAGCACAATCAGCAAGAGCACACTGGAAATTTCTACCTTCTCCTCTCTTCTTCCAGTGAAAAACAACAGTATTTGTAACCAGAGAAAGCTTTATGCAACACACAAGCATCTCAAGTATGGTAAATGACTTCCAATTGTTCCATGTGTCTAAGTAATTCCTGGTCCCCCACTTTTGATATGTTTTGTAATTTTTATTAAAACAGTCACTTATTCCTATTCTATTAGCATCTGGATGTTTTGTGTAGACAGTGTCTAGCACTCCACAGATGCTTTATCCTGAAAACTTTGCAGCCTCTTTAAGTATTTAAAAATAAGTATACATTATGAAATTAGGGATGGGATATATCAAAAGTCTCAAAGAGGAAATAAATGTATTTTTTCTATATGTTTCCAATCAGCAAAAGTAGGTGGGTTGCTGCACTGCAACAAGTTTCTGATGTTCAGTGTCCCCTGGCTGATTAAGATCTTTCAAAAGGAAGCTTCTCTTCCATTTGGAGTTTTGTTGAGAAGGTAAAATCATGCTGTTGCAGTGACTTTTTTTCAAGAAGTTGGATGAACTTTTCCAATCTGTCTGGAAGACCTCAAACACCTCTGGATGGACAGCCCACTTTACAGGGTAAGATCTGGAGCCAGGTTTTACAAGAATTGACGGGTCATTTTGAAGTTGTTAATTAGGTTGTGAGTAGGAGAGATTTTGAGAGAAACATATTATTTAGGCATATATTTTGGGATAGGTCTTCTCACCTCCCTGTTTAGAATGTAAAAACACCCAACCAAACAAGAAGCAATTATTCCTTCTATTAATTTCTAATATCTTAGACTTGCATGCTCCTATTCTTAGTGAAATTAGATGTATATTAAAGCAGTGTCTGTTTACTTATTTTCCATCATGTCCCCTGAATTTGTTCTTCCCCCCCTCCCCACTTTTGTCTAGAAAAGACCTCTAGAAAACTAATAAGGATAGACTTTTTAAATTTCCAACATAAGATAGTTTCTTGGAGATTTATTTATTTATTTATTCATTTGGTTTCAAATAAATCCTGATGCTTTACACCACAGATGTGATGGCAGTATCACTGGGATATGTTTCAGGATCATGTGCTAAGATCTGTATTTTACTGCTTGGGATCAACCCTGTTTTTCCGTGTGCAGTGCAGTCAAGTCATCTATTTGCTGTCATAAACGTATCTGTCAGAGCTTGGACTTCATGTATGTTACTTAGGATATGGGAAGGAAAATGGTCATGGGTCGCTGTGGAAAGGCAGGATAAACAAAAGCATGAGCATTGTTGTATCTGGAGCTGGCATGTGGAATCAAGGGAACAAAGACTGGGATGTGGGACCTGGGGTAATATTAGCAGCATAAGAAGACTTTCAGCCAATACTTACAAGGAGAACAAAATAGATTACATACAAATGTATAAAAGAAAGCTGTCTGAGAAAATCTCATTTTGCAAACCATTAACTGTCATTCAAGAAAGAACTGCTTATGACCTTATTCTGTCAAAAAATTCCTGAAGCAAAAGTTTGCATGGGAGAGTCTGTAGAGCAGAGGAAGGAAAATCTTCAGGATGTGGATTATGCTTTATGGCCCAAGTAGGTGACAGTGGTGGACTCATCAGGCTGCCCTTTTGATAAGATACTGAAAAGTCAGAGAAATATCTGCAGTAATATCAGCACAAAGATTGAAAAATGTCACCAAGCCTGCAGATCCTGAAATGAGAAAATGCCAAAAGAAACAGAGATTTTATTTCCTCAGCTGTTATCATGGGATCACAATCCTGTTGAGCAGTAAAGCAACAGTGTTTTCTAAAATGAGCTACAAATCAAATGATCAGAGGCACTTTTTTTTCTGGTTTTTTTTTTAGTTTCCTAATTTTTTTAAAGTGACTAGTTGACTCTTGGTGTCAAATCCCCATTTTGGAGTTCCTAGCGAGAGGCACATCCACTGGAACTGATTTCTTTTCAGAACGTGTTAAAGAATTCTACTCCTTCCACCAAAGCCATACGTTGTGTTGTATAAAAGCATCAGAAGTTCTATAGGGATTTCTTCTGGAGCTAATATACAAACAGCAGTCTGAGGGCTCCAGGTCTTAAAAGTATAGAGAACCTTAAATGGATGGGCTGGGATAACTGTGACAGAAAGAGAGACATCTGCTGAGTTGTTGAAAAGACATATGCTCCCAGAACTTCCTTTGTCATGCAGTTTGGAAATCTTTTCTCTCTGAGTTTATTGCTAATATTTAATTTAAAACCAAATTTGGATTGTTGACAAAATTATAACTTGTAAATGGACACTTCTCCCGTCCTCCTTCCCAGTCTTGTCTCGGCAGTGCTTGCTCCCCATTTCCTCCTCCTGCTGGTCCCAGCCCATGTACCCTGGGTTGTGCTGGGGAAAGGGGGCCCTCGCCCTGGCTTTGGCCTTATGTGAGAGGACAAGGTTGGCAGGAGAGTGGGAAGTGGCGGTTTGCAAGTTGGTAACATCTTGCTCCTCCTGTTCTCCTTCAGGATTGTAATCACGTTTATATTGGATGGAAAACATGACTTTATTTGTGTGTGTATGTTTGTGTATGAACACTTAATGACATTTCAAGGCATCCGACAAAAGCTTAATTCCTTGGATTGGTTTTGTCAAATAATAAAATGACTTGACATAAGTATAATTGAAAGCAGATGTGGAAATTTCGACTTTTAGCAGTCATTCTGCCCCCTCCCTCTGCCTCTTTTCTTTTAACTCTATTCATGCCAAAAATATTTTTATTTTTGTTTCCTGCTTCCTATTTGCAGAATAAAGCTGGAGGAGGGTAAATTCTGAGGCAAAGTACCAAAGGGTATTCATTTTGCATTTTAATGTTTCCTTGTAAAATTTCCACCTTTTCTGAGTTAATTTTCCATTATGAAGGAAAGTTCCTCTCCCTTCATCCTGAACTCATCTGCTCTGTTATGTAATCATTCCTGTACACAATGGCTGTTTACTGCTATTGCTTGAATCTGAAATTGTAGGTTATGTGTTGAGCTTAGCTAAGAAAGCAGCCTACGTTACATTTTTACCTTCCCCTCCCTGGCTGGACTAAGTGTTGGATGGAAGAAATTGTAAAGATGCAGAAATGAAATTGGAAAAATTGTACACAGGCAAAAGGGGGAAGAGTTCCTTCCCCACATTTTACACTATAACACACATAGTCTTTATGGCTGCTCCTTAGCCTGAAAGGAATAGGATAAAAGCATCAATGGTGATCATAGAATCATTGAAAGGTTTGGGTTGGCACCATCCACTAGACTGGTTTGTTCAAAGCCCCATCCAAGCAAGGCATTAAATGCTTCCAGGAATGAGGCATCCACAGCTTTTCCAGGCAACCTGTTCCAATGCCTCACAATGAAGAATTTCTTCCTAATATCTAATCTAAATTTATCCTTCTTTAGCTTGAAGCCATTACCCTTTTTCTATCACTACATGCCCTTTTAAAAAAAGCCTTCTTGTAAGCTCCCTTTGGGTACTGGAAGGCTGCTGTAAGGTCTCCTAGAACCTCCTCAACAACCACCCCAACTCTCTCAGTCTGTCAGAAGCAAAAGTATTATAAGTATTATTATAAGAGCAAAAGTATTGTCAGCTGCTTAAATGTCAGCAGTGGCTTTGCCACTGGAACAGCTCCTCCCAATGTGTCAAACCAGTTTGACTGGAAAAATTAAGGGCTTGGAGTAACAACAATGGCAGTTTAAAGTTAACATTGATTTTCTTGAATCTTCAGCCATGCCAGCATCCTGGTGTCATTGTTCACACTGTTTTGGGAAGAAATGAGACTTATAAAAACTGTTATCATCTTTGATTTTGTCATCTTTTGTTGGGCTTGTATGCTTTAGGAAAGTGAGATACTCTGTTCCCATTTCAGTGGGATTCAAGCATAATATCCTGTCAAAATCCCAGCCTGGAACTTTAACTGAGGTCTTTTAGTATGAAGATGCTTTTGTCTGTCTGTCTTCCCTCTGATATTTGAGCTTTTTGACCATTGGGGGAAAACACATGTACGGCCAAGAGGACTGAAAGTCTCTGAGTTGTTTATGGTGCCATAAGTTACATGCAAATGGGTGGTCAGTGAATGGAAAAGCGGAGACATGCATTGCATTACTTGCAGTACTAACATAGAGACTGTCAGCACACAAAATGTTGCCATCTGAACTTGTCCCATCCTAGATTCCAAAGCCAGCCCAATGTCCACCAGAACTGAGGGTCAATGTTTTCAGCTGCCCATGAGATTGAGATTTGATGATTCCTTCCTTCAAAGATGAGGTGACTGGTATACGCGTGAAGAGGACCCAAAGAGGCTTTTTGAATTCTGAGCATTAGTTTTACTTCTTCATCTGGGGCAGGGTGGGCCTGGTTTCCAAGGGCACTGAGATGACTGGGCTCCAAATGCAGGCACCAGTAGTTATTGCTTTAGAAAATCTCCATTAATAACATGTGTTACTAATACAATGCCAAGTTTAAAAGCAGCAGATAATATCTGAGGTGAGATCCTGATTTGAATTATGGAAAGTGAAATACACGGGCTGAAGTGCTCAAAATTAATCTGAGTACAGAAAAGCATCTGAATGTATTCAGAGTTAAAAAAAAAAGAGATGGGGAAGGATGGCTGGCAAAGCCAGCCAAAAGAGGAACTGCCAGGAATATGTCAGGAGGATAATCTGACAAGAAGAGTTCAGTAGAGATGTTAGTCCTGCAGAAAAGTGATGAAGAAGAGAGTGTAAGTTAAACAGCCTGCTCCTTTAGTGTACACTTCCATGTGACAGGCACACCTACCACTCCCAAAAACCACCCTTCTATTTCAAGCAGGACTTCTGGATGGAAATAAAATCTAGTATTAGACCAAACACATTAGAAACATTCTTCTAGCCCATCTTTTGCTGCCCTGTGCATCTTAGGGCTCCTCCGGGCTGCTGGCCAACCCAAAATAGGAGTGCAGAGGAGACATCTGAGTTTCTTCGTGTTGGAAATCTTTTGTGTCAAGTGTCTTGAGTTTAACCAGGTTAACATGTACCTCCTTGCAATGCACTGCACAGCTGGAACGAACAGTTTGTGCATGGAGATGGTGTAAGCTCCAGACAGCTGAAATCAAAAGTGTACTTGGTAAGTGTAACCCTGTGCTCAGTTTAGAATACTCAGTTCAAGAAAGGAGATCTCCTAATGAGTGTTTGTAATACTTTAGAAGACCTAAATGCTTTATTAAATGATCACTTATTTTTTTAAATTAGTAATAGTAATTTGTTAAATGGTAGAAATCAAAATTTCTGAGCAACGGACTTTATTGCTGCTTATTCAGGCAAGTTTCATACTATACAACACCAGTAGTGCTAAAGAGACAGTTCTTACATTCCTTCAGGATACTGCAACAGGATTGGAGTACTTGTAAAGTTAATAATTATGCTTACCTGTGTAACCACAAAGCATTTTGGGATTGGCTTAGAGAGACAAAAGTTTAAAGCCCATGTCTCCAATCTATCTTCCAAACACATCAGTAAAACCATCCACTTGTGAAACTCCGATTGCATGATTCAGCTTGCAGCATTGTAAGTTCTTTGCTGTGCACAAACTTATCAGATTTGTGTGGACAAAACAGAGATTTGCACAGTATTTATGGAAAGTTCATCTGTATGTTTTCTTTTTTGCCATATCAAAATGTCAAGTATGTCCATCCGCTTTTCACACGTACACGCTGTTCTAAGTTTTGAAAGCATAATCAGTGGAGGCATGCAGTCATCAGCTCCATCAGGTTGTTTCATCTTCTGTGGGCTTCTGTGTAGTGTAGACCTTAGGTAAGTTTTCTTCAGAGCATTTGTTAAACATGTAAAAGTCAAGTATGCGGCTCTGTTTCCTGCACTGGGCTAATTTGGCATCCTAGACTAAATGTGTAGTGACAAACTGAATGTTGTCTCTTGCTAGGGGGTAAAACAATGTTGGCCGCAAATATTCTTGGTTCTTTGCTGAAGGTGGTAAGCTCATGGCTGAGAAGGCATTTATCCCACTGTTGAAAGAATCCTGAAAAGGCAAAACTCTCTGGATCAGGATTCAAGGCTAAGTGTGGTTTAGCTTGAGTGACAGTGGGGAAAAGGAAAAGCCATGAAGTGAAACACTATGTAGGTCTTCTTATGACACTTACACTTTTTTTCTTTGCAAATAACATGGAAATATTTTCCCAAAACTATTAATACTGGCCCTTGTTTCCAACATTTTACCATCAAGTCTTCTAAGCTGTCAGTTTTGACCTTCCTTTTGAAGGAAGGTTTCAGAACTCCGTATAATATGCGTTTGTGTTATTTCCATTTGTACCTGCTGGCCTGGAGACTTTCAGTCCAGAGTTACTCTTCACCCTAATCCTCCCCCACACTTCCCTTTTCCAGGGCTTTCCATCTCTGTTACACTGCAAATCATACTTCCACAGAGAGGTACATACTGTGGTTGCTCATTCTACTACTTGTCTCCCACTGTCTTTTCCTGTGAAGGCCTTCATTTGTATCCCTTCCCTTCCACATCCTTCCTCCCATTATTTGTTGGGGGACTACATAATAAGCTCTATTGGAAAGATGGGATGAAAATAGATGAGGGAGTGATACTGTTATTTCAGAAAGCATTAATGAATGTTGTCAGCCAAACCTTTGACCTGAGAGGGAGTGGTGGAAGCACAGAGCAGATGACAAAGGTTCCTTGTGTTCCCCATTACTGTTGTACTGGTTTTCCTTGGCTGGGAACATCTGGAATAGTCTCTAACATTTTTAATGGAGTAAATGCAGCATTCCCAAGCTGTTGTGTGACAGACAAGCAGACAGACAAACCTACAAAGAAATGCCATGAATTTGAGTGTGTGAGTTCACAAGATTGGTCAATTATTCACAACTAGAAAAATAAGGTTACATAAATGGTCAAGATTTTTTGGGAGTGACTAATCGTTTTAGGTCTCTTATGCTTTGGATGATCCATTAAAAATACCTTAAAAGGGCTTGTGCTTTGGAAAATAAGCTTCCATAATCTGGAAATTGAGGGTCCTTACAGATATATATGATGGATAACAAGAAAACCCAGAGATTATCAAAATCAGTTTTCATCTAAAAGTGTTGACAACAAAGTTATGCATAGGGACATTGTTTTCTGGTTTATATCAGTCTGTGAATCTTCACATATTTGTATATAGCCTTACAAATAAATATTAACAGTTTGTTTTATAAGTGATGCTGTATATAAAAGCACTTTACTAGAAGCAGACAGTCGTAATGGTCTGAAAGGTTGGGAGACTTAGAAAGAGCTCATCTGTTAGGTCCTGAATACAGAGCTGTTTACTCCCCCCACACAAAGTATTTTAAGAGGGAATGGGGCATTGCTGGTGTCTGAAGCATAGCAAAAGCTGGGTGCAGGCCCTAGTATGTCTTTTTTAGGGTCACTATAGAACAGGGGTTGCCTGGGGTAGGCAAGATTTCTGTGGGCACAGCCACAGACTGGTCCCTTGCAGCGCCCTGGGAAGAGGATGAAGAAAAGCAGCCGAAAGGTCACACAATCCATCCAGCTAAACAGTCCTGGTGGGTGGCAGTCTGAAATAATTCCTGAGCTATTAATTAGGAAGATGCTCTTCCAGGTTCCGGCCCAAGTCATAAGACATGCCGAGGCAAAGAGCCAAAAGATCAAAAGGACACTAAATATTTTTTTTAAAACCATTCTGTGGAGAGAGAGAGGAGAGAGCTGTCCGGGTCTGGTTCACACAGGACGTGCTGATGAGGCTGAGCTTTGGTCTAGGATGTGAGGAAGCAGAGTCTGCCTGGCTTTGCTCTCCTTGGTTTTCATCTAAATATGACTGTGGATTATTATTTTTAAAATCTTTTTTCTTTATATTTTGACTTAGCTTCTCCTATAAAACTTTTTTGCTGGTAGTATTTTTTTGCTCTCACTGTTAGGGTAGATCAGTGTCTTGATTTGAAAATCTGTGTGATTATCTGTGTTGACCATTAGTTACAAGGCCTTGAGAAGGAATATTGCAAGTGTTGATTCCAAGCAAATTCCTAGTTAGACATACATAAGCCCACCACATTTTTACTTGAGACTCACCTTTAATAGCATGTGAAATATTGAGTTCATCCAAGAAAAGACAAAGCAGTCATGCTCAACTCCAAAGAATAGGGAAGGATCTACATTGTTTATATGGCAACAAGGGCCAGGTCAAATCCACGTTTCATAAAACAAGTAGTTAATGAATAGCACAACCCAGAGAGTCTTGCTTACCACAGGCTTCTCTCTAAGAGACTTCTCTTCTTGCTCTCCTCATTTCCATGAGTGTACTCTCTGTATCCTCCAATGTATGGTAAAGGTATGTGCTGCAACCTTTCCCACATGGACTCCACATGCCAGTTTTCACTCATCTCACACCCACCATTCTGTCATATTTGGCTGAAAATGAACAAGGAAGCTGAAATTCATTGGGAGGAAACTGATATGAAAAAATGACTGTTTGACAATCTTGAATCCTTATTACCAAGGGAACTGTGCTAAACAGGGTAAGTTTGGGAAACTGAAAGCAGCATTGAATTGACTTTTGTGGCAGCAGCCTTGTAGGAAGGACACCAAAGCATCTAAACTTGCCCTATGTACAATGGATTTGTTTCTTTTTTTCCCCCACTTCAAAATGAAAGGTAGGTCTCTAATGTGGAAGTAAAAGTTGTTCGCTTTTTGCAGGGAAAAAGAAAGCCAACATTTTGCAACCCAAACAGGAAACATGACCATAGGTCCTGATTGTACAAAATTTTTTTTCTTCTGCCATTTCCCTTGTGGTTGCAGAAGAGAAACCTCCTTTTAGTGGAATGTTTTTGATAGGGTCCAAACTGAGTCCAGTGGGGACTTTGCTGCAATTTTAAACTTGAAGCAGCTGCCATCACTCCTTAATAACATCAGTGACATTTTGATATAACAGAGCATGCTCTTACAACTTTGGTGGAACTCACATAGTCATTTAATGCGAAACTAATCTTTTCTTTAACTGTCCTAATTTTTTTTTCAATTATCAGCACATTTTTTTCAAATTGCAGAAAGGAGAGGTCAGAACAATAGATTCTGCTATGCCTCACCTGAAATTTTGGTGCCTATATCTGATTGTATATGCATTTATACAAATATTTAAGAAAATAACCCTTCATAGTAAAATATTATTCAAAGGTTCATTAACAACTTTTTTTTTCCCATGCACTTTAAGAGGGAAACACAGAAAAAGGCAAATTTGCCAATTGTTTAATGACATTTCTGATAGTTAAAATGCACTTTTTTTAAGGTTCAGAAGAAACTAGTCTGTTTACACTTTTCAAAACAATTTGAAGGCCTTAGGAGTGCATGACTTATTTTAAATATGATTCAAATAAATGAAATTTGAGCTTCTAAATGACTCTGAGATTTGGAAAATACCCCTGGTTGCTTTTTATGATGGGTAATGGTATAATATTCCTTTAGTGAACCAAATCATTTAGGATGTCATTAACTTTCAGTAAATGCAAACTTATTCAGATTCAAAGGAGTGACAAGAGTCTTTCCCCTACAGTAATCAAACATTTTTTACATTTCCACTCAACTTGCTGGTATTACACATGTAAGTGAAGCTGGTTGTATGTCTAATGCAGTATCTGTAGAACACCAGAAAGGAAAGGTCACAGTATCAAGACATTTATTCTTCTCAGTAATTGACAGATGTGAAACTAGTCCCCTTAACATGAAATCTCATTTTGATAATTGATTTATCCACAGCCTCTATCAGAAATATCCTACAATTAGTTTTTTAAAAATCTGGTATTATCATCGTTTTCTTCAGGTAACTAAATCCACCATTTCTGTTTGGTATTTGAAGCTATTATATTTTGATTTATTTCTCTAAGGGAGAAGACTAAGTTCTGCTCCAGCAATTTTATTCTACCTATGATGCTTAGCCGATAATATTTTCTTTATAAATTAATCATATTCTCCTATTGTTTCAGTTCTTATAAACATGAAATTTGTCAAAATCAAAGGCAGGTGTACACCCTTTATTGAGCTGAGGGAGAGGTTGTTATTTATTTTCCATTCTCCATACAAATGCTGCCTTATAAGATGGCTAAGTGTGAGAAATTTATAGCAATGCTCTGCAAAATGATAAAATTTGGCACCATATAGGGACTTTGTAGTTCCTGAGATAGCAAAGAGGAGCAGCCCTTCCTTTCCCACTACTTAAACTCCTGATAGCTGTGCATTTATAACATGTTAACAAAAACAGTTCCCTCCCACAGCAATAACAAATTGCAGAGTGTCTACCAAAACTTAAAGGACACCACTCAAAAAGTGAAAAGGAAAAGAAAACATGTTTGCAGTAATTTTGTTTCACAGGTGTGGACCTGAGCACATGTTGCCTGTAGTTTCTAGGCATATGTACAGTAGCTTGTTATAAAGATTAAACTTGATCTTCATTGACAGCTATAAAACTGAAAAATATATTGGAGCAGTATAAATCTGTACAAATACTGGAGATATAGAAATGGAAAAAAAAGAAATCTTCCCATAGCAACAGTGAGGGAGAAATACGTATTTTAAACTAAAAGCTTAATCTTGAGGGTAAGCTCTTCATGGTGCTGTCAGATGAGGCATTGACAGAAATAAGTGCCAGCCTGGAATTGCTAGGTGAGAGATACCATTTGACCTTCATGGAAACTGCCAGTCTAGATCACAGAGTGGATGAAACTTTGTCAAATATGGGCTGGACAGTGGTAACCATGCAGTGCAAATCCCACACAAAGCCCATCCTTGTGACCTAAGGTGAGATTACCATTTAGAGTTTCAATACAACCCAGAAAGTGCAGATGACTCCTGAAAATTTGTATTCCTATGTGCTGGGGCAGACAGAAAGCTTCCAATCTTTAATTTGTCTTGAGTTGCAATGTGTCCAAAGCACAGCTGTGAAGACTATCAGTGTCGTGCAGGGATTCTCTAGTGATTGTTTCTTTGCCAGCTGAAGACCTTCATAAAGGTCTTGGGCTGGATAATGGGTTACAAGGCCAGATCTCTGTCACTGACATTGATAATATAAGGCTTACCCTGCCATGGATTCCTTGCCTGCCTGGGGTTTAAAAGGGAAAAATTACTCTGTGGTAGGTTATTTCTACAGCTAAAACCTGCTGTTTCATTGTTATGTGGACTGTATTCCTCTTCCTGTCATTGATGTGGCAATATTCTTGGTGCTTGGGAAGATTAAGCCACATTACTGTGTGATTTTTAGTGGAGTGACCCATGCAGGTGCATTTGAGAGCAGATTTTGGTATTCTATGTGCCAGCTTTGTTGGCAAAACAATCCCAGATCCTTGGAGTCTGGGGTCTCAGTGCAAGCTAGGCTGCCTTCTCCCACTGAAGGGGAAGGATAGCCATTGCATGTTAAAGATCAAGTGACAGGAATACCTCTCCTGATTATTTATAGCTTTTTGCACTGTAATCTGCCAGATATATGAAGGAGAACTTTTATCTCCTTGAATCTTTATGAAAAGGGGAAAAAAATTCCTTGGCACCACTTCTGTGTTTTCCTCTGAACTTTAGTTTCTCATATGCCTTTATACCCAACATCTGTTTGCTGCATCTGATTGTGAGCACACGCTGGATGCCTCATTACGGGTAGATTGTAAACTCTCTGTACATAAATTAATCATTTTACCAGTCTGGCTTTGCTGTCAACTTGTTATGTTGGTGGCCTTTGAGATTTTATTGCATACTCTGTTGATGAAAGAGAGACAGATTTGCATTAGAAATTATAAACTCTAGAGCCAAAGGGAGGGACAAAGTATGTTTAAAGGGGCTATTTCAAAGTCTTCCAGGAGAGATGACAAGAAGAGCAGGTGACCAGAACCTCTTCTGTCCCAGAGTCTGATGGCAGTGAGCAGAGAGTATTTTGAAAAGAAGATAAGGAGAATGAAGTGTTTCCTTATATCCCTCTTGCTTTTGGCAAATTTTAGGAATGAGCTGAAAAATGTTCCTGAACCATTGTATTTAATGACTTTTGGTTAAGGAAATGTGATCCTCCCTTTGGTCAGTAATATGTGCTGAATAGTGTCTTCAGATCCCTGCCAGCCATGTCTTCCACAAGATCTTCTTTGAAGATCTGTGGAAATTTGTTGAGCTTATTTTTCAGTTTCTCATTTTTCAGATCCACAGAGCTGCTCCAGCTGAGGCCATCTAAGGATGTGGCCTTTGGATTCATGTCTGCATTAGTGTGCTCTCTGCCATAGCTGTGGTAGCATTTTTTTGCCACTCTCCTCACTACAAATAGTTGAGTAATATAAAGAATCTGTCTGTCTGACCAGCAAAATAAAAAGAAGCAGGAAGGGAAGGCTGTTTCTTCTTTCTGCATGGCCTTTGGGACTGAAAAGGCTTTTTGTTAGGTGTGTATATATATGTCTGTATATTTGAGGAATAATTTTCCAAAATTTTATGGTCTCATAAACACACTGGGTTTCATCTTTTAAAAGCATGGCCCTGGTACATGATAGGAAAAAAAGAGCTTTTGTTCTGAAAGAGTTTTCTCAGTCATAAACCATGCATTTAGCTACTGAACTTGCCCACATTTTGTTACTGTTTTCCCTCCAAGTATACAATACAGTGTCAGATTAGACATTCTACAGCGTATTACAAGTCTTCCTTTTAGTTTCACATAAACAAAACTGATAAATATTGTCAATCAGAGTTACTATTTTTTAACTGCATATGGTGAAGCTGTGGTCATGAGCAGTGTAAGCCCAGGCAGTTTTTGTAGCTCCCTTTGCTGACACTGAAGTGTTCATAATTTTCTCATTAATTCCTTTGAACTATAGAAGGAACGTGCTGCAATGCTTTCTTCCTGATGACAGAATATACAAGTCCATGTGCCTGAGTTTTGGCTCAGAATAGTCCAGATAGATGCTTGTATTTTTTTTCATGTGCTATTGATGATTCAAGGGTGAGATAAATTTACTGTAGTGGGAGGTATTGGCAGAAGTAATACTTGTATAAACATGATCCTTTTAGTTTTTTAAAAAAACCTACCACTAAATCACTTTGCTCCCAGTTGCACACATCCAGAAGTTCTTTCTCATCCCCTGGGACAAGATTTGGTAAGTCCTTTCTGGTCATGATTTACTTTCAGAAGATTATTTAAAGTGCAGAGAATTGTTGTATTTTGTTAAGAAATGGGTTAGCAAACCAAATTAAACAGTATATTTTCATCCTGCTTTTCAGTGTCAAGGAGAGTAATGGAGATATACAACGATGTTGGCTTTGGTTTCATCTTTGTTAAGGTGGTCAATTGATCACTTGTAAATAACTGATACGTGGTGTGTGTCCATGTGCATCCTTGCAAAGTTGGTAAACCTACATGTAATAGTTGTCTTTTATTGACACTAAGGCTGCTGATTCATTTCCAGATGTAGTTCCCTGCCCAGGAGTTTTTATGCAGTACAACACAAAAACCTTAATTGTAGTATTTTTGTTGTTGTTTGTTTTCAATCTAGTTGCCCACTGATTTGGAAACTTCCTTATGTGAATTGTGCTTAACCGTTACCACAGCATCAAGTTTTCATGGCAGAGATAGAATAACTGCTTAATGCAGCATTTGTTAGTGGCCCCCAAATTCAGATCCAACTTGCACAAAAAATGAAAGATAATCATGCCTTTTGCTATCTGGGAATGACCTTGTTGGTCACTTGCTTGATATTTTGATTCAATGAATGCTTGACTTGAAGCTTCTTTTATGTCCTACCATGAAAACCTTTGTAGGCCTATATGGTAATGATTTTTCACAAAAAAGAATTTTTTACCATTTACATAAGTTTTTAGTTTGAGTTAGTTTGACAAAAGTAAAAATACTAACTAGAGCTCCCAAATACAGAGCTAGAAGCAAAATTTTAAGAACTACTTAAAATAAGTACATGTAATTGCTACTTTGTATAGTTATAGGTGTCTGTGGAAGAACAGCAAGTTGGTGTTTGTGTGGGTACTTGGATATTTACCTATGTAGATGTGTATGTATACATGCATGTACAACATCTCATATATCGCATGAAGGCACATACAAAATATGAGAAAATAGCAATGCTTTGATTGAACTCAAGCTATGTTTTTACCCTCTCCTGCTGGAAAGGCCATTTCTTACTACCATTAGTGGTGTCCTGGGAACATGCTTGCCACTTCCTTCAATGCATCTTTATCAATCTTTATGATCTAATAGATCTGGAGGCCCAATCATCACAGGACATATCAGAAAATTGCAGTGTTGAAATTATGGTTCTTTGGGGTAATGACCACTGTCAGCCAAAGCATCAATCCCAAAGAATCAGCAAGAATTACTTGGCATTTCTCAGCATAGGGTGTTCTGTTCCCTTAGGCTCAATGATTATATTTGGGAAAAGTTTGAGTTGAAAGGCATTATTTTATTGGATTGACTTCAAGCAGTATGATACAATTATGCACACAGCTTTCTTGGTATGACTTTGGAGTGTGGTTTTTCCAACTATGAAATGTGGTGTTATCTACAGCGCAGAAAAGTTTTGTTTGACAGTTCTGGTAATCTTTTATGAACATCACCAGACTACAATTTTGATTTTGCTCTTTAAGTTTTTTATCCCCACATCTGGCCACACATTCGTATATGCTCTATATGTATATACAGTCAAATTGTTCAGTTATAGTGCCATGACTTATGAAAGAAAACTTCAGGAAGAAACTGTAAGCAAAGTTTATTTGGAGAAGCAGTGGATGGCACTGTTGGATTATAATTATAAGGCAATAAAACATGCAAATAATAAATAACAGTATTTTTTGAAAATACATCAGCTACATGTAATGTAATATAATTCCTTGAAAGGTATTAATGTAAGTTAAACCTCAATAGAATGTGATATTCAGGTGAGTGTTCTTGCTCTGTGGTGTTATGCAAATCATTGGGATCTGATGAAGGGAGACAAATCCAATTTGGGTTCCAACATATTGTAGTGTTTCCCTCTTCCCAGAACAGCTGCTTATAGAGAACATTTATTCCATCAAGGGCTCCTCTCATCAAGGGCTCCATCCAGCTCCTGAGGGAGAAGGAGGGCTCTGATGGCAGAAAGAAGCTGGTTTAGAATGCTGGAGCAGAGCAATTGCTTCAGCCTGTTTAGGTGGGCTCACATTTGCCATCAGGAGTTGGGACAGCATCAGCAGCCTGCAAATGTTTCATATAGAAACAGGGGCATCTATTCCCATGTGGGACAAAAAAATATATACACCTTGAATTGCACTGATCTTGACCTATGCTATAAAAGCATAAATTTTGAAGTAATTTCGTGCTCATAGTGTGTACTGAGTTGAATTTTACCCTGCCCTAATCCTTTCTTGGATAATTGTTGTTCTCTGCTTTACTTGGTATGGGTTGTGAAGGGACATTTGTAACATGGTGGGCCTGGCTTTTCCCTTGTGTTGTAAACTTTTATTTCATTTTTTACTACACTGCTTCCAAGGATAGATTTGTGGAATTGTTGATTATGAGGGACAAACATTTTCAAGTGTTTGTTCCACCGCAGCAATCAAAATATCTCCAATTATTAATTACCACAATCAAATTGAAAAGAAAGCAACAGCAAAAATAGGTGACCTTATGTTAAACCACAGCCCGATGAAAAAATCTCAGATTTTTTCTTTGCAGTCATGCAGATTTTATGGTTTTTTTCCTTAGGTCCTTCTCAGGTGCAGGTTTTTCCTCCTTCACATCTTATGCTTGGTTGTGTTTCTGTGTAGTGTCACTGTTTCTATGTTGTGTCAATCTCTGGACACTGCCTGTTCACATCTACTTTATACCGTGTGCTTTTCTGGAAGAGAAAATGCCTCTCCACTACCTTTTTGATGGCCAAACTGTGCAAAAGGGTGATACAGACTGAGGACTAGGGACACACTCTTAGACGTGATTTCTCTCTTATTTTGTGGAGTTCCAGGCCCCATAGCTGTGTGCTGGAAGCTGTTTAACCTGCAGCATACAGTGTTCAAACCTGCAGTGTTTTTATGCCAGTCAGGCTGCCCTACTCATTATGTTTTGAAAAGGGAAAGCTTGTTCCTAAAGCCACCCAAGAAAGGGAAAGAAATAAAGGAAGTTTAAAACAAAAAAATAATGTGGTAGCCAGGAGGAATATACCTGCTGAACCAGCCCTGAAAGGAAGAAAAGGAAAGAAATCTAGATGTCCTGAAGAAATGGAGAGTGGCAGGGAGCAGGGAGTGAGAGGAGAGTAACAGCTAAGATGATGGGGTGGAGAGTTATGGGATCAGTGACTGTACCTTTCCCTTAGCTGCTGCCCTTACCCCAGGAGTGGTACATCCCCCTGGCATTGCCAAGATGGGAATCCATGCTGTATGCCCTATGGAGGAAGGGAGAGGCAAGCAAAGAACCAGATGTCTGATGGGAAGGAGGGTGAAGAAGGTTTTTAAGAAATACAAAATACTGAAGTTTTAGTGGTTTCTTTCTTTTTGGGGGGAGGAGGGTTTATTTTGTTGTTTTTTGTTTTGGTTTGTTTTTTTTAAATAAAAAATAGTAGGAAGAGTGATGAAAGAAGCTGAGTGTTGTCAGAGAGGAGTGTAGAGGGAAGAGAAAAGGAAAGGAAGGGGGAGAGGAGAGATCTGAGGAGAGGTGGAAGAGGTGAAGGGAAGATCAGGGCAGTGCTCTCTCCTTTAACTCAGCGTACCATTTGAAATGGCTATATATAGTTAAGAAATGCTAACATATGGCACTCATATAGCATATGGCACTCAAAATAGTTAAGAAATACACTTGTCTTGCAGCCAAATGCTGCTTTCATTTGCATGGGTGTAAGTGAGGATAGGATTTATTTCATACAAGAATGTTTCTCAGATTCCTCTGATTGTTAAATAAAGTAATGGGAGGGAGCTTCCCTTCTATCTTATCTTGAACTCTCTTTCATCTATGTGCAGAAACTGAATCCCAGGGCAGAGCAAAATACGTGTACCAAAAGGGTTCCCCCCCAACTTCCCAGTCTTTCTCTGGCTTTGAGTTCATAAAGGTTTTTGCTGAGGGTTCACAAAAGTCATTGGAGAGACTTACAGTCGTTTCAACAGCCATTTAGTAGGCTCACAGTATCCACAAACTTGAGACAGTTTTATAGGTTTAATTTTTATTTTCTTGGTTGAACTTTGTCAAAATGCTTTTCTTTTTTTTTATTTGGAGATTAAAGAACATGCTCAAAGCCATACTGCCAAAAGACATCTTGCTCCTTTTCTTGGAAAGTCTATGAATCTGTGAATTAAATGAGAGTGGAAAATCCTGATTTCTGTTTCTCATTCTGTCCCTGACTGGCCTTAGTAATCATTTGCATCTGCAGAACAGTTCTTCAATTTCTTGTTGCTTAGTTGTCATTAGAATAAAAGGTGCCATTTGAAATGGGAGATGAACTATGAGGGATGTTGCATACACATGTGGAAAAGAGTAGGCCCTGTTCTTTAAGAGTTTATAATATAAATAGACAAGAGATAATGGGGAGTGAATGGAAGGATTATCATCCTAAGAGAAAAGCTAATTTTTTCTGTATGGATGAAGCACTTCAACACTTTGCTACTTAAAGAATCCTTCCACTGGAATCTGAATACTTACAAAAAACATGCAACATTTTGAACCAATAAATGAGAAAATAGTATTTATTTTATCTAAGGAAGGGGGGTTGTTTTTCTGCTGTTTTTTTAATTGAGTGATGTGACCCCAAGTGTCTCAGCTACTGCTCTCCTGTTTAACAGCATGGTCAAAATAAGAATTACAGCTCCACATATTAGGTCTCCTAATCTTGAGTCCTGAGCTGCTCGGTTTTAGACCACAGGGGCTTCTTTACTCTACCTGATTAACTTTTCTTTGCTCACTTAGATATGGCAATGGATATTTTTTGCCTGATTCTCAGTCCTGACTCCTGCTGTTTTACAAGGTTTATTTGAAGCTATCTTTCAAAACACATTCATTACTTAAGGGTTTAGTTGAGGCTATCCTTTAAAACATACTCCTTACTTCATTCCTAAATAAAAGGAACACTTTAAGTAGGCTTAAAAATGAAGAAGAAATGCAAATGTGAGACATCATATTCAGTTGTGCCAATTTCATGCTTGGCACAGATGATGAATTCGTGTACTAATAATTGCCCAGGGACATTGGTAAGGTATGATAGATTAGGAAAAAATTGCAGGGGGGAACCTACTTTGCTCAGCCTGATTTTTTTTGGTGACTTCCCAGACTCATGTCTCAAATGATACCTTTGCTATGTCAACAGGAAGCAAAGAACACATCATCATCATCATCAATAATAATAATAATAATAAACCCCCCCCCCCCCCTCATTCAACTAGCCAGTGTAGTTCTTAAAGTGCTATTCAAAGTGCTATGTAATTTGGTTTACAAGCTCAGCTTTAGGCATTGTTTTGCACTGTTGTGTAAATCCTAGGTCTGGTCCTTTCAAAATAAATGGACACATGAAATAGAGTTCCAATAATGATGGAGGTGTCAGGAAAATAATGTGTCCTTTCTAATACATTTTCCTGCACAAAAGTATGCCATGAGAAAAAGTCGAGGGTCTGTGTTTTTGTTTCCCAGTCAGACTTGGTTGTAAACAACTGAAATTATAGTCTTCATTTCCCTCTTGTACTAGGTTTAAACACACTATAAAAAAGTAACAATGTGTATTACACATCCTATCATTTTGGTTGAGATGATTGAAGAAACGCTATGGTAAATCCATAACTGAAAGCATATTTAGTTTGGTACTGAACTCATATAAACCATGAGGACAATTGCCTTAGTGCAAGCCATCCCTTCAGATTCATAAATCAAACACAACAGCCTGAAACATGAGCACACCGTGTATTATCTCCCCCAGATCTGCCATACCTTGTGAGAGTTCCAAATTTTATTGAAGTCTGCTATCCTTTCAGAGTATGTGAACTTCTTGCCTCTATGGGCCAGCAATGTATCATACAACCCAATAAGATTTATATCACCATCACTCTCTATCATTCTACTCCTGAATTTTAGTGCTTCCTCCGCCTGCACATCCTTGGTTACCTTTGTAGTTTTCACTGAGATTTCCAGAGTGTGAGCCTACACACCACGAGCTGACCTGAAAAGCCATGGCACACAGTTATGTGATGTGCATGTTAGTCATCAGCCTAACTAAAAGTTACGCTTACGCCAATTACTTGCAGATATACCCCAAGATGCTCTTTTGCTTACTGTAATTTCTCATTTAGAGCTCTTAGTCATTTCTTAGTCAGACCACCCCCAAGGGAAAAACTCTCCCTCAGATTTCTCATATTTTTATATTTTTCTTCTTTTTTTATGTGTGTTTTTTGGTTTTGGTTTTTTAATTCAACCTCCAGAGTAAGAAGATTTCATGAATGCACCTTGCAGCTTTGCATTAGTCAGAATGCTGTAATAAGGTATGTCATGTTCCTTGCTCTCTCTAGCCTTGGAGCAAGTGGGGAGGGCTAAAGCATGTATTTTCAGTGTCAGCTTCTAGACCAAGAAAATTAACATTATTGAATTCTTCTGCTAAGGAATTAGAAATTAATCTCTTTTGTTTATGAAAATCCTTAGAGAAAAGAGATAAAAATGAATCTGTGATTAACAACTGATTGCTTCTTTTTTCTATTGAAAACCTTCTTTTAAAGCAACTACTTCAATAATATTAACATGTCTTCCTTTCAAGACATGTAGCTCATCAAGCTTTTGATACCTTTTCCCCTCAGTACACAGACTGGTTTTGCTGCAGGTCACCCTTCCCTTGCTCAGCTTTGTGACAGCTGGTGCCCTGCTTGCCTGTCTGTGTGACACAGCCAGGCACTAATAGATCTGTCACTGGGTCATTACTGCCTTCTCCATCACCACTGCCTGTCTCCTGTAACAGTCTTCCTCCTCTGAGTCTGTTGCATCAATTACATTAAAGAAACTGGAAATAAATGTGTGCCCACTCCAGAGCCTTAAATCTACACCACAGTGAGAGTTTTCCTTTCAAGAAGAGGAAAGAATCTGAATAGCTTCTCCCATGAATATCCCACAGTCTTTATGTAACTTTTCTAAAATTAAATTCATCCATGTTATGTCTATTCCTTTCCAATGTTTTCCTGATCCCATGATGTGATTCTTCCAGTGAAGACAACTGGTTTATATTCCCTTGTGAGTAAAGTGGAAACTTGTTAATGAAAATGTCATCACAGCAAATGCTTCTAATTCTCTCAGAACCACAGGCAGCAGTATGTATAGCATTCACTTGCCAGTTGCTTGTATGCCTGTCCATTGCTGCTACTGCTAGCTCTGGAGCAACTGTGTGGTTCTTTCTCTACAGATGCTAGCAGAGGTTTAGGCTTTTCAAGGTAGTGCATTAATTTAATTGGCTAAATTTTGACTGAAGGAAACTGTTTTCAAAATGGTACCCAGCCAGAACCCTGGCTACTCCTGGTACCTGAGAGTAACTCCTTGCATTTCCACAGGTGATATATAAAATATGACATCTTAATTAGTAGTGCTTCTCTGTCTACACATTCCACTGAAATTATGTAAGTACTTAGATGTACTCCTACCCTTAAGCATTTGGGTCTACATGGCATACTTACAAATATATATATGACTCATCTCTGGGCCTGAAATGCTGTTCATCAAAACTTAGAAACACTCAACCAAGACAAGGCCACACTTATCTCATCCCAGTGCCAGAGGAGATAGATAAATTTCTAAAAGGTAGACACTGTGGTTGTCACAAGAGCAGCATACATGCATAATTCCATTCCATGTATAGATGCCATATCGACCTGGTGTGGTGTGTGTGCTTGCTCATTTGTGTATCTACCTGTGTGATTCCTCTTCAAACAGAAGTCTGCTGTCCATAAGACAGTGCTTTGACTGGCCTGGGAACAGAAAGAGAGAAGAAAATGTAAAGAGGTTTATTTACAAAAAAAGCCAAACCAAACAACAACAACAAAAAACCCAAACGAACACACACACAAACAAACAACCCCCAAAACAAAAACAAACAAACAAACAAAGTAGAGCTCTAAGCAGTAAATGCAAAAACTATACCAATATTTTTTTGCTCAGTAGGTTGTTGAAGGTGCAACTGCCAGATTTTCCCCTCATCATTTAGGTATTCTGCTGTTTAAATCTTTTCCCAAGGCATGTACCTTGTATTTACCACCAGATTAACCCTCATCCTTCTGGTATGATATGCAGACTGTTTTCTGGCAAACACAGTTTGAGTTGCCTTTTTCAATAATTCACACCTCATTTTATACCCTCATATAGATTGGTACCTTTTCAGTTCAGCTACTATTTTTAGTAGAAAATGTTTTCCCTTATGGAGCCAAGGAGATGTGAAGCAACAGTATTTGCTAAAAAATCCATCTGTCCTTTTTTCACCTCCTGAATTTTACCATCGTTTTTCATGTGCCTTAATATAATCTTCCTACACACATATTCCTCCCTGTCACCATTCTCCTGATAACTCATATAATCAGTGTCTTAGAAGACCTTCAACACAGCCAGAGAAACTGGTAAAACTGCCTTCAGTGGGTTGACCAAAGCTGTGTACTTCGTATTGTATGGGAGAGAGCCTGACAGCACTGGCTACATAGGATTGCAATTAAACCATCTTTTATTCTTTTTGTTTTCAGGTGGTTGTTTAGCAGCTGCAGCAGCAGTCCACTTTAGCTCTTATCATTCACCAAGGGCACAGACCTGAAAGGATTGTTCCAAAGTAAATGTGGTGCCAAATCCTTAAGTTTAGAGAAGTACGTTCACTACTTTCAGTAGTGAAGCACTACTGAAAGTCTTTTAAGTACTTTTCATTACTATGCTGAAGATATTTGGTGGTTGAAAAGTTTTTGTTGTTGTTGTTGTTTGTTTGTTTGTTTGTTTGTTTGGGTTTTTTTGGTTTTTTTTCAGACTGTTTTTATTTTATCAACTCTACCTGTTGTTTTGGAAGGACAACACACGTTTATATATAGGTAGAAAATAGGTAGAAATGATAACAGGATTGTGGACACTAAAACCTATACTTACAGATTTTCTTGCCCTTTTGACTGGATTAAGACATGAGAAAATGTGTGTACTGTTGGTATATGGCAGACAGGAAAGAAAAGCTCTATATGCAGTATATTCTACTGATGAATTTAATTACTATGTACATTACCTAGAGTAATATAACCACAATGATAACAGGAAAATTAGTTAGATTAAATATGTAGGAAAACATACAGAAGGAGAATTTGCTCTATTTAGTTTAAAAGTCTCCAACACCCCACATTTGAGCCAAGCTGCTTGTTTTCAAATCTAGAGAGATTCAATTCTTAGTATAATATGTTTAATAAGAAAATTTTGACTGCTTCTTTTCTGGACTATCTGCACACCTTCTGGACAATAACAGATCAATCTCAACTATCTTTGAGAAATTTTTAAAAACACCTTTTTTCTGTATATCATCAGGGTGTCTTAATCCTCAGATCTGCAAGAGTTTAACTGTGTGTTGTGGTTTGAAAGCAAAACGAATGAGAGGCTCCAAGTCAGAGATATAATTTAATAAGAAGAATGGTAAAAAAAGGTAAAAGTAAAATAAAATAAATGCAATAACACGAAGGATCACTGACAGAGTCAGAATACAACCTGAGCAGGATGGTGGAAGCAGTCCAGGTGAGGTGCTCTTCCTGAAGCAGTGATCCTGGAGAAAGGTCTGGCAGCCCTGCTCCTCTGGGAATCCAGTGGATAAGTGCCCTTGCCCTGTCCCACATACCAGCTTATATTCAGGTGAGAATGCTTGGCTCCTCCCCCTGGGCAGAGCATCTCACAATAGCATGAGAAGTGTGAAATGGGTCCTTGATGGCCCATTAACAGAGATAACCCCTGGAGGGAGTTACCTGTGACTCATGGGCCATTAGCAGAAGACACCCCAAAAGTCATTAGCAGAAGACACTCCAAAGGCCATTAGCAGAAGAGGCAGGGGGCTTGGGAAAACACTAGCCCACCTGGTTTCAACAGTTCATGAAGATGGTGATAGAATAAATACTTTGTGTACATCCTACACTGCAACCCAGGACACTGTGCTTCTGAGTGCTGTGAGCTAAAACCATCAAGGAACCTCTAATTTTTAGGCACCTTGGTACTATTGACTCAGCCTAGAGTTAGGAGTCAAGGCTGTATGCACTGCTAGTGGGAGCAATCTTCAAAGTAGGATTCACAACAGCTGTCTTCAATGATACAGCAGTAAAGGAACAAATTTATGTGTTTTGTGACTGGAAGTGGGCTAATAGTCATGTATGAGGGGAGTTGGTAAGCTCAGTTTGCATGCATTTATTCCTAGGTAAAAGTGCAGCTAGAAGCTAACTGACTGGGGATTATGTGAATTCTCCCTCTTCAAGCTTTCATTAGGGGCTTTAATTCTGGTTTGTAATAATGTATCTCCTTCTCTTTGCTTTTGAAGGTATCTTAAGATCTTTTGGTGTTGGATACTGGCAAAGATCAGAATACAGCCTCTTACGAATTCATGGAGTCTCCATTCCTTTATCAAGTTGGAAAGTTAACTTGTGTCTTCCCTATGCCTGTCAGTTTCTTACTAGTTTCTGGTACAAAAAAGACAGTACTAGCAGCACAAATATTTTAAGAAACAAAGGAGTTCAAGGCAGGACTCAGGTTTGTGAGCAAAGAACCTACATAATGTGAAGTCAGAAAAATTTTAAAAATTGTTCCCATTTTTTACCATTTCCCACGATTAGCATACTGGTAGCTTTTGCTGGCCATGGCTAGACCTTGTCCCAGCACTGACCTCCCCAAAGTGAAAAAAGGACTTTTAAATTAAAAAAAACCCAACTAACCAAAACAAAAAAATCAACCCCAAATTTGACTGAACCAAAAGCCAATTGTTTTTTTAATTAGAAAGAGAATAAAGTAATGATATCAGAATAGAATTTTCTTTAAAGTTTATGCACCTCTTCTCTGAACAATGTCTCACCAGGTTGGTTGTTGCTTCTAGCTAGCATGGCAATTTTCCTAGTAGCAGCAAGTATTAGGTGGTCACAAGAAGGTGCTTCTTCACACCCTGACCCCTGTCTATCATCCTAAACACCCATGGAATCTGAGAACTTCTTACTTGCTAATGCACCTTGCAGGTTCAGTACCTGTCCAGGTAAGTCTTTGCACTCCCTTCATAAAGGCAAATGTAACAAATAGCTGTCACAGCTATTTTTTGTGTGGTTTTTTTTTCTTACCACATGGGTTATGGAAAATTCCACCCTGACACAAGTCTCTCCATCCATAAAATAGAAAGTTCAGGCAACTAACAGAGAGCTGCAGTTTCAATCGGATCGTAAGGGTCAGGTGCCTAAAATTAGTCTTCAGCTGTGCTCAGAGTAGGGTCGTGCACCTATAGCTGGGGGACTAACCTAGAACAAACCAAGGACATGACATTTCTACTTAAGACCAAGAAGAGATTTTCCACAGGCAACCTGCAGTCCATTTTGAATTTGGCTTAGAAGCAAGCATTATTTTCACTGGAGGAGATTACTAAAAACAGGTGTGCTTTGAAACCAACTCCATAAAAGAGATACAAGTATTAAAATGTAAGAAAAGTTGCAGAACTTTCACTAAGCTGCTTTTCTGCGAGAGAAAAAGACGTTAAAGGGTGGTAGGAGAGAGCAGATTTGAACTTGATTTTTCTCAAGTGTAGGAATATTGAAAAGTTGTATAACATAATTCTGGTAGCACTTGTGCATTTGTTTTTGAAAGAGAGCAAACTCAGTTTAGAAGAACTGCTTGTAAGAAAATCTTTAGGTTCTTCTAAGAAGTTCAACTATAAAAAGGGCATTTGATAGAACATATTTGGGCTAGCTGAAAAATGCTAGGCCTTTCCCACGAGAGCAAAACCATTTTGTGTCTCATTTGGCAGTGTCTAGTGCCTTTTCTTTCCCTTTTTTTGTGAGCAGAGTTAAAGCAAGGATATGTGTGTGGAAGCAGGATAGCAGGAAGGGCTCCTGCTTCAAAGGGAAATGAAGTACCTCTGTGGTGTGAAGTACAGGAGAGGGTATAATCCCACTAATAGTAACCATATTCCAGATACTGAAGTTAACATTACAATTTTTACACTGCCATCTCTGTGACTACTGCCCTCTGCAAGGGTCAGTGCAAAGACAGGCACATGTTGGATTAGAGCTGTGATAGTCCATTTAGATAACATGCTACCAAGGGCCTTGGGTTTCCTGTAATATGTTCTTCAGCCACCCTGTGGCAGGGTGTTAAATAGGAGGTTGGAATGTGGGTGTGTAGTTGGCAGCCTAAACAGGGATTTTAATGAGAAAGAGTCCCATTCCTCCATCTCTTCCTCTCATTTTTCCCTTTTTAGAAGGAAATTACAAGTACCTTCATTTGGGGGCCGCTGGGAAAAGAAGTTTCTTCATTTATCAGAGTTTTTGCTACTTCTCCAGTGTTTTTTTTCTTATCATACACTCAAGCTGTACCCTTGCTGGGTTCCCAGCAACACAGGAGCGCTTCTGTAGTTGTGCCACTCCCAGGGTAAGGCCATCAGCCACCATCAGCCAAACCCTATCTCTCCTTCAGATTGCAACACTGCTTTTAAATTCACAATCACATTCCTTCTTCCTCCCGTTCTCCCCATGGAAACATTCCATAGGTTGGAAAGTTGCCATGAATTGCCTCCCCCAGGATCTTGTATCTCCTGTTTTAAACCAGCATGCTCTAGGAGCTCTGGCATTTCCAGATATTCCCTTGTGGCAGTAAATGGTACTTTACACTGTAACTCAGGAAGCTTTCTTTTTTTCCTGTGTAGCTGAGAGTGTTATTGATAAGACTCAGTTCTCTAATGTTGCAGGACCATCTGTTACTGGAAGAGGAGAATACTTTGCATTTCTAGAGATAATTTGTTCTATGAGAAAAGGCAACTACTGAAATGCATTGATGGCTCAGTCCTTGAAAAGTGACTTTAATGATCAACTTTGTTAAAACATTTAGTATTAAATGGCATTAAATGGCATTATAGTGAGACTCACAATAAAGGGGTCCAGAACTGACTAGGCAGGGGTCACTTTTTTTTTTTTATTTGGTGAGTTTTCCAGTACAAAAGGTCATTTGAGAACATGTATTTAGTGGATTAGAAGAGCCTCTTAGGCATCAGTCCTGGGACTCAGAACATTTTTGAGGTGGGTACCAGGGTGTTGCCAATTGACACATTGCTGTGATTTATTTCTTTATTTTTCCATCCACAGGGAGGGGTATGAAGGTCACTGCTGAACAACATCTGTGAGGTGCTCTTAGAAAGCTTGCACTACCTGCTCTTGAGTGGAACTGGTTTTGGATTCAACTAAGAACTGTGCTTTTCATACAAGCCCTGACATTGCCAAGAACTGTCAAATGAAGAGGGGAAAAACTGATACAGAGTTGGTAAATGTTTAACTTCAAAGGCGCCTCTTCTTTTCCTACAGATGCTTGTGCAGTGTTTAGGCTTTCTGTCAATTCCAGTCACTGATGGAAAAAGCCCACCCCACAGAACTGCACAGAGGGAGGTGCTGAATTGAGGGAGGAACTGGCAAGTTAAGCAAGAATAGCAAGTAAAGATGACTTGTCCAAATGAATTTGTTTTTGAATCAAAAGAGGAACTGAGGCTCCCAGTCTCTTAAAGGGCTGTATTTGTCAAACCAGCAATTTCCAAATGTGGCCACCAGGGACTTTGTGCGCAACCACCGTTTAAAAGCTCACTTTTTATAACTCTGTTATGTGTCTGGCAACCGTGACCACCGTGAACTTGCTGTGGCTACATGTGTGACCACAGCACAAATTAATCTGAGAGCTCTTGAGTCAAAGGCTATTTTTCTACCACTCTCCTTTGGAACTGTGGTAGGCTATCGCATGCTGATTTGATCGAAGGTATTTTAAACACTACTGCTCAACAGCAATATTTGAAAGTTCAAAATTACATTGTAACAGACCATACTGTAGCCTGATCTATTGTCACGTTTAGGGTTATACTTGGAAATTGCCTGCAGTAGCAGGTGGTTAAAGCCAATATTGTAGGGACTCACTTTTAGCTGTTGTTCCTAAAGCTCTCTGTTTAAATAGCTGGCAAGAGAGGTTTTCTGTGAGGAAATAGAGTATTTATACATGCTTTTGGGTTACAGGCTTGAATTTCCATGGCTAGTCCAAAGGAAAATACTAACAGCTGAGCTGTAAGTACTGGAAATATGGCATCTATAATAGGCATATTGATGCAGCCTTAGCTGTGGTAAGCAGCAGGGAGGGAGCTGTATTAGCACATTCTACAGGAATAGGAGCCAATGAGAATTCAACTTTCCTGTTTAAAAAATCTTCTAATAAGTAAATTCCTGAAGATTCTATTTTCCAACTTATCTTTAATGTTATTAACAGAAGTTTTTTGTGGTAGTGCTGGAAGATAAAATACATTCAATATTAAAGGTTATTTTATTGCTGTGATATGTCATTGAAAAATTAAGCTTTGAGGTAGGTTGGGTATTCTGCTTAAGGTGAAACGTATGATACTTGCCAGTTCTGTTCAGGCAAGGACTATTCAAACCTCTGTTACCAAGATCATTGTTTTATTCTAGTGGCTTTGTCCATTTTTGGATTTTAACATTTTTTGGAATGCTGTAATTACTATACAACATCAAGCCACATTAGCACCATGTCATCTTTGATTGGAGGCACGCCCTTTTACAATAAGATTTAAGAAACCACACAGATAATGCCACAAGTAAATAAAATTAAGTAGTGGGTTTTCTTCATCCCAGATGGAGTGGGCCAAGAAGATAATACTCCCACATGAGTGGCTAAAAAGAGGGCTTAGTTGAGTATGCATACGCACAATGATTAATATTGAATTTCTTTTTTCTTGAATTAAAGTTTAACTTTTGCTTTCTGTTATTGATTTAAAATCTGTTAGTTGTGTTTTCCAAATAGAGAAGGCTTCCATAACAGCCTTTCACATATCCAGTGTGTAACTGCCCTTGTGTAAATCTTGGTGAGGTAATTCAAGGCTGAGGTGTTTACTACTAAGAGAAAGAAGAATAAGCTATAACACATCTATAAGGCACAGTGTTCACGGAGGTGGTTACTAAAGAGAAGCTGACTGGAGATAATTTGGTTTTGTGTCCATAATCCCTATCAGGATAACACTAGCAAAAGCGCATATAGTGCTACTCTCCTCAGGATTTGACAGTGAGCATAGAGTGTCTTTCCCTAAATGAATCCTGAGAATTAGCATGACTGTCTTACACTTGGTGTTGTTTGCATCTGAGTAACTCAAAAATGCGGAATATTTAAGCAGCCTTGCCTGCCCTTATTTGTTCCCATGTACACCATGAATATGCACATTTACATAGACTCTATGTGATCACATGCAACTTGTTTCCCCATACATTTCTGCCTTTTTTAGTGCAAGTGATTATCTTGGCAAGTTATGTGACACTGAAAACATGATAAAAGGAAGTGTGCAGCATTTAAGAGTGTGTAAGAGGCCTATATTTCAGTATTCTTGTAAAATGCCAATGTAGAATTCTCAGTTATGGTGTAAGCAATGGATGTAAAGGAAAGAGTAGTGCTGAACCTGCAAGTCACCATCTACAGCTTTACAACAAGATAAAATGTGATTTATTTGACCTGGTAGCACTTTTCTACATGCTAAGTGTAGTAGCACACAGTAGCATGGTTTGCTACTTGGTGTAAGAGATAAATATAGAATTCAGCACTTCTGCCTCTGACCCTGCTTCATCCACACATACCCACAGCATAGGTGTAAACAAGGGGGGCCAACCCTACTAAAATACCACTGTTGACACATCTATGTTTGACAGGTCTTGGAGACAAGTGAAAGGTTTGGCCTTCACAAATTTTGATCACAGGCATGTTTACTTTTTTATTTTTTTTTTTTTTTTAAATTTAGAAGCCTTTTTAGTTTGTACAGGACATTTGGAAAATTACAGAGCTCTCTTACAGAAGTTGGAACGAAAGACAATCGCTGAGCTAGTCAGAAAAGAGATAAGATTTGGTGCAAGAGAGGATAAAAGAAACTGAATTAGAAGTACTGGCAAAGATTTGAGTAGAAGCTAGCACAGCATCTGCTTCTACTATATTAACTTTAATCAGTGATATCAGATTTTTCTCCTCACTGCTTCCATGAGAACTGAATTTATACACAGAAGTTAGAAGAAAAATTGTAGGGGAATCTGTAGACATTGTCCCTGGGTATAACTAGTGTTAATAATCTATAAATTCAATAAGCATCAGATTTAATCCTGTATCTCCTAAGAAAGCAATGAGGGAAATATGATCTGGAAAAGGGGCAGCTGATGTTTAATTTTAAAATGAGCTAGCAGCAGTAGAAAATCCCCTTCATTTCGAAATGTTTCCAAGAGCTTTGAATTCAGGATAAAATTTTTTTGGGGAAAAAAAGAAAACATATGCCTTGTGCAATATGCTCTCTGTATCACTGATCAAAAATTCTGTATTATGGAGTCTACTTAATGTATGCTTTATACAATGTAGCTGCTGTAAAACACAGTGGTCTGAATTTGAGGATGTTTTGAGAGTAATCCAGAATATATAATATAAAATAAAGACTGTAAATTTTTGAATATATTTAATTGTATGCAGATGACTACAGTAATAAAACTGGATCTGATAGAACAATTCCTGGTGAATGATTTATTCTTTTATTCTACTAGTACTCCTGCTGCAGAGCAGCCCTGACCAAAAGCAAACGAAGCACCTTGTTGGCAAAAATGCAGTGTTTTCCATGCTCAAAGCACTGGAAAAATAATAATTGAATTTAATGAAATTGTTGTTATAGAAATGGTACAGTAGTATTGACCGACTGGAGGTTTTATTGTACCTGGCAATGTACTTTGATATACCAAGTCTCTGAAGAATTTATAAATAGACCACACAGATGAGAGTAAATTACAAGATTCCTTAATCAGTGCTAGCTTGGAGAAGAGCTGCTGTCCTCTACTTTACAGAGGGAGGTAAACTACAGGGAAAAAGAAAGTGCCTTTTCAAAAGTGACACAGAGTATCTAGTGGTATGGTTATGCTTTGCCACTAACCATGGACTGAATGAGAGTTATTCTCCTGCAAAATGAAAAATTCTGATATATAGCTAATTTTAAACAAGTTACAAGAAATCTGAGACAGCATTTTAAATCAAAGGAAATGATGTTCAGATAATGCGTGTGTTATCAGGAAAATGACCTAGCCCGAGAGGAATATAATATTTTACATATTAAATATTCATCTCTAGATGAGCATGATTTACATGGGCTGTTTCCAGGCTGATACATGTCCCAGAAGTAAGAGTGAGAAGGGGATGACCATTTGGTGCTCAGTTAGATGGGAAATGGGTCTGTATTGTCAAGAAGACTTTTGATGGCAGGAACAACGTGTGAAAGACACCAGAAGGATCTTAGAGAGCAATTTCAGGCAAGTGGGCAGAGAACACAAACAAGGAAGAAGAGGGATATAAGAAGAAGTGGAGATTATAATGGAAGCGTGAGAAAATTCCTCAGAGTACAGAAAAGCTGAAAGAAGGATTTGAAGAGAAGAATGTGATTAGACGGGTGGGGAAGAAGGGTGAATTTTTTTTTTTTAGCAGTATAATTGGTACTATTGAATGAGAAGAAAGAAGACAATAGTAGTTAATCAATTCTTGGCAAAATATATTACAAAGAATGTCAGTATTTCAGGAAGAAAATGTTTAGAGGAAGGAGAATTTTTTGGACCTAAACAAACATCAAGGGAAGAACCCAAAATTTACAGGTGCTCCCACATCTGCAAATCACAGAGATTTCTTTTAAAACTTGCTGTACAGAAACAGAAGTTGTAGAAAATAATCAGACTAAAAATTTTGAGCAGCTAGTCAGTGATCAGTAAGATCTTTGTGTTCTCAGGTCTGCTGCTGTTTTGTCCAGAGATCAAAATGAGAATTTCAAATGAATAGTTTAGCTGCCTTTCCCACTGAAGAATATAATTTATATTTCCTTAATAGTTTCTGAGTACCTTGACATGATTTATAGCCAAAGTATTGAGACTTTGCTAGAAGGAGGTTGTGTTGCTCTTGTGTGTTAGACAGCAGCATTTGCAGCATGAGCAACAATCAGACCATGTTATGTGGGTCTATCTGTTTAGGAGTTGCTAACCTAGGTGTGTAGCTGGCTCTCCATAGTCAGTCAACTCTCTATGTTTTTTAAGGAGGAAGAAGGGGAAATGTGTCATTTAAAACAGATAGGGAAAAATATCTGGCAAACTGTACTGAGAATATCCATGCTATGTGTAGATCCCTGAACTGCTGCACCTGCATTTGACTGGTGGAGGCTGCAGTGTCCAAGTGCAACACACAGGAACCTTACATCAACACACACACACACAGAGCCACAAAACCATGGCGTGGTGCAGCTTGTAAAGGGATCTCTCAGCAGTCATCACCTGACAAGGACTGCAGTTTGAGATTAGCAGGGTCAGCCTGGTGGGGTGGGCTTGAGTAGTGCAACAGCTTTGTAACACATTTGTACGGTTAAAACAGCACCTCAGTGACAATGCACATAAATTTTAATCAGCTCACTTCATCTGGGCGATGGACAAAGATAATATGCTGGAAGGAGAGAGAGAGGGAGTCAGGGGGGGCAAGGGAGCAAGAACTCTGCTGGAATACATATTAAATTTCAAGTCTTAAGAGGGAAGTGTGAAAACTAAGAAAACATATTATAAGAAGTCACAAAGGGTACGCCCTGGCAGTAAATCATCCCTAAATGACAAGTGCACACAGGAAGGTATTCTTTAATCATGTTCTTTAGCAGGCTGGCACCCTTACTAATTTGTCGTAGGGTGGGGCGTGGGAGGGTTAGGCCCTGGCTGGGCCAGCGGAGCCTGGCTGTGCACAGTGCAGCTGCATTTTCTCAAGGTTCTTGAGAACCGGAAAAAGTCCTTTTGAGCCCTGGACTGATACATTGTACCATCTTTTGTGCAGCTGTAATTTTGACAGGGGGAGCCAATTTGAACTTCTGTAATCCTCAGCCCCAGACACCTCCAACGCCTGAGACTGTGTGTGTGGTTTTTTTTTTTCCAAAGGTTTTTCAGCTGTGCTCTTGAGAAAGTCATTCCATCCAAAGAAAGAGAGGGAGGGGGGGAGAGAAAAACATCTGTCTGACTTTGTCCGGGAGATTGTTTCTATAGCTGTAGAATTTTGAAAAGCAGGGGGAAAAAAAGTTATTTTTCCAAGCCAGACTACCCATATTTTTCATTTTTTATATCCTCCTCTGTGATGGACATCATTTCCTGCCCCTCCTTTCTTTCAACCACTGTTGAAAAAAAAATAAAAAGAAGGGAAAAATAAACCCAAGAAACCGATTGAAACTTGACTTAGAATTGCACAATGATCTTAAATTTTCCCAAGACTTATATTTTGGGAAGGAGCTGTTTTATGAATGGATATAAGGCTGACACATGAAACGCGTGGGATCTGTCTGAGTGCCTTGTCTGGGTCAGCTGTGACATCTGGCTCTTATGAATCTGGCGTATTGTGACTCACTAATACACAAATAGTAATCCTTGATAGTATCCACTTGTGATGCTTTGCGGGTGTTGTCATAAACAACATGGAATGCCAGAGAACGGCCTTAATTCTGGCCTGCCCCACAGCCCAGGCTGAGACGGTTGTGTGGGTGAAGTGCTGGGTGGGGTATCAGCAGGCTCACCCCATTCCCTCAGCTGCCTGGTGGTTCCCTGGGGTGCTGCTGGGCTTGTGGGTGATCTCAACTCACCAGTCATAGAATCATAGACTTATAAAACATAATGAGTCAGAAGGAAACCATCAAGATCATCAAGTCCAACTCTTTGCCCTGCACAGGATACCCCAAAAATTACACCATGTGTCTGAGAGATTAATTCTGTAATAAGCAAGTAAACCTTAATCCCTGAAGAATATTCAGTCTGTGTGTTTCCCTTTGCATTTTCTACAGGGAAGAGCCTGCACTGGTGCATGTCTGGTGGGTGCTGCTGTTGATGGAGAGCGTGATTTGTGGTACAGGTCCTCTCTTGTGGTGGTGCTTAAATTCAATTCCAATTGGGTTTTTACTGCTCCAGTTTGGTTTTACAATTTGTGTTTTATAATTTTGTATTTATTTCTATTGTTTAAGATGGCCTCTCCTTCCCTCTCCTTCTCTCCTTCCCTCAGACTTTCCTTCCCCCCTTCCCCCAGACCTTCCCGCCAAAATCCTGGTTGTCCTGGTAACCCTATCCCATAATAGTTGTATACCACCTTTCGGTTACCTGTCAATCTTTAAGTTATATAACTTCCCCACCCCCTCATCATGTATTCCTCCTCCCCAAGTTACCTGTTACTGGTTCAAAAGTTCTGCATCCCTCATTATACGTTGGCAAAAGGTTGTAATTGGTCCCACGCGATCCCACCCCCGAACCTACTCAATAAAAAGCCGTGCCATCTTGAGGCCAGCGTCTCTCTTCGGAGCGCTGCCTCGGGGACACGCATCCCCTTGTTGCACACCTTGAGAGTCCCGCCTTTCTATTCTGCGCACCGTCCGCACCTTGGTCGAGTTTGCCCACGCCTCTGGCAAAGTGGCCCCTGGATGTAGTGGCGGCAGGGCTGGCCGAGCTGCACCCATTGGAAAGCCGAACCACTGCACTCTCTGATGTTCATTGCTGCCAAGGCTGTAAGGAGAGAAAACCAACAGCAACATCCATCAGCTGTAATGGGGTTTGGTGTCAAACGGATTTTTTTACCAAGATCTTGATCTGTGAGTGGCATTGCTGCAAAATAGTCATAGTCATGATAGGGAGAAGTGTGCAAACTAACGTACCTCTCCTGATGCCTGTGAAATTGCCTATACCAACTGAAAGAATCTCTTGTGGTATCATAAGACACTCAGTGTTGTGACATTGTTCAGGATAAAACACATCCAGAAATTCAGGAGTGAGTTGATGAGAGAGGAGTTGGCTTCATTTAACAGCAGCTTTTTTTTTTTCTAACGTGTTCCTGAAACTAAGGGACTTGTGAAATCAGGGTAGTTCAAAAGGTGAGGCAAAAGTATGTATAAAGTCTGGCTTGTGTTTCCTGCACCTCTTCTAGCTGGAGAGACTCTAGGATGGGATAGGTGTGAACTCTGGTCCTATGGCTTTGGCTGTTTGGCTGTGGAAGTCTTGATAACTGGTTTTCTGAAGTGCTGCATAAAAATTGATTAATTTTTAAAATTTGCTATCTTGATGGGGGGCTGCTAATGGACTAAATAGAGTGGCGACAATGGTGAAGGCAAGCAGTGATGAGCCAAGAGACCATGATAACCCTAGGTTCTTTAGATGACAAGAATATCATGTACAAGCTCAGAGGATAGGCACAATAAGATCATTTAATCCCTAGTGACAGAAAAATGGGGATGGGCATTACCTTTGCTTTTACATAGGGATGAATTTCAAGAGGTTAGGATTAGGGATCAGTGGTGTCAGATCCTCCCTTCTCACATCTATTGTGGGAGTAATATATACATTATGAAGTCAGACATCCTATTTTTTTAGGGTATTTTAGTGTCACTGCTTGTGCTTGGCCATATGTTACCCTGAACATTGACCTGAACTTGTGGAAGATGAGGAATTCTGGCCCACTCTGGAGACTGCAGTACCATACTTGAATGGCCTCAAGTGTAATCCCAGGCCTGACTGGGCTCCTCAGAGGCTGCATTTTCATTCTCTCCTTGGTGGTGACCTGAACCTGAATAACAGTCCAAGGTCTGTGGGGAGCTCTGAGTCCCACATAGCTGGCCTGAAGCCCCCATATCCTCTCCTTCTCTCATTCCTCAAGTACACTAGGAGGTAAAGGAGTCAGCTGTGCTGCAACAGTGAATATTTTTTTTTCTGTCATTTTTGTTGCAGCAAGTGAGGATTATTTGTGGATTATAGCTATCTGGGGTAAACTCTGCTCTAAGTCATTTTTATATGAGGAGGGATAGGCAGTTGGATTTTTTCTGCCTGTGGCCAGAGTTCACACATTGTCTCTGTAAAGTTTTATAGTGGAGAGAAGGCAGTGATTTATTAGTAGTTTTGTATTATAGCACTACCTAAGATGCATAATGATAGGTGAAGTCTCCTGCAGCCCTGCATGTTAATTGTGCTAAGCAGCCTTCAGACACAAAACAACATGCAGCACTGAAAAACTGATCGTTCAAATGCAAGACAAGTCATGTGCTTCAACGGGATGAGTGATAAATCTTGAAACAGGAGAAGAAATGAGTTTCAGAAGCTTTTTTGTTGTTGTTTTGCTTCCTTGAAATTTCCCCACACATGAACAAAATCAATCTAGAAGAGCCAAGAAACCTGTAATGGATGAAATGTTTTACACATATGTGATGGAAAACTCTACTCTGTTAAGTCAAAAAGCAGCTTCTGAAAAACTTAATGTGGCTAGAAAGTCACAGGTGCCTGACCCTTCTGGCCCTGTTACCTCACTGCTGCATATCCTTGGACTTCTTTCACCACTTTTTCAAACTTGCCATATGGGGAGATCATATTCTGCTAACCTGAATCTTCCAGAACACTTTGCAGGACCTCATGCCAGAGAAGATTCCCCACATCTCACTCTTTTATCCTCACACAGGAGCATTAGCAAACTAAATATCTCTCATTTCAACTTCCTCCCAGCCCCACTTTTTTGGCTCATGGATCATATCTCTTTTAAGCAGCTGTTTTTCAGCTGACATTTAAACTAAGTTCATATCCTTAAGGTTGATTTCTAATGTTTCCTTGGGAAAAAAAAAAAAAAAAAAAAAAGGAGAATGCAAACACACATATACAGACACACATCCTTACCGTGTGAATTCTTTGTTGAACTCAAATAATTCAGAATATTCAGTAATACCTGCTTCTGGAGACTGTTGGCATCTCAAACTCATCTTTATGGTGGGTAACTTCATCTTTATGGTGGGTAACCAAGCATTCACCAGAGAAATACCTACCTCAGGGGACTAATAATAGGCTGTACATGAGGCTTTTGCACCTCTAATATGCTGGTTCAAATCCAGCTCAGGTCTGTTGTGATTGTAAACATTTATTACCATGTGATATTTGTTTGGTGGTCCTCAACCAGCAAACAGATGTCCAGCTCATAAAAGGGAGCAGAGGAAGAGCACTGTGGTTACTGCACTGGGCTTAAGCACCAGATTTCTTGGTCTCCTTCCCAGGTCTGCCACAGATTGTATAGCCATAGGCAAGTCCTCTGTAAATGGTGATAATATCCTCACAGGAATATTGTGAGGATGCATTGCTCAATGCATTGGGAATAAGAAGTTTGGTAGAACTAGAAAAGTAGCTATTGTGTATTGGCAAGGCCAGGGAGAGGCCATGAGATGGATGGGTGTAATAAATGGTCTGCAAATGAGCTGTATGCTCATAAATGACCTGTACACTCTCAGTGCCTGGGCATAACATCTCTAAATGGGAGATGAATTACTACTCCTGTATGACTTTTCCCATGGATATACAAATAGGAAACTGATGGCAGAGGTTATGTGCATTTTTTAAAGGGAGGTAATGCTTGGTACAAATACTCTGAGTTTTCAGGCCAGCTGCAAGCAGAATATATCAGCCTTCAACCCTGTCATTTTGGTATACCTCTGCAAATGACTCCCTAGGCCACTGCTTGGTGCCCTGTGTGGAGTAAGCTTTGGTGTTATGGTTGACAGGATGCCCAATGTGTTGCCTGGAGAATATCTAACTCCATGTTTTTTGGACTAAACCTTTGCTTTCACCCCAGTTCTGCATAAGGAGAAGCAGAATGGGATCCACCTATGCAGGAGCCACCTGAGTCACGTTTCTTCTGCTTCCCCCAAGCTGGAGTGGGGGGACAGGGTTTACAGTTTGCAGGGCACCACAATGTTCCTGTTGTTTTTCAAGCTGTTAGAGCAAGAGGAAGTAGGAGCCAGTATTACTTCTCCCTTTGCCAACTGATGCTTACCCCCTGCATGTCCAGGCCCCCTGTTAGAGTACAAACACACTTGTGGTAAGAAGGAGTAAGAGGGAGTAGGTTTGCCCTGCCAGGAAGGCTCCTGCCTCCAGTAATATGTCAGTAGAAGAAATACGTTCCACAGAGTGTGGGTTATTGGGGATGGCCTTACAGCTCTTAAAGGATGCAGAAGGTATTTTTTGAAGCGTGAAGTATTTTCATTAGGTCCTTAAATCCCAAATTTCAGTTGTTTTGTAATAGCCCACCCCTGCTAACTTCTAAGCACCTGGGAACCAGTTTGTTTCTGTAGATAGTCCTATTGAGATTGGAATGATCTGTGTGAGTAAAAAGTAGGTATGTTTACAGAATTGGGTTCTGAGCTCATTCTGCTGCCTCTTACAGTGGTTTTGAAGCTTTTTCTTATCTTATTTTATCTTAAGTATTTTGCTAAAGGTACATTAAACAGTAGAGAGGGATTTTTTTTTTTTTTTGGTGGCAACAGAAACAGAAGAGCAAATGTTGCGGTTTGACATTTGAGAGAAAAGGAGCTAATTATTGTTACCCGAATTAGCTTTGGTCAGGAGTAAACTTAAAACGTGGAGCCACACGGAGAAGCATTTCATTTACGTTAGGGAGCAGTTACCAAAGCTGTTCCATTGATTCACTGGGGCGGCTCCAGAGCATCTGCGCAAGCAAGCCCAGCGCAACCTGATCCTTCCAACTGAAAATCCTCCTGCTATGCCTGCGTTTCAGACAGGCATGCTGAACTACTTCTGTGCTCTTCCCAACTTCTCAGAGTACTTGCTTTACAATATTTGCAAAGCCTCTAACTGGCACAACTACACCTCTGTGGATAACGTATTTTCCAGTGAACCGGAGGTCTGACTGTGAACGTAGTCCTTCTCTTTGTGCAATGTTTGGTTGCTCTAGTCTGGGGAGTATATTTTACATCAGAAAATCAGGACACAGGTTCACATTTATTAATTAATAGCAAAGTCAAAAGGAAACTGCTGATACGTTCCTAAAAGAAACAGCTATGGATTATACCAGAGAGTGATTCAGAGAGTCTCTCTTGATCTTTTGGCAAAATGCTGAGTCCTCCATACTCTTGAGAATACGAGCTCACTATTATTTGAATATTGTGCCAGCTTAACTATTCTTAGTGTCACTTGCATGAATAAGTAAAATTACTATATGTCATATTGGATTTCCTTAAGCTGTAAAAATTAATCATGGCAGTAAGTGTTTTCAGGACTTGAACTTTTAATATTATTTCCAGTGATCATAGCACTGGGGGGAGAGGCAGGGAAGGACTGAGACAGAGAACTGAAAAATCATATGTTGAAAATTTTATCATTTGACGGGAAAGTATCAGGTAGAACTGTTGCTGGGAAAGACCTAGTGGAAAAATGTGTTGAGATGTGGATAAGTGCTGCCAACCTCCTGTTCCAAATTCTGCTTCTGTGCTGTCTAGCCTTGGTTTGGCCCTACAGAAGTCTGTGCAATTACACCAGCCTTGTGTTGCATTTCTTGAACAGAGATATATGCCCTCACTGCTCTTAATCAAATGTTTCCTTTACCAAATAACCATCATTTTTTGTCCATCATTTTAACCATCATTTTTTCTGAACTTTTACATGTTATGGGATGTGGACTGAGCCATGACAGTCAGGAGCTAAGTATATATTTCCTGCAAAATTTGAGGTGCTCTGGAAGTAGGATTTTCATTAGTCTGTTCTTTAAATATGAATTTAATGTAATAAAGAGATTGAGAATTCTCCTATCCTTCCTCAAAAATATTATAAAATGTTGGTATAGAATGGGACTGATGAAGTAGGAGAAGGAAAAAAAGAAAGAAAAACATATTTATTATTGGTCTTTATGGCCTTTGTACAGAATTATACTTTAGAGGGTTCACTGATATGGTGTTCTAGTTCCTGATCTGTGTTCTTTCTTGAAATAATTATGTTTATTACTCAATTTCTTTTTATATAATAAAGCCCATGAATTTCTTGAGCAGTATCCAGTAGCCATGACAATTACTGTTTTGTGGAGTTCTTTTTTTCTTAGCTTTGATCAAGAAGGCTCATCCATTGTCCCAACATCACCTCAGCAGAGTGTGAACAAGGGGAGAGCTAATATAACTGAAACACTAGAACATTATTTATTTTGATCTATAAAGTTAATGACTTGCCTGGTTGCTCCCTCATCCAAAATATTGAGCATGTTCTAAGCCAAAGGTATAGGAAATAAATGAGAGACAGAAAGCCATCCAAAAGCCATTGCTAGACATAACAAAAGTCATACCAGCTCTCCAGCTGGCTGGAGTAATGAGGGAAATATATCTGTTTAGAAAGCCATTTCCATTTTTTAAAAATATAAATGCAGGGGTATAGAAGACATTCAGTAGTTCTGTGTTATCTTGCCCAGTGGCTAATTATAAAGTCTTGAAAACTGTTTATTCATAAACTTATTCTGCTTTTAACCTCCCCCACCATGGCAAATTCACTACTAAAAATCACTGACATCTGTAAAGGTCATATACTCTGTTTGTCATGGCACCGACTTAAAATTTTGAAGAGTGATCTGCAAGGTTGCAGAAATAATAAATGTTGTAAGTTCTTCCAGTTTTATAACTGTTAATTTTTGAACTCATGGGATAATAGGACACCTCTGAGAAGAGGACAATATCTGACTTATAAAGGAAAGAAAAGCTTGAAAACCTAAATATTATAAAAAAGGTAAAAGATTAAAACTGTCAACTCCTTATTATTCATGATTAGTTAGTTTTTCTGCATATACAGAGTTCAATAAGCTTTATTTTTCACACATACCAACCATACTATTTTCAGTGATAGCAAAAATCCTAAAGAGGTATAGTATTGTTTAATAGATTATTATTTCTTTTAAAATGAGGGACTTGTGTTTATAAACAGGAACTAAAACAAAGGCATGGTATGAGAAGGCACAGTGCTTTCTGTGGCTCAGCTCTCTGCATGCCTGCCCCAGGACCACAGTTCAAGTTGTAAAGCCACTGGGAGAGATCCTTATTAGGTTCTGTGGCTCAAAATAGGGAAAATGATGCTAGCAAGGGTCCATGCATCTGTGGTTCTATGATGATCAACTTGGAAGTCAATTGGGAAGATGCCAAGTGAGACGAAACCAGTGTTTCATCAGTGGGCCTGACTTGATGCATGGAAGACCCTAAAGTGTCTCTTTACCACCCACCATTGTATTTCCTGTGTCAAGAACCTTTTTCCTCTTAGCCAAATTACAACAGCCACCATAGGTAAACACTGACCAAAGTAGGTAAACAGCTACCATAGGTAAACACTGACCAAAGAAGTTCCCATGGAAAAATGTAATAGCAGCAGGCATATATTAAAAAGGTTTAATGATTTTTGGTACATGAGCTTGTCCTGAAGGACATGAAACAGTTCTTTCATTCTCAGTTTTGATGAGTTAAAACATAAAATCAACAGGTTGTACACGATAATGGTTAATGTTAATCTGTGCAAATTGAGAACATTAATGCATTGAAGTTTTGGTTGACTGGTTAGCATTTAATTCTATGAGACAGATAGGAAGATAGGAAAATAGGAAAATAGGAAATGAAAATTCAAGTAGGATGTGATATTTGTTGCCTACAGTGAGTGTGTGAAAATTAGAAAACTGGAGCTAGTTATTACTACTTTTTTTTCTGTCTGAAGTGATTCAGTGACCTAATACCGACCACAAGAATGCTTTTCCAATTTGCCAAATATCTGGGAGAAAATCTCTGACTTGAGCAGGCTTATTGTGTTTGACAGAAATTTCTGAAGATGATTTTAAAAAGAAAATTAAATCCTGTTACTGTCTGATCAACTTGTTGCTTCTGATCTGAAAATACACAGTCTTTCAAGAAATGGCTAAATGAATTTCTTCTTAGAGAAAAAAAAAGAAAAAAAAATCTGATTAAAGGAATATTGCTGGGTGAATATATTTAGGATAGTTGCAATATTTTCATAAAAGCAGCTTTTACACAAACCAGAATGTTGGTGGACTTTTGGTACAAATAATTTAGGTTGTTAAAATAATCTAATTTAGAAAACCTTGTATTTCTACAGGGCAAAAAGAGTTTTATGACTGAGTTACTTTCAGGGCTCAGAAGCTGTAATTTTTTTTAAACAAAGTTCATTGAGGAGAAATACCAGGGGTCTCACAGTGCAGATAAAATAGTGGGATGGTGACACATATCTGATGCTCTTAGAGTAACCTGTGGCCATCCTATATTCCCCTGGCCTTTGCTTTTACTTTATTAATTTCATCTGTAAGCTATTGCAGACCAGGTCTGCCTTCCTGTGCATAATCTGAATGGGTTGTAATCTCAGCTGTGCCTTGTAGGTGCTAATACTTCAGCAGTTCTGAGGTTTTCGAGGGTAGACAGAGGGCTATTAGATAGTCTAATCTGACAATATATTCACACTGGCCATAGGATTTTGGAATGCCTTCAGGAAATAAACTCTTGGATGAAGAGCAGCTGGCTCAAGTTGAATGCAGGCAAGACCAAAGCAGTTCTAGTCAGAAAGGGGGAATGCTTTGAAGAATGGGCCAAGGCACTGTCTCCACCTTCCATTCATTGAAGACATATGGACTCTATTTATCAAAGTTGAGCAAGGTCTGTGGGTCCTGCCTCTGGCTTCAATGGCCAGGTAGCATTATTTTCTAAAGGTTTCACAGCTGGCTGGGAAACACCCCTTCTTTCCTCCCAGGCAATGATAACCTGAGGGCAGGAGTACACAGCCCTGGGTTATTGGAACTTCTTTGACCTGGACGTGTTTTATCTGACAAATGATGCTTACACTGAGGATCAAGTTAATGTGACCACGTCGTGGTGTGTGTAATGTCTGTAGATGTTGCTGCCTCTTTCTGTGGTGCATGCCAATCTAGACATTCAAGTCCTCTTCTGATGCTTGGTGAGCTTCTGATGTCACTTTCAGTACTGAGGGTGGTTAGTGAGTCAAAACCAGCTAATCAAATCCAAATTTTGATGTGTAAACCACCATGAGAACTGTACTTCTACTAACTGAGGCAGAACACATCGCCCAGAAGAAAGTATGTGAGAACCAGATGCAAGACTTTCTGAATTGGAGAATGTGGAATTGTCTTGCAGAGAAGATCAGACAAACCCTCAGTCTGACTGATCATCAGGAAAGAGGCTGTCTTTTTTTCCATCTGTCATATTTCATAGTTCAAACAGCTCTTAATTCCATAGCTTTGTTTGATATTTTTTCTGCTCAAAGTTTTTTTTGCAATTTTGCATAAAATTCTAAACCAAAAATTAGATTGAATTGAAAATCATGAACGATAATACTGGAAGCTTCTACTACTTTAAAACTTTCAATTATCAAATAATAATAAAAATATTAACAACAAGCAATTATCAAACTGTGTTTGATATTAAAAACTTTTGTGTATTTCTGTTTTTTATGTAGCAAGGGGAAAAATGTAACTTGTGAAATAGAATGGCAACTCTAAATGCCTTTGTAAGGCATGCTGAATACAATAAAGAAGGTATAAGGTTTGTGATTGTCTTCCTCTTAATAATGGAATCATAAATAATTTAAGTTGGAAAAGACCTCTGAGATCATCAAGTCCAACTGCAAATCTGACACTGCCAAATTCACCAGTAAGCCATGCCTTTGAGTACCACATTTGCATGTCTTTTAAATCCCTCCAAGGATAGTGACTCAATTTGTTCTCTGGGCAGCCTGTTCCACTGCTTGATAACCCTTTCAGTGAAGATTTTTTTCCAAATATTGGTTCTAAACTTTCCCTGGCACAACTTAACACCTTTTCCTCTTGTCATAACACTTGTTACTTGGAAGAATGACTCCCACCTTGCTCCCTTCAGGTAGTTGTAGAAAGTGAAAAGAGCTTCCCTGGACTGTCTTTTGTCCAGGCTAAAAAGTCTCCATTCCCTCAGACACTTCTTGGAGTCTGGGGCCTAAAACTGGATCAGTATTCGAGGTGTGGCTCAGCAGTGCTGGGTACAGAGGCTCCATCTCTTCCCTGATTCCACTGGCCACACTGCTGCTGATACAGGCCAGGATGCCATTGGCCTTCAGTGTGTGGCCATCTGGACACACACTGGCTCATGTTCAGCTGCTTTCAACCAACATCTCCAGGTCATTTTCCACTGGGAAGCTTTCCAGCCATTCTGCCAACAGCCTGTAACTCTGCATGGGCTTGTTTTGGCCCAGAAGCAGAACCGCGCCTTTCACCTTGTTGAACCTTTTACACTTGGCTTTAGCCTGTCAGATCCCTCTGTGAAGCCTTCCTACCTTCCAGCAGACCAACACACCCACCCAGATTAGTGTTATCATAAAAACTGACTGAGGGTCATTCTCTTTCCACTCACTGATATCACTGATAAAGATATTAAACAAGACTGGTCCCAATACTGAGCCTTGGAAACACAACAAGTGACCAGCCACCAGTTGGATGTAACTCCATTCACCACAACTCTCTGGTGAATAGAGTGATGGGTGGCCAGTGGTGACAAGGGACCATCCAGCCAGCATTTTACTCTGTGAAGACTACACAAGCCAAGCCATGAACAGTCAATTTCTCTAAGAGAATGTTGTGCGAAAGTGTGTCAAAGGCTTAACTAAAATCCAGGTAGACAGCATCCACAGCCTTTCCTTCATCTTGCCATAGGAGAGCAGGACGATCAAATAGCCTTTCATAAACCTGTGCTAGCTGGGCCTGATCTCTTTGTTGTCCTGCAAGTGCTATGTGATGGCACTCAAGGTGATCTGTTCCATAACCTTCCCTGGCACTCAGGTCAGGTGACAGGCTTGTTGCTCCCTGAATGCTTCTTCTGGCCCTTCTTGTAGATGAGTAGCACATCTGCTGACTTCAGCCATCTGGAACCTCCCCAGTAAGTCAGAACTGCTGATAAATGGTGAAACACATCTCAGTGAGCACTTCTGAATGCTGGGTGGATCCTACCCTTGGGACTTGTGTGTGTCTAAATGGTACAGCAAGTCACTGACTGTTTCATCCTGAGTTATGTGGGCTTCATTCTGCTCTACATCTCTCTTTTCCATCTCAGGGGTCTGGGAACACCTAGTCTTGCTGAGGCAAAGAAGACATGAAGAACTTCAGCCTTTTCCTCATTCTTTGTCACTATGTACCCCTCTGCATCCAGTAAAGGATGGAGATCCCCTCCAGCACTCCTCGTGTTGCTGATGTAATTGGATGTAATTTTGTTTTCTTCCATGGCAGAAGCCCGATTAAGTTCTAGTTGGGCTCTAGCCCTTGTAATTTTGTACCTGCCTAATGTCAAAACATCCTTGTAGTCCTCCTGAGTTGCCTGACCCTTCTTCCAAAGGTCATAAACTGAATAAAAGCAAATCTGTTTTTCCTTCAGTTTTAGTAATATGCAATGAATTTAAATGAATTACATGATATTATATTAAAAGAGAGGATGTGATATACATAATAATCAAGATTGTCCAGATTGGATTAGATTTATGAAATTTTTTCATTCCCACATTTTTTCCTATGGGCTGTAATTGTCCCTCACCTATTCTGCTTGTTGCTAAGACAGATCTTTAAAGTTCTGCTATGAGAAATGTGGAGTAAATTAAATACAAGAAGAAAGAATTTAGAAGTTTTCTGGTATCTCCAGCATGTCATGTAAAATGCTGAGAGTGTTAATATTAAAATGTGCATCTTGATTTCCAGAATTTATTGGGGACCTGGCATCTGTGAAGTATTTTAGATTTTACAAGTGCATTGGTTGTCCTCAAGCTAAATTGCTCCAAACCAAGTTAAAGACAGAGATAAACCCTCCTCTTTTTCCCTATATACTGCATAAAGCATAATGGTCTTACTCTATACTTCCAAAAATTCCTTTAATTGGTGAGACAAGATGTGTAAACGTTGGAGTTGAGCACATGGCCAGATTAGATGCGAACAATGCTAATTATCTGCTTCAACAACATCCCACATGGGCAAAAGATATAATGACATACAGAAATTAGGAGTACTTTGAACTGTGAATCAAGCAAACTCCTAACTCCAAACTCCTAACTTACTTCCTCATAGAGAAGGAATAAGTAAATTTTTTTCTGTCTTCATATCAATCACTATTATTATTATTCTCATTGTTATGAAGAATATCTGGATCAATTTTTCAGCTATAACAGCGGTCAAAAGGCATAGTAGCAGTGTGTAAAAGTCAGCTTTTCTCTGCTACACCACCAGTGACTTCAGACAATTTCCCCAAAGATGCTGAGTATGGCAAAGAGCAATCATATTTCTTTCTACCTGATTAAACTCTTGAGTTGTGAGAAGCATCTTTCTCTGAAAATTGAAAAGAATATACACATAAAACAACAAAATTAAGACTGTGTGTTGGACCTCCAGTGATATGTTTGGGGTTTCTTTCAGTTGGGTTTGAGGACATGCAAAACCTCCTGTCTCCGAGGTGCAGGGTCAGCAGGGGGTGCCCTGCTTCTTCAGGAGATGGGTGAGGACTTCCTGCCCTAGAGAGAGACAGAAGGGTTTGGTACATATGGTGAGGCACCACCCTCACTGACTTGTACTTGTGGGAGAGAATTAATCACTGTAGGCCACATCCTTTTCTCCTTACTGAGGTTTTGTTCAGCTGTCCTCTATCTAAGCAAGGACCAAGAAATAAAGTGAGTCAGGGCTGGTTGATCTTTTCCTTGTATCTGAGTAACACCAAGTACTCCATTAGAGAGGAGGTGGTGTTTTGGAAGAGACATTGGTGAAATGAAGTTATGGATAGGACCATAACTCTTCTGCTTCTCTCATCAAGAACAGGTGCCCCAGCATCGAGAAAGGAGTTTTGTGTTACACAAGGAGGACAATTGTTGTGACTGCATCCTCATAATACAGAGCTCCATGTGAAAGGTGTATGCAGCAGGACTGGGGATATATTCCACTTCAACAGAGGAAACTTTTTCTTCCCATTGTTAGGTAGGACACAAAGATAGAAATAACCAACAAGTTCATGCTCCTTATTCAAACTATCCATTCTTCATCAACACTGCACCATAGCACAGAGAGTAGCCGTTCAATAACCAGAAAATAGCACAGAACACAGCAATATGCTATTAGAAATTTATTTATCTTGATTTGCAAATGACTGATGAAGGAAGCCAGGGCTTTATTCTGCTTTTCTGTGGTGACTTACAACCTGCGGGAAACTCCTTCATTTAAGACTCAATTTCCAAAGAGCAGCTCTAACTATCATGAAATTCTTGTTAGGGGATGTTCCTAACAGTAGTTTAGTGATGGTCCATCCATTGGTTCCTTCCCCTGCTCTCACATTCTCTGGAGATAATGAGAGTGATGTGATATAGAACTGGCTCTGCGTATGGCAGCTGTAACCTGCAGTGCAGCAGATAGGGCAGCCTTTAGGTGTTGAAGCCAAATGGCTACATAAAAGGTTTTCAGGTTCATTTGCATTTCTGAAGTGGTACAGAGGCATTAAAAGCAAGAAAAGGCTGTAGTGCACTTTTCCAGCCTCACAGTGGGATTCAATGTGGCACTCTTGCTTTCAGATTTAGGCATCTGGGAGTGTACCTGCAAGCTGCAGGTTCTGGCATGGTTTTGGTGTGAGGTAATAGTACAGGAAGATTGGATATGTGAGCAAGTAACAAAGAAAGGAACTGACCATTGCTGTGTAGATTTCAAAAGCCTCCAGAGTATGGAATTTGGCTCATGATGACTTAGATGTTATACCAAGGGATTAAGAAGTTTTTATTCTTCCTGAAATAAGCAGACATTTAACAAAATAAGATGTTTCTAGCTGTCTTAGAGAAACACTTGCAGACAACTTTTGCCATAATGAAAAATCCATATATGGAACATAAAGGTACTTCTTCATCAATTTTTGTTGTTGTCACTGTTACGGATTGCTACATTGTGAGTCCTAAGTAGTCCTTGATCTATTCCAAAGTCTAAAAGGGGGAAGGGAAAACCTATAAAATATATTGGCCCTTTAAACAATAAGAAAAAAAAAAGAGTTCCTACAGTGCAGCTAAGGTCAGGAAGTAATTGATCATAGCAGGAGTCTGGATCCATGCCCTACTATGTCTGAAACAAGTCTGGGTAGAGAGAGGGAGAGGATGTTACCCCTGGACTGGAGTAATTGACATCTGAGCCATATAGGAAGATTTTTGTTCTAGTCCAAGGAAGAATACTAGGAAAGCAGCATCCTCACAGGAGAGGAACTGAGTGAATTCCTATGCCAAATAGAGTAGCAAAAATTCACACTGAAAATGGAGCGACAGTTTTCTGAACTATGAATTGCTGTTCCCTGCAATAATACCATTTGACATGATCTTCCATTAATACATGAAACAGCATAAGAGAAGGAGGAAAGACTTCAGAAACTTAACAAATTTCCATTTTGAAGAAATGGAGCAGCCTATGACCTGGCAGGGTGCCCCAGTATGACGCAGGGCTTTGTGGAAATCAAGTTGCAACAGTGAACGACTTGAAACAGAGTGCTGAGCTGTCAGATAAGTCACAGTTGGTGAATGTTAACTTCTATTTGTTATGTTTGGAAGATAAATAACATGCCCACGTACCAGACAGGGCAGGGTTAGACTGCGGGGGTGAAGAAGGGAGAAAGGCAGACCAAAGGAAGGAAGCTATCCTCTGTAAATAAATAGAAATGTCAGTCTTCTCCATTTACTTAGGCTGCATTGCTCATGACCCTATTGTACCACCAGCCAGCAGGACAAGTCAGTAAAGGACCATTTCTATCCTCCCAGAATTAGGACAGAGGGTGCGATTTGTGTTAAATGAGACATTTTAATGTATTTATTGACAATACTTACAGTCGCAGTCAACCTTATCCACGAAAAATCCATGAAAAACGTTGATCTTATCCTGTTACTCATTCTTTGCAGACACTATGTACAGTGTCACAGTACAGTGACACATAGCATGTGTACAGTGTACACATAGTGTACACACTATGTGACACATAGCATATGTACAGTGTACACATAGCATGTCTGTAAGCTACAACAATTGCCCATTACTAATTAATTGTAGTCAATGTTCACATAGTAGTGGTGCACGGAGTTTTCAATCAGAAAACTTTTTTTGTGGTTAGCATGTATAATAACAAACAGGAAAGGAACTTGTGAAATTATAATATAGGGTTACATCTATATTTAGGTGCACTGGGAATACTGTGGTGATCACCATGATATAAATAAAACAAATATTTGCATGTTTTACTCAGTACTCCTTGTCAGAGTAATTTTGTCTACACTTCCAATGGAAAGTAGTAATTGCTACTGAGAATGATGTCCCCCTAATTTCTAAGTGCATAAAAGACAAGAGGTTTTAAAATGTTGAAGCAATGACTAAAAATAATTAAAAACATATTTGCAGTGAAAAATTAATATTTCTAGGAAAACCTTTGTGTTTTCCTACTTTCACTTTTTTGACTGTTGTGAAAATAGAGAAAAAAGAACAAGTTACCTTCTCTGTTTATTTTATTCTTGGAGGTTTTACCTAACAAGGCTTGAATTGCAAATAGGAGCATAATTAACAACACAGGAGTATTTTATAGATTCACAGTTATAGAAGTGAGGCAGAAAAAAAAGCCTATTTCTAGGTGTTGGCTGGCATAGCCTATTACAAGCAGTAGTGTACTCCGTGCTCTCTTGATGGTGCTCCAAAAGGTCCCAGTACACCATGTCAGGAACAACAGATACAACTGGGCCAGCAGTGTTACAGTTCCTTTCTTGTTTCTCTGGCAAAGTAACAGGATTTCCTAGGACTTGAATCTGATTCTGAGCCATTGCTCTTGCAGCCAACTAAGTAGTGCCTGAACAAGTTGAAGGCACCTGGCATTGGTGTTCAGTGAGATACAGAGCAGTGTCCCTTACAAGTCTGCTTGGCAGAGGTGACCCATCACTCTTATGTCAGGGGATCTTCCTGCATTTTCTGCGAGTGAGGTATTCTCAGATGTTCTCCCCCTACTCAGTAATGTACTTTGTACTGTTCAGCAAGATGGAGTGATTTACTAGGGAGCAAAGACTCTATGGCCTCCCCACCTTAGGTAATTGCCTGTTCCCATGAGCAAGCTATGGAAGTGTTTTCACTTCAGGACTTCTATTTAATTTGGTGCAGGAAAGTTAGCCAATGCATTTGAACACATAACACAGTGTATGTTTATCTTGCCTTGCTCATTCACCCAGAGTTGATATTGGCTGGTACAACCTACAGAGAACTTCACCATTTTTGGGTACTTAAACAGAATCAAGTGCTTCACTTCCAACAGCAGCATCCTCTTGCATGGTCCCACTGGGGTCTTTGTTCTTGTGCAGTTAAGTGAAGTGAAGTGTAGCCTTCTGTCAAGGACTTGAGCTGTCAGGACAAGCAAGTTCATTCCTGATTTGGCCAGACTAGTCAACCTTCTTCTCTTCCCAAGGCCATTCAGAAGTTTCTCTTGCTCATCTGTCCTTTATACATCTTCAGGCAAAGATGACAGTAACAAGAGCTCCATATTTCCTTCCCTGGTCATTCCAAGGGGTAAGCTAATAATTGATGCATAAATTACAGTGGTGTTGATAAGGTCCTGTGAAGTGCTTATTCTATTAGTTAACAGTGCAGTTCACATCTTTCAGTGTTGCTATTTCAGCCCATCTCCAGATTTAGTCAGGCTTGTTACATTGGTTAATCTGACCAAGTTTTTGAAGTTTTCTTTTTTAATCATTGTAGGCTTGAAGCCCAGGTGCATTAGTGCGTTTTTGTTTGATCACTTAATTATTGATTTTGTTTTAGTAGAAATTGAATATCCAATGTCTGCAAGTGTCTTTGACTGTGACAACTGAAAGCACAGATTTGTGATTCTTTTATCTCACCCTTATCATACCCATAATTTCATCAAGAAGCTGCCTGCAGGCGATGGCTTTATTTGAGAGTGCAGTTGACAATATACAGCAGAGATTCACAATCAAAGCTTGACTTTGAAGTATTAGAGGGTGTTAATATGGCATGATGCTTCCTAGATGTATCAAACGTGCTGTTTACCACCATTCCGCCTCCCACGCTTATGCCAGTTTAGGCCCATTAATGAATGAACTGCTTGGACATGGTCTATAGCCTCTTGAGCAATTATTTTAGCCCTTGCTACTGCAGTCACAATTTGGCTAGAAATAACTATAGCTTTCTCTAAAGTTAGTTCTGGTTCAAGCAGTAATTGCTCACATAGCCGTGGTATGGCTATTCTGTCCACAGGCTCCACAGAAATATCACTATGCCAGTAAATTCTGGGAGTAACATCATTAGTATTTGGTTTGTCCATTTTATGAAAATGATGGAATATGTTAAGGAGGACTTCTTCATATTCAATTGTGATAACTAGTTAAAAGCAGCAGAAGAAGTCAAAATAATAAGAAGTAGTAAAAAAAAAAAGATTACAGTAAGCATTAGTAGAGAGACCAACTTCTCAATATTTGGGCATCCATTCTCTTTAGTAGCAAGACTATGTTTCTGGGATTTATTTTTTTTTTAATGCTTCATAGATAAATCACTATTTTTAATGATATGTCTGTGTTTAGAGCCCTAAACAGGTTCAGAATCCTGCAGTGATAGGGACAGGAGAAACACACATAACACCCTGTATCAAATGCAACCAAAAGCCATATGAGGTTAAGCACAGACAAGCTACACGCCAAATTTATAGTAGTCAGATGGGGTAGCTTCTGTATTTCCAGTATTCTCATCTTACAGAGAAGAAGAACACTGAAACAAGTTTTATGGGAGAGAGTCAACATGTATATTTGATGGCAAAGTCTAGGACTACAATACAGGCTGCATTTCTCTAGGACCTTCCGGCTAACAGCTAAGGCTTTATCTCAGAAATACAAATAAGCAAGTTGTGGTGCCAGCTGAGAAATAGTTGAACACTTCACCTAATATAATGGGAGGAAAAGGGACCTTCTGGGAGGGCTGACTAGAAACAGAGTGGCATGTAACAGAGACTTTGGAAAAAGTGTATTAGTGAGTCTCAAACAGTTAATATATATTCAAAAAGGTATCCAGAAATCTGGGTGGTTATCTGAGCTAAACTGAACCCATCATTATTAAGTTCATTCCCAGGATTAATGGCCATACAGTACAGTATGTGTGTGTTTAGTGAAGCCACAAATAAATTATGAAGGTTAATAAGTGTTTCTCTTAATAAGGAGAATTATTCCTCAGGGAACCATAAAATATGCTATTAAGACCCTAACAAAATAGGCGGCCTCTACCATTTTGAGATTGTGGCTTGTTTTGTTAAATAAGGCAGTAATTGTTTTTGTTTTAATAGTGTGACTGGCCAGGTATTCCTGCTTGAGCTCTTTCACTGTTTCTCAGGGTGAGAAGGTCAGATCCAACCCTTTAAATTTTGATTTGGAAAATGGAACCAAGGGGGGAAAAAGTCAAACAGAATGGTGTTATGTGTGTAGTTACAAGTCTATGGGAACACTCACTAACCAGGCCCTACATGCCCAAGTCAGCAACAGTCTTCTGCAGGGTGCCAAACTTCTCTGCCCTTTGCATATACCTAAATGCCTAAGTGAAGCAATACTGTGGATTTTCCATTCAAATTGATGGGGATGAGTTTTTTACCCAAACTGCTAGCTGGGGTGACACTGGAGGAGCTCTTGTCTGAAATACTGCAACATTAGCTCTTGTCTAAGGTGATGCTGCCACATAACTGCCTTTGAGCATCATGTGCACATGAATTGACAAATGGCATCACTGGGAGGACAGTGCTGTATTTGATTAGCATGGTGACACAGGAAGGAAGATTGATCAGAGAGAAGCAGCTGTAAGGAGAACAAAAATTAGAAACTGAGAGTGACAAGAAAATAAGAATAACAAGAAATTAGCAAAAAAATGTATTGGTTGTTACTTTGGTGCTTCTGAGAGACCTTCGGGATCATCTTCAGGATATTTAGGCAGCAGTAATAAATTGGACATGCCAGCTGAGTTCTGGGCCCTCACAGTAAGCTTCAGGGTTTCACTGGTTCCAGCTTGAAATGTTTTTTAGAAGGACATATAGGCTCTTTTACAGCAGTGACCACTGATTTTGAGAGACCCACAAATCAACATCTCTGTAAATTTAGTCTGGGCTCTCTCTTAGTCTGGGCTACAGCTGCACAGTTAAGAAGAGCTTCTCAGAGCTTCTCTTGTTGAATTTCACATGGCACAAAGCTTTTATGGTTTCAGTTTCTTAGAACACAACAGAAAAAAAGCCTAACCCACCAATCTTTGGTTAGTGTAATGAATTTCAGACAAGCTGGTCTGAAAATGGATCCTGTGGTCATCATGTAAAAGTCAATACTTTCCAGGAGTGACGACATTTTGTTATCATAATATTTCCTTAGGGTTAAAAGAGGAAATAAATGCTCCATCTCAGATACCACTGTATGATAGCTGTTGGCATGTATTCACCAGTGTAAGTAGTTCCTGATGTTAGATGATTTGGTCCTGAAGCTAGGTGAAAGAAGCTCAGTGTTGCTGCAGATTTCTAGTTCTAAAGCTAGCAACAAACCTCAAGGCATGAAAATGAAGACAGAATGACCTCATTCCAATTCAGATGCTACATGAACATTCTGTGGGCAGAATTTGAAATCTCTTTCTTGATCTGGGTCCAAATGCTGAAGCAAGAATAGTCTAATCAAACCAAAGAAGAAGCTTGCATAAATGCCTTGAAACAGAACCTGCCAATTTCTGTAGAGCTGTGCTGACAAGAAGTTATTTCTCCTGTGTTAATATCATTAGAGGAAAGAATTGGAACAAGAAAATGAACAAAAAGACACATTGACTTGAGGTTGAGTGCAAGAATGAGGATAGCTGAAGCTCTGTGGGAGTTTTGCCATGGCTTTTACTGATCCCAGGACTTCATGCATGCTGTTTTTCTGTAAATGTTTGCAGAGAACTGAGATGCTGAATATTGAAACCAATATCCAGGTGACAGTTTGTGTCAAGAAAATGTGTGTGTGTCTGCAAGTGGGTGTGCACACACGTGCTTCTTATCAAGATACCCTTTCCCTGTTTCAAATTTAACTTAAAAACTATTTTTTTAACATGTGGAACTGTTAGAAACATGGGGGCAAATCAATGCAGGCTGCTCTGACCTATTTTTTGTCTGACTGGAAATTACCTTGCATTTTGCCCTTGGTTTACTCACAAATATTAGGGGCGGATCACATCAAATCCACAGGTGTTACTTTGTCATGCTTTCACGTAGAGCTCACGTTCCTCATTTCCCTTCAGTATGAAACTGTAATGAATTATTTTAGCTAGTGATGGAAGATTTAATGTACATATTTACTTCATTTCACAAAGGGAAATAGGATTTTATTTTCAGGGAGAGCTGAATGTCAACTGTATTAATTTTGACTTCCCTTCTTAGGAAGAAGCAACAAGCAGTGCATACATCATGGAATCAGACATTGCAATGGCTAATAAGAGAAGTTTTTGAAGAAGATACAAATCAATTGCTCACCCTGTCAATTTTTTTGAGGAAAAAAAAAATTAAGAGGAGACTAGAGGGGAAAAATAACACTCCTGAAAGGGATGGTTGTTAGTGGTAGAAGTTCAGAGAAGTTAACTAAAGACTGGTTCTTGAAGAGGAGATCTGTAGCATTTCTTAGTAGAAGCAAGCCAGAAAAAATAGTGGAATATAAAAACGTCCCAGGGAGGAAGAGTGAGACTCGGTATTTTGAGTTGATGAGTAAAACATGCTTCTCAGTACTTGCTAAGGTTGTAGCACTAGGAAGAAGGTGACTACAGGTTGCTTTTGCACAGTAAGCTTGTGAGATGTAGAAGTGCTGCCTTTGCAAGGGGAAGAGTGTGGGTATGTATCCCAAAATCAGAGAAGTGTGGAAGACTCAGTGAATTTAGACAGATACTTGTAAGCCTAGTGGGAGATCCAGGTGATCCTTAGTGGCTTGGAAAACTGGGTAACCTTTTCCAAACATCTTGCAAGGCCCTTTTTTGGCTAATGTCAGCTTCTTAGCTCACCATCCAGCCTCCTAATTCCCTTCTTCTATCCAAAAGCAATTGCATGTCTGGCTTGAAGATCCTTCAATTGCGAGAGTTTCAGTGACTACCAGTATATTTCTTCTTTCTAACCCATTGTTTGGTTTGTCTTCTGCAAAGACCATCACTTTGGTTTGGAAAGAAGCATGTGGCATGGAACTTTTAAACAAATGGTATACATGGGAGTAATAGGTAATTACTGTGACAAAGTAAACTACAAACTAGTCAGGATGGAAAATCCACTTTTGGCCACTGCTGTAGCAAATGATGACATTAAGAACAAGTAACTCCACAGTGGAAACTGCTCAGAATTTATTTTATATGGCAAGCACTTGCTTAAACACAACAAGGAGCAAACAAAGTATTTTGTTGAGACTTGACTCTGTCTGTTAATGGTATTCCATTATGGTCTCTCTGTTAATAGTATGCCATAGTGTAGCAGGTTATTCATTGGTTTGTTAAATCAGTGTTTCTGAGTTCCTCTGAGTATGCCAAGAACAAATACTTGGTACTGGAAATTAAATCTTAAGAGATACTTTGGGAAAGATAATTAGCTTGTAGGCATTGCTGAGTTTTAAAAAGTGGTTTGTGAGAAAGTTCTCAGTTAGGGCCCAGGTGAGCAAGAACTGCATGGCTTTTCTGCTTATACCTACACACTACAGATTTGATTTCGGTAAAGGAGAAGAGCTCCAGCTTTTCATGTGAAGTTACGCATTTTATAAATTTTAAATTTTTCCTTCTGTTTTCTAAATATGCTTCTATTGTCTTCAGACTCCATGGCTTTTAAGCTTAAACAAGTCAGTTTAAGACATTCAAAAGAAGAATGTCTAAAATATATCCAAATGGATCTGTTCCTAGTATCATCCAGTGTACTTCTCTGAGAATATGCATTCATTTGTTCTATGAAGGACCTATTTAACCTTCTCTTTGATGCAGCTTTGTAGAGTCTAGATCACAACTGAATGAAATGAAGAAAAAATGAAAGTGGTAAAAACAATGAAGTAGATAATAAAGGCGGAATGATAATGAAGCATTTACTAAGGTCCCTTTTGTCTCTTGTTTCAGAGAAAGCTTTATTAATGATTTATAATTTTGTCTATTCCTATGTGATACTTAGTGCCAGTTATTAATGGGATTGAATCAATATATGAAATCATGTAGATAACCCAAAATTATACAACTTCTGCTCTATAAACAGAAAATTATGAATATATTTAGACTACAATTTTTTTCTGTGAGAGACAATTTGCTTAACTAAATGACATAAGACATTATATTCTATAAAGACATCAGTAAAAATTGTATGTATCTCTTCAATTACTTAAAGTTCTGATTTTTTTTGATCCTGGCTGCAGAATGTCATCTTCATTTTCTTTTGATTGTACTTTACATAAGCATAAGTTATCATTTGATAGGTAAAAGTGAAAAATTGAGTTTTGGTTGCATTTCTTACATATTTCAGTTTTATCTTTCTTCAGATGTTTCTTTCAAGGATGTATTATTATAGTAGTGGTTTCTAAATAGGCACTGTTTAGGGAGGTTAAAATCGTTTACACAATATAGTGAAAATACATAAATTCCAATTTAGCTTTACACAGAGAAGCATTAGTGAAATGAAAATGCAGTCTTATAAATGTAGGAGATAAACCTTTGTCCTCACTTTTCCAAAGGAAGAACCACATCCTGTGAGGTGCTCAGCATCTGCTGTCCTAATCAATACAGCTGAGAGTTGGCTTTTCTTGACAGGTTTGTACTCCTAGCCAGCAACTGTCCAGCTATAAGAAAGCATCATTGTTTGGCGTGAGGAGAAAAAAAAGAATTATATCTTTTATGGGAGATCTAAATCATCTTGTCATCATATAGCTCAAAGATGGCCAAGTATGTTTTCCCTCAAATTTGTTTAAGCAAACAAATGTAATTCTTAGGTTTGTGCCATGGAAGCCAAGTTTCCGTCCAGCATGAATTTAGGACATAAAGATTTGTTTGTGGTGGAAACAATGCCAGACACTTCTGCATAGCAGCGTAATGGAGCGCTGCTAGAATGTAGCTTATAAAACCAGATTCAGGAAAACAGAGCTGCTCTGTCTAATTTGGCCTGTGCTTTGTGATTACAATAGCATAATTGTGCAGCTTGGAAGCCTTTCCCTCTCTGCTGAAATGATGCAGTATTCAAACACATGTGAGAGTGTTTCTTCGACAAAAGGCCAGAGCTGAAGCCTCTGCATATCCCCCAAGCCTTCCTCCAGGATGGGTCCTCCTCATGCTGCCTGACTTCCTGTGGTGACTCTGCGCTGTGACCTGCATCATCTTTTAGGATATCCCAGTCTCCTGGTACAACCACACCTTCTTGTTAGAGCATCTCATTTTTCTAACAGTTTGTGGAGTAAATAGGAGTGTTTGCTCTTCTCCTACTTTAGATAGTTGTATTTGATCAGTGAAGATTATTTGTGTCAGCCTGTATGGATACTTGAGACATGTATGAGGGGTGCTTACTGAGTGGAAAGCACTCACAATTTGAATTCTTCTGGAGCCTAGTCCAAAGTTTCATGGGAAAGATTTATAATATATGAAAAGAACTGAGTTCCATTTCCTAGACAAGGTGTGAATATGCAAAAATCTTGTTCCCACAGAAAGACTGTGAAAGAAAATAAGGAAAACCAACTTTTCAGTATTGCAATATTTATCCTTTCATGTTCATAGAGTCATGGGATCACAGAATATCGTGATTTGGAAGGGACCCGTATGGGTCATCAAGCCCAACTCCTGACAACCCTAATGCTTCTTGAGCTCTGTCAGTATTGGTGCTGTGAACACTTCCCTGGGGACCCTGTACCAGTGCCCAGCCACCCTCTGGGTAAAGAATTTTTTCCTAATATCCAATTTAAATCTCCCCTAAGATAGCTTCATGCTGCTCTCTTGGTCACCACATAGAAGAGATCAGGGCCTGCCTCTCCACTTTCCTCATGTTCAGAGCTTCTGAATGTTTGATCTGTTTCTTTGATAAATAGTTCCTCCCTCTGTACATCACTGACAAAGAAATAAATATGCGCTGCATTTTGGTGAAAAAAGTAGAATTTCAGTGAGTATTTCCTGTAAGAGAGAGGAATATGATGATTTTCCATCAATATATCATTTGGAAGAAAAATTTATAATATTTTTCTTCTGAAATCAAAATTATCTCCTTAAAGTACTTAATTTTAGGTATTGAACTTTGAACAAAACCAAAATATTAATTGAGGCTTTGTCAGGGTCCGCAAACATATGCGGGGAACCTGATGGTTCGTTTTGGAGATCTCAAAGCGCAAAAGACACAGCAGGGGACAAACCAGTTTGCTTAAACAAAAAATGCACTTTTATTTAGTGCCCACAATGCGATAGTAGGGAGAGAAAATAGAGAATAGTGAGAAAGATAGAGAAAGAGGGGAAGGGGGATTATAGCTACCACGTGGAGAGTCGGAGGTCCTCAAGACGTAGAGATGCCCATAGACGCGATCTTCTCCAGTGGGGTGATCACAAAGGGTGCACGGGATCCGCAGAGTCTTTATAGGGTGGTCAGGAAAAGGACCAAGGCGAGTGGAACGGAGCCAAAGAGGGCACTGGGCCAGTGCAGGCACCTGCGTCAAAGTTGGGTGCTCAGGAACAAGCGGCAAGCTGTACCCTTCTAGCACGGTCAGTATAGTCAGCTCAGTCCACTGTAACGAGCTGCTATTGTTCTTGCATTCCGTTCTCGTGGAGATGCGTATCAGTCCTCGGCAGGCGCCCCACCTCAGCCAGGCCAGGGGCTCTCCCCAGTCTCTCCGGGGGTCTTGGTCTTCAACCATCGGAGACAGTTGTGAGGCATAACACATCCTCGGACAGACTCTGACACCACCCCGTGACTCACGACTGACGACGAAGGTGTTCTTCCATCAGCAGGTTCCGTAATCTCGTGAAGTCTTCAGGACTCATCCACATTGGCAGCATATCCCAGAAAAACAGAGACAATAGAGAGGGTGTAGAAGAGAGAGAGAGAGAGAGAGAGAGACAGAGAGACAGAGAGACAGAGAGAGAAAGAAGGAAAAATACAGAAAGGGAATAGAAGCAAAAATGAAACAAAAATTAAAGAAATTGATTTAACAATTTTTAACAATTTTTTTCAAAATAATCAACATAAATCACCAAATAATTAATATAACAATTTTTCAAAATATTAACTCAAATTACTAAATAATTAATATAATACCATCAATTAAGATCAACAATTACAATTTTCAATCAAATACTTAATTTAAAACAATTTTCTTTCACAAAATTCTTTAAATTTTTAAAATGATAATAATTTCTAAACAAACAAAAACAAAAAAGAAAACAAAACAAAACAAACCTTAATTTTTAATTAACATGACTAAGACAAAGCAACATTAATCAAAACAACAAACCATTTCAAATCAAACTGCTGTTACAGGCTTAACTTTCGCTGTCTGGGTAGTGCATTTTACGTCAATAACTTTAGGAGTGTCCTTTGCAAAAGGGATGTTAACTAAAACAAGGCCAATCAAAACCAAAATCAAAAGGAGGACGTGGCTGGGACTTTATAAGAGAAGTCACATCCTGTAATTGTGGTAAAATCACAAACACAAAAATTTGAGTGATTTTTAGTATCTACTATTGCATTTTCTACAACTACAACATCACAGACAGTCCTAAAGCATGCACACCCATTGCTTATATACATGAGCACTGTTCCAGGAGCTTCGTTAGGATGTACTTCAAAATGACAAATATTTTGCTGTGTCTAAACAAATGTCCTGAGCTATGATTGCATTACTTTCACAAATCAAACCTTGCTGCTCCCTAACAACACAAGATTCTAAACTGACAGTTTGCCATTTCTCACCAGTTTGACGGGCCCATTCTCTATGCTCGGAAGGATAGAGAATAGCTCCATCATGGTTTATACCTAATGCAATGATAGGGAATATCAAATGTACTGAAGCATTACCTATTGTTAACACAAAGGCTGTAACTGTGTTAGTATTGGGGTTGTAGGTAAAGTTCACTAATTTCCACCAGGATTGGAATTCTCTTTGAAAATAATTTGAATTGTTCCAAATTATTTTCCAAATTTCAGTAGGAAGAATTCTTTCTTCTTCTTGCCTTATAATTGAGGCAACAACCATCTGCATCCAAAGCTGTGCCTGGATGCAGCTAAGGGCCAAATAAATATTGTTTTGTGTAGCATCAGGTGTATCAATTACCAATTTGCTATCATTCACATTTATCTTTTCCCAATTTGGTAATATGTTTAATAGCAATCACTGAAGTGTCCTCAAAGCCAATAAGGACAATTATAATAATTGTTATAATTTGGTCAAATCTTTGATTGTGGCAACCAATTTGTTCATTAATATTTCTGAATCAATGCTATTTAAAATTTCTGTTTAAAATATTTATCATGGTTTATACGGCCTTCATGTCCCTCGGAGTTCTCCTGTGGAAAGTAAGCACAACAGAATCTGCCACGAGGAGGCAGGAGGTTAGAATGATGAAAATTGCCCATCCTGTATTTATTCGATGCTCTTTCCCTAGAGCATCAAAGGCTGCCCATGTATATTTATTCAGAGGGGATTTCAGCATTAGTGGTACTTCCCCTACAGTAGGGAGGTCCACCAAAACAGACTGTCCAGGGCAATGTGCTGGATTGCTGGAATCGCTTGGTCCCCATAGTGAGGGAATTATGCTTGGAGCTGTCAGGCAAAAGGCAGAAGGATCAGTAAACCAAGGATTTGCTGGCTATTCGGGGGAAAAGGGAGGGGTAATGGCTGAGGCAGGTTTGTCTTGGATGCTATCCAAGTTTTCTGCTTCTTGTAGTGCTAGATTTTTCACAGCTCCTTTAGTTATTAAGATGTTACAATAATGTTCAATCTGAGCAGACCACTGTGTTACTGAGGCCCTCTGGGCCACCCCGGCAGGTGGGGGGGTCCCAGTAGTGACTGACTTAACTTTGAAGGGGCCTCTCAAAACAATTGGTTGTTGCTGTGCAATTTTCTCCACTTCTATGAGAGCTAAGCTAACCACAAACAAGCCTTTTTCCCAGGTAGTGTACCTCTTTTCAGCATCTTTAAAGCCACAGGAGTAACAGCTGACAGGTCTAATCGGGCCTTCAGGACCCCTTTGCCATATATGTACTGACAATCCTGAGGTGGCAAATCCCCATTCTGCCTGAAAAGGATCTGCTGGGTGGATAAAGCCAAGGGCTTGGTGAGCAGTTGCTTCAAAAAGCAGCAATTTTATTTTAACCAATTTATCACAAGGCAATTTATCCATTACTTCTCGAGGTAGTCCCCTTTTCAGCCCTAGCAACCACAACTGCTGCTGGTTAGGGATTTGTCTTTCCTTTTCTGGTTTTTCATTAGGAGAAGCAATGTGCCTGACTTCTCTGGGTTTTTCGGGTTTGTCCTCTAAGTGCTTCACTGGTCCGTATTTTCCACTGTTATGACTGCTGTTAGATTGTGTGCTAGGAGTAGCAAAAGGCGAGAAGTCAGTGGAGTCAGTGGAACCGGTTTGATCACTTGTGTGTCCAAGAAATCTTTCAAGCCTGTCTACCGGAGTGGTAGATGCTATTGTTTTTTGAAAAAGAATTACTGTTGGTTTAAGAGACTCCAGCAAACCTCGAATTAGGGGGGTCACAATCTCAGGTTTGACAGGCTGTTGCATGGGTGACTCACAGTCAGAAATCAATTTTCTTTCATGTATCATTTGCAAGCATGCAGTTTTGTGTATGTTTTCTAGGAGTTGGTCCGGGGTGCCGACTATTGCCAGAGGGTCGCCCCTTTCAAGGGGGCTTAGTCCCCCTGCCCAGTAAGCTGCACGCTGTGTCAGGGACCATGGAACATGTGCATTCCTTGTTGTTAAGAAAATTCCATGTCCCCAATAGCCACTTGCTTCTTGTTCACTTAATTTAATTTGGTCTCCCCCAGTGAGTGAAACTCTAAAGACATACTCCGTCTCTGATTTGCTAGAAAGTCGGGAGTATTCTTTCTTTAATTTAGCTAATTCAGTGGCTGTGTTTGGTGTTCCTTTGGTGGTTATGTGGAGGTTATGAACCTCTTCATTTATATAATTAAATTCTGTTTTGACAAGAGGTCTCAAATTGGAGCAACAGAGTTCCCCACAATTTTGCATGTGTACTAATTCTTTCTGAGGGTATATCTGTTTAATGCTGTATGTCTCCTTTCCTCCTGTTTCCTTTGGTGAATCTACAAGTTTTGAATTTTTGCTCCGCTCTTCTGCAAGGGAAATCTCCAGCAAATATTTCTGATTTCTTTCCTGTTCTAATTGTTTTTGCAAAGCTTCTACCAAATCTTGCAGGGATTCTATTACTTCTCCCTCTTGATTTCTTTTCTGTTCCAATTGTTTTTGCAGGGATTCTATTTCTGCTCTCTCTTCACTTACCCGTTTAAAATGGGTTTCTATGGCTGCCGAAAGGCAGGCCCCCAAAACTGAGCAAAGAATGGTTTTATTTCTGCCCAGTTTATACTTAGCATCATGTTGCAAAGAATATATTCTATCTACAATGTTTTCACACTTAAACCAATTATCTTGTGCCCACTCTTCTCCGGCTGGAGAAGGTCTAGCACCATGCTTTGTTAGCAAAGCAAAAAGAATATCCTTATCTTTTGTACTAGAATTTTCACTCATTTTTTGTGAAGGGACAAAAACCACTCTCAGGGAGGTATTCTTAAAGTTACAAACAATGGCACAGCTAATACTGTGTTTCCCTTCGCTTCCCTGGAATGGGAGAGGAGACCCAGCTGCTTGGGAGGCACTTCTTCACAAAAAACGCCTGTTGTCTCCTCAACTACACCAAGCAGCTTAAAACACAGAGTCCCATCTTTTGCACAGTGAGATCGTTTCTGAAATATCCTGACGACAGGGAGTGCTTATTCGCCTGGGTGTATACAGTTTGCGGGAATTTTCCCTTGCCCCCCTTGCTTTCTAACAGCGCTCACCGAAGTGGCGTGCTAGGTGCGGCTGAGACGAGGGTCCTTCCCCTTCTACAAACTATATAAAACGCGCAACTCCACAGTCTATCAAGATCCTGTCCGTGACGCCAATTTAAATGTCAGGGTCCGCAAACATATGCGGGGAACCTGATGGTTCGTTTTGGAGATCTCAAAGCGCAAAAGACACAGCAGGGGACAAACCAGTTTGCTTAAACAAAAAATGCACTTTTATTTAGTGCCCACAATGCGATAGTAGGGAGAGAAAATAGAGAATAGTGAGAAAGATAGAGAAAGAGGGGAAGGGGGATTATAGCTACCACGTGGAGAGTCGGAGGTCCTCAAGACGTAGAGATGCCCATAGACGCGATCTTCTCCAGTGGGGTGATCACAAAGGGTGCACGGGATCCGCAGAGTCTTTATAGGGTGGTCAGGAAAAGGACCAAGGCGAGTGGAACGGAGCCAAAGAGGGCACTGGGCCAGTGCAGGCACCTGCGTCAAAGTTGGGTGCTCAGGAACAAGCGGCAAGCTGTACCCTTCTAGCACGGTCAGTATAGTCAGCTCAGTCCACTGTAACGAGCTGCTATTGTTCTTGCATTCCGTTCTCGTGGAGATGCGTATCAGTCCTCGGCAGGCGCCCCACCTCAGCCAGGCCAGGGGCTCTCCCCAGTCTCTCCGGGGGTCTTGGTCTTCAACCATCGGAGACAGTTGTGAGGCATAACACATCCTCGGACAGACTCTGACAGGCTTAGAATATTCCTCTGCTTCATCCTGGATCAAAGTTTCCTTTCCTTTTTATTTGGAGAAAATATGAGGAAACTATTAATTTATTCTTTTATTGATGATACAAGAGATGATGGGAACTAAATGTATTAAAAGATATTTATACATACAGTCATATAGAATGCATGTTACTTTTCACTTTAAAAAACCAGCACATGCACCTAAATACAGAGATGGAAACTTCTTGGTTTCAAAATAACAGCTCCTGAAGAAAAAAAAAAAAAAAAAAAAAAAAAAAAGAAATGTTTCTCAGGTACTTATGCAAGAGACTGTTCTGAACAATCTTGCAATCTCAAGTTAGTATTTGTGTTAAATATCTTCTTTTTAATAGGCGCTCCATTCTGAGGACTTTTTTTCTTATGAAAATCAGACATTTGATCTACTTTTCAGAATATTTTGAGAGAGATCAGTATCTTTTGATCCCCATAGCATTCAGGTCATGGCAGCCAGAGCAAAGGTTTTAGCCTGACACTGAAGTCCAGCTTTTGCTCTATGTTCAGATTTGGTTTTTTAATTAGAATGATTAATGAAATGTTAAGCCACTTTCAATTACAACTTCTGGTCAAGAAGAAAGTTGGAAATACAGAAATTGTGGGTGTTTTTTATTCTAATGGCAACTGGGGAGAGTAGAATTGGTGGTGGTAGAATCTCATGGTTCATCCCTTGTCAAATTTTGAAGGTCAGAATAAAGCTCAAATAGATAAAGAGATTTCAGATGCCTCATTGCCAGACTCCGTAGAGGGTTATAAAGTCTAAGCCTCCACTCTGGGAGTCATCCATCAGTCAGAAAAGAGAAGAGACATTTTAATTCTGTGGCATGTGGTTGATTTGCCTTTAATGGTAGAGGGATCTGAAAAGAGACCTGTGAGTTTATTCTCTTAGTCATTTCTATTAGGCAAATTTAGCATACCCCTCCACGGGAGTTTCTTCTGACTCGTGACTGAGTAAGACCGACTAAGTATCCTGCTGACAGACCTTCTAAAGATGCTTCAGAGTTTACCTTTTAGATTCTGTACTTGATAAATCTTTTTGGGCTGTATGAATCACCTCCCATTCCAGGGGGTAACATTTTCTCCTGAGGAAAGGTAGACTAAATTTTCCTCTGTGTGTGTCTGTGCAATTGTTTTTTAATGTGTTCCCATACCTAATGTCAATATCGAGGGCTAGCCAGCAAGGGCAGTTCCTGGCTTTGGCATGGCTTGCACACTGGTGTGATCTGTATCACAGTTTGGAAGCTTGGGAATGATTGTATATTTCTTAAAGACAGATATAGGCCATGTTCAAACACAGAAAAGGATGAAGGATTAGTTGCTTCAGTGGCGACAAGCTTTTCTTGTTAAATGTTTGTATATATTTACAGTCTAAATTTCTTTAATTTAATTTTCAACTTTTGAACCATATCATCTCTCCTCTTCCCTTCTGAGTTGAAAATTGCTAAAATGAAGCCTACTCTTAGGCAAATTGTAAAGACACTTCTTTGAGTGATTTTAGGGCAAGAAAGGAAATAAGATCAGAAACCATAGACTAGTCTTGTCACCACATCTAGCCAGTGCTAAATGGAAGTTGAACCACAGGTCTTGAATTATGCTTTTAAATGAGTTCTGCTCAGACGAGCTATGCTGACTTTAGTGAAGCCAGGGCAGGCATATGAGCCTTCCTGAGGAAAGATTTTTGATTTCACAACAGAACTTAAACCCCACAGATTTTAAGGGACGTCCAAATATGGTAAAGTAAGCAGAGAAATACTTCCCTTTCCATCATCCAAGAGCTCCCGTTCACAACACTAACATGAAGCTTTTAGTAAATTCTGGGAAGTTTCTTACTACTCGGAGGAAGGGAAAAATTCAGCATAAGAAGGGTTGTAGTTGTCTTTTGTGACTGCTGTTGCTACCCTTGAGGTAAACAGGAAAAGGATCTGATATACTTAAAATAACCAAGTTGGTTTAAAGAGGGAATGTGTTATCCTTGCTTCCTGTGTGTGACAGTTAATCACTGCATGGGTTTTCTTACAGAGAAATCCCTCTGTGTCATTTCACAGTATGTACTTTGGTGGCTGTCTTGCTTCAATGACACAAGATGTAGTTTCCTTTCTTCATCATCCTGGGATGTAATGGGGTTTTCCTGCCCTCTAGGAAGATTTTTTTTTTTTTTTTTCAATTCCCCTTAGCAACAATGACTAGATAATGAAGCCAAACAAGGAGATACCCTGCAGTTCTTATGATGACACATCTCACTGCTGCTGACTCACCTGGTGATATAAGACTTTCTGTTGGTATTTCTATAAATGACAAAAATAAACATCTGCTAAAAAATTACCTCATTTGTTATACGTGACTTGTGTGATGAGCTCTTTTAAGAACTCCAATTACTTAGTGTTAGGAACTAATACACCAGGATTAGAACTGCTCTGCACTGTGTTGAAAGATTACAGTTTACCTGGGGCCTTTGTCTGTATTAAGGTGTTTTTGCTGTGAGCTAATGTGAGCCAAAGTGTTTAAATTCTGTTCTGGATCTGATTCCAGATTTCAGCAAGCTGGGAAATGCATATTTGGCACAGTACTTCAAGATCTGTCTTTGAAATGGGTAAATGGAGAAAGCTTATCATCAGGTGTTATATTCAGTAACAGTCCAAAAGCCTCATTTATTTATCTCATTTTGTTTGTGCCTTAATGTATCATCTTAGAGTATGTGTATAAACATACCTAAGGCTGATGTCAATGAGAGTAGAAACAAGCCTGAATAACACTGTTTTTTAGAGGTCTAAGAAAACAGGTATTAGCGATTATAAAACAACTGCTAGCATTTGTATTTTCCTATTTAATGGAAGACACAATGGAGGTGTGAGCATTTGGAGCTTGTGAAAATCAAGCCAGATACCTGGAGGGATAAGTGAAATCTGTTGGATATAAATCAGTTAGATTTAAATAAATGTAAATGTAGGTGTTCTTGTGAGAACTTTTCTTTGTCTTCAGCTTGTTATTCTGTTTTGCCAATGTCCAATGTACACCATAGTGTTCCACATCAGCTATCCAGATGATCTAAGTTGCCTTCTCTTTCCTAGGTAACTTCAGTCTCATTATTACTGTGAGACGTATCATTGGCAGCTAAGTGTGGGTCTTGCCAGTACAATTACTGGATATGGGTATTCTGAGGCAGATTCCTCCACAGGTAAAACCAGAGAATATAACTCTGAGTTTCCAACTGTAGTGATCCTAAATATGAATATTATTAAAAAATAATTTGGTTTCCTTGCCTGGTGTAAAGCTGCCCAAGTTTCTCTGGCACTGGTCCATGCCATCCACCTTTAGAAATCTTTAGATACTCTAGACTACCTATTAACTTCTTTAATATTCTATGCAAAAAGAAAACTACAGAGACATATAAAACTTGCATATATATTAGGATTTGGAAACTAAAGATGCATTAAAAGGAGTTCTTGTTTTCTCCATTTTCAAAGGACTAAAAGGATTACATTGTTCTAGAAGGATTTATTAGATCGGATTCTCAGCTCTGAGACATTAAACAACTACATGGATTTTTCGTGCCTTTTCAAGATTGAGCAATTAATTTGTTGACTTCGAGGTGACAGAGGCTGGGCTGGGCAATTGCACTGTTGGCATCAGCCATCTGGGGAGCAGGCAACACAGGCCAGGGTACAGGGATGGTCCATTGCCAACCAGCAATGCTTAATGTATCCTCATAATATATGGACCCTTATATATATGTGTGTGTATGTGTGCCTTGCCTACGTGCCCAGATATGCCTTTAGTCAACATAGATGGTCTTGGAGCTTAGACATTACACTCTTGTGACCAGATGGCACATGTGCTGCAACCTCATGACACTATTGTGCTGATCCTTCTCCATGTGTTTTCTCCAGCACATGAGGCCTGAGTTGTTTCTCTTTATGATGATTTTGTCATTTGAGTGGGAAAATATGCTGCCAAAAGAAAAATATGTTCTAAACTGTAATTTTAAATTCCTAGAAAACATCTGGATAGTAAACACTAGTGACTCAATTCTCAACTACATTGGTGATCAAGAAGATCAAGAATTTTGAGGAAAAAAAGTCACGGTCACAGTGGAAATCCTGGGTTTTTGGGTTAGACTCCAAAAGGAGCAGACGTGGGATACGGATAGCTTGTTATGGCCTCCATCTATGTCTTGTGATGATTACAGCTAAGCTGGCCAGGGTAAGTCTGTAGCTAAGTCTACAGTTAGGAAGTAAATCCATTAACAGAAATGTCAGTTTACTGTAAAGAAGGCTCTTGTGAAATTTCCTACTGAATACAGGGAGGTGACAAAAACACAGTGAAACATTTTGAGATTCCCCATCTATTTTTGCAGTTTCAGGAGGTTTGAACAAGCGCTAGAAACCAAAGCCTTTAACTGAGCCAAAGCAAATAAATCTTTTTGAGGTTCCTCATGTATCAATTACAAAGACACTTAAAACCTTTCAGGGACAGATGTGCTGCTGCTGGAAAACAGAAAAGCAAAAACCCACTTAAAAGCAGTTCTTCACAGGGGGCTGGATTTTTTTTAGCTATTAGAATAGATAGTTTGTCACAAAGTTTAAAAGCAGGAGGGATAAGATGTAGATTATAAAAGTTAGAGAGAATTACAAGTGAATCATTAAAAGATGATATTAGCCCAAGGTTACAGACTCACCTCATTATTTTGTAATGACAACTCTTTTAATCATAGCTAATAATTAAACTAATAACTAAGAAAGCAAAACATATTGTTCAGTCATGACTTGGTATCAAACACTTTTTATCAGAATGTTTCAGTCATCTCATTGATACTGGGTGAAAACCCTGTCACGATAACTTTTCCTACTCATTGACTCTTACTTGCATCTTGGTTAAACTGAAACATCATTTTAAATATTACAGAAATATGGCACTTTGCTCAAATAAGGCATCTGTTCCAGGAAAATGTTATGTTTTGAACATTAAAAAGGAGTTTTCTGGTTTTAAGGAAAGCATGTGGACATCAGGATGAGTCAGTTGGTTTGAGTGGTTACTGTACATGAAATTTTATTGAATTGTGTAAATATTAAAAGTACTTTGAAATAAATCAATTTCCAGAAATATTGATTTAATTTATGTCTTTGCCTTTGTTTTATGTGTAACTTTCCATTTTACCAACCACTTGGCAAGGGGGAAAATAGCAAACTTTTAAAACTGAAAAAGACCAGGAGATTACAAATGTAGTCATGTAGTTTTGGGATTCTGAATGGAGAGTACAGATAAAATGCCAGCTGCAACTGAACTCCCCTTAGAGTATGCCAGTTAAAAGTTTATGTTTTCTGTAAACACTAGGATTATATCTATGGCCTTGATAATTTGACAATTTTTAAAATAAGTGGAACTCAGGGAATATTCAAAACCTTATAAAATGGAATATTCTGAGCAGTCATATTCCCCAAAACTCTCTAGAACAAAATAGGGGACAATGAAAGCTGAAGGGTTATTTAAATCCAAGGAGCTTTGAAGACTTTTGTCCCCAGGGGGGTAGGGATGTATTTGTCAATTTGCCTAAATATCTTCACTCCATATGTTTTCATCTTTTGCCCCTAAGCTTTTAATGCATTTTACATTAAACAGTCATTGAATAATAATAATAAAAAAATGTCCTGCGATAATTTCCAAAAGCAGTTTTCCTCCTTTGAGTGGTGTGTTCTGCCCATCAGGATACAGATCTGGTGTCTTGCCTGCTGCTGCCCTGGCTGTGAGAGCCCTGACTTCTTGGCCACCTGCTATCTGTGGGAAATGTCCTTCCAGGGAATGAGTGGTATAACCCAAAAATTGGGGCATCCTAGAGCAAAAAAAGGCAGAGAGTTTAGCTCTTTATGCTGAGAGAAAACAACATCTAGGTCCAGGAATTCTGACAGACATGCTGGAGCTTTTTGTATCCATGGAGCTCTGCAGCACATGTAGAGGAGCCTGTCTCAATGGCAGGAGCACCCAAAACCTTGGGGTATCCTCTAAGCACACAGGTCCCACAGGTGGGATTGCCCTGCAAGCAATCCCTGCATTATTGGGTTTTACCCCAATGGATATTAATAAAACCTTATTTGGAGAAACATTGATTCAACACCTGTGATGGAAATACCTTTTTGAAGAATGGGTTTAAAGTTACAGTTGCGGCGCTCTGAAAGTACGCAATTGCCTACCCTGGTGGTAAGGTCCTGTCTGCCAGTGAAATGTGAATTTGTGCTTTTCAGAGCATTCGGCTGTTTATCATCAGTGTTACCTTGATACTGTTATTTATGGGCACCTGTGTATGCTTAAGTTGCTGATTCAATGGACGTTGATGAGAGAGAAATGGTCAGATTTTTTTGTCTGATTTTCTCACCTGCAAGTGTAAGTTGCAGGAGAAATTTCTGAAGAGGGGATTAAAAAAACCAGAGTGTGTAAACTGTTGATCCCCAGTGCACTTTTGCATATGCTATGGATTGGAATAGACTAGGACAGTGATCTTCTTACAAGCTGAAAGAAAAGAAATTAAAATGGAAAAAAGGTTCCCTGCCCAGTCCGGATTAATTCTAGAAAGTATTGTTTTGGCAGAAAAGTTACAGATCTCATCTAGAAACTAAAATATGAAGACATAGCAGCTCAGGCCTCTCACAAAAGTATATTTTGACTTTTGTCTCATCTTTCCCTTCATATTTAATGCTTACAAATGCTGAAAACTGTTTACAAAGCAAGAGATTTGCCCGGGTGCAACAGCAAGACAAAAGAAGCTACATGCCCCTGTGGCAGGGATGACCAGAGGCTGCTGTAGAGAAGCTTTTTATTCTGCAGTTGCATGTGAATTTGTCTTCACCTGCTCTGGAAACACTACAGGCTCCTTGCCTCCTTATGGTCTACTGGGCAGAAAGATCCTGCTACTTGCTGGTCCAAACAAAGCGATGCAGCAATGGCTGCTGTCCACTATGGCTGATGTCAGGCACTGCCACTCAGCTTCTGCCCACTTTCCTTCCACTCCTGAGCCATTGACTGCCTTCTCCAACTGCTCCTGCCTGCACTTAAGCCAGCAAAAAAGGGTAAAACCATCTGTAATCTAGTGAGGCTGAAATATCAATGTGCTGGCTTAGAGCTGACCTTCTGAAGCACTTTGGAGGCTGTGAAATCTTGTCTGGAAATATCACAATAAGATACTGAACTCTCCTGATTAGTTCATGAGCACCCTACAAAGTAGTTGGGAAATTCCTTTATTTAGGAAAATGTTGTAAACTTGAATTGAAAACTTCATGCAAAAGGAATAGTCTGAGAAAAAAGAATGCAGTCATTTTCAGGATGCCTTAAATATTTTCTATAATATTTAATTAAATTTGTTTTGACTTTCAAAATTAATTGTATTTATATTCTATCTATGTAACAATAACATGAAAGTCAAAATGCAATGTTTCCCCCTAAATTTTTGGGTTTGGAGTTGATGCAATTCTCTAAAATAGCTTTCTTTTGAAAAAAAAAAAGATTTTTTCTTCTGATGGGAAATGTTTAAAATGACATTTTAATTAGATTTATATAGAGTGAATTACCTCATACTGTTTTGATACCTTCTCTTCCAAAATTGACATAAACCAGAACCCCCATAATTACACAGAAAACATGAAAGCAATGCTCAGTTTGTTGATTTGAAAGTACTGTGGTGAAGTCTCATGGTACCCCTATTTTATTCATTTTCCCTTCTATGGAAATTATTGGTATATTTTCCTGAAGGCTGGTTTTGTCATACTGTTGTGTCCCAGATGATTTTGGACACCACAGAAAAATCATGGTTAGAGGGAGTGTGTGAAATGTCTGGACCTCTGAAAGGTTCAAGCATGCAATGAATGTACTTCATTATCCCAAATGTAGGATGCCTTCTGCATTCATAAAACAGTACTTTTTTCAGTAGATGAGTTCTGGGGAAATAGCTAATGATTCACGAAAAAAATCCTACTTGCACACAGTTGGATGATCATCTTACTGCTACCTGCTTTTTTTCTAAGCACGAATTTGGGTGTGGGTGCACAGTGGCATGTGGATAGGGGAAGGGGGGACTGTGTGTGTGTGAGTTTATATATGGAATTAATATATGGATTGGGATATTCTTTTAAAGTCTGTAAAGTGTGCGTGCTGCTTTTATTCATTAGCACCTACAAAGGACTAATTGCCATCAGGCATGTAGGTGGAATTTTTGGCAGTGGGCAAGAAATGCAATAGGTTTGATGACAACCAATGATCTGCCAAAGCCTTTTCAGAAGAAGAAGCTAGTTTTGCTGTCACTCACCCACCCCTTTAAATTCAAATGCAGATGCTTCCAGGGGGTGTGTGGCACCAATCCAAGTCAGCACTTGAAATGGAGGGTTTCTAACAATGTATGTGCAGACCATGCTGTAGCTGTGACTGTTGCCTAATGCATGAGATGAGAGGGACAGGTGAAAGCTGAAATGGAGATGGGAGAGCACAAGATGCTCTGGTCTTTCTGCCAAAGTGAAAAGAGGGTAACAAGGGCCCTGCTTGGTGCAGGTGGTGGCTGCCCTGCCACGTCCAGTGGGACCCCTCACTGGGGAAGCCAAGGACAAAAGCTGGCTTTAGGCTTGTAACCCCATAAGGGCTCTCATGGGAAATTCCAGATTTACAAGGATGACTTTGCAGTGCCATGGTTGATCACGCCAGGCTGGTACCCTCATGGCTAAGCAGTGGCAGTGGATTTCTGACATCATCAGTACCAGGTTCATGCCCCCTGCTGAAGGAGCAGAGAACACTGGCACCCCAGGAGGCCAGATAGGGCCCATCTGACCTTTGGCCTAACTTCAGAGGTGATGCTTTTGCCCTCTTATCCATTCAGTTCCTCAGGAATTAAATCTCTCATAGGAATTCTCAGAGAAGTGCAGCATAGGAAAAATCATGTGGCCAGAAACTGCCAGTATGTTCACTACTTGTACTGTTTTTGAACAACACATCAGCTGTGGCAGAAAACTTGCCTAGTCTATATGGAATCTGCAGATGGATATCTGTCATGTGGTAAAACACTATAAAATGTTGGTATAATAAATATTACACAAACAGAAATTTTATATTCCATCAAAATTAGGCAAATGAAATTATTTGAAAAAATTTTTAAAAAATAAGCTAAGGCTATGTTTGGTCTCAGCCTATGCTTTTGCAGTTATAAACTCCAAGAATATATGTAATCCTTTAACTAGTTCTGCAGAGCAGGTATTAACTCTCTAAGAGGGCCTACACTTATGTGATTGAGGGGATTGAGATGGGTCTCTTGAGTGTGGCTCAAGTTCTTTTTATACCCCTGAGTCATGGGGGCTTCTGATTGCATTCCTCTCCTGTCACCTCAGATGACCTCCTTTTCCCCTCCCTTCCTCCTCAAAAGGAGCAAGAGGTTGTAATTCTGCAGGAATGTGGTATTTATCACCTACTGGCTTCCAGGGAGATTAGTAGGATTGCTACTTCATACTGTGTTTGTTTCTACATAGGCCATATTCTTTGTTTCATACCCATAAACTTTTGTTCAGTTTGGAGCTAGCTGTAAGAAGTCAGTACAGAAATACATGAACTCTGTGTAGTTGATCATGTAAAATAAATAAAAATCACTCCCAGAAAAGGGAGCAGGTAGTGAAAAACAAAAGAAGAATTTATATATTATACAGAAGTTCACATGTTGGACTAACTGTGATAAAATTCTTTCCATAAAATAATATTTTATCTGAAGTGTTTCATAGGGCTGTTATGAGACTAATACATGCTTGCTAATCGCTTTGACAGCTTCAAAAAAAAGTGCTATGAAAGTAATAGTTATTTCTGTTCTGCTTTTTTCTGTATTTTCCGCATTACAATTGTGATCAGGAATTGGAACATCTACTTTTATCAAATGGTGGGTGGTATCTACTTCTGTTCTTATACCCATTTCTTCAAGTCACAAACTGACATCAGAATAACAAATAAAGAGGAAATGTAATTGTGTGGTCCTATATTTCATTTCTCATAATGTCACAAAGAGAACTCATTGAAATAAAAATAATTCTTCATTTACTGGACATGTAATTAGTATGCTTAGGCAGCAAGTTCTTCAAGTTAGTGAGACAGTTACTTCAGGGCCAAATTCTGTCACACTTTATCAAATTTCATGTAACTTCTTGCCAAATAATTTAGTATTGGCCTTTATGGGGAGAAATGCTATTAATTGTATCAGAAATTACATGGTAATTTTTTAAAGTAGGAGATCCCTAATTTGTTGGGGGTCTGATGGTCTGTAGAGTCTTTAAAAAGATAGCTCATGCCTTCATCAAAACTGATTCTCTTATTTTCATTTTTTGAAAGACAGCTTTAAAAACACAAGTCTAATTACTTCTGCTTTATATTTAATTGATTCTATTATTTGTTACACAAGTGCTGCATTTTGTTTGCAAAGTCCAGGGTGACTACATTATCTTGTGATGCTTGTGAATGTTAAGCCACTGATGCTTGTAGGTGGAATTAAGAGTGCCTTAGATATGAAGACAAGGTTTCAGCCTGAGCATGATACTGCTGAGAGACGGAGATATGTAACCCTTTCTGTCCTCGGGGTGAACTGCCATCCTTCAGATTATTGTAACCCATATGACAACTAATAATTCATCAAATAATACTTAACAACTCAATACTTGTTATCCACTGGACAACGATGCCAGGAGGTTTGGGCTCTCCATGCAACTGCTCTGTTTCCCTGGTAATTTTCTGCTGAAGAACTTGGGAGATGTTTCTTTTGGTGAAGTAACCTACACTACATCTCCCTTTACTGTTTGCTTTACTTTTTTCGGTTAGTGGATTTGCATGATCATGCTTAGTCTTGGCTTCTTTTTCTCTCTTGAAAGAGAGGCTCATTTGAGCAGTAGGATCAGCGTAACAGAGAATTTCTTCTGGAAATTTCAGTAGCTCTTGTCCTTCTCTTCTTGGAATTGGAAATGCAGTAATCACATCTGAAGTAATCCCTGCAGTGCTCATGAAGCATGGTCTGTGCCACGATGCATCTAACATTAAAAAAATATACACTGTTCTTTGCTTGGAATCAACATTTCTGGATCAGGTCATAAAATTCCCTATAAATAATATTTTACAGTCCCTTTAGGTAGCTTTTCCAGTGCTTCATAACCATTATAAATAGACATGTAGAGAAAACTTTGCTGCAAATTAAGCCCCATTTTCTCAAGTTACTCCAAGTGCATATGGAAAACCTTGGTCACCATCATCTCTGTAACTGCTTCTTTCTTATTTGCAGGCTGTCATTATGTTTTTGCTTCCCTGTCTCCCCCAGAGCAAAAATGACCAATTCCTTCATCTTTTTCTCATGCTAGCCATTTTCCTGGTCTCAGAAATTTGCCTCAATTAATCCTATGACATGATACTGAAAACCTGCATCCATTTTGTATTTGTGGCCTCACCAGAAAAAAGTAGAGCTACAAAATTACTGTTGAAGCAAAAATAGTTGAATCAAAGCCAGTTCAAATAAACATTAATGTTTAACTCAAAGAAATCATGAACTATGGCTATATGGGTCTTTCTGAGGTTGAATGAATCAGGAGGATGTACTGTATTTCCAAAGAGAGAGATACAAGAATGTGGTTTCCTAATACACAGTTTTACATTCCTAATGGAACAGGACTCCACAAGTTGCTGTGTTCTCTATTTAGTGTTTGCTATAAACAGACATTGCAATTTGCCAGACATTAAACACATCTGAGCATACCCACAAGGTAACTTGATGAAACATCTGTGTGCATGTGTGTATAACAAACCATGAAAGGAATTTTTACTGTAAAAGATAAGAGCAACTCTGCAAATTGCTTTTTATTATCTTTTTTCAAAGTTATTGAAGTGTTTATGAAAGGAAGGAAGAGGAACAGAAGTGAAATGGATGATTATTTTTTAGATTGCTTAATAAAAAGGTAGAATTTTCCAGTTGTGCAAAGCACAGCTTGATGTTTTCATCTGTCCGTCAGTTGATCACCTAATTTAACGTCTGCAGAGAGTCAGCATTAGTTTACATTATTATTTAAGAGGAAATGATTTAGAGCATGATGTCAAGTTTCTGTTTTTTGAAAGTGGAGAGGCATTTTTAAACTTCATTGTTGAAATTTATGCTTCTAAATCTAAGTTAAAAGTTCTTTAATCTTGAAGGGTGAGGGGGTTTGGTGTTTGTTTTGGGTATTTGATTTTGAATTTTGGGGGTTTGTTTGGTGTTTTGGGGTGGTTTTTTTGTTATTTGTTTGCTTGGGATTTTCTTGGCAAGCTAAGACAATCCAGTAACTTGGGTGTGGATGTCAGTAGAACCTGTTTCTATGACCTTACACAAGGCGTCTTTTAAAGTGCCTGTGACTTAAAAACTGATTGATAAGCTACAAAATAATGGGACCTGTTTTAAAAACCTCATTTATGAGTAAAATGATTGTTCTGGCTAGTTCAACATCTTCAAGCAAGCAAAGGATTCAACGTACCATCTCAATCTTAACGCCATATTTCAGGGAATGCTGAAGTACACACCTTCCAGTAGGCAAATACTAACACAAGTGTCTCTCCAATTCTCTCCAGAAGGGATTCTCTCCTGAATTCAGTCCTACAAAAATAAATAAAATAAATAAATAAAACATGTTTTATAAAGCTCACCACCATTTTGTATTCTGTTTCTTCTATTTATATGAAACTGTGTGTTGCAAGAAAGTAACAATGGGGAACAAAGCAACACAGACCCCCTTATGCACCTGAACGAGACCCCTTTATTGTAGAACATGCATCCTTTTTATACCTTTTATCTCTACCCAACATAACTGAAACCAAACTGAGACCAAACAGAACTCAACAGAAGAAAGGCACCCATTGGCTGGCCCAGCTCAGTGCTGCTGTCCACGCTTCTATCATCCAATCACCTTTCTGCTCATACGCTGTCCATGTGTCTCTCCAGCCAATCACAATCTCAGTTCCAGCTGTCACTCAACTGACTCTCCTCACTCCCATCTGCCTCTCACCCCTCAATTCACTCCCAACTGTCCAGCCTGGGCTGTGCCTTTCCCACAGGGACTTCTGCTATGCATGAGCCTTAAACACTTTTACAATTATAAACCCATATCCTACACAAGAACCTGAGCCATTTTACTTATGCTTTTGAGTAGTGTGACGTTAATCAATGTGAAGCCCACCTGATGGAAATATCATCAGTATCTTTGTGACAAGTGACTTTAGGTGGAACTGGGGTTTCCACAAGAGGGAAAGAGCTTTAGGTTTATCATCCCACAAAAAAATCATTCAAACCTCAACACGTTATCCAGCTGTATCTCTGTATCACCTGTTGCTCATTAAAATCACTTTCTAGTGCTTTGATAACTCATTGAACATCAATGAGTCCTCCTTTTGTCAGTGTTGTAGGGTTTAGAAACTATCACTAGTGATAGTAATACTATCACTAGCCCACCAGTCATAATTTGTCCATCAGGATGAGTATGAGAGGTGTTTTTTGGTACTGATTTCTTAATCCTTAAATATTTTTGAGGCACATCATAGGGTTTCCTTTTTTTTTTTTTTTTTTTATTTTTTTTTTCTTTTTTTTTTTTTTTTTTTTTTTTTTTTTTCCCCACTCAGAAGAAAAAGGTGAATCCAAGAGATATTTGGCACTGGATTTACTATTACAGTATGACAGGGGAAAAAAGGTTTAATTGTTGCCTTCATTTTGTGATCATGGAGAAGTTTGCCACTCCTGCAACTCTTGACCTGATGCAGTTTTTAAAATGGTGCCACAGAGGTACCAAGCAAATCTCTTTAGCTGCATAAAAACAATGAGAATGAAGGAGAGAACAGGTGTGGTGCAAGTTTCTCACCTTCTGTTTCTAGGTTGCTCTTCCTACTTGACAAGAGAAGAGATGAAAGTTTCTTACCCTCCCTATCCAGTTAGCTCTTTTTATTCCATAAGAGAAAGAGGAGAAGGCCAGCCAACCCCATCTCCTTTTATCACACTTCTCTTTATAACAGCTGTGAGCCATTAAGGGCAAGGCTCTTTCTCTGCTTAGGTAATTAGTGCACCTGTGACTTATCAGGGGCTAGGTTTCCTGTTAAGATAATTAGAGCTCATCCAGTATTTTCTGGGTTTCTTCTTTTAAACAGTTTTCTAGCCAGTTTCTGTCAATAATGGACAACTGTGTGGAAATATTTTTTTTTTATTTAGGGAAGGTTTTCTTAGGTATGTCTTACCCTTTAGCCAAAGAAAAAGGGGAACCATCAAAGTCATTTTATACTTGCATAGGAATAATAAACTTGGAACATGTGGTATACAATAGATTTGCTCAGTGTGAGATCATCTGAATTATTGAGGTTGATGTCAGACAGCAAGGTAGGTTTGACATATTTTGTCATAAAAAATCCAAGACTCTCTGACAAAGATGCTATTTTTGGCTCCAAACCAGTGTTTGCCTGCAAATCCTTGAGGTGCAGCAGGACAGTCTGGTATGTTTGTGTCTAAGCATGTGTCAGTCTCCTGGCTTACTGAGCTACGTTAACGAAATTGAAGCCAATTGACAAAGGAAAATGATTACTCACCTTTATCTGATGTTCATTAGATCACATTTTGAATACTCCCAGTTCTTGTTCCCAGTGCAAGACATTGGTAAACTGAAGTGAGATGAGTGAAGGCCAACAGAATGGTCAGGGCTGGCACACCTGCCCTGTGAGCAGAAGCTTCAGGAGAGGTTGTTCAACCTATGGACAAGATGGCTTTGGGAACATCTTACAGCAGTCTGTCCATATCCACAGGGAAGTTAGCAAGAATGCAAATTCCCCTAATGTAGGGGCATGGTAGATAAATGAGAAACAACAGTCCCAGACTAAAAGAGAAGTTCCAACTGGAACAAATTGTCCAAGGATCTCTGTGAGGATAGCAAAGCACTGGGATAGGCTGCCCAGGAAGTTGTGGAGTTTTTGCCATGGAGGCTTTAAACATCTGACTCAACAAAGCCCTGAGCAACCTGGTCTAAATGCTGAATTCCCTCTTAACTCTAAGGGGGATGTTAGAGCAGATGCCTATCTAAGATCACTTCCAACCTGAGAGATTCCATGGAAGGCCAATTATAAATTCTCTCATGATTCCTTTGTGTTATGCAAGCCACTGGATATATTTCCATTTCCTTAAGGAAGGTCTAAGTGCAGAACAAATCCATGAAAAGTATTACAAATTATAGTGTGGGGAAAATGCAACAATTCTGACTGCAAAATTGTGATTATGAATGGAATTGGTAACAGAATGTCTTTTTTGCTAGCAGAAACACTTAAGACTGTGACTTTTAGAAAATCTCTAGCTCTTTTGACAGTTAGGACACATTTTCTTTAGGAGCCAGTGTTGATTAATATTCAAAGAGGAAGGTTCCAAGTCTTACAGTTTTGGTCTTCAGTTCATGTAGTCCATATTTTTATTTTAAAGGGCTGCATCTGATCAGCCCCTTATGCATTTTTCTGTATTCTCAAATGTTTAATCATAAATGATGAAGGAAGCTGCAGGTCAGATTAGTGTGGTGGTGCTTAAATTCAATTCCAATTGGGTTTTTACTGCTCCAGTTTGGTTTTATAATTTGTGTTTTATAATTTTGTATTTATTTCTATTGTTTAAGATGGCCTCTCCTTCCCTCTCCTTCTCTCCTTCCCTCAGACTTTCCTTCCCCCCCCCCCTCAAACCTTCCCGCCAAAATCTTGGTTGTCCTGGTAACCCCATCCCATAATAGTTGTTTACCACTTTTCGGTTACCTGTCAATCTTTAAGTTATATAACTTCCCCACCCCCTCATTATGTATTCCTCCTCCCCAAGTTACCTGTTACTGGTTCAAAAGTTGTGCATCCCCTCATTATACGTTGGCAAAGAGTTTTAATTGGTCCCACACGATCCCACCCCCGAACCTACTCAATAAAAAGCCGTGCCATCTTGAGGCCAGCGTCTCTCTTCGGAGCGCTGCCTCGGGGACACGCATCCCCTTGTTGCACCTCTTGAGAGTCCCGCCTTTCTATTCTGCGCACCATCCGCACCTTGGTCGAGTTTGCCCACGCCTCTGGCAAAGTGAGCCCCTGGATGTAGTGGCGGCAGGGCTGGCCGGAACTGCACCCATTGGAAAGCCGAACCACTGCAGATTAGTTAGTATTTTTGATTCTCTGTGTGTGCATTAACATTACTGAATGGTCTGTTACTGCTTAATTAAGCCCACAACGTAACTCTTTGCATTAATTAGGTACCATGCAGGTGCCCCAAGTTCAGCTATTCAGAATTATGGCCGACATCTAAGTCAGATGTTACTGCTACTGCTCCTACAGGTTAGCAAATGCCCCAACTAAAATAGGCCAGGATTTTTCCAATTAAATAGAAGAGGCATGAGAGGTTTTGCTGGAAAAGTGCCATACGCTTAATGAAATTCATCAGGCTAAATACTCTTTTTTATTTCCCCTGAAACATAGCAGGAAGCCTTTCTGCATAGGGTTGGTACACAACAAACCTATTGAAGAGACAAAAGTCACCAAGGTGATTACGTGGACTCCCTTACTGGAGGACAGACCTCTGCTGGAAGGCTGTGTTCCCATAGCTTCCGTTTCAGCCAGAAACCAATTCATGTTGATATATTGTGTACATTTTCCACAAACACTGGAAGTGAGTTTCATCTCAAGTAGCTTTAGACACAATATGTATGGGATATATCAGAGCTGCTCTTTCAGATTCTTTTTATTGTCAGCAGGGACAAGCAGGTACCAAGAAAAATTATTCATCTGACCTGCATTAGAAATCTACTGAAGGATGAGATGACTCATACTTCAGCAAACTGTATTACCTTTCCTTAACAGGAAAAGAAGTTCAGACAAATAGCCTGACTGCAAGAAAATCTCACACAAGAAAACAACACTGATCCATAAATCTGGGACCAAGAGAAATCTTGTAATAAAAGGGACAAACTGCCTCATTACTACAGAAGAGCTGCATTTTCAGCATAACTGAATCAGACATTATTAAAACAAACCCAGATAAAGAAGTATTACAGTGCCATGATTAAAACAAGTAATACAAATTTGAAAATCAAAATTTTTCATATATTGAAGGTTTTTTACATTGATAAAGCCATGGGAGATGAGAATGATAGTTTCTTTTTCAGAATCTTTATATATCTGAACCATATTACATTAGCTTTATGTATCTGAACCTTTATTTGGCCACCAACCAGTACAATTCCTTCTGAGTATCATCAAGTATAACTTCCAGCAAGTAGCAAAAAAGAGGGAAAACTTTGGAACACCAAAGAAGTTTGTTTCTCTTTGGGAGGGTAAACTTCCTCCAAATCTGCTATCTATGGTACCACTCTAACCAAGTCTAACCACAAGCAGCCCACCAGAAGTCTTTCTGTTCCTATTATTTTATCATTAGAGATAACTATTTCCTAGAGCCTTATTTGAGAAACTATGTGATTTGGTGAAAATCTGCCTATATCTACCTTCTTTTGTCTTTTTTTTTCAAATGAAAAAAAATCCTTCAGTTTTTTCTCAGATGATTACAGAAGAAAGTTAAAAAAACTTGACTGGGAGAAAGTGCTCAGCCAGAATCAAAAAAACAGGGTCAGAAGTTCCAAAGCTGCCCTGGTGGCCTGTAAGGCTGCGAGGCAGTCTCCCAACCCCAGAGCTCAGCATCATACCTTGCCTAAGCCCTCTGTCCTCCCCCAGTAGTGCTCAGCTCTGCTGCAATTCCAGCTGCCCAGTGACTCTCTGAGCCATCGCAGTTTCAACACCCCATAATCCTGAAAGGGATGTGAAAAGAGTAAGTTGAGGCTGCAGGGGGAAATGCACACATGCCAAAAGAAAAGGGGAGTTAAAATTATAGGGGCATGGAAAGTGGGGTCACTGAACAAAAACATGACACAGCCAGAAAGTTGAGGAAAGGAAAAATTGTCCTGGGTGCCCTCACAGTAGCAATGCAGAGCCTGTTTTTTCTCTTTTTGCCTCACTTCCCTAAGTTCCAACTCTTAAGGAGTACATGCATGAAAAGAAACTGACTTCCTCATAGGTCATGATCTTTCATGCATAATATAAATTCACATATTATGATTATAGTGTAGCTATAGTCATTCAGAAGTACAACAGAGAGCTATTTGACATTATTGTATATAGAGTAAGGGCAAAAGGAATTGAGCTACAAAGAGAACCAACTGTTTTTATTAATGCACAATTTCATAACTAATCGTTTTGTTGAAGCATAACATACATCTTGGGAAGTTATGTATTTGTGTTAGACATTTGTAAATCTAACTAAGGATAAACACTTTACTTCAAAGCATTCCTGGGAGGGAATGATCATATTTTAACGTTATGCCCAAAAAGACTTGTCTTGTTGTTCAAAATAGTTATACCTGAGGGAAGAAGTGTATTCTGAGGTATACTCCTGAATATTACTCTATATGAACATACCTCACTTTGGCTAGCTAAAAATTATGAGATTAGGTAAGCACAGTCTATTGATGAATACTTTGGAGATCTGAATTTTATTATCAAGCACCGCAAGAAAACCTGTGTTGCACATAAAACAGGGAAATACCCCAAAATTTCAGATTTTTCAGTCTTACTAGATACGTAAGGTGACAACAGAAGCTTCAATACCAAGGTGTATTATCTTGTGCATTGTCCAAGGTCACAGTAAATGATGCATACACATACAGCCCATGGGAAAAGGAGAAAGACATTAGCTTGGGTACTTTTTGAGTCACCCTGCATTGAAGGTAACAAACATCACCTACTCTTTTTGGTGAAGCACATACGCTGAGTTAGTTAGTATGGCTCAACTGTCAGGCAGAAATGTACTAATCCTCAGATTTACTAGAGGTGCTAAACTGGGCTGTTATGTATAGTCCATATCGTGTAGCTTTCTTGTTTGGAAGCTAGCCTTACAATCCCATCCATTTCAGTAACCATTTCCTAACAATACTACTCATCTGCCTTGGAGGATGTGCTGGATGTGTGGAACTACAGGAAGAATGGCTGTTGGCATCTCTACCACAGCTGGGCTCAGAAGTTTTCACTAAAGCTGTGTTGGTGTGCCTCACTTTTGTAATGAGCCTGGTGTGGAGGAAGGATCGGACTTGTGCAATTGCTTTGCACACTGAGGTGTTCTTCAGTTTGCTCTGGAATTTTACCATGTTGCATTGGTCTATAGGAATACAGGAAAACACCTTAAAATAGGTTGATTTATGAACTTCTGCTTCAACTTTCTGTATTATGTGATAATCTGGAGAATATCACATAGATGTGTCTCAAAGAAGTGATGAAAGAGAGTGACAAAGTGATTTTGAGAATACTTGGTAGAAACTGGAGAACAGGACAGGAGGATAAAGCACTGCAGTTAAGAATTAGTGATACTGGAAAATAGTCCACTACTTTGAAGTGCAAATCAAAGGGCTGTCATTTGAATACATCACCATGTGTGTAACAAATCCTATCCAAGGGCAATTGACACTATCAAGGTTTGTGTGACCCCACCACTCAGAGATGCTTTCTCCATCTTGGTCTTTTCTCAGTCATCTTCTAACCACAGGACTTCTAAAGCTGCTGGTTGAATGTAAGAGCAGGATCTTACTCCCCTGTTCCCAGTCCATGACAAACCACCATCCATATCTGTAGTATTAATAATACCCAGAAAAAAATGATTAAAAGTATTATAATTTCTGGTGTATAAGGCTTAAATGTCAAACATTTAATATAAAAATACCCTGTACAATAATCACAATGTTACTGGAATAAATTAAAACAGCATTTATAATATGGAGAACAATTGAAGCCACAAGGTGACAGTAATCTCTGCTGAGGAAACTTACTTCAGAGGTATGTTCTGCTGAATTTGCAGTGTTCTTGGCATGTGTAGTTACGGTCTGGAAATAAAAATTTGCTTATTCTTAATTCTGAACTTTTCTCATTCTCATTACCCTCATCACTGCTGTTCACTGCAACAGATCCAAAGTTTGTATTGCTATCAACTTCACCATAAACCTAAATCCATTTATTCCTATTATTTTCACCTTTATGAGCTGTACTGATTCTATCTTTCAATTACTAGCAGATATACTGTAGGCCAGCAAGTGCCAAATACTCCTCTCACATCAGGTTTTATTGGGAAATGCCAAGCACCTTCAGAATTTTTCAAAATTTCTCAGTATTACAGAATCTCTTCTAAGGCCTACAGGTGTTAGAATGCATGCACAAGTTTGATATTATTCTTATTGTTTATTCATACAAATATCTCAAAAAATTCAGAATTGACATCAACAAATCTTTATATAATTAATCATTTCTCATTTCAGTGATTACTTTGTCTGGAGAATGAGTCTTTATTGGTCTTACAGCCTTATCAACACCTGGTCTAGGGAACATGGTATTGGGTGGGTGTACCATATCCCCTACCATGCACCAGCTGCAGGCAAAGTGGAGAGGTACAATGGACTGTTAAAAACCACCTTGAAATCACTGGGTGAGTGATCTTTCAAGAATTGGGAGCAACATCTAGCAAAGGCCACCTGGTTAGTTAACATCCAGGACTCCACCCAAGAAGCAGGCTCTGCCCAATCTGAGCCCCTGCATACAGCAGACAAAGTCCCAGTGGTGCATGTCAGAGGTTTGTTAGGGAAAACAGTTTGGATCAATTCTGCCTCGAGTACAGACAAACACATCTGTGGTGTTGTCTTTGCTCAGGGACCAGGTTGCACATGGTAGAAAATGCAGAAAGATGGAACAACATGATGTGTACCTCAGGGAGATCTGATTGTTGGGTGAGAACCATGTGTAAATATCACTGTTTGCTGAATGTCACTGCCATTGTCTGTATATAGTTGTATACTGTATATATATGTACATATAATGTATGTGTGTGTAGAGTTAGAATATATATTAGTTTTGGTAGTAAGCTGACATATGGGGATAAGATGTGGAATGTCCTGGGGTGACTATATGATGATGCTTGTATCCCCAGTCATCGGTTCTGTTTGTGCTGGATATTGAGTTCTGCAAATTGAAGACTGATTCTGAGAGTGAAGGGGAAGAGAAGAGGTGCAAAGTCTGTTATTAGAGGCTGCACTTGCTCCCCTGCATCCTTCTCCTGGACTGTGTTTTCTGCAGTGGACACAGAGAGAGAGAGCTCTCCTTTGCTTTTAGTTAGTTTTTAGCTAGATGAGGCAAAGAAATTCCCTGAACTGTGGATTTTCTTTTTCTGGGAACTGTTTTGAACCTGCTCTGCACTGAAAGCCCAGAAGAGCACCAGGAGCTCACAGCCCACTGGGGGCCTGGCCCAAGCCACAGCATTTTCCAGCACCAGAGGGACTGGTAACACACTGAGGAAGCTGAGCTACAACCCACAAAAGGGACTTTCTGAATTTGTCATCTCTTCGGAGCAGATTTTGTTGTTTAGTTTTGTTCATTTTTTGTGCTGGGGAGTGCTTTGCCTGTTGAATAAACAGGTGTTTTTCCGCTTCTCTCTGAAGAAATCTTTTTCACAAACCAGTTGGGAGAGGGGCCGCTTGAGTTTGCTTTCTGGAGGAACCCTTTTAGTGGTTTTCTCATGAATTTGCCTCAAACCAGGACACTTATTTATACTGTGTACCTACTGATTCACTCAAGTTGGATTACAGACACAGCAACCAGTTCACCTAGGCAGGATTTACCATCCAAATTCCTACAAGGTACTTGTAGGAATGTCAATACTTTTTGAGAGTTTTGTTGAATGCCTAAATAATTACTTGGACTTTTCCTGAGAATCTTTTGGGACACTTAGTGGAGTGAACATACAAGAAAACCCAATGCTCTTTTTGCCTCAGGTTTTTTTTAATGGTTATTCAGCTAGGAAAGACCACAGATTGAAAACATTTTTCAATGTTGAATTGAAAAATTCACTATGAATTTTCATTATTGCTGGCATTATCAAGTCTGAACATGAACCTCAGTGGTCCTGAAGGAATAAGCATACTTGCCTTATTGAAACTGCCACACATCTTCTCCTGCGTTAAGCTTTCCCCAGATTAATTCAGGAAAGGATACCAAGAAACATATCTACAACAGGACTGAAACAAAGAGTGCATAACTATACAGAGAGGCTGAGAGTGGTCACCAGCTTCTGTGTGAGAGGAAAAATTCATCACAGAAGTCAGTAGATTTCTATAAAACAAGACAAATTTTGGTATTCTTAAAATCACATAATTGAAGTGCTACCTTGAAGATGCAAAGGAAGAGGAAGAACAGGTGTATTCTATAAGGACACTTGGGGAATCACAGTTTCTTCAATTACACAGTACAAGGCAAAATACATTGAATATTGAGTTCAGTTTTTGGCCTCTGACCACAAGATATTGAGCTGCTGGAGTGTGCCCAGAGAGGGGCTATAAACATGGTGAAGGGTCTGGAGGACAAGTCTGCTGAGAAGTGGCTGAGGGAGCTGCAGCTGGGACCTTATAATTCTCTACAACTACTTAAAAGAATGTTGTAAAAAGAGCTGAAGGTAGGTCTCCTCTCTCAGGTAACAAGTGATTGGATGAGAGGATATGGCCTCAAGCTATGCCAGAGGAGGTTTAGCTTAATCATTATGAAAAAGTTCTTCCCCAGAAAGGTTGTCAAGGTCTGGAACAGGCTGCCCAGGGAAGTAAGTGAGACATAATCCCTGAAAGTATGTAAAAACACGTGGATGTGGCACTGAGAGAAACGATTTAGTATTGGACTTGGCAGTGCTGAATTTACAGTCGGACTTGATAATCTTAAAGGTCTTCTCCAGCTTAAAGGGTTCAATGGGACAAAGCACATGTGTAAAGCCCAGTTCACATGCCCATGCTCTGATGAAATGACAGAACCACTCTGAAGCTAGAAAAAAATTGATGTTTTGCTTACTCAGTCACTTAATCTCAAGTAGCAAGTCTTTTTTTGTCAGTTATATCTTAACTGAAGGGCAGATGGGTACATGCACTATAATTACAGTCTGGAGCTGAAATGCACTTTTAGAGCATAGCTCCACAGCCATTTAGCCATTATCAGAGAGGAGAGGAGAGGAGAGGAGAGGAGAGGAGAGGAGAGGAGAGGAGAGGAGAGGAGAGGATATCATGGCTGACAACCCAGTTATATTCTATACCAAATAATGTGTATCTGTTGAATGAAAGGATTTCTTTATTTTGCATTTATGCTTAAAACTTGTTATTATTCCACATCTCTGTTTCTATGAATCATTCAGTAATGTTAAACAAATTCCCAAAAGTGAGCAAATATTAGTCACCTATTTCCTGACTGATACAGGTAGCTGCGTGGGTGGACGGGTGGAGGCAGGTTAGACTGTAGCTATCGCTATATTTTCAACATACCCTTTCTGCTAACTAAAGTTTTCTTTGTAATCCCTTGAACAGATCAACTGCATGGAGACAGAGATAGAAGCATTATCCAGGTATTTACCATATGACTCAATATTAACATTCATAATATTAACATTAATAATAATAACAATAGATAAATATCCCAGACAAAATAGACAACTTTTTTTGCATGGAGTAGTACACATTTCACAGGGATGACTTACCTGTGTATAGGCCTACATGATTTAATTGAATTTCTCATGCTTCACATAACAGGATAAAGGCATCAAAAACTGAAAAGGCATTTTTCTTCCCCCACTCTCAAAATGAAAAGTACAATTGTGCTTGTTTCAGCAAACAATATTAAAATCACTATAGTTTAGAGTTGCTATGTCCAGCTAGGAAATGGATCATCTTTGAATAAGAAGGAAGCCATATGTCATCCTTCACTCCTGATGCAACTCTCCCAAAATTCCAGCCTATCATTATCATTCTGTCACAGTAGGTCTGTCTTGCTGTCCAGTTGCTCTTCTATTCTCCAACAAAGTTATTTTCAATAAATCCAGTTCTGTGGTGTGGATTCTCTGAGTCAAATTCTCTTCTATGTGTAAAAAATTTTGTCATTTCCCTGCCACTTCTGTTTTGTGTAGCTTTGTGCCATATTTTTCTATTGTGAAGCTGGAACATCTAATTAACAGAGCATGAATAGGCTACTTGAACAAAAGTTTCATGAACTTCTATCATAGAGGGGTTTGGGTTTGGAGATACCATAAAGATCGTCTGGTTCCAGCCCCCTGCCATGAGCAGAGACACCTTCCACTGGACCAGGTTTCTCAAAGTCCAGTCCTTCCTGGCCTCAAATTCTTCCAGGGATGGGACATCCACAGATTATTTGGGCAACCTATTCCAGTGTCTCAACATCCTCACACTAAAGAATTTCCTAATGTCTGAAGGGAATCTCCCCTTTTTCAGTTTAGAGCCATTCCCCCTTATTCTAGCACTACATGCCCTTGTATAAACCCTCTCCAGCTTTTTTATAAGCCCCCTTTAGGTACTGAAAGGCTGCTATAATGGGAGTCTTCTCTTTTTCAGGATGAAAAACCCCAGCTTTCTTGTCTTGCCTTCATGGGAGAGGTACTTCAGCCCTCTGAGTACCTTTGTGGCTTGCCTCTAGACCCACTCTAGCAGTTTCATATCCTTATGGTGGGGACCCCACACCTGGATGCCAAACTCCAGATGGGGTCTCACCAGAGCAGAATAAAGTGAGATCATCCCCTCCCATTCCCTGCTAGCCACACTGCTTTTGATGCAGCCCAGGACACTGTTGCCTTTCTGGGCTGCCAGTGCACTCTGACAGGTCACATCCTGCTTTTTGTCAACCAATATCACCAAGTCCTTTTATTCAGGGTTGCTCCCAAATCATTCTTCAACCATCCTATATTCATTTGTGGGATCAATTTGAGCCATGTGCAGGACCTTGTGCTCTGCTTTGTTGAACTTAATGGGGTCTGCACTGGCTCATGTCTCAAACCTTTCAAGGTCCCTCTGGGTGGCATTATCCCTTTCCTCCAGTGACTGCACCACACAGGCTGGTGCAGTGGGCACACCTGCTGAGGGTGCAATCAATCCCACTGTCAAAGTCACTGAAAGAGCTGTTAAACAGCACTGGTCCCAGTGCCAACCCTTGAAAAACACTATTCATCCTATGTTTTGGGAGCATTCAGTGTGACGTCCTCACTATTTGAGGAGAGTTCAGACTATCTCAGTTCAGTCTTCCAAAATTATCTAACCCAGTGGCAAAGATTAGACTTGAGTTTATGCTTCAAACATGAGATGTCAGGACTATAAAGTTATGTCAATTAACCTAATACACACTCCTTAAGTGAAGACAAAACAGAAACGGGTCATTTGCTTCATGAAAGTGTATGGTTTGGCAAAACTAGTCTGACATCTGCCCCCTGAACATTGTATTGGAAAAATTTTTTGTGTGCTTACATGTAAGATGTGCTACAATTTAGCTAGCTTTTGATACCTTTAATTAGTCAATAGCATGGTTGTTACTAGCATGTTTAATAAACAAAGTGTTATCAAATACTCCTTGGAGAACATTATAGTGGTTTTGCAGAACCCTTCTGTGTTTGCATAAGCCTCTTTCTTTAGGCCACCTGACAAAATCCTTACAGAAACTACAGTCAGAATCAAAGTAAGACTTTAGTACCTCTTTAGATGTCCTTTCTAGCTTCAGGCTTTGGTTGAGACCTCCTATTGAACATCAGATCTGAGAAATAGACCTGTCTTGCTTTACAGTTCACACGTAACATGTCGCATTGCCCCTGCGCAATCTCAGGACCAGACCAGCTGGGAGTGGCTAAAAAGATAGGAATGGGAATGATGAGGGCTATCTGAAAAATAAGAACTTTAATAAATGAGTGAAAATAACAACAGAACAAAAGCCGTGCATGGTATGGGATGATCCTCGAAGACAAAGCAACCAGATAAGCTCAGCAATATATAGGGCAAGGGTTGAGGTCCAGAACCAAGCACAAATGTGAATTAAGAACATTACCAAATATGTCAAACTCTGCCAATCATCTACTCTAACTGGAAACATTGCCCAATATGAAACAACTTAATTAGCATAGCTCCCATGATCCCATTCTTCTCGCCTGAACTTGTCTAGGTGTCTCCTTTCTTAGTGTCCTGTCTCCCAGGGTCTTAAGTTGATGCCTTCTGGATAACCAGTTGAGGCCAGTCCACTGTCCATTCCTGCCAGTTCCACTCCCACTGTAATGTGTCAACCCCACACTGACCATGGATAAAAACCGTAACTGGATGAAGAAAATACCTCCTATTTAAAAATGAATGGTAAGATGGTGAAACTCCAGATTTTTAAGGCTGCACTTTTGGGGAGTAAATTGTACATAAATCACATGAGAGTTCTTAGGCTATTCTTCTTTGCTTTTATAAATGTAGTTGATGTTACATAAATGGACTCAGAAATTTATGCCAAATCATTGTGTCAAAACAATATCAGTGTTGCCAATTCTTGACATATTATCAGATGACAATGCTTTCTTCACAAAGACACTCTCATAAAAAACCCAAAAGGAAAGAGTAACAGAGAAATCCTAAAAATCCTAATTTTTTATTGTGTTATAAACTATAAATACATATATAAAAATACATAGACTACCTTAAGTTAATCGTTATGTCATCCATAACTTAAATGATTTACAATTCATTAGGAGATGGGATGGGGAGAAAAGTATGTAAAAGATGGCTCTTGATTATTTTTCTTTTATATATAGCGCAGTTCTCGTCAGTAATGAATACATTAACCAAACAAATGAAACCCTGATTACTCTCTGAAGACTTCTGACATTATACTTCATGAACCCCTCTGTGGGGAAAGTATCCACTCAATCACCAACCAGCCTTTTTGGTTTTGTTCTAAGTACATCTTGGCTGGTATTAAAATTTAATATAGTTTATACAATTAAAAACTTGTGCAATTTTTAAAAATGTGGTACAACTTTGATTGCATTTCTTGTGGTTTAACATGTTTAGAGAATTATTTTAAGAAGTTTTACCATTGTAATTAAATGCAGACATTTATAAATGTTTCATGTCTGAAAGTTGTGTTTGGCTGATACAAAGTCTGAAGTTAAATCAGCCTGACTATGCCATAGTAAAAAAAAAAAATCATATTTATAGTATTCTACTTTTTTTTGTAAGGTTTTATCACTCAGTGATAGGGAGTATGTTCTCATCAATGCCTGAAGTGACTATAGCTGCCAGCTGTAGCCCACCTCTTCCTGGAGAGTCATGAAATGAGCTGTTGCAGCATGAAAATTCAGCCTCTCTGTTGGAGAAACCTCACTGTGAGCTGTTCAGAGTCATTCTCACTGGCACGGCTGCCTCGGCTCCACTGTCTGCGTGGCTCATAGAGGAGCCAGATGGGTCAGCTCTCATTTCTGGCTGTTAGCCTTATGGAAAGTTGAGAAATCCGTGGCCTTTAAGGTGTCTTTTACATACAGCAGAGGCCAGCAGGAGTTTTGCCTTATTTAACTGTCTCAGTGAAACATGAGGAACAGTCTAGCGGATGTAGAAATGGTGACAATGGAGGTCACTCCTAGAAAGTTTCGTGATCCTCTGCCATGTGGTTGTTAGAGGATTTTTTGTTTTCTTTAAAACTGGAAGTAGGTTTTACAACCAGCTCAAGAATTGTTTCTGTTCCTTCTCTGGAGGACACAGAGTACCACACTGTTGGGAAACCTATAGGAAATCCCAAAAAGTTCTGATGCCCAGTGTAGACACTGCTCCAGGTGAACCCTTACTCATAAGAGAGATGTCCTGTATGTCTCTGCTCATTAGAGGAGAAAAAGGTGAAGATCACAGCTCAGAGAGGTCAGGGGAAAGTGGGGGACAGAGTAGAGAATGTGATAATTTCTGAATTTTCCTTTGTAAAGTTCATAATTTTGTAATAAGCAGAGATATCCTCAAAGCAAACAGCAGTTCTGAGCTGAAACTCCACGAGTTTGTGGGATGTTTTGGTTTGGATTTTTTGCAAGAGAAAAGAAAGTTGTTAGATCATTGAAGGCATTTTCAGTAGTTGATGGTTTACAGAATAACAGAATGGGTAAGGTTGGAAGAGAGGACAGTGGGTCATCTGGTCCAATGATGATTTGTCTGTGAATAATCGGGGGTAGGGAAAGAATCTGTCAGGAAACCTCTGAGATTGATTGGAGTTTTCACTGAAAAGGCAGAGAAAACACTTTCACATCCTCCTTTTTTTTTTCCATCTTCTTTTTGAATTTTATTCTTTCCTGATTGTACTGGGAACTTGCCATGTTCTGGGTCAGGAAAAAGACCACAGCCAGTTTATTATTATTTTTCCTTTTAATGAAGCTGATTTCTTTTCCCAGTATGTGCACTTTGCAGTCCACTGGTTTGGACAGGAAAATCTGTCCTTGTTAAGAAAAATACTGAATAAAACGGAACTGTTAGCCCATATCCAAAAATATTCTATGTTTTTGTTTTGGGTTCTGCTGGAAACGCTACATTAATTTTGCCTCAGGGCACTAATTAACAAACTGGCCATTAATTGCTGGTAATAAGGAACTTGTCAGCAGTCATTGTTCCCTTAAACTGCCTAAATTCAAGAGGACAAGTTGGAAGAAAGTAAGAGTAAGTAAGATCTTTGCCTCTGAAAGATCCCTGTCTTTTCTCTTAAATGAGAGAAACTCTTAGTAGGTGAATGAAAAGGATCTTGGGACCTCCGATAATGTTATTTTCTGAAGCAACAATGATTTGTCTAGAAATGACCAGTAATGTGATGCTAGGATAAGTTATTTCCTTGATAATGCTTCTTGCCTTTGATTGGAAACAAGCTTCACTAAAAATAGTCATGACAGAAAATGATTCCATTCCCAAGGATTTAAGTGGTAGTCACATATATATTTCTTGCCTGTCTTCAATTTTCTTGTTTGTATAGATAATGAAATGGTGACAGATACATGTGGTGACATTACAGTCAGTAATAACAGTTGCTGCCATTTATTCTAGAAGTGAAGAGTTTGTCTGAAATTGGAACAGGTATCTTAGGCCCCAGGGAAAGGGGTTATAATGCTTGGAGTTAGGGGTGGAAAAGCATTACACTAAACACAATTAATTGTAATATTCAGGGAATTCACAGACAGCTTCTGATTTCTTGTATTTCAGAGGATACAATGCTTCTATTTTCATAGTTTCTGATTTTCAAAGATGTGAAAAAGTATATAAAACCAGATAAAATTCTGATTCAGAGGAACTAGCAGTGGGCTCTTATTCTGTAAGTTATGAGAATACATGTGAAAAAACCCCCACACTCACAAAACAAAACAAAACAAAACAAAACAAAACAACCCCAAAAAACCCACAACCCTCCCCTCCAAAAAATAAAACAAAAAAACCCTAGATATTTTTACTTAGAACAGAAATTCAGAACTCTTGATAATGAGATTGTATTGTTCTGCTAATGTTTGACTTTTCTTTTCTGAGCTAAGGAGACCAGTTTCTCTGTTGATGAAACAGGACAAAAGTGATGATTCCTTTTTATTCTCCATCATGTAAGTTTTTTATTTCTTTTCCAAACTTTTAAAATAATCTTTTGAACCTGTGGTGTTCAAGGAATTTTACCTTGAAATTACTGCGAGAAGGAGCAGATTTAGACTATCTATTATGGTATCTTTGTCTTTATTTTAATATCTCATGTTATTGTAGGAATGTTGAGATTAATTAGATATGCATTGGTGTTTGGATTATAAAAACTTGTAAAATAAATTTTGATGATTGCAAAATGGATCAGTGGAGGAATAAAACTTGCTAAGATTTGAAATTTAAGTGTATTAATGCATGCAGGAATGTTTCATATTCAAACTGAAAAATTTTTTGAAGAGTCACAAATCTTGAGTCAAGAAAATAAATAACAAAATTAGATGCCACCTCTCTCTACTTCTATCTCCAACAGCCTTACAAAACTTTGGGAAAAGAAAATATTTAAGTGCACATATCTTTGCCCTAACTCAATGTTAGTTTACTTATGCTTTTAGTTTATGCATAATTTTACAAGACATGGAGAATTTTGGGGTTGGGAGCTTGAATAGGTATTTGATTAATTTCTGAATATTTTTTTTTTCATTTTTGCCTTTATGAAAGATGTACAGTAGAAAGAAGTGTAGAAAAACAGTTTTCCCAAACCCAGACATTTGTAAAAGAAAATACAAAAAAACCCAGGAAACACACATTTAAAGAGACTCCAAACTGAGAAAGATTTAGTGGCCTTATGGTGCCAAAATCAAGATCTATTTGATCTGATAGACTTTTTTTTTTAAAAAGGACTGAGTGTTCATCCCTATTAAGCCAGATTTCCTTAAACGAGTGTGGTTGGTTGATCTTGATTGGTTGCCAGATCCTCACCAAAGTCTCTCTCCGATTGCTCCTCAACTGCTCAGCGGAGACAAAATATAATGAAAGTCCTGAGTCTTATCAGGAGATGACATAACAACAGGGCAAAACAGACTTGACTGGGACACACTAATGACATTTATTCAATTTATTGCAAATCGAAATCAGAGTAAGGTAATGAAAAATAAACTCAAATCTTAAAATCAGTTCCCCCCTTTCCTCCCTTATTTCTGGACTCAGCCTCACTCCTGATTTCCCTACCTCTTTCCTACTAGTAGCACGGGGAGATGGGGAATTGGAGTCACATTCAGTTCATCACACCTTGTCACTCACTCTCCCTCCAGCATGGGATTCCACTAACAGGAGACAGTCCTTCATGATCTTCTCCAATGTGAGTCCTTCCCATGGGCTGCTGCTTTTCCCAAACTGCTCCAGCGTGAGTCCTTTCCATGGGGTCAGGAATTTTACCTTGAAATTACTGTGAAAAGGGGTAGATTTAGATTATCTACTATAGTATAGTAGATACTCCCAGCAAACCTGCTGCAATATGGGCTCCTATCTTCGTGTGTCAACAGGTTGTGCCAACAAACCTACTTCAGCACAGGTTTCCCACAGGGTCACAGCCTCTCTCAGGCATCCACCTGCTCCAAAAGGAGATCCTCCAGGGGCTACAGGTGGATTCTGCTCCACTGTGATCCTCCATATGCTACAGGGACACAGGCTGGTTTGCCATGATCTGCACCACAGACTACAAAGGAATATCTGCTGTGATGCCTGGAGCACCTCTTTCCCCCTTTTCCTCACTAAACTTGGAGTCTGCAGAGCTGTTTCTCTCAATATCCTCATTCATCTCTTCCATGTGCAGTTGGGCTGCAGTATTTTTCCTCTTCTCATATATTTTCCCAGAGACTCTGCCACTGTTGCTGATGGGCTCAGCTGTGGCCAGTGGCATTGACTCCATTGGATGTAAAGAAAGCTTGTGGGAGCATCCTGTAGGATCCTATAGGCAACAGTCAGATGACTTAAGGCATTCCAAGTGATGGACTTAAATTAAGTGATTGCATTAATTTGGGCCTGTTTAATCTAAAGTAGAAAAGATAAAGATATGATGGAAGTCTTCAAATAATTGGAAGACCGATGCAAACTGCAAAGAACTCTTTTTTTAGCATGTCCATGTAGTAGAAATAACGAGTTTATATTGCACAGATTAGATGTTAGGAAAACTTTTCTAACAGTAAGGATACTGGTGAATTTCTGTAGACTGCTGAAAAATTTATGTTGTTCATAGACACTTTGGATGAGTTTTCAGTGCTATGCTTGATGAACATCTGTCAATAATGGACTTTTGGAACTACTGTGGATTAGTGGGTGTGTTATGGACTGGATCAGGGGCTAGAGGAGCCCTTAGGATCCTTTACAGGCCTATGGTAGTTCTGTGAAGATAAATGTCTTGCAGAGCCCAGTCAGCTGTGAGGAAAATTATTTCTCTATCATCAGATAAAAAGCTTTAAGAACTAGCAAAAAAATCAAAACACTCGTCAGCGAGATGAGGAGTCCATAAGAACACATTTAAAGACAGCAAAGAGAACTACTAAGATTTGATTATAATGGCATCAGTTATTGTTTTGTATTATAATAGGACAGTAATTTTGTGGGGAACAAAGTACAGGTTTATGTTGCAGGAGCACCCTTGACCCCCTTTCTGGAGCTGGGATTCTCATACAGATAATGCCAAGATATTGAAAAGAGCTCATGGAAAAAAGCTTCCAGAAGATTAAAACCTGGATGAATTACAAGAAACAACATGTGGATGAAGAAATTGGTAGAATTGAATAGTGGGAGGATGAGCTCATTTACAGAATAGCTATCAACCAATGAATCTATCTTCTTGGCTGCGTGTTACTGTCTAGCAGTGTTTGGTAGGCCTTGTGGCAAAAGCAAGCCTTGAGATGGGATGAAATCCAAATTTAATAGCTCTTTGAGTTAAACATACTCTAATCTTATTAAATGATTAGGGGAATTTTTGAGGAACAGGGGAAGGAGCAAGGAGTAAGGCTCAGTAGCTGGATGCGTTTCCAAAGAAACCTGTTTCTACTGCAGAAAAGGAAGTGAGGGGTGGAGAGCAAAATCCTCCTTGTGCTGGCTGCAATGGCAGCACACTCATGTTGGTCAGTGAAAGGCTTAGATGTGCCCAAGCAGAGTGTGTCCTCCTTGAGCTTCCAGTCTGTTTAGAGAGGGAAGCTGGGGTTGGCCCTTCTAGAGGTTAATCCACCACCTTTCCCACACACAATTAAAGAAACCAATGGCTTCAATGCTGGAGATGACTCTTAGAGGTTTCAGAACTGATTCTCACTGATTTCAAGTTTAGCCATAATGAAGTAGTTCACTGTACTTTTTGATGAGATTTTTTAAATCTTTCTAAAATAAAATTTGTTTTCTTATTACAGAAAGATTTTGAGGATTGGTGAATTACATGTAGGGTTTGAAAATTAACTGCTGGTCATTGTTGTCAATAAAACTATGACAATCTATATCTAAGTATTATATAATAAACAATTGGAGAAATTTCAGGAATATATGTGGGGAACAGTATTTTTCTTTCTACTTCCAGAATTAGCTTTATTTGCATTTCATTTTATTTGTGTTTTCCTTTGGGCTATTTAAAAATCCTTGGGAGTTAAACATGACAGGTTGTATGTGTGCATTGGAATATGATTTACCACATTTTTCCCATGCCATGAGTATATGAATTCCTGCTTACATAAGAAAATATTTGAACATAAAAAGCTATAATTTGGAATCAGACTGTGCAGGATGAATCATGAGACAAAATCTCCTTAGAGATTCAAAAACATATTCTGATATTCCTGCCAGAGTGTTTTCATAAAACATATTTTCTTAAAAGGAATTGCTCAGAAGGTAATAAATAAAAATCATAATAAGAAAAGGCAACCAAAAGTTGCAGGTTATTGTCTTTCTTACATTGTACTCCCATCCTAAAAAAAAGCATCAGCCTTTCTTCAGCTGCCAGCCAGTTTCTGTGGGAAATACTGCTCGAGGTTTTCACTCCCGAGTTAATCTCACTAGGATCACAAGGGAGGTACAGGAATAATAAGTCTATGACAGGCATCCAGGAAAACACTGCAGAAGGACCTCCATAAGTCTCTGATGGGACTCTTTCTAAAACTGAAATGTGCCCAAAAATGAATGTGACTATTTTTCTGAGAAAAGGAAATACTTATTTCTTTTCCTATCCCTTCAGAATTAGGTAAGGGATGCCCCATTTAAAATATTTTTTATGTACAAAATACAAAAAATGACTGCAGCTTTAAAAATTGTGCAACATTAAAATATAAAACAATAAGTCTGCTGCAGTTTTGAGTTGATAGAAGCATGATAGAAATGGTAACTCCAGAATTTTGTGGGATTTGCTGTTGAAGTTATCTGAAAGAGTAGTTCCCTGTAACTGAACCTATACTGGAGCCTCAGTTTATATATAAGATTTGATGAATCTTCCTGTTAAAAAAATTAGTGTTATAAAAAAATTGTAAAAACATTCAAATTTACATTCATTATTTTCTTTTTAATTTAAAGCTATTATCCATTTGAAAATGTAGAACAGTTTATATTTTAAAAGAAAAAATAATCTCAAAGTTGAATATTTCTTTTAAAAAATTTGTAGTCCCAGTTAGGTTACACAGGCTCGTTTCTTGCTTGTGGGAAAAGCTTAATGCTTCAATTTTTCAGTTCAACTTTTTGAGATGGTAAACCTTCTAGAAATACAGGAAATCTGTTTTCCACTCCTGCATGCAGAGGTACAAACCTGTGGCAGCACAACACATTATTTATAGGAAAAAAAAAAGGCACTATATTAGTTTAGTATTATTTTACCAATATATCTGCAAATACCTTCATGATATGAGGGAGTTAACTGTTAGTATGTAAGAGTTAGGAACTAAGAAAAAGCTGCTTAGCAAACATGCTGGGTGATCAACTTAAGTGCCAGTCCCTATTGTTCACCTTTCTGTAGGGGTGCTACATATGGAGTACATTGGAAACTTCTTAAACCTAAACGAGACCAAAAGTCCTTTCAATTCCTCTTGCATGGTTTGTTTGTGTAGGCATTTTGGGGAGCTGAGAATGGTGTTGTATAATAATTATATTGATCTTCAGCTCTATTATTTTCATTGCACTGTCCATGACCATATGTCCCCCAAATAATTTTGGATCTACTGGCTTACTTCAGGTAAGTTTGCTAGAGGAATTAGGTAGCAGAAAAAGCAGAGGCCTTGTCAATGTCCCCACATGAGAAAGGGAGCTGGTGTGAGCTTTCCCACAGTACACATCAGAAAATTCACAGGGTACAGAAGCCACCAGAATCACTAAAGTTGCAGGGAAAAGAAGGAATTGGAGTTTACATCTTCCTAAGCCACTATTTGAACTTTACACAAGAAAAAAAAAAAAAAAAAAAAAAAAAAAAAAAAAAAAAAGTAGAAATTATCTCTAGTAGTCATAAGCTACTTGTTTCAACCAACCCATCCTCCTTCTCTCTTTTTTCTCCCCAAGTATAAAACCTGTTTGCAAGCAGGCCGATTCCAAAGTGACCTGGAAAGAACAGGGATGCCGGAGGGAATACAGTGGAAAAACTGATGTAGCAAAGTGCTGTGTGCTGGGAAGGTGGCTGCTTGGAGAGCACAGCAGAGGGCTGACCATCATTCAGAGTAGCAGACTGCTGTGGGACACTGAGATGGCTACAAGTGTCTTCACACCAGCAGGCAGCCTAGAGCTGAATAAGTGGCCTGGGAATGGCTGTATCTGCTTTTAGGTACGTTTTCTTCATTTCAGAGATTGTATTATGAAGCCAGAGGGAGTGCTTCAGGCAGAATATATAAATTAACTGGTTACTGAACTGTGTAGGAGGGACTGAAGTCCTGAAAAAGGAAGCTTACAATAAAACCTCTGTCTGTGTGCTGCAGAAAGGCGTTCAAACTGACCAGGTCAAACCTCACACACTATTTCCAGCAGACGAAAGTGGTGGCCTAGAACAGCTCAGGAGACCGAACTGGTGAAAACAGAATCTTGGCTCACCACACTGTTTTTCAACAATTGTGTTAATGTAAGATTTCCAGCAGACATGGGTGGAAGATTCAGGATGTGAATCAAAAGACACTCTCAAACTATCCCAGAGCTTGGAAGTGGAGTTTGGCTGTAAGTCCTTTATAAAAAAGCAATTTGGTAGAACTCAAATCCTGTTCAAGCTATTAAGGGTCCTCCAAAATTTAGAGGTATCTGGATCAAGCCTTCTCGCTATGGTCCATCTCTAATTTTCACAAAGTATTCTAAACTTCTAAATCCCCTTTCTGTCCTACTTTTCTTTCCTGACTGTATTTTGACCCTATTTTCTTTCTTATTCTAGTCTGTTTAAAAATGTCAGTCGGGGTTTTACCAGGGAGCTTTATTTCTTCAGAATTCATTAAGTTTTGTTTATCTGGTCTCCCTTTTCCCTGTCCACTCCCCACCTCCCTGTCCCCACTTCCCCCTCTCCTCCCCCATCTGTTAAACAAATTTATTTTGTTCTTCAACTGCAGCTTCAAAGAATAAGCAGCCATAGCTTTTAGTCACATTACACTATCTGCTCATAACTAGATACACTAAAACACAGTTTGTGCTCTATACTACAAGTAAGTCTGGGTGTTTTTTAATTTCAAAACATCTAAGTGCATTCATATTGCAGTTGGAATAATTTCGAACTGTTTTCTCCTGCATTTTTTTTTAGTTCCAATTATAATATGGAACTAAAGGGATGACAGAAAAAATGCTATGACAAAAAATATTCTAAAGCAGAATCCACTGCAAGTGGAATTTTCAAAAGTATTTAGTAGCTCACCTTTGTATGTGTACAGATTGTGTGTTTATAATAGAACTTAGTTCATTAATGGGTGATTTTATTATTTCTAAAAGCAATGAGTCACCTCATTTAGAAAAATACTAATCTATTTAATCCAGTACATAGTTTTTAGCAGCAATCTAAGCAGTGTGAAGACACAGGTCAATAGGGATGCCAGATGATACATTTTTACAGTTTTACACAATGGCTCTGAACACAAAAAGCAGTAGAGAAACATGTATAGCCTCTTTCAGAATTATCTGCAGGGAACAAAAGGTGTCTCTGAACAACCCCATCTTCATGGGCACAACCGTAGCAATATAGAAACAAAACTAGTTTAAAGCTGCTTTTATTTAGCCATACAACAGTGACAAATTCAATATTAATATATTAATGTAAATCTCTATGGGGAATGGACTCTTTCTCCTGGAATAAGGCAAAAAAGCTAGAGTACTTTTTGTCAAGATATTGAGATAGATCTATTTATTTAAATTTAAATTTAAATACACTGTCTTTGACTCTAGGTGCCAGAAAAGTTTAAAGTATGTTCTTTGCCACAAATAAAGTGGTGACTGTTTAAACATAAAGAAATCAAAATTAAAAAGTCTGAGAAGGTGAAGAGTAAAGAAAAATATATATCTTTGTGGCCTTGGTGTCACTTTTTTTCCTTGTAATAACATTTAACAGTACAGGGCCTTACTAGCATAGAGATTATGATTATGCCCATACAGTGCTTAACACAGTCATCACAATTTTCTTGGGGTCTTCCAAGTTCAACGGTGTAAAGTTTGTGCATAAAGCTTTCCTCTGCTAACATAGGATATTACTAAGTTTGCATATTCAATTACTCAAGTGGTTGGAAATCGCATTCTGTAAGGCTGTCAGAATGAACTTGGGTCAGTGCCTTATGTACCTATGTTGAAAAAGATTTATGCAATTGCACAGTCCTGTGCTTGTCTTTTTCTGCATAACCTTTTCAATATTTATTGATGGATACTAGTCCTGGAGTTTCCAACTAATCACAATTAATACTTTTTGTTGTTGTTCAAGACAGTTTCATGCATTCAGACTGTGCTTCAAATACTGCATTTTTAATTTCCTCAAAAAGTGATTTAAAAAAAATAATCCTTATCAGTGCATTTTCAAATTGTGTCAAGGATTCTTTCTTCACCATACCAGTGAAACAAAGGAAGTGTTTGGATCCTGGAAACTGATGTGCAGAGAAATTAAGCTAAATGTATCCATTCATTTTTGGGAAATCTGAGAGGTCTAGGACCTGATTTCTTTTCCAATGCTATGAATTAGCTTGATCTCTGCAACACAGAATGGCTGCAGTCACATCTGACCAGCACCTTGGTAATTTAATAATCAGCTTTCAAAGCAGGCATCCAGAAATTGAGTCAAACAGAACTTTTGACTAACTCTGACAAGTTACATATAAAAAGCTTACATGATAACTCAAAGGCCATAATTTGAGTGTCTTTTCATGGAGACTAGAAAGCCTTGGAGCTATAGCAAGAAAGATTACTAAACTTGTATCTTGTCAAACACGACTTAATATATTTCTGCTTCCCCTTAAAAATTGCACTCTTGGAAATAATGAAACCCATCTTATTGAAATTAGTGATAACATATTATTCAGCCCACATAAGAAAACAGTAAACAATTCAAGAAATAATAATTTTTCACTGTCAGAAGTGAAGAAAAGTGGGATTGTGTAAAAGGCTTCAGTGAACAGTTGTTAGCAGGAGAGCTGATTGCAATGCCTGCAATAATAGACATCTCAGGAGACACCTATCTCAACAGCAATAAGGAGAGTAAAAAGATCAGTAAATTATACTGCAAATACAAAAGACAGATAGAAGGGATGCTATACTTCATTTTTTTCCCCTGTGTTCAGACAGGAATGCCTAGATTGACTATTGAGACAGGTCCTGCCTTTTTGTGTAGGCTTGCTAAGCTTCTCCACCAGTGCATAATTGATCTGCTCACAGGGATTACAGCGTTATACACAGAGCCATTTGAGGATGGCAGGGCAGCAAGTTGGTTCCCTGAAGGCTACTCAAACTAAAAGTTTGCTTCAGGTCTGAGAAGTTTGCTAGAAGGAAAATATCGTGGGAAAACTACATTTATTTGCTTCCTTTTACTTTTATATCACACAGTCTTCATTCCCATATATAGTTGCACTGAGCTTCAAGGGTTGGAAAATAGAAACAAAATGCCAAACCCCAAATAAAGCTGTATGCTTTTTTCTTCATATCTCACCTGGCATTGACAAGTTTCCCAGTCTGACTCACACTTGTATAGAGCCTGTGCTTGAGAGAATGCACAAGTGCATGCTATGGAAAGGTGGGTAGTAAATCCAGATGTGAGTAGGAAGATTCAAATATGCTTTATCCTCCCTTTTCTGCTTAGAAATTTGAGGAGACAAAAGTAATAAAAAACAATGTTAACTCAGGTTTGCCATTTCCATCTGCAATCAAAGCTCACCTGTGAAGTGTGCATGATGCTGCTTCAATGCTTGGCCTTAAGTAGTTTAATTGACTATTATAGAAAACTGGAAGGAGGAAGGGAGGCATTCCTGTGGCCTAGACTTTTGTTTCAGTGGGGAAATTGAGCTGATTAACTTGCTGGTTTCCCTTTTCACACCCCTCGGCAGACATTCAAACAGCAAGGACACAGTTGAGTCTGCTTTGGCAATGTTCTCCACGTCTCTTTGTGTGTTTAGTTACAAACTTCACTGAAAACCTGCTGTCAACAGTAGTTTACCATGCAACACTGAATTTCTAATGCAAAGACAGCTTTGGAAGGAAAGCCACATTTTTCTTCTATGGACAAGGTAGCCTTTGGGTACAAAAAGTCTGGAATTCTAAAAGGCTGGAATTTGAGAACAGTGACACCCTTAGAAAAGACTGCCTAGGAACAAACTAATGTATGCCTCTGATCCAAAGGGAAAAAAAATATGTAACTAAAAAGTCATTTGGAGAAAATACAGTTTTGGCTTGCTGAGGAAAGGGATCTAAGAATCAGATTGTTTCACTTAAAAGACTTAGCTTGAAGGTAGGATTACTTATATTGTCTAAAGTCCTGAACTAGAAAGCCTTTAACAATATGAAGAACTTCAAGCATATAATGTCAAAGTTCTAATTACCTCTTACAAATTAAGCTAAGTTCCCCAGGCAAATAAGTAAAAAAGAAAACAAATCCCACAAAAGAGAATAAACTTTCTTTTCTTTTTTCTTGGTCTTTTTTAATCCAGTGTGAACTCATCTGTTATCATGACTTTGTTACAAATTTTGAATGGACTTTCCTAGAAGTCTCACAAATTATGATAATGCCATGGTGTTAGAATTCTTGGAGTTCCTCCAATCCCTAATTTTTTAAAGGAGTATTGAATGTGAAAGGAGGCACAAGAGGAGCATCCATTCCAAGTATTGAAGAAAGACAAAACAGTAGTTCTCTTTGCTACAGGTAGCTCATACAAGTAGCACCCAGCTGTTACACATTGATAAGCCAAAATAACACAGATGAAAGTTGCTTTGCTGCATAGTCTATTATGTGGGATACTTTGTACAGCATATAGTTACAGAGATGGACCCTTCAGACTCAGCTTGGTTCTGTGGTGCTAGACAGTAGTTTGCTAGAGGCTGTCAGAAAATGGAGAAGCTTATTTAATTCAGTTTGAAACCACCAGGACATCCCTGGACATTTCTAGGCTTACACTTCTGGGAGGTCGTAGTAACTGCCCGGAGGTTCTCAACAGCAGCTAACACACTCTGCCTCCAAAGCTGTCCAGTAAGGTTTTTATCCTCCAAAAAGGAGGATAAAGCTTCTATGAAGTGAAGACATTATTTCTGAGTTGAAGTATCATAACATAACCCATCCTATCCAGGTCTGAGGTTCACCCGCAGGTGTAGGTGTGGGATGTATTTTGCAAGTGTGTCTAATTGTGAAGGTCTGAATTTATAATGGATCCAAAGATAACTTTTTCTCTCAAAATTAAATGTATACTTTCTTATTATGGAGCAAATGCAACAACCTAAGATTAATGAGAAGCTTTTCACAAGAAGTAATATACTTCTGAAGTCCTAACTATTAAGTATAATCATAAAAGAATGTCTGATTAAATAAACAAATAACATCTATGATTTTATATGCCTGACTCTGCATGTTTAAGTGGGTTTCGGCAGGTGTAGGATTACCTGTGACCATGATAAATGGTGATTAAAAAAATAATTACAAATTAATAAAAATAAGTAGGGCATGTGGGCATGATATCACCTCATTTAATGCTCTCAGGAAAGAGGAAAGTATGCCAGTCTTCTGGGGACTTTGTAAAATCTCTTTTATTCCTGCGTCATGCAACACAGGAAGTTAAAATATAGGGGGAAAACCCTATCAAATGTGAGATTTATTTGAAAGCTTTATCACAAAGCTTGAAGCAAAAATGCATAGTCAACCCTAAATCTGGAGGCTTTCCTCCCAATACTTGATTTTCATGATAGACGTTATTTTTTAATTTATCGTTGCTTCTACTGCTTTTAATACACAGTCACAATAGTTGGCTGCTACAGGTTTGATCCTGCTCTGCATGCTACTGGATGTGTTTATTTACTATGATAAGCAAACCTAAAAAAGCTGTCAGGACACTGATTTACGGTAGTGATCAGCTTGATATTTTCATTCTCTTTGCACATGGGAAGACACTGCCTGTACAACATCAGCTGCTTGCAAATCAGTTCTTGTCTGCACCCTTTTGCCTAGGGCATAACTATTCCTCCCACCCCTAACCTCAACCCAAAAGAAGATTTCTTGTAAAATTCTATTGCAGTGTGACTCCTGCTCCTCCAGTCCCACTGTGGTCATCTGAGAACCAGGGAGTGAGAGAGCACAGGGTTAGAGAAGAGGAGCAAATAGATACATCTGCCCTGGCAGTGTTGTGTGAGCTTTTGAAAACCATGTCAAATACTTGTTCTTTCCTGAGCTCAAGGGGAGAGCGAATGGACAGCATTCACAATCCATATGCTGAACCCAAACTGTGCTGTTTTAGAAAAGAAGTTGAAAAGTTGTACAAAGCCATCAAAATAAAGTTATGTTCCCCTTGGAAACATTTTTTACACTTGGAATAGAAGGTAATTGGGCATTTTGCATGGCTAAAAGCCTAGGTTTATACTTATAGGATGTTCTTCTAACAGTGTATATTTGTGGGTTTTGATTCATGTTTTGTGAATAGATGTAGGTTTAAACAGAGACTTCAGAATATTTAACTGTCAAAAGAACCTACATTTGCAAAGTTACTTAGGCATGACCAGTTCTGGATGGATCTGACTGACCATAAGTGCAAGAAGAACTGGTAGAAAGAGTTCAGGTTTCCTCAGTACTCTCATAAATGAAAGACTATTGTGTTGATGAAGGGCTGTGTGAGGACCTAGGAAAGAGTTTCTCATAATAGAGATGAGGAAAAATAGTCAATACCTTCTATTCATAACTTTTCCCTTGAACTTTTAATGATGCAGTTAAAGTGAGACCCTATATTCAGCAACTCTTACTTCAGAGTCATCCAGAAAAAGCACACAGTCTCTTTCAATCAGTCATTAACTGTTTCACTATTCTATACTTGGGGTCTCTGTAAGAAATTACTTGGTTTCCATTTGTGCTCTATCATAACTCATAGTTCAAGGTTTTTAAAAATAATTTTCCTGGCCAAGTGCAGATTGCAAAGTGTTATGTAATGCTCCAGTGACGTAGTAGTGGGAGTTTTCCAGCATTGCTGAATAGGTAATTTTTAACATTTGGGGGGTGATTTGCAGCAACTCTTGAATAGTTGGGTTATAATATTAGCAATACTACCTCAGAATGCCATCTTGATATTTCATGAGTTCAGCTGATTTTTTTTTAAATTGAACACGTAGTCTACTCAGGTTATAATTTTCTCCTTCATAATTTTCGTTCCATGAATCACTGAAACAAGCCCCAACTTGGTACGAATGTTCTACCTGCCACTTGCTTACAAAGACATAATTGGCCCCGTTTCAGCAGTTAAGCTCAAGGGTTTAACTGGAACATTTCACCACACTCAATAAAACCCACCTGGCTTCCAAGTTTCAAAACTTATTAGCCAGTGATTTTGGAAGGTCCTGAGTTAATAAGAATTATCTAGCTTCACTATAGCCTCTAATGGTTCCTTGATCTGCCAGCTATAGCAGTCTGTGTAAGTTCCTGGACTTTTCAGTTTCCTTTATGAAAATGTTATTCTTAAGTGAGAGGCTCCTCAGCTTGACTTTATAAAAATGTCCTGGTTCAATCATGTTTTATTTTACCTGTCATAACTGGTATCTCAGTTTACAACTTCTATCCTAACTCAGAATATCTTTGACTAATCATTCTAATTCTCATTTCTTCTCTTCTGTGGGTACTTTTTCAATTAGGTGGAAATAAAGTGAAAGAAAAATTTTCACTGAGCTTGAAATCCACTTTTTTTTTCCTGCAAGGGACTTATCTGCCTGCAGACTTTCCTTTTACATTCAAGAAAAACAAATGTGAGATGAACCAAAGACCACATGAATTGTAGCTGTGGAAATAACAGCAGTGAAAGTGAAGCCAAATTATTACGTTTTCTACTTGTTTGAGCAACCATGGTTTGCCTACACTGGACTACTTTTCTTTTTTCACTAATTGCCTTCAATTACCTGAATGCCAATTTACTCAAGGCAATTAACACATCTCTAAAAGTTAGTTTGGATAGATATATTTCAGCATAAGAATTCTTGTGTTCCAACTCAGTGAGGTCCAAGAAAAAAAAAAGCATGAGTGTCTTGGAAATATCTAGTCTATCTTGAAAATAAAATATTTTTTTTTATATAGGAGTTGATAGGCAGTAAGTTAAAACCTCCATGAAGAAAAATAGGTTAAACCCCCCCCAAAAGCTCAGACCCTTGACCATGTCTCATTTTAGACAAAGAGTTCATAATTGGAGTGGTGGAGAAAGAAAGCACAAAATTAATAAAAGTCACTGAAATGTGGCTGTAGTAAGATATAAAAACCTGGTTATATTTAGTATAGCATTGTACAGGCTTATGAAGAGGAACCGTGATTGGTGCATACAAAGGTCTTTGGTATCAGTTCAGTGCTATTGAGACTTAAGAAAGGAAATCTATCTGCCTGTTTGTTAGGGCTAGAGTCTGTCCTGTGCAGTGCAAGCTCAAGACAATTTGTAAAGCAGGGCAAGAGATAAAAATGTTTGGTTTTTCAATATACAATTGACAAAGTAGGATTATTCCATACAAAAGAAACATGCTTCATATATAAGAAGATGGAGAGTGTGGACCCGATATTTTTTGAGCCTGAAAATTGCTAGGTCTTCCCAAGGGAAACTTTTCAACAGTTTTCTTTTTCCCAAAACAACCTTGTGCAAACAATATTCCTTTCCATAACAACAGGTGTTGTTTGCTATTTCTGTTACTTAGCCAATGGGAGAGGTGTCAGTCCTACAGACCAATAATGTGCCTTCTTAGCACAGCATGTTATAGAAGGGCTAAATGAATTGTAAATGAAGCCGTCTGATTTCTACTGCCTTCTGACTGGAGTCAAGCATCTTTATTTCATGTCCTATTGCGACAGGAGAGTAACAATTTAAGGCTAAACTATGGAACTCAACTTTTTCCTTTACAAACTCCTTTACTCAACTTCTTTACAAAAGCAAATTAAAAGCAGCAAATGGCTTAGTCAGCAAACCACAGTTACTTGTTCCAGAAAGGGGAGCTGAGTAGAATTTAAGCAAGTTAACCCCAGCCTTGGACACCTGATCATAGGAGTCCAGGAACTGTAAAAATCACTGTTCCAAATCAGAATCATCGACTTGTGATCAATGGAGCACTCTTTAAACCCTGGTTGATCTACCTCTGAAAATTCCGGCTGAAAAAAGTGCCCTTATATTTTCAAGCAGAAAAACTGAACATGCACTGTAGAAGACAGGCCTATGGGCAGTTTTTTAGAGGAAGTATGCCTGCAATTCCTCTGCTCTGGATACCACTTGACACAAGCTACTGTTTCCATCCATGCTGTCTGTATGTTAAAGGCTTTTTTAATGCTATATAAATTTCAGTGATTTTTTTTCCTTGGGCTTATGAGTGTTTTGCTTCATATCATTAAATTAAGCAATCAGTAGGCAGGTTTGTCAGAAGGATGTCAGAACACTTTCGTGAAGCTCAATATGAGACAGTATAGACTTCAAGGATATCTGTTTTTCCTCTGGGTCAGTTATGATGCTTAGTTCTGGAGATATCAAAGTAGATCTTGTGCCAGGCCCTTTGTACCTGATCTTGTAAAGTCAGAGGTAGATTTTGTTTGAGATTTCAGGGAAATTCCTGCTCAAATTTCAGAAAAAACAAAAAACAAAAACAAAAACAAAAACAAAAAACAAAAAACAAAAAACAAAACAAAAACAAAACAAAACAAAACAAAACAAAACAAACCCAAAAAACCCCCAAAAACAACAACAACAACAAAAAAACACCCCAAACAAACAAACAAACAAAACCCCAGAGCTTTATTAAAGTGGCTTCTTCCCTCAGCCCTCCATCTTCCACCCCCCCACCCCCCCCCCCCTCTTATGTAAAGGAAGCATCCTTCTGCTGCTTGATTGACATTGTAGTTCTGGAGGGCAGCCCACACTGCTTGAACATGATCCTCACAGTGGAGGGAAGCATGCTAGATTTTTTCCAGTTATGCAACACACCGAATGTGTGCCAAAGCTGAATAATTGTCATTCACAGAGCCACAGAGGAAAACTGTGAAGTGTGAGGACTAATCTGGGGGCCACAGGGAGGTTAATTCAAGGCAGACACTAGGCCTCTGTGGAACACCCAGAAGGTGCCCAGGCAGACTAACAGAGGCACCAGCCGAGCTCATCCCTTCTTGTTTCTTTCCACAGGGTTTCCTTTTTCTGACACTCTTGTGTCCTTGAAATGAGTGAGAATGACTTCACAGGTTAGGTGCCAAAGGTCACTGGGTTTGCATTCAGTTGTACTTTCTACAGCCTGTTCAGGCTACTGTAAGGTGCTACTGGTAGTGTTGTTTGTTTTCTTTCTTGAATCATTACCTGCTAAATGACTTTATGGGTATTAACATTTAAGAACTATAAATACATCAGTAAAATGAATAACATGTTTAGCATTGTGTAAGAATCAAAGTGCAACTTTGCAAAAGGATGGAAGGATTTCCCCCCTCATCAACCCTCCAGTGACAAACCCTAACTGATAGCTCACTGAAGCCAGAAGAAGTTGTCCTCTCAGAAGCTGGGGATAGTCTCCCTGGACCACCAGGGTGGTAGAGGGGCAGACTGCTCTTGATCTGAAGAATGTATAACAGTTGTCATTCAGAAATCACTTAGATGCATTCTGCTCAGAAAAAATTATACCTGTCAGGCTGAAGTCCTACAACAGATCTGGACCCTTTGCTGTAGACAAAGCAAGGAAGGGTCTGGAAAGCAACTGCAAACATCCAGCCACATCACTGAAGAACTCTTTGCTGGCATGCCCATGTTGGCCCCCAGCATCGCACATCCTGCATCTCTTTCCAAACCCTCATCACCATGGGATGTATGCTCTTGAGAAATTCAGCACCTCCCAGGAACATGACATTATTTATGCCACTGTTTGAAAAGTGCACTAGAATAACAATAAGGCTAAAAACATCTATAAAATTAGATAAGCAAGATATTTTTTACTTTCCATGAACACAAAGTAGTAAGATGAAAGAATACTTACAAGAAACCAAAAAAGCGGAGTACAAACTAACTTTTTGAACAAAGGCTCAAAATAAATTCTCAAATGAACATCTGTAGCTGGAGGAAACATCATATTTCATTATTACTGGGATTTTGTGGGGTCTTTTCTTCTACAGAAGGTGGAGAAGGAAGACTAGAGTTATTTAAACACCCAAATGAATGGAGTAAATTGAGTATATCTGTCTCAGTGTCAACTTTCTTGTGCCCCAGATCATGTCACTGATACCACCATGAATCTCCTCATCTGGTGATTTTTTGTTGGAATGTGTCAAATGCCTGCATTATTTTGTTGTTAAATGTCATGGGATTACAGCAAATTATGTAAGTCACCAAGTTTCTTAGAGATGCATTTTTGCAAATCATCGTTGGTCACAGAATGAATTGAGTGTGATGCTTTGGCATGGATGTGAGGTGGGGATGGACTCTGGCTGACCAATTAAAGGAACAATATGGAGATCTCAAAGTCAGTAAAGGAAGAATGACCTCTTAGGTGGAAGAGATGATGAGTTGCTCTGGTTCTAGGCTGAAAATCTCCAATAAGTATTGGTAACAGACTGGAATATGAATATGCTAAATAATCCTTTAAATCCTGGACAATATGAATTGGGGAGATGATTTGTGGATTCTCTAAGCAAAGATATCTGTGATGGATTGGGTGAATATTGAATTAGAAGTTGTGATTTGTTGGTCCCATGAGAGGTTTGAAAAAAGAGAGATGAGAAGAAGCCCTCTGCCAGTGAAGAAGTGAGAAGGCAGCTCTGTTCCCTGAGTTGAAGAATCCTTTGCCTTTGAAGCTGCTCATTTTTAAAAAGTGACACCCCAGTATCTGTAAGTCTACAACCCATCTGTGTGGTCATGGGAAAGGCTACGTGATATGGGAAGTTCCACAGCTGCAGAATTTCCTGGGCAGGCTGTTTTTGTGTGAGTTAGAAGCCACAAGCAGACTGTTTCTCTTGTGGGAAGTTACCAAACAACAGGAGAGACTTCTCTCTCTCAAAGACTGAATGAAAGACTGTTTTATAATTGGTGTTGACCTGGAGTTCTGAGTTTTGTCTCTTTACATTGTTTGTAGAAAATGAACAAATGTAGTGGAAGAAAGGGTTGGTTTAGAAATTTCATTTGTGTTTTTTTTTTCTTTTTCTTATTTTCTTCTTCTTAGTGTGTGTAATAAAATCTATCTATTTACCTTAAGTTGGGGCCTGTTTTGCCTTTTTCTCCAAAATCCTGTCTCCCAGTTGGCAAGCAAAATTTGGCGAACGTGGAACTGCCACATTGAGTTACACATTCTCTAAGACAAAAAAAAAGGGGAGAACCCCTCCTTCAAACACAGAAATGGGAATTTTACTTACAGCATTTCAACTAAAGCCACAGGGGTGTTTCTCTATGAAACCAAGGCTAAAATGAATTACCTCCTTTCCTGTATTGATTTGGGTTTACTTCATATATCAGAGACAGTATATGAAGACTGAGGATTCTTGACCTGTATATGAAAGACAAACATTAATTTATCTGACAGAAACCCATGACTATTTCCTCTGCAATACCCTGCCTACTAGGTCATTGGCTAGTTGTGACATCCCAGCTGCTCTTTGATACCATGGTTTGCTCTAGCTTGTTTAGCACCATGCTACAACCTTCAGCTGTGGGTGTGCCAACACTCACATCCTGACCTTAAAAAGAGGTTAATTTTGTTGGCTTCTTCAGTTTTCTTGGTTTTGAGACAGTCTCAGCAAATTTATGCTGTCAGCTTGGGCACTTGCTTGCTATGAGGCATGCTCTTTAAAGAGTAGGACAACATAATGAAATTGAAGGAAAAAAATGGGATTTTTGACCATTGGTTTTAGAAATCAGAGAAGTACTTTAATTATTTTCATTTCATATCCTACATGTTATGTATCAACATTGAGGAATGAGAACACTTTTATTTTTACTGATCTCTCTCAAGATAATATTCTTTTTAGTTTTCCTAATGAGATGGTATCAAAAATAAGTTATTTTTGGTCTGTGAAGTCTTGGAGATAATAGAAATCCACTTTCTCTTTCATGGACACAATTCAGTAACTACATATTAATGCATCTTTCTTGCTTATCTGGCTTGTCCAGAGACAGATGTTCTGGGTTTTCTTCTGCTTTTCAGGAATTTGCCTCATTGCTAAGAAAGATGAGGTTCACATAAGATGGCCTGCAAGACCAGGGAAGTTTACATTCTTTTCCCACAAAGTTACCAGAGGGAAATCATAAAAGTGTAAACATTCAAATTTTTTGTGAAGCTGTGCATTTATTTCCCACAGAAAGGGAAATTTCCGAGCAGTTGTCACTAATTTATTTCTGCTTTAATTTCTATTAAATTTTGGCCTAAGTCAGAGAACTTACTTGTTCCCTTGATGTTATCCAGCCATGGATGTCCTCATCAACCACCATCAGAACTGATGATGTCCATTTCATGGCAATTTATTCCCACTGAAGATATATTGCTGGTTTTATTTTGCTAGGGAGGTAGTGCCTCTTCTTGTGTTCTCACATACTTGTTGGTGCAAACTATGGTAACCAAAGGAAGAATCCTGCTGTCCATATTCAACACATGGATAAAACCCTGCCTTTCACTCTCAGAGTTTTGTAGAGAATAAATATAAGTGTCACCAGTTGAAATGAGCTGATAACAGATGTCTTCTGCACCCTGACAGTATGAGGGATTCACTGTGCCTTAGCAGTAATCAGGCCCAAAAAAAGAAATTATACTTGCTGGATTTGTTTTTGACCCTGTCGAATTGTATTTTTGCTCCTGGAATTACAGTGGTATTGTTCTACCCATTGTCTTTTGTCCATCTGACAACTTTGTGGAGCTGGAAGATAGCATTACTCACATTGGAAAGAACCATAATTTAAGTCCTGTGTTTCTACAAGAAAAGAAAAATAGCCCATTTTGACTGTGAGGTGCAGAGGGTTGGAGGAGCACATTCAGTCAGTTCTCAAACTCAGCTGGAGGCAGCCCTAGTAATCTAAAGTTTCTGGGATGCATGAGCACTCTCCTCTGCATAACCCTTCATTTTACATTCCTATCTTTTTGGCCCATCTGTCTTTCTCCTTACAACTCCTGCATTCCTTGTTTATTTTCTGCACTTATTTTCCTTATTTTCAGTGTTTAAACTCACACATTTTCCTTGATGTTCTCTCCTCTTCACTTGTTCTCAGAGTCCTGTCTGTGAAATAGGAAACTATGGATAGTCCACTCTGTCCTCTCTGCTGAACTGCCTGATGTGTTCTGGTGAGTGAAAGATGAGCTTTTGTTTCCCAAGCTTTATGCTGATGGATTCATGCCACTGCACAGAAATGAAATGCCATCCCGGCTGTTTCTGTTCTTTTACCCAAACTTAAATAGCATGTACTTCTTTCTTCACTGTCTAATAGAAAGCAATTTCCTGTTAAAGACGTGAGGAATTCTGGTTTATGCTCCTTGCTCACTTCACGCAGGGAGACGAGAAGCTCTCTCACTGTTCCTCTTTTCAGAACCCCAAAGTTTATTGGAAGGTCTCACTTCTGGTTCAAGTCTCTGCTTTCTTACACAGACTGTGATGAACATCTCTATGTATTGTAAGGTTTTTGCTTGCTTTGTCTTAGGGAAATTATCTGTCTAAGGACTTCTGATTGCTGATTTCTTTTGAACAATAATGGAAAGAAATTGTTGGTTTCTCTTGAAATGTAATGAAAGCTCTTTCTTAGTTCTTACTTCATGGTTCCTTTATACACAGTTGAATGATTCCACTTCTATCGGGAGACCTAAAGCAACTGCAAATACAAGGAGTATTCCCTACCATGTCCTCTTACTGATTTTTCCCATGCATGTTGCTGTATCTTCTCTTGAAACCTATATAGAGACAGTGGAAATTAAGAATTTTTCTCATAGAGCTCAAGCATTCATTCTTCCTCTTCTTAACACTGTCTCAATTAGCATTAGCAACTGTTGTAAAAAGTTATGGTTGGGGGGAAGGGGTTATGTTTTCTTTGTCTGTTTTTTAAACATTTTACTGTGCATAGTGTTTGCTTTTACAGAAACACTGTGATGTTCCAGTTTTGATATTCAGAGTGGCCTTGAGCTATAGTTTCAGATACTTTACATACAAGTAGGAAAAAAGTCGACCATTTAGGTTCATCTCTGTAAGAGAGCTGCCAGTACAAATGTGGGATGTGGTGTGGCATTTTGGCTTAGTGTTTGGGATTAGGTTTATAGGCACAGAATTTGTATATATGAGAAAGTAAAATTGTGGTAAGGTAGAAAATGCCTTTGTGGTAGTGTGTCTGTATATAGCTTGGCTGAAAAAAAAGTATTATCTCAGTATTGCTGTGACACTGGGGCAAAACTATTGCATGATATAGTTTGAATTATTCTGGAGAGTGTGAAAACAGCTGGCAAAATATCAAAGGTAATATTTTGCATTAAATAAATAACTGCTTTGATAGACCAAGGCTTTAAATAATGTTAAACATAAGCCCTTGGGAAATGAGACACTGAATTTCAAAGCAGGTAAAGAACTAAAAAATTACTTTTTTTACATTCATTGCTGTATTTATATGAGCTACTCAGATGGCCTTGAGTGATACAACTGCCTCCTACTTTCCAAAAGCCACTTGAACTTGTTTTTCCTCTCTTACTGAACAGAGAAATAAAGATTCTGTTGGGAAAGATAGAGAAAATCAACTCCCTTTGTTTAATTTCTCCTCAATCTGTTGAAATAAGTAGTACTTGCTGACCCAAGCATTTCTTCCCGATGTGTAGATGTGAATCCTGTCAGAGATGATAGTTATGGTAAAGTGAAGGAATAGAGTTCTTAATATGTCTTTGATTGCTATATTTTCTGACAAGTCAAATTTACATCTCTGATGGTATTCCTTTCTTGACAAGTAGTGTTTATAGGTAGCTTTGATTGGTAACTCCCACTTCTACAGTCTTCTTGAGATGAGTTGGTTCTAAGCTACTTTGGCCAAGTTGCAGTTTTCATGTGGTTTAGCACCTGGGAGTAGAATATCCAGCACCAATTTAGATTCAGACCAGGTGGTATGCAGATTAACCTATTATTTCAGAGACACTTGACATTATTTCCTGCCCAAATCCATAATTCTGGTAAGCTCTGTCACCGGTAGCCTTCAACAGTTTTTCTTTGATTTCAATAAAACCCCTAACATTTCTATTCCAAGAAGCTACCTAGCTGTGAAAGGAAAAACCTTCTGGAGGTGACCCTCTGGGGCATAAGGATTCCCAGAAGCTGCTGCTTACCCATAGCAGATGTCCTCTTGATGTACGTGTTCAGAGTCACAGAATTATGTGAGTCAGCAGTCACACTCCCCAAAACGGTTCAGTGAGTTCAGCCAGGTTTTGGATGTTTCTACAGATGGAGACTCAATCACTTCCCTGGGCAGCCTGGATCAGTGCTCAGTCACCCCTCCTCCCTTACAGTGAAAAAGTGGGTCTTGATCTTCAGATCTTGATCTTCAGATAGTCTCCCAGGTTTCAGTTTGTGCCTGCTGTCTCTTCTTCCATCACAGAACTTCACTGAAAAAAGCCTCACTTTGTCTTCTTTTGAGGTGCAGTGCTTGCTGCTGATCTCCAGCCACACTTCATTGGACCTGAATGTTCAGTGAGTTCTGAGCCAAATTTATTGTCTGCTCATCTGGCCTATTTATCAGTTTCCATATGAAGAGCTTATGGGATACAATGTCAAAGTACTCTCTTGACAGGTTGGCAATGTCTACTGCTCTCCCTTTCTAACTGCCAACCTATTCAGTTTATTGGAGAAGGTTATCATGTTGGTCAAGTACAATTTCCCCTTTGTAAATCCATACATACTCCCAGTTGCCTTCGTGTTCTCCATGTGCCTGAAAAGCATTTCCAACATTAATTGTTCCATGACCTTACCAAGGACTGAGGTGAGGCTGAACAGCCTGTAGTTCTCTAGTGTCCCTTCTTGTCCTTTTTAATAACAGGACATTTTCTTTGCACCAGTCACCAGGCACTTTTCCCAGTTTTGATATTGTTCAAAGGTAATCAGGAGTGTCCTCACATCTCACGACAAAATATGTCATTGCACCCCCCAGCTCTCTCAGCACTTGTGGGTGTATCATACTGGGGCCCATGGATTTATATATGTCCAATTTGCTTAAGTGTTCTCCGACCTGATCTTCATCCACCAATAGCACATCTTCCTTGCTCCAGACATTCCCCCTGGTCTCTGGGGCCTGGGATACCTGATTGCAAAGTCTTTGATGAAGACTGAGGCAAGGGTGGCATTTAGTACCTCATTTTTTCTAAGTCCTGTTTCTCTTTCCCATTCAGCATCAGGCCCACATTCTCCTTAGCCTTTTGCTGCTTGTGGACTTAAGAGAAGGAAGGGCCTTGTCCTGTCCACTTCAGGTGGACTTTGGCGTTCCTAACTCTGTCTCTGCATGATTGAATACTGTCTCTATGTCCTTTCAGCCTGCTTGTCTTTTCTTCCACCTTTTGTATACATCCTTTTAATATCTAATCTTTCCCAAGAACCTCTTGTTCATGCAGGTATTCTGGCATTTGTGCTAGGTTTTCTGCTTGTTGAGATAGACCTTGAGCTTGAAATGGGTGATCCTTCAATATCAATATTTGCTTGGACCTAGCTCTCCTCCAGTGCCTTATGTGAAGAGGTCAAAGACTACTCTCTCATTGACACGCTACATGATCCCTAAGCCAGGGTATATGCAAGTGGGTCTCACGGTTGTCTCTCATTTTGGCTCTCCAAGGCTGATCCAGCCTGTCCTGAAGCCAGAACCTAGGAATTCTATCTTTCTGCCTTGAAAAGTAGGGCCTGAATCACCATGAGGTTGTCAGCCTTGCTATCTTCTGATGCTGCTCAGGTCATACATGGACATGGGGTCACATCACACAAGGACTCTGGACAATCGTGAACTAACCAAACCAGCTGTGTGCGCTGGATGAAGGAAAAGTGAAGAAAGGGGAAAGAGGAAATGAGCAGTAGAATGGTGGTATAAGTAATCCCTCACACAGGTATTGGCACTCCCAATGTCAAATAAAAAAAAACAAGTGCTATCTTAAAGTTGGAGTATTTGGTGTTTTGGGTTTTTTTCTTTCCCTGCCTTTTTATGATTATCTTGACACATGCTTTTTTAAGTACCACCTCTTTCTCTTTGGAACCATCCTGCAATAACTTTTTAATTTGTCAAAAGTCTGCCTGGACTTTGTTCGCAAGTCAGAATCATAATGTTTTCCTTTTCATTTTTTTTTTCCTGACTATTTTCTGAACCAGAACTAATGAAAGTCATCTTATGTGGTCTGTTTTCCTGGCACTTTAACAGTAGGACAGAAATAGCTGAAAACTGAGAAGAGTATTTTCATAAGGACTTGCAGATATATAAAGATACATAGTTTATGTTAGAAAATGCTAAACAAAGGTACTAGAAATCCTGCTATCCTGACTCATTCAATTTCTATTAATGACTCTCGATGGCAGGATTCAGATGTTAGATATAAAAGCAACAGTTAGCTCAAAGATTCTAAAGAGCATAATTTTAGAAAATTCAGGCAAAAGTCTGAATTCTTTCTTAGACTGAAAGGATTTGGTTGATTCGAATAATATTCCTATTGTCATCTGAACGGTTATGGGCTTACCTGAATCTAGCATCTTTTCCTTCAATTTTCATACCAGAGCTGGAATATAATGTCTCTTTTTATTGGAAATGTCTACAGTATTAACAACAACATAGGATTATGATTATTAAAATCAATCACTGTTAAATGTGGGGTTTTTTTACTTTAGTGATTTAACAAACATAAATTCTGTCTGATATGGAAAGAAGATTCTCATCCAATTAAATTTAGTTATCCAGATAATTAATTTTTAGAGAAAAGAATATAATTTTTATTAGTATGACACATTCCAGTGCTTTGAAATTGTGGGTGAAAACTTTGCTTCAACCTGACAGTCTACATTAGTTGTGCTCTAAGTGCTTTCTACCATACATTCAGAACAATTTTTCAATTATTTTGTGGGATAGGTACTCAAAAAGCAAGTTCCTGCTCCACAGAGTAGGGACTGTTACAGGGCACTCTGTTGTTAATGGTCAATAAATGAGAGGCTGGAAGTGCTGAATTCAGACCTACTCCAAGACATCTTGACCTGCTTTGGTCAAATCTAGGTTTCTCTTGAATGAAGACTGTTTCAATCAAGTAGAACCGAAGTTTTCCTCTTTGGCCTACTGTCCTTTAACAACCTACAAGAACAGTGTCTCACTCAATTATGTGTGACCTCGGACTGATTTAATTCAATTCCACAATGGCATAGAACCAAGTGTTGGACACCAGCAAACCATTATTCCCACTGAAAAAATACCCTTGTGTGGTATTATTCTTTGAGAAGGAACAACATCTGATTTTGTGCTTGTGTATCAAAGAGTCTGGCATGGATTTGGTCTGGATTTATTCAATCATTGATGTTGGCAAACTACAGAAGTTGTTGCCATTTGAGTCTTATGAAGTGAAAAGTAAAGGGTAGTTAGTTTTGTATACAGGACCCAAAATCTTCTTTGTTCTCTTTTAAGGATCCACATGGGTTGTTCCAGGGTAAAGAGAATCTCTTTCTGAGAGTGGCATAGATATATAATATATTGATTGTGGAAAAAACATTAACAGCTGTAAAAATTTAATGAATTTTATGCACTGTATGATCTAACTGCAGGAGAAATTTTGTAGCAATTGCAAATGGAATTACATTAGGTAGAAATAACACATAACATACTGGCTGCAATACACTTGCCATTGATTATAGCAGCAGGTTTCATTTTAAATAGGAAGTGGCATGAGAGAAGTGAAACAAAGCAGTGGGAACACACCTAAGCCATTAATTTTTATTTAGTGACTGGTCAAATTATACAATGGCTAGTCAAATTAATGAAAAAATTTGGATCATCAAACATCAAGTATGTTTGCATTACTAAATTTAAAATTATAGATCTACTAATGCTAGTATCTAACACCTACTCAACAAATGAAAAGGAGAGGAAGGTGTTCTGTCTTTTTAAAAGCATTTGTACTTTTTGTGTATTTTGATGAAAATCTTTGAACAACTTCTTGATGCTGTTTGCTTGAGGTTGAAAACTGATGCAGAGTTAAGTAGCAGAGGCTGTTAGTCTTAAGGTTCCTTTGGCTAAGGAGAAAGGGGTAAGTAGATGTGATACAGGGCAGGCCTCCTGGGGGGCATGGTTGTGCCCTAGACTTCCAGTTCTAAAATACAACAACTGGAGCACAATCCTAGATCTACTCGCTCAAAAAAGCACTTTAAGTATGTTTTGTCATTGACTTTGTATACGGAACTGGATGTTTCATCAAGTACAAGCAGACTGAAACAGAGATAAGGATTTTATCCTGCATTCATTGAAATCATCACTATTTCTCCTGAATTCATTAGTGCAGAATCTAGTTCTAAAATGTGTATTAGGGAAATGAATGCATTTATAATTGTTATTTAAGAAAAGGAAAAAAAATTCAAACCTGATCAAAAGGTTTTCTAGAGTTTCTTTCACACTACTTCTGCAAAGTGCTTCCTCAAGATGCTATTCTTTTTTAACGTGAGCTTAAATCAGTGGTTAACCCTCAACATTGGACACTGAAATTTGAGTATTAAGGGCTGGTAAATGTGAGTTTCATCATTAGTTGCTTTTTGCTTTGTCTCTTTGCATAACATTTTGAGAGGTTCTGAATTATCCAATGACTTATGCTTTGCCTGAACAGGACCACCCACTACTGTGATATGATAGCTGCAAAGAGATTTAGTGAGAGTTGTTGCACATCAGTGAAAAGTAAATGAAATATTAATGATGTCATCTAAAGAAACAATGCATTTAATTTGTGAAATATTTTCATCATTACAATGAAATGATAATAGCAAAAATAATAAACTTAAGAAATACTAGATTCTTAAATAATCAATCCCACTACATTGGGCAGTGTGAGAGTTAGTGATTATGTGGTTTGACCCTCATATGGTACATCAATCATGGCCATGCTCTTTCCCTTTTCATCCAAGTAAAACCACTACTTCCCACGCAACATGTCATTACCATCACAATAGGATCTGCTTGGTAATAGCATTTGGAAGGGATCCTTCACTTTAAAGCACTGTTTGAAATCAAAGCTCCCTTCCTGTTGCAACTTAGCTTTAAAACAGACTTCTAGTGATCCTGGCAAATACAGTGTGTTTTTTCTTTACCCTCTTCAGTTTTGATTCCATTCATTGCCTTTTGGCTATATTTTTTTAAATGGAAAACCAGAAAAGAGGTTTTCCAGATCTTGAAATGGTATTAAATTCTAAATTTTAGAGGGGGAATAAAGAAGAATTTTCCAGTTGACATTTGCCTGCGTAATTTTGAAACCTCCATAGTATATCCTTTAATTGAAACCATCCAACAAACTGCAAAAATCTCCAATCTTTTTTCAATTGACTAACCCTAAAAATAATTAAACTACAAAATTCTACTTTAATACAGCTGCATTATAAAGAAGTAAGCTGCAAAAAGGAAAAATCCAGAAAACACACTAAGTCCACCTGTTGTGGTAAACAGTAGCAAATGGTATTCACTTACAGCCATCACTGTTTGCCAACAAATTGTGCAAGAATTCAATCTCTTTTCCTTAATTTTAAATACTGAGTCATTAGTTGCTAAGATTTGTACCCTCTCACATGTTCAAGGGCTAATGTTGCAAGAGAAGATAGTTTGCTACTATGTTTTGATTTTTCAGTACACATGGCTGCTGGTTTTTGGCTATTATCTAACCAAGAGTATTAGAAGTGAACCCAGGACTATGCTATGTGGGAGGTCCACAAACATAATAGAAATAGTTATCTTTCTTAATTGAAATGGATAAATATTTCCCTCCTTTCTTATGTTACAGCTGTTCTCCTAAATAGGATGAAATCCCCACTGGGCTTTTGGGACAACCTAGCTGAAGGGAATCATTTGTCTCTTAGGAGGGAGAGGGCCTGCCTGAGGACATTCATGTTGTGCCATGTTTTAAAGCTCTGTCAGTCTCATTCCCAGCTGGAGTTGGATGCTACAGGCCAGTGACCTCTTCTGAGAATATCCAACCACTGTGAATTCGCATAAAGCTTCCCCACAAACCTATCTGCTGGTCAGGGAAGAAAGAAATGGCTTAGGATAGTAGAAGCTGCTATAATTTTTACAGCTATGTGTTAGAACTGCACAGTCAGCTCATAAATGGAATTTGAATTTGTACACCCACCTGCCACTGGCCTGTCTTCTCCACTTGGTAATTACTGAATTTTCATAGATTTGTGTGTTCTATTTTTGTTTTGGTCATTTCTTCAGTTGGGATTTTTGTTGTTGGTGAGTTTTTTTGTTTGTTTGTTTGTTTGTTTGTTTAAATCCTTCATATTGTTACCCAAGTTAGTGCTGCAGTAGGCTAATATAGTTGGTGAAAGCACATACTTCTATACCTGGACCAATAACAAATTTGTATACCAGGACAAGAGTCTCTACTTGCAGACTAAAAAGGATACAAGCCCGTAAGTAATATCAGGTTGTGTTTATTGCTACAATCATAACTGTTGCTGCTTCCATACCTATGTATTAATGGGCCTGTCTCCATGATGGGGTATTTGGGAGTATCTTTTGTTTACTTGTTTGGTTTTTTGTTGTTAGGTCTTTATGGACAGCAGAACATGTGTTTGCATGTGACATGTCTAAGGATTAAAGAGAAGGCAATAGCTTTCTATCACCAAACAATTGAGAATGGAACTACTGCATTACTGCATTCTAATATTTGTAAAATACTTGTAAAAACAATGATTTTCTCTAATTTCTAATAGAGACAAATGCCATTTTTATTTAATTATTGTTATCCAAAATTATTTGGATCCTTTGAGGTAATTATTTCCTCTATCAAAGAAATAAAAGGAAAGCTTACTTAAGAATTTGTTGTTAGCTATGAGTGTCTTTTCTATAACAGAAAACCTTTCTATGACTACTTAACATGAGCCTAAGAATAGGGGAGCACTTCCTGGCTAGTGGGTGCTGAAGGAGAGTGCATCTACCAGACTCTTGGGAAACACAGGATAAACCCATATTGGTAGAGGACTTGACCCTCAAGGGGGCTGGTCTAAGGGATATACCCCTCAATAGTTTTCAGAGCAACTCTCTGTTACTCTCTCTGTAAAGCTGTGAGAAAGCTTAGCAGCCAGGAAAAGACAATGTGCTGTTAAGGACATCAGACTAATCTGCCCATTCACTGCAGTCTTGGATATGAAATAGTGGGTGCTGCAGCTGGACAGGGAGTTGTTTCAGCAGTTTCAGCATAGAGGCTATTCTGACATATTCTGGGAAAAAGGCAGTACTGTCTATGGGATTGTTTGGGTTTTCCTAATCCATTGCCAAAATGTTTTGCACCTCTTCCAGTGCACTTCTCCTTATTTAAACCTATTTATTTGACTTGCTGTTTATAAATGGGAAAGTATGGCTCATTGACAACCTTAGCAATATAATTTGATTGCCAGGCTGCTGGATAATGGCTTGAGTGTTTTATTTTGCACCTTTCCAAACTCTGTTGCTATTGCCTCAGCCCTGCCACTTGCTAATCAATATCTGGCTGAAACATTAGGTTTGTAAAAAGACAGGTCAGCAGTGGAGGGTGAATTGGGTAGTTTGCATCTCTTGTGGTTTTTCATGAAATTTGCCTTGTGTGGATGAATTGTCGGGGAAAAATTAACTGACCTGAAAAAGGGGTGAGCTGGGAGATGATAGGTTGCTGATAGTTAATTGGGGTATGCAGGGCGAGGTTAACAGAAGAATTTCAGAAGGATCAAACAAGACTGAATGACTGGCCAATAAAGCAGCAGATTAAATTCAGTATGAACAAAAATATACTGATTCACAGAGCAGAAAATAATAATCCTACCTCAACTTAAAAACAGTGACAGCAGAAGGAAACTGGCCTAGTCAGATCTTTGCTACAACCTAGTAAATCTTTATTTTTCCTTTTCCTGGCAAGAGTAGGTCTACAAAGACTATTCCTTTTTACTCTGTAAACTATGGAAATTCACAACAATTAAAAAAAGTAAAAAAGAAGGAAAAATAAACTGCCTGATCCTGGGTCCATAAAGAGTTACAGGTTTCAGTTAAAATTCACAGAAAATCTTGTTCAAATCAATTTCTTCTTTCAGAACCTTTATTGTTCTCTTCTTTGTGCACATCTTTGTGGGAGATGGAAAGTGGAGCAGAGGGTGTCTTTTCTATGTCATGTGTCTCAGCATCTGACTCTAGGAATTTATATCACTCTTCTTTCTCCTCAGTTTAGAGGAGAAGAGAAAGAAGAGAGTGTTTAAACCACAGTGACATCCTCTGGTATACAGACTACCTAATTGTCTTCAGTTCTTTGTTTGAAAGCAAGAGTACTTGTGTAAAACTGGAGCAGGGGTAGAGTGATGTGTACAAGAGCAGGCAAAACAAAAACTTAGTCAGTCCAAAAATCATGTAGTGTTCCTGGTTTAGGAGGTTTATAAGCTGAGACTCAGAATACATTAGCTAACCCAGAGAGTAGCATTTACACTGCTTGTCTGACCTGCTCAAAGAGGAGTTTGTACAGTCTGTGATTTTCTGTGCTTATATTCTAGGACTCTGAGTTTAGTCTGGGTTAGAAAACTTGGGCTGACTGAACTCTTAAAAAGAGCGCTCCAAAGATTTCAAATGTTCAATCTTGAGTGTCATTTCCTTTCTCTAGAAACTGTGGTTTTCCTAGATACAAAGCTTAGCACGAACCTCAACATGGCAGACCACTAAAGTTAGGATCATGACTTTTATCTTTAAATAAACATTTTATAGCATTCTTAGCAGCAATTAATACTACAGGATAGAATGCTTTATGATTTATTGCAGTCATGAAGCACACACACACAAGGGACTGAGTACATCCTCAGTCATTTTGCAGATAACAAGCTGGGTGGGAGCGTTGATCTGCTGAAGGGTAGGACAGCTCTGCAGAGGCATCTGGACAGGCTGGATTGATGGGCTGAGGGAAATTGGATAAGATTTAACATGACCAATTGCCAATTCTTACACTTGGGTCACAACCCCATGCAAAGCTACAGGCTTGGGACAGAGTGGCTGGAAAGCTGCCTGGTGGAAAAGACTTGGGGAGTGCTGGTCAAGAGCAGCTGAACATGAGCCATCAGTGTGCTCAGGCAGGCCAAGGGCATCCTGGCCTGTATCAGCAGCAGAGTGACCAGGAGGACTGGGGCACTGATAATCCCCTCTGCACTTGGTGCTGATGAGGCTGCACCTTAAATCCTTGTGCTCAGTTTTGTACTTTGTACTTCAAAAAGCATCTGAGGGAGTTGGGATTGTTTAGTCTGGAGAAAAGGTGTCTCACAGAAGATCTTACTGCTCTCTGCAACTACCTGAAAGCAGGTTGTGGCCAGGTGTGGTTGGTAACTTCACCCAAGTAACAAGTGATAGGACAAGAGGAAATGTCCTCAGATTGTACCAGGTGAGGTTTAGATTGGATATTACCAATAAATTCTTCATTGAAAGAACACTGGAATTCTTCACTGTCAAACACTAGAATAGACTGCTTAGGAAAGTGGTTGAGTCACTATCTCTGGAGGTATCTAGAAGATATGAAGATGTGTCATTTAAGGACTTGATCTAGTAGTGGACTTGGCAGTGATGGTTTAACAGTTGGACTCAATGACCTTAAAGATTTTAAAGGTCTTTTTCAAGGTAAACAATTCTATGATTCTAGCTTAATGTATGACAGAATTTCCCAGCCACTTTGGTGTAGGGCTCCAAAACATAACAAACATTAGTAGGATATGCCAATGTTCTCCACAGTTCTCTTAAATAGTTATGATTTTTTCACTTTCACCCACTGCTTCTTTTTTGAGGGGAGTGTGGGAATTTTTTTATGTGGTGAACTAAAATTAATTTAGCATTTAATCAAAAGTTGTTGTTGTTCCTCTGTAATGTAAGTTTTTATTGATCCCTTCATAATAGATATACTAGATATCCAATGTGTATCTGATGTAGACAAACAGAAAAAATTGATGACAAGTGGAAGTGTGTTTCTAATTGTAGGGGGAGTCTGAATTTGCTTCAAGTTATAATGTTTATGCAATATAAATTACTAGAGAGGCTAAAGCATTGCCAGTAGCTGAACCTTCTATTATTGGATAGAAATTTAGCTATAGCGCAAACTTTTTTGTGTGCTCATACACACATACACACAGAACTGCTAACATAAAGCAGTCTCTGAACTTAAAAAGTTAGTCCAGATATTATTAAAGAGGTGTTGGAATAAGTGGCACTTGAGAAGTCCACACGTTTTTTGGTTAATTTCTGCCTCTTCCAGGAAGTACTCTATGTCTCAAGCTGCACCAATTAATGTGTTTGGTTTTAACTTGAAATTTTCAGTGATCCATATTCAGGCTAGTCCCACATTCTCCCTCATTTTAGAGGGCTTTGGATGTAAGCAAGATAAAGAACAAATAGCGTAAGTGATTTGTGTAGTTTATCACAGGAAATATAACTATGCACGCATTTCTTCTGAACTGAATACTATAACAACAAGAGGATCCTGGTATTAATCACATGTGAATGTTAAACTCTATTTTGAGAGATTTGGTACACTATAGAAACGTTTCAGGCAGTGAAAGGATAATTTTGTAAATACACTATATAGGACCTATGCTTTGAATGCCAGTAGGCATTTGGTGTTGCCCTGAACAGCCTGCCTGCCTAATTGCTGACTGAAAATCAAATGTGGGAACCTTAATTTAAGAGAGATGCGAGGTCTAATATTGTTTTCTCCAGAATCCTTTCCTGTTTGTTGCTGAGGGCATACCTGGTAGGAAGGTAATTGGTTTCTTAATGCGTAAGACTTACCCTAAGTCATGAATCCATCCCCTAAAGATACTGATTTCTCAGATCCTTGAACTTGATCAGAGAAACAAAATACTCAAAGGATTTTTACTCAAAGGATTTTTATTGATGGATTTGAAGAATAATTGGGTTTTTAAAGTTACCATTAATTAAAATCCAGTAGATCAGTTTACTTTGTTGTATTGCATTTCTTTGTACATATCCACATGCTTTCTCGTGGATACTTGTATTTATTTCCTGTGATTGCTTATTTAAGACAAGTAACATTTTTGCTAGGGCTTCTGAGAAGAGGCTATATTTTGAAAGGGTTTCTCTAGAGAAAGGAAGAAACAATGTTTGAATTGGAAAATCACTTGTGGACTTAAGGTCTTATAGTGTCTAAGGAATAACTTCCTATGCTTGTGTTGCTAACATACGGCTATTCAGTGAAGAACTAGCAGGGAAAGAAAAAGAAATTATCCTAAGATATTGATTTTGAAGTTTGACTGTGAAGAAAGAACAGGTGGTTGAATTCTGCCATTAGTGACAGAAAATGAGTTAGAAATAGCATTTGAAAAGGAAAAATGGAAGTCTGAAAATAAATGTTTTAAGCCAGAACTAAGCTAAAAAGTCTTTGGTATACTGTAATTTTCAGCCATTGAGCTATGCTGGGGGTTAGATTTGTTTCTTTTACTTATAGAATTTTTTCCCATATAAGTTGCTAGGAAACTAACTACTGGGTGCTTATAGGTAGTCAGGCAGAACAAAGGGCCCAAAGGAGAGGAGTTGTAGCACCTGGCTTCACTCCTTTTGTCTTTGGGAGTTTTGGAGGGAAGATAATGTGAGGTTTTGGGGCAGGTAAAGGACAGAGCTGGAAGCAACTTAATCTTCTTTTTGCTTTCAGCATTTGGAGGGAGAGAGGATGACCAGGCCGTTGCTTGCTGCAGAGTTCACTGTCACCAGAAAGTCTGGCCCTGGGAAATCTACCATCATCTGCTCGCCTGTCCTGGAATTCTGAGCTCCTCCTCCTGTCCTGCTGGAGCTGGGCCAGCCCTGCCCTGCTATCATGGTTTGAAAGCAAAACAAGTGAGAGGCTTCAAGTCAGAAATACAATTTAATAAGAAGAAAGGTAAAAAGGTAAAAATAAAATAAAATAAATGCAATAACACAAAGGACCACTGACAGAGTCAGAATACAACCTGAGCAGGGTAGTGGAAGCAGTCCAGGTGAGGTGCTCTTCCTGAAGCAGTGATCCTGTAGAAAGGTCTGGGAGCTCTGGTCCTCTGGGAATCCAGTAGGTAGGGACTGCTTGTCCTGTTCCAAATCCCTGATTATATCCAGGTGAGAATCTTGGCTCCTCCCCCCGGGCAGAGCATCTCACAGTGGGATGAGGAGTGTGAAGTGAGTTCTTAATAGCCCATTAAACAGAGACAACTCCTAGAGAGAGTTATCTGTGAGTCATGGGTCAGGTGTTGATGGGCCATTAACAGAAGACAGCCCAACACTAGAGCACTGCCCTACTTGGTTTCAACAGTTCATGAAGATGGTGATAGAATAAATACTTTGTGTACATCCTACACTACAACCCAGGACACCCGCCATCAGGGCTTCTTCGGTGCTGCTCTTTTTGCTACAGTGTAACCCTGCACCCCTGCACTCCCCTGCCTGCTGGGGACATCCTGCTGTTCCAGCCACCAGCCCAGGATTTTCTAGTGTTGCAGCTCGGTGCTCTGAGGGTCCTGCAGGGGCACCGAGACTGAACTGCCCTGGGTTTTGTGAAGCAAAGCCCTCAATGTTCTTGGTACTGTTTTGTTATTAATGATGTAGTTGCTGGTTTTGTTTGCTTTGTTATACATACTAGTAAAGAACTGCTATTCCTATCCCCAAATCTTTGCCTGAAAGCCTCTGACTGCAAATTTATAACTGGAAAAAGGGGGGGGGGGGGAGGGGCGGGGGCAGGAGGTGGTTCACATTCTCCATTCCAAGGGAAACTCCAGCTTTTCCTGGCAGGTACCTGTCTTCCCAAACCAAGACAAGCTAAAAAGTCTTTGGTATATTGTAATGAATATTGGTATGTGGGCCATCATACATATGTTTTGTGAGTATCAATGTTTGCTGCCTGTCAGCCCAGCATGGAAGACAAGCTTGAAGTAAGAGAACCAGTCTTCCATAAGGCTCTTTCATATATGTTACTGTATAGATATGGAATTGCCCAGCTGTGCAGTGCTCCCTGTGCACTGCTCAGTTAAATCCATCTAGCTCTTGTAATGGGTGATGGTGATATACTCCATTCCCTTCAAGTGCAAAGAATTTAGACAGACTTGGAATAAACTAGGGTTTTCAATTAATTGCTATGCAATTAATTAGGAATTAAGAATTCTCATCATTAGGAATTCTCCATTAAACACAGGTAATACCAAAATACTCAGTTTCTCATTCTTGCACATAATCACAAATAAGAAGAATTATTAACATTTAATGGTAATTTACTAGCTATAGGAATGCTAGAGGCAAAGCAAAAAGCAAATTTTATTGTTTCACACCAAAGAGTCCAGGTAGTAGAGACCTTAAAAAATAATTAAACAAAACTCTGAAACTATTGTAATGGGTGTTTTTTTCACTCTCATGTTCACATTTGGTGCTAATGTGATTTAAAATATATGTTTATTTGTGTGAACTGTTGTAAAGAGGGAAATATTGAGAAAATACTTTTAAAATTGACTATTAGGATTTGAATGCATTGCCCATTAAAATTCGGTTTTGTTTTCACTTCTGCCACTCTAAAATTGGCTAACCTAGTGCAAATCAGGGCATCACTTGGAGTCTGAGATTTCCATTTTGACAATGGAGATAACCTTGCTTAGTCCCACATTTGTTCTATTTTCTTTTGACCTTTTTAAAGTGTTTTCTTTCTACTAGCCTCCTATGAGACAATATTTTCTTGCCCCGTGAATATGTAGAACTTGCACAGAGATTCTAATAAAGATTGATATGTCTAAGTACTAATATGGTGTTAAAAATAAAAAACTAATTTTTTGATTCTTTCACATCTCCTTTCTACTCCTGTGGATCTTTTCTTTAGTAGGCTTGTTTGCAATTTGAAGGGTTAAATAATGTAACAGAGTTTTGCCTTCTGCAATTTGGTTTTCTCTGCTGTGTTTCCTGCTGTGGTGTTAAGGGAGCTGGTCAAGAGAAAACAGAGCAAAGCAGTAAATATTTGTATGTATATTGAAGCCTTTCAGGGTGGTATTCAGGTCCCTTTGAAATCAGTGAGAATTCAATGGCAATGCTCTCTCTGTTTTAAAGGAGCAAGGAATTCATCTTTATGGTCTTCCAGGAAAGTCCTGGACACCAGAAAAGAGCAGTACTTCAGTTAAATATTTCAGCAGTGTTTCTCTCAATCCAGCTGCACTCAAAGCCTCAGTTTGATGTGAGGCTGAGTAAATGCTCAGGAAAGAACAGAAATTTAACTTTACAGCTTAGCTGTGACAAGGAAAGCCATTTAAAAAATCATTCAGGAAGGAGGAAAGAGGGGAATCTCAGATGTATTTTTTCTTAATGCATAATGAGGCAATTTACATTTAAATTTTTTTCCCCTTTTTAGGAAAACTTAGTAAGAATATGTGGGTTTTTGTCTGCATTTTGAGAGATAATTCACTGAGATGAGCTATTGTTGTGTAGCGAGATCACTGCTGATAAGATAGGGGATTAATATATATTATCTAGGCCAAATCAGGGGTTTATGTAGGTTTCCTTGTTTGAAGTGAGTGGGGGTGGGACTTCCTGCCTCTAGCATTTCCAGATCATTTCCTGCTTTTCAGGAAACAGGAGGCAGCAGGTCCAACTACAAGAACTATCAAACAATGTTAGCCAAAAGCCATCAAGTTTGTCCTGTGTTCTTCACCATGGTGTTAAAGATCAGTCATTAAATAGAACTCCAGAGAACATAACGATCATCTGAACAGATGTTGCATTCTCTTTTCAACTCAGTAACCCAAGAGATCTCCTGTCACCATATTTGACTTTGTTATAAACGATGTAGCCCAATTAATAATTGTGATAGATGTAGTATATAAATTTGCGTATAAAAATATTGTATTAAAAGTTTGGACTATTAAAAACTACCGGGGACATGTCTGGGATTCCAAGACCCATTGTGCAACTGTGAAACCACAAAATTTGCAACAGAAACGACAGGGCCTGGCTGGAGATGGCCCATTCATCAAGGATGGACTTCCACTTCATGGCTACTCAAGACCTGATATCAATCTTGGTGGAGGATCCGGAGGATGATCAAATCAGCACCCCAAAGGAGAAGTCCTTCTTTCATACTTACAAGAAATCTTTTCAAACCTAACTTGGGAATAAAGAAATGCATGAATATTCGGACTTTTAATAGACTTAGCCTCTGGACAGAAAAACTGTATAAAAGCTATACGAGACCCAGCATTTGTGGGCAAGGTTGGATGGCACCCTTGATGCTGTCACCCTGTCCATCCAGCATTCCATCGATGTTGTCCAATTTTACTGGGGCCGTTTACTTTGATATTGGAAAATTGCTAAATAAATTCTTTTATTTTGGTTTAGCTTTTGATCATTTATAACAATAATTAATAAAACCCCCAGATTTTATTGCGTTATCAAAAGCGGTCTCGAAAAGCCAGAATCAAACGAGACAGAGTTGAGCCTGGGATTGACGCTGAGTGACCCTTAGATTCGGACTCTATTGCTCTGAACCTGCCCCATTCACAAATTCGGCTTCTGAGGGGTCTGTATTTATACAGGTTTTTGACTAAGGCAGAGTTTCTGTTCGTTTGTGCTCGCTTTGCATATTCATGTGACTTCTTTTCTTTTGCTGGTTGTGTGAAACAGTTTTCCAGGCAGGGTTTCTGTCTCTTTGTGTGCACTTTCCCCCTTTTCTTGTTGTCAGTTTGCTACACAATTTTCTGGATAGGGGTTCTGTCTGTTTGTGCTCACTTCTCAGTTTTCCAGGCAGGGATGAGTGCTTGATTCGATGTACAGGAACCTGGCATTGAGATGCACACCCTTGATGATTTCGATTGTCTTATCACAGATGCATATCGAGTAGTCATCAACGGGGTGTTGTCAGACCCATCCCTGGAAAAGGCCCATCTTCGACCCAAGCCACTGTTTTCTAGTACAGATTTGACTCTTCCTCGCTGCCCGTGTTTTACAATTGCAAATCAGTCTTCTCCCTGTAGCGCTTGTGGTTTTACAATTTTTGGAATCCTTAATTTCTAAGCCCGAGTTATTTTATATCATATATCACAACTTGCCAATTATTATTGCCAAAGCATGAGCAGAGATCTTTGTAGAATGTAGAAAGAGATCAATATATCCTTTAGACCAAGAAAGGTGTATTATTATCATAATATCTCATATGAGGTTATATCCTGTACATATATATGTATATAAACAAACACCCAGAAGTTCAGGTAGTCATAAATATTTTTGCTATCTTTTTATTGTGTATAGCTTTAGTTTTAATAAGGCAAACATTTGATATCAGGTATTCAAAATAACTTCTGCCATAAAGTGTGGGAGGGTGTGGGGTGGAACTTTAGTGCTCACAGCAAGTAACAGCTAAATTCAGGTCTGAATTCAGTTTCAAGCTTAGAAAAAGAGTAGTGAGAATCAAGGATGTTTTCATGTGTGTCAGACTTCTAAGCTAAAGTCTCCTACACATGCTTTATGCAAGTACTAAATAACTCTGTATTTTATAAATTAAGTAGGTGGACATGATGTTAAGAATTTATTAACTGGCAGTTGTCAGGTGTACCTTAAAAAGATGATGGAGAAGTACAGTCAATATAAGGCTTCTGCTGAATTTCACAACTCAAGCACGTAGGTGTGCACATGAACAAAATTAGCCATTAAGTAGAAAAGTAGTAAGAAATTATAATGTTATAAAATATGTTGACTGTTTAACTCATCTCCCATTCCTTTTTATTCTCTGGGTTACAAAGCAAAATTTTGCCCACACTTTGAGAAGTTAATGATCACTAAATGACACAAACAATATAAGTGGGACAAGGGCAAAGGTGCAGTTGAGATTTTTTTTCAGTACTTGATCTATTATGTGTTGCTTGATGGAATAATTCATGGTGAAAGAACAGAAGCAACACTTTAGCTTTTAGATAGATGGAAAACAGCATGAGATGGTGCCCTTCTTACAGTGCAACTACCTCGGAAAAAGAAGGTTAAAGATGCGAGAAAAATACAGATGACTATGCAGACAGTTTTTCCTGCTCTCTTGCTTTTCTTGTTCTAAAAAAAAAAGAAAGAAAGAAAGAAAGAAAGAAAGAAAGAAAGAAAGAAAGAAAGAAAGACTGTTAATTATTTTTACCTCGTACTTGATTTATTTGATGCAGGTTTTTTTTTTTTGTTTTCAGGTTTTAGCCAAACTGGGGAAATTTGGGTAGATTTTGTTTTCTAAATTTTTCTAAATTGTGGGAGGAGAAATCAAGGAAGAAGCAAAACTTTTTAATTGGTTGAGACTTTAAAATATTTTCTTATTTGAATATTGGCAATTTTCTAAACAAAGTTGTCATTTCAAAATGAAAACAAATGAATTATTTTAGAAAAATTGTTTAAACTTTCCTGAAATGAAAAAACTCCACAAAAATTATTTTACCACAACCACAATAACACTTATCAAATGATAAAACTTTTTTGGGTTGTTTTGGGGGTTTTTGGGGAGGGGTTTGGGGTTTTTTGCTTCTTTAGCAAAGCATATAATAAAGCCCTCAAAAACTGCTCTACTTCTGTTTGGTTTTAGTTTCAACTCCTGCTGACATTTCTCTTTTGCTGATCTTACTGTTGTTAAAAATTTCCTTGTCTTTTTCTTTCCCCTCTTTCACCTTTCTTTCCTCTTCTCTTTTTTTCCATGCTGCTCCTTATAAATGCAAGCTCTCAAAGAATAGTCAATGGAGATATCAAAGAAGCCACAGGAAGTCTGTCAACACTGTAGAGCAGCGCAGCTGACATGGCTCTGTATTAGGTTTCTCCTTCAACTCGACTCATCCATGAGCTGCAGTGAGAAGCATATGGTGACTCAGAAAGGACTCTTGGAGGGCTGCTTCCTGGGTAAATGAAAGGGAAAAGCTAGTGAGCAAGTAATATCTTTATTGAAATGTTCTCAGTCACATTGTTTCCACTGTATTCAGCAGAGTACTGTAGTCTTTGTCTTCTGTACAATATCATATTATCCTTTCACACCATAACAGGTTTACACCCTGCCAGGCAGCACGAAGCTGTCATCCATCCTCTTCCTGCATGAGCAAATAAAGTTTAAGTTTGGAAATACTGCCAATACTACAGTATCTATCTGTTATTTTGAGAAAACCCAAACATAATTGATTCTAATAAAGGACCCTTCATAACAGTCTGCATTCCCCCTGTTTTCTCTTGAGCTGCACTACTCCATGCCTCAGATCTTTACTGGGTTGCATTCCTACTGCTCATCAGGCCTGAATCTAGCAAGGGGTTCCTGAGAGGCTTGATGTGTGCAAGAATGTAGTGAAAATAGATGGACTTCAGATATGGTGTTTAGAAGTGCTTTAGTGCAAAGCCAAAGCAATAGATTTCAGTGCAAGATTACCCCTCATTGCCTTTTTATTTTATTTTTTTTCACCCTTTCCTTGCTACAATGACCTAATTCAGATGCTGGAAACATTAGCGTAGAGAGGTCATAAACTACAGAAATCCCACCCCTTATTTCCTGTCCTTTTTCAAGTTTGTAGAAAATCTATAAATTAGAGTAACCTCTATGAATAACAAAGATGTGCTCAATATTAAGGGAAATTTAATAATAAAACCTAAGATATCATAATTCATTTTGGTTTTGCAGTAAAGATTGTGTAAAATGTGGGTGCAACATTACCGTTTCCTTTTAAAATGCATCATAACCCACCTAGCAAGCTCAGTTCAATTTGGGATCTATTTATGTGTTTTTCAGTTTTGGACCTCTTGGCAGTCCAGATGGAGTTTCAGAGCCTACACTTAAGCTTCTGTTCATTTATAGCTTGGTCTTAATTACAATATTATTGAATTTTTGGAATCAAAAACTCCATTGTTAGGACTAGGATGGATGTGGGGATCAAAAAGAAACCTTAGGAAAGAAATTAGTTTGTTGTTTAACTCCATAAACTGAAGGTTGGAAGAAAATGTGTAATGGACCTTTATAAAAGCATGGCAGATATAAATTCTGTGTCTGAGAAGGAGTGCTCAAGATCAAGAACATCGTTGGCCCATAAAGAAAAAAGGATATTAACTGACTAAATTTAGGCTGGAAAATGTTCCTCTGATGATAAAAATATTCTGCTAATAGTGTTCTGGAATTGTCTTTTAATGTTAGGAGCAAGACCCAGGCCAAACCCAAGTCACTGGAGTTTGAAGTGCTTTCTGAGTGGGATTAAACAATCAGCCTGCATTAGCAGAGATCTTCTCTGGAGGCAGTTTCTTTTCCTGTATTCAACTTAATTTCTTTTTTTAATAACAAAAATTGTAAAAGTTCGTAAATTGGGAGCTTAAAACATTTTTCTTTAAGACACAATATTCAGAGATTTACGTAAGAGTAATGTGAATGAAAAGATTAGCTGAAAGAATGCATGATTGTTCAGAGTTTGTTTCTGGCATTATATAAAATAAGTCTTGATTGTATGATATATTTTCTATTGCTACATTCTTGTGTGATTGCTTTAGACAGAACTGGTAAGCCATTGAAAGACAGTTGAAAAATACAAAGGACATTTTTGTTCCTTTCAATACCTTATGTACTTAATTCAAAAATAGACTCTTGCTATGACACAGTCTTCTAGATGTGCTGTGGTTTGTGGTCATAGTTTAGTAGCGTTGGATTGCAGCCTAAGGTGCATTGAAGTTTAGGTGCCACAAATGCAACCCTGTTTCCAAACAAAGATCAGCTTCCTTGTGCTTCTCACCTTGAAACCTTTGGAGATATGACCTTTTTGAACTTGTTTCTGTACAAGGATACACCACAGAAGAGCTTTTTGCTCTTAACTAGTAAAGTCTATGATACCCCATGCATTGGGGCATGACAGTCCGTTATTCCTGAGTCAAACATTTGGGTTTCTCTGGACTTGGTTATGCTTTTTTCCAGGTTCTGATCTGTAACAGTTCACTTTTGGAAGTCTTTATTGTATGCAAAGCCTGCTTAGACTGGGATTAAACTTCCATTCATATGGGTTTTTTTGCTGCTTCTTTATCCCAAATGAAGTGGCAATATATTATGTAAACTGCAATATGGGGCCTGCAAAACTCCGTGAATATATGTTGAAAGTCAGGTTTTCCGAATTTGGAAGAACCAATGAAAACCTGCCACTTGAAAGCCCAAAGACATTGAAAAGAAGCATTTGTGCCTGGGTCAGGGGAGAGTTTTAGTAATGTACAGATGGTAGCTATGGAAACAATATCTGAGTTTGCCTAGATGGTCATGAGAAACATAAATAATGAACAAACTGTACCAAATAAATGTACATACTGTACTAAACAGAGGTAAAACAAATTCACTAAGAAATCATAGAACTGGCAGCTGCACATTTATTTCTGTTCAGTGTGTGTGCAATGAATAAAATCTTAGCCAAGGGCTGGGTTGCACATCTGCCTTGACCTTAATGCTACAGGCTCCAATATAAACATTAAAAAAAAAATCTAAACCTATTTCATGTGTTCCAGCACAGCACACAAAGACCATTGCTCTCTGGGGTGATTTTAGTAAGTACAACTGCCCTTGTTTACAATGTTTTTAGCTTTCAGTTTTCAACAGCTCAACTCTGACCTAGCAGATAAAAGCAATTTTATATGTGTGATTTTAGGTAAATGGAGTTGGATTAAAAGAATTCAGGCTGGTCCATTTTTCTTTATTTGTCTGCTCCGTATTACTTTCACAAGATGATGTCTGCTGAGAAATTCCACTGCAAACTTTACCTCTTCCTACCAGCAGAGCTTTTTCTGAGATGTCCAGACTGGATGATTTTCAAAGTTTAAGTCAGTGCGATGTATAAAGTAAGAGACAAGACCATTAAAGAAACCATCTTTTTAGTTTAGCTTTGGTTGGACAAAGATAACTAGCTATTTATATTAAACTTTTTACTGTCTGTTTTTGAACATTTTTCCATTATTGCATATTCAGGTATGTAGAGATTGATCAATAGCATTCTATAAATAATCGAATTTCCATACCTTACCTGATCAACTATACAATCAAAATATTGATAAACTGTTTTAATGGCTTTAATTTGAGGGGTTAAGGGTGTATTTGTCTCACTGAGCAGAAAATAAAGATGTTCAGCAGTTGTTAACAAAAACATGCTGTTTGTAAAATAAGTTGTTTTCTTTCCACATATGTAAATTATTAAAAAAAATTGAGAGGAAAAAAAGAAGTTTAATGTTGGTGTTTGGGACACTTCACCCAGGAAGTGACATCACATGAGTTATTGTGTCTAGTCTGTTCTTTATTCATACTTACATATTTCTATAATGTGCAATGGGATGAATAAAGGAGATTGAAGTACCCACATAATCACCAGAATATTCAGATAGCTGTGCTGGAGATGTTCATGTGTCATTCAGCAAACAAAAACTGCTTGCATTTTACTGTAAGTGACTGGATTAAACCACTTCCTTCCATTTTAAAACAACCAAAACAAAATTATTTCTTCACAAATCTTCTTTCTTAGTTGGACTTGAATTTGTAAAAGTCTCAAGCTGAAACTTTTATAAAACATTTTACGGAAATTTTGTGGTTTGTGAATAAATTTTGCCCAGCTCTCATCAGTGTCCAGATCAAAGCACACCTTAATGTTTTTGACTCAAGCATCATCCTGCACACATAAGTATAAAGAATTGTCTTTTTAATACAGGTGGACAAGTCAGCCTCTAAAAAATGTTTTCTGTGCAGTCAGTGTCTAACACTAAAATTTCCTGGATGATCTCTGACAAAGTAGAAATCCGTGAAGAGAAAATTTTAGAGTTCACTGGTAATCATAACAGCAGGGCTCTTGTTCCAAGAATGGGGGCTTAATTACCTTCTGAAATTCAAAAAAATCACACTGACTATAGTATATTTTACATCATATGCTACAGTTATTTTAAGATGTGAGCAATTTCCATCTTTTTTTAATAAAAGCTTTCTGCATGGCACTTTAGCAAATCTGTGTATAAGTGGGTTTCCAGAATCACTTACTTTCTTGGCATTTATTCAGAAAGATGCAAATTTTGTTAACTGGCATCTATATATAGCTGTCATAAATGCACAGACATAATTTAATTAACTCTTTTTTTTTTTCTTTTCAGAAATATCTTTAAAATAAACTAAAACTCTGTGCATCATCTTTGAGGTAATTTAAAATAAGGCTAGCTTACAATCCCTGGGAAAATGCCTGCCTAGATCAGCCTTTAAAAGTTTGATCCATATGAATTATTGTTCTCTATTTAACAACAAAATCAATTAAAAAATACATTCTTAATTTTTGTTGTTTTCACTCATGAAAATATCGAGAAATAATTAACAGAATGGTAGTGGTGGAGACACCAAAAAACAGTCAAAATAAATTAATGAATTCTGCAATAATTTTCACTGCTTTCAAAGTTTCAAAAACAATAACTCTCTCAAGGGTCTCATCCTGGTCCCTTTCAAGCTGATGGAAGTTCTTTGATTAATTAAACGAAAAAGCAGCATAGACACAAGTTAAAATGAACTTGTTAGCTGGAGTGTCACTTTATATTCTGCCTCCGCAGAGCTTAAATTTGTTGCCTACCAAATGAAATTTGCTTAGTACATTTTAACTGCAAAGTACGTAAAAAACAGTATTTTATGTTTTAGTGAGAAACATCCCTGTCTTGTGTTTAATCTTCATGTCTGTGCCACTGTGGGAGGTAATCTCACGGGTTTCCCATTTGGAATCAGCCTCCTACCTATTTACCTGTGAGTTGTTGCTGACTATCAAGCTTTGGGTCACCAGACTGCTGGCTTGTCTGCAGTTACAATCTCCATCATACTATCTAAATTCCAGGTTTTCTGAACACATTTGCTTTAATTTTCTAGTGTTCGGCACACCTTTAAGAAGACAGCTATCAAATCTCTTACAGTCACTCAGTGTAAAAATGGATTTAAGCTCATCCCAGGCAGTGCAAGTCCACAGCATTTCTCAATGTGGTGGGCCACCTGCTAGAGTCTCACCCAGCCAAGGTCCCACTCCTCCTCTTCCATGGGATGGAAGGGAGGGTAAAATGAGAGGAGGGAAAGAAAGAGCATTATAGTCAAGATAAAGACAGGGAGTTTATTTATGGAGGGGTGCAGGGGGACGAGGTACAGCGGTCAGCCCGTGCCAGCCCCTCTTGGGTGCTCCTGCTCCTGCACACCCGTGTGATCCCTGCCAGTGCCGGGGGATCTCACACCTGCACCTCACACCCTCATCAGAGATGTGCAGCTCACACCATGCAGACACAGCAGAAACTCCTGCTGCTGCCCCAGGTAATTTCCTTCCGATGGAGGAGCACAAGCAGCCTCGGCAGCTCTGAATCTGCCGTGCAGCATTCTAATTTATTTGTGACGAAAGTGACGTGGTGAAATGTCGATTTACAGAGGTAATTGCACACTGCAAATAGGCCAGAGATTTTTTTTTTTAGCCGTGACGACTACCAAAAGGAAAAGCTAGACAAAATGTTAGGAGTTGGAAGAGTAAACCCGTGGGTGCCGCTGGGTTGTGAAGAGCCTTTCAGCCAAGGGGGTCCAGCTGTCCCTGGCCCCAGAGGCTTTGGTGCTCCTCGGTGAAGAGGTGTCTTGTCTCTGCCTGGGCCAGCCCTGACACCTCGACAGTGAAGGGCACGGCTCGGTAGCAGGATGAACCTCACCGACCCCTGTGAGTTCTTGCTTGCCCAAAGGAGTGAAGCAACGACGGCAGGAAAAAAGAGGAAGCTGTTCTGGGTTAACTGCTGGCTTTATTCATCAGGGTATCTGCCCCAGCAGACACCCCTCAGCAGAAGCAGCAGGGGGAAAAGCGAGGGAGAAAAAGCGGGAAACCCCCGAAGGGAACACCTTTTATTGGGGGGAGGAACCCAGGGATGGGTTTAACTGGGGACAAATCAGGGGCCAACGGGGTATGGGTCTCCAGGTAAATGACATACATACTAACAAATCAATAACTCGGGTGGGGAGACAGCCGAAGTCTTGTCCAATCACTTGGGGTCTTTACTGGAACTTTCCAGACTTTTGGGAGAGACCCCAAAGTGACAGACAAGGCCCAGGGGCTGGATAACTTCTGACTGACATATAACTGGGGTTGGGGTAAAACCAATACGGGTGGAACATGGGTGGCACGGGGCAAACCATTGCAACTTATAAAAAGGAACTTAAAACAAGGAACAAATATATACATAAAACTGATAAAACCAAAACCACACCACTACACCTCGGCAGACGTGTGCCATGTGCCGCCCTTCCCCAGCTGCAGCACCGCACCAAGGCTTCCTGTGGGCGGCTGCACAGAGCACTGTGGAGCCCTAGAAATACCAAGTTTGTTTTAAAACACTCCTTCGGTGTAGAGCCAGGTTAGCTGTGCTAAGTATATGGATTTATAGATAGGTGGTGCTTGTTGTAATGAAGGAAATCTTACATATTTCAATGTTTTTATAAAATTTATCAGAGGTTTCTGTCGATATAAGAGATCTGTGCCCATGGCTGTGTACAATGCTGACTTATGCAGTGTAAGGTTTTGGGGGACCAAGAGTCTTTGCTAATGATCTTATTTGAGGTGTGTGGAAGAAACTGCTTTGGCCTTAATGATAATAATCCATGGGATTAGGACAGTGGAGTTCTTAAGGTATCCTTAAGATACCTCCTATGCTACACATTGAAGAGCAAGAGATAAATAAGTGGGTAATAGGAGACAGAACAGCATAAAATAAAATTTATACATTAACAAACTATTAGGACTACATCTGTTAGGACTTTCAAAAAGCCTTTAAAAACATGCTTCCTTGCCTCAGAAGCACAGAGAAGCCAAGTAGCCCTGCTATGGAAAACAAAATGTTATTTTTGAATCTGCAAATGATTAAGTCAAATAACAAAATAAATGAAGAGGTCAGTGCTTATCCCACTAAAAAGCTAAATCAGAAGTCACAACTCACCTTAGAATTATTATACTTATTTTCTGCTTTTATTTGTATGCAGAGACAAAGGAATTCAGAAAGAGTTCATATGAAAAAAAAAATCCAGAAGTTATGAAAGATACTTCTAAACTGTAATGTAAATGTTGAAGTACCTGAGATAGCTTAAAATAAGAACTGGAACACTTTAGTGGTGATAAACTGGTTGCTTATCAACAACAGTGAAATTTCCCTCCTATGTTTCTCAGTCAGAAACAACCAGGGAAGATAGCTGGGTATGGACTTCTCAGAGTAGGACAGCTGAGACCTTTGCTGGAGTAGGTGAACTGCTCTGAGTCCTTTGAAAGCAGCCTGGATATTCTGTCTCCCTGCTTAAGCAAAAATTGCAGCAATTTAGGAGGCACCATGGCTTGGAAAAGAAAGCCATAAAACAGCCAAATAGGTAAAAAAACCTAAACAACCAACAAAACTAAAAATCCAGATCAAACCAAACAACCCAACCCAAAACCACACACAAACCCCCTCAAACTCCACTTCTTGCAAGATCTGTACATTTAAAGGATGAGGATCCAAAACCATGAGCTATTTATGTGCTTTGCAATAGTATAAAAAGTTGCAATGATAAATTTGAAAAACAGTTTTGAAAAGGATTCTTGTCACTGTAATCAGTTGTGTTTAGGGGATAAATGCCCTTTTACTCTCTGAGGTGAGGAGGAAACTTTCCATGTTGGGGCAACTCTTCCCGTGGCCACCTACTGAATAGTCTTTGCTGCACCTCTTCCTAAGCTGGGACTGCCCACAGTTGAAGGGAGGATACCAGGGTGTAGGAACCACTGGTATCTTTTAGTATGGGAGCTTTTTTTGTCCATAAAGGTCAACCAGGGAAACTGAAAAAAGTGGTTTGGGGAGCTCAAATTGAGGTAAGAAACAAGGTGAGTACTACAGATGAGTTCTTCCATTGCATCAGCTTCTGGATTGACAATGTCTGCTAAGATGTTTGGGTTTGTTTGTTTTTTTGTTTGGGATTTGTGTTTATTCAGTTGGGTTTGGTTTTTAAAATATTTTCCTGTTTGTTACTGTATTTTTGCTACCTACACCTTTATGTATTTTTAAAAAATTTAATAATATACTTTTTATTAGTAGATTGCTGTGCCACCTATAGAATTTTAACATACATCCAAGATAAGGCCATGACAAGGTCCCATGTAAATCAGATACAGCTGTTTCCTAAATTTAGTAATTTCTGCCTTGTTGTTTTCTAGTAATTACCTCATCTACAAGAAATACTGTATTCCTGTGTTGTGCCCCTAAGTATACTAAGGGTTTCTATTAGCTTGCCTGCTGCTGAGACATCTCAGAGTTTTTGGTGTGGGAATTTTTTAAAAAATGATATTTTTTTTTTCATCTAAGTAAGTCATATGGGTGTTGGGCTTTGCAACACCAGTATTCCCACTGCTTTAAGAAAGGTTTTGGTGTACACACTCCTTGCCTCCCTTGAGGTCTGCCTCTGGATATTTGAGATTAGGACTTGCTTACATACTGTGGAGTTTTGTCAGTCATAAGATAAGATGCCCAAATTGGCATTCTGGTTGATTGTAATTTTTTCACAGCTTTTCCTAGGAGATGTATATCTGTTTTTGTCATTTAGTCCCTGGATTTTTGAGCAATTACTCAAAGAATTAATGTAATGTCAACAAATTACACCAATCTCTCTGAGGCCTTTTTGCCTCCAGATGTGACATAGTTCCAGAGGGTTTTTTAAATGTCTTCATCTCTGAAAATGTGGGGCTTAATTTGTGTATTTGTTCTATGTCACTTAAGCCTGTTATAATTTTCAGGGTCAACTTGTCCTATTTCTGGCCTCCACTACAGTGGAACTCCTGAGCATTCATTTGTCTTTAGGTGTTTAAGTATTTCTGTTGTCTTTCACATTGTTTTGATACCTTCATATGAAGAGAAATCAACTTTCTGGATAAAATCTGGTTATTTTCTCAGATTCAGTAACACGCTGCCCTCCCCTTGCAAATACAGGGTCTCTGTCATGCTTTAAGGAAAACATGAAGTTTAATACATTTTCTGTAAAAATTCATTTTGATGTGATTTGCTTTCTTCTCTGAGTAAAATATATCAAAACATGCAGAAATCAGATTCAAATCTGATGGTTGCAGTAGTAATAACCTCTTGTCCCATCAGCCACTTGGTTCTTTCACATAGTGCTCTCCATGTCCTTCTGTTCATATGGGATGACTTATTTTTTTCTTCTCTTTTTCCTTAAAGACATTTCATCCAAAGGATAACGTTGGCATAATATTGAAAGTGAGATAATCTGTGCAACTTGAGATGTGTGAACTTCACCTAAGTTTTCCAGGTTTTATGTCACAGTTTTCCCTTGACTTTACTCATGTTCACAGTCAGTCTTATATAAGACTTTTTGAAAATGGAATAAAAATTCCTGAATCTATTAATGATCCTTTTCCAAGCCTTTTGGCTTGCAGTGATTGCACTTTTCCATACTGCAGGGGTGAAAAAGCAGCTCCTGTTCTCTGTCTGATTTTTCATTGCAAAGATGACCAAAGAAATGTCAAATATTGTAAGATTAATTTGTTCTAAACACCTGTCCTGGGTTGCAGTGTAGGATGTACACAAAGTATTTATTCTATCACCATCTTCATGAACTGTTGAAACCAGGTGGGCTAGTGTTTTCCCAAGCCCCCTGCCTCTTCTGCTAATGGCCTTTGGGGTGTCTTCTGCTAATGGCCCATCAATGCCTGGCCCATGAGTCACAGGTAACTCCCTCCAGGGGTTATCTCTGTTTAATGGGCCATCAAGAACCCACTTCACAACTCCTCATCCCATTGCGAGATGCTCTGCCCAGGGGGAGGAGCCAAGCATTCTCACCTGGATATAAGCTGGTATGTGGGACAGTGCACTTAGCACTTATCCACTGGACTCCCAGAGGACCAGAGCTACCAGACCTTTCTACAGGATCACTGCTTCAGGAAGAGCACTTCACCTGGACTGCTTCCACCATCCTGCTCAGGTTGTATTCTGACTCTGTCAGTGATCCTTTGTGTTATTGCATTTATTTTATTTTACTTTTACCTTTTTACCTTTCTTCTTATTAAATTATATCTCTGACTTGGAGCCTCTTATTCATTTTGCTTTCAAACCACAACAACACCGAACAACCTCTGTATCAATTAAATATTAGTTTTTCACCAATGTCATTGTTCAAAGACTTTTATGCAATCTCTCTCTATCCTGTAGCTCTAAAATGGTGAAGCATGAAAAAACCCATTCTGAATGAAGGTGGATGACAAAATACCATTTGCACTTATAGCATGACTATTTTTAGTATTTCCTATTAACTTACGGGTATTTATTTTTCTTTAAAAGCCTGTGAAAAAACATTACCAGCTACATTACTTTCCAAATAACAAGATCATGAGAAGGCATATGCTAGTATTTTCAAATGTAAATGTGGGATAGCCTCTGGGCACCTAGATTAAGATATCTGTTAGTCTTGTACATTTCAATATAGGTATTTTTAGTTTTGCTATTAATTTCTGTTAGCACTGGAAGTAGCAGTTCCAAAGCTGTAAAAGTCTAAAGAAAGTGCAAGGAAAAAAGAAACTGGTTCCAGAAAGGGAATATAGGAATACATCGGAATTTTTTTCATTATATTATACTATTTGAACAATAGTGTTGCTTCATTGCAGTAATTTGAAATTTAAAAGTTCATTACAAGAAATAAATGTTTTGATACTGCAATATTATATGCTCTGATGGCATAATGATTGCTACCAATTCTTAACAAAGAGTGACTTGTTCCTAACATATTGACCCTTTATATCTCTTCTAAAAGCAAGTTAATGAGATACCAGCTGTATTTGTGAACCTTTCAGAAAAACTGACGTTACCTCACAGTAAACACAGTTTCTATCATAGCACTTGAACATCTGTCAGAGGTTCTAGTTAGAAGTCACAAACAAAAATACTCCATATTGACTCATGAACATTTCCACAATCCAGGACACTGGAGGAATGTTGTGTCACTTGAAGTGATAAAGAATGCCAACTGTATTTATTTTCTGAGGGCCCTCCTTGCCAGGCTGTGAGTAATGCTCTGTCATCCATTCTACATTTTGTGTTCCAAAGTCCACATTGTGTTCCTTGTGGAATCATGAATTCTGGACCTGTTGCAGGCAAAACAAATTTTTATTATGCCTTAGTGTGATCCTTAGCTAAAAGAACAGGTTAATTTAGATGACAGAGACAACTCCTTCTGTGCAGTTAAAAAGAAAATGTAGGTTCCTTTGCCTATATCATAACTCAAGCTTTATTCTGATGCAGGATAAAGGTGAGCCTTTAACATCTTTGAATGAACATCAATGCAAAACTTATCATAAAATCTGCCCTAAGCGTAGCTCTGGTAAGGCATCATCTGCTCTTCAGTAAACACACAAGTGTAAGTAGCATAAATTAGAGTTTGAAATTTTTGAAGTTGTTTCCTTCATCCTCTTCTTAAATAACTTGGCTGTGGATGGTCCATCAGTTTAAATGATAGAACAAAAGGTTCTACAGCTACAAAACAAACTATTTTGGCTTGCTTCTTGGGTGGCGGCTTATTGTTTTACAAGACAATGGGAATTGTCATAGTGTTTTGGATTATTTTCATAAATTTATTGAATATTTATTGTCAGGAATACTTTAGTTTTGTATTTTGAAGTTTGATACTACTCACATTTTAAAGAAATCCTCTGGTACTTTTCCAGTTTTCCATGACTTTTTCTAACCGCTTGCTCTCAAAACCCTTTTAATTTTTATTTGTGAACTGAGTAAACAATCTGGAAGTCATTGATAGACAATAAAAATGGCACCCCAGAATGCTATTAAAAAAAAAAAAAAAGGGCGACAGACACTATTATCTTGTCTATGTTTGACATACTTTCCTAAAATTTCCCACAATTACTGGAACAATTTCAGCTCTACTGGTGGTAAAAAATGTAGAAATGTTAGCATACACAGGGCACTGATGTGAGCTCGTGTTTCAGATCATCCATTGTTATTTATTGCTATTTATTACTTGTGTATTACAGTTTCTGGGACCCAGCCTCATGGATCAAGTATTCCATTGAGCTTGGCATCAGGCCAGCTCTGGAGAGCAAGACTGTCCCTGCCACAGTGGGTTAAAACACCGTAGTAAACTGCTGGTGAGCCATGCACATCAAAATATGTCTTTGGTTAGCAGAAATGCTGAGGCAGGCCAATACCTGGGCAGTGCCCAGGAAATTAAAATACTAATTTGTGCTTTCACAACAACTTCCTTGTGGAAGTTGTGCATTCTTTACCACTGTAAGATCAAGTCACTTTCGGATGTTTGATTCTACTCACTACTACAAGTATTTTAGAACTAAACATAAAACTTGTGGTGAGGAATGAAGGACACTGACCATGGGAGACTTAGTAGTATGTGGGTTTTATTCCCTGCTGGGAGATGGAACGATAACTTGTCCTTTCTGTATCTTTATGTAGGTTTCTGGAGGGCAGGAGAAAATAAATTCCAAATAGGTTTTTTCTTTTTTGTGAAAATTGCTCTTAGACAAATTTATCACTGTATACGCTGCTATAGTCTCTAGTTTGGCTGGCCAAATTCATGTCTAAGCAGAGGGAACCAGATTCAGTAGATACATAACATGGAAGGAACTTTAGAAGTAATTTGTTAAACTATAAATGTTACTACATTCACAGTAGCACAGAATCCACTATTAGTGGAGAGCTGAACATATTTTGACTGATCTGAGATCAGGTTGTAGCCTTAAAACCTCTATCTTGTGGTGATTGGTTTTCACCAGAGGAAGTATATTTGTTCAAATGAGCCTTTCTTTCAGAGGAAGGTGTTTCATTACCCTTTGAGAACAGGCATATGTGCCAGAATAAATATGTTTTAACCTCTGTATTTTTCCTAGGGGAAAAAGGTACTGTCTTTTCTTTGTTTTTGGGAATAGATGAGATTTCCATAACTGTAAGACATAATTTGTGGACACCTTGAAGTACTGGTTTGTCTATAAATGTAGCTGGTAACAAACTGGAGTGGCATACTGAATTAAGTTAATACAGTATAACTTGTATAACTTCAGCCTGGAGCATTTTTACTTATCCTGAATTATGTTAGTTCTTGATAATAATTGGATTGTTTCTTCTTCGGCACCAAATGCAGCATTGCTGGGAATTCACCATGTTGTGTAACGGAATTAACATTTATTTTTGGATTTCATTCATAAGTACTGAAGTAATTTCCCAAAGGCATTTTTGAATGCTTTATTATTATTATTGTATCAACTTTCCATTGTATCATCATGATATTTTTGGTAGGGAGCTGGCAAATATGCAGGCATTTCAAAAGAATGCAGGAACTTGGAGCCCCACTGGAAGGCTTTCATTTGTCATTTTTTAACATTGCCAGTCTGCCCTAGGTGTTATTGTTTCTTGTTATCAATTATAATGGGTAAATAAACTTCTTTTAATTAATTTCTAATTGTTTCATGGTTTAGACAAAAGAGAGGAAGGGTTCTTGCTGGATTTCTTGAGAGTAGAACAGTGATTTGGATCTTCATATGATCTTATAGAAGTGACATTTAGAAATTCTAAACTGGTAGAGGTTACAGGGATGTATTTTCCTTTTTGGCAAGTTCCACCCTGTCCTTTGATAAGACACATTCCCCTTTTGTTTTCTCCTGTGCTATCCAGAAATAAAATCCAGTTTGCCTTTTATTTATTTATTTAAATGTCTCTGAAAGTTTTATTCTCTGATATCACAATTCCCTGGAACACCTCCCATGGAGAGAGGAAAATACTTTTGCTTCTTTACAAAGCACTTTGATGTAATATTTCCATTGTGCAGCTTATTTAGCAAGTTTCTGATTACACATGTACTTTGCTATAACCTTCTGAGAATACCATTATTAAAACACACACATCATGGTATGAAAAGTATTGATTTATAGTAATTTTACTGGGATTATTTCTGCATTTCTAAAAGATCATTGGGTGAGGCTATCATTATAGATGCTAAAATTGGAACTGAGACCAGTTGGTGAAGAACTACTTTTCTCCATCAGAAACACAACCTGCTGAAGACACACAGCTACCAAATTCTTGAGATCACTCTTTCCATTTGAAACTTTGCAGGACCACAGGAAAACACCTGAGAAGCTGCATGCCCCATCTCATCCACGTAATGAATGTAAGAGATCACAGAAAAAAAGCCTAGCTCAATCAAGTGACACCATATTAGGAGCTGCAAAAAGACTTAAGAGTTTAGTAATCACATGTTGGGGTGTCCAATATTTCATGTCTAGAAGTTAGACTTTTTAAAGAGCTACAAGTAAATGAGCATTAACCCTGCTTTAAAACAAATAGAAAAAATCCTAATACAAAACCATTTTGAAATAGTTCCAGGAAGTCAGGTATCATTATACTTGCCTTCAGTGATGAAGCATTTTAGAGACAGGTCAAATTCCTTACAAGAGTAAATTGCATTAGTGAGCACAGAACATCTGGAAAAATATGGTATGTCTAGCAATATCCTTAATGGCCTGTTTTCAGAAGACTTGTCTGTATAACATGGTTTGATGTGTGGTTCAGTTGGTTGGTTGTTTTTTCCAAAGCAGAATGTGGGCTAGCAGTCAAGATATAAAAATGTATTTGGAAGACTATGGTCTATTCATGTAGCATTGACTGTTGGAGAAAAATAATGGTTTTGAATGGAGAAATGAAGTTTGTGGAGAAATGAATATGTGATTGCAGGTAATTTGTGGAGGGAAAGGATATAGGGTGAAGATAGGGCAAAAAAAAAAAAAAAAAAAACCACCCAAAAAACAAAACAAAAACCCCACCAATCTGAAGATCTACATTGTGGGTTTTACCTTGAATGGTTTACATTTTTCAGATGGACCATAAATAGATCAGTTTGGAAGTTTTCTTAATCTGGGAAATTCTTGTTCGCAGTTCATGAATCAGTTGTTTTGTTTCCCTTTGGGAGAACATGACTAAAGTAATTTAAAATTATAATGAAACACTTGACTTAGCTTTACTGCAGAAGTCAACTCAAAATTTTGCACAGCATCTGAAATTACGTCTATTCTGTTTTGTTGTGAAAAGTGCTTTATGGTATTAATTGGTCACAGCTAAAGTTGTGTATTAGAAATGTAGTGTTTGCATTAACTTAGTGTGGCATTTTCATTGAGCATTTGATGGGAAAAGTGGCAAGAGTTCGGAATGAGTATCAAATTTTGCAACAAAATAAGTTGTTGCATATTGAGTGTGAGTAGTGTCCTCACTTGGTCAAAAGGTTGATTCAGACTTAATTTTGTCCTGATACTGTGTGGTGGAAAGAAGTAGGTTTGTGTTCATGTTATGGTGAGGCTTTAGCTCCACAGAGATGAATACCTAAGACAGAGTTTAACATTAACCAGCTTCTTTCAAACCATTATTCCAAACTCGAGTGTGTGTAACTTCCCTTTTAATGTTGATGTGCACCTTTGTCCTCTGCTACTCTGGGTCACGGAAATTTTGAAAAGCGTGCTGAATGCTGTGGGTACAGTTGTGTTTGGTTTTTGATGCTTAAGAATATAAAGGAAATGTTGGGAGAAAAGGCTTCAATTAAAAATTTCCAGTTATGTCCTGCAAATATGGCCAGGGCTGGTTTTAGAATTGTCTGCCTCCTGTTTTATTTGTACCTCTGTGAGTCAAAGAAGAAAGAACAAGTGGTGGCATATAAAAACTGTACTAAGGCATATTTAGATGAGAATTTCTGTTTCCTCAGTTTCTAAGGTGCATTTGAATAGCCATTTCTGAATGACCTTTAAGGCAATTTCAGGTATAGAGCAGGAACAAGGTCAAAGGCAATCTGAAGAATGTGTTTCAGTTAATGAAATACTTAATTTTCAAAATATTTTCTCACATATACTGTTTCTTGGTAAACAGGAAATGTTTTAGAAACACGATAGTGTAAAGGAATAGAATCAAATCACTACTAGTATCAAACGGTCTCTTCAGCTTGAGTGGTAAATTTGTTGGCAACTGTTGAAATATCTCTGCTTTATTGTTTTGCAGCTATTAAATAATAGTTTCAGATAGTTAAGGCTCCACTCTGTGTCTTACAAGAGCAAGAAATACCTGTCTATTTTATCCTGAATGACCCTTTGATTTCACTCATTTTGCTGTATTATTTTTATTAGTTTCTTTACATAGTTCAGGATGCACTCTGTTGCTACTTACCATGGAGAAAGAAACCACAGCACGATCCTCACTGTAAGCAAAACTCTTTTCACATCTATCGAGTGTCTGAACAAACAAAAGAGCTTTGATCACTTTCAGCCTCTTTTAACAAGGGACTTGTTTTAATTATAGAATGCTTTAGCTATTACTTAACATTTGCCTGGCACAGCTGGCATATGACATCATTTTAAAAAACTTGGGTTTCTTTAGAGCATTCCAGCCATAGGCTGCTCTTCTTAGAACTAAAGAAGGAGCATTATTTTTCCACCAACTGAAAAAAGTATCTTTAAATTAGAGCAAATAAAAATAAGATGATAATCCAGAATCATTCCCAAGTAACGACCACAATGCAGCAGTCATCTAATGAAGACCTATTTATATTCACTATTGCAGTATTTCCTGTGACCTCATAACAACACCAAAGATTTTTCTATTCCTTCATGCAGAAAAAAAAAAAAAAAAAAAAGGACAGAATTTCTGGTAATCTCCCCCCTGGTTTTCATTTTATAAAGATCTATTATTTTCTGAAAAAAACCCAAACAAAACAAACCACCCCAAAATTATGGATAATATTTTTCTATCCTCGTATATACTGTATACAATGTATATTATAGATGAAATTCCATGTAGGGTGAATATAATGTTAGAAGAATCTGTCAGATCTGTAAATGAATAATGAAATATTAAATAATATTTAATTTTTGCATTTTACTACATTGCAATATGCATAGTTTATATAGAAATAGAGTACTAGTATTTGTTGTCACTGCTAACTACCAACATTTTATTTCTTAAAGCGGAGTAAGATATGGTGAAATGAGTCTTGTTAATGACATTTTAGTAATTCTTCAGTAGAGCAAAATATGAATATTATTCTCAATGTCATTTTTGTAACCAATGTAAACTCTATACACATCCCATCATTTGGGCTTATTTGCTCTTGTCTTCATTCAGCTTTAAGACTTAAGTCAGGATTTCTTTTTCCACTAATGAGATGTAAACTATTCATATTTTTCACACAACACAGTATGTTTAAAACTTAACATAGTGTAGCTACAATATTATGACAGTAGCTGTCTGAAGTTAAAGTTTTATAAAAACTTCCCAAGTTCATTGAATGATTTCTCAGAAATAAAGACTGCTGAATTAAAATTTTACAACTTGGTGTTTATCCAGGTTCAGCCTTTTACTCTATTCTTGGGAAATTAATTTGGTTTTGGATGTCTCAGCATCACCAGTATAGAGTACTACTTCTAGATAAAACAAAACAAAAAAAAACCAAACAAAACCCAAAAAAACCAACAAAAAAACCCCAAAACCAGAACATTTCTCTTGGTATTTGAATCTTGGTATTTCTGCATTCCTGTAGGTCTCAGTTCTGATTTGATTGACTACACAAGTGCAAGGTCAGTTAGGGAGAAAGAGTAACCCAGGCAGAGGAATTTCTAACACCGTTGTAAGTATTTCAGTCATATTTCCCTAGAAACTAAAATTTCTTTTTAAACTTCTTAAATTATATACCTGAATGAATTTATTTAGGATTTTTTTTGTATCTTCAGCAGTATTAATGCTATTCCAGTTGTATGTTTCCATGTTTATCACTATCCAGTAACTTTTTGGTCATTTCTAACGTAAGTTTATCTTTTTAAAACTTCAATGTAAGTGGCCATATCTGCAATGAATGGTAAATCCAATGAAAGTTAATTTGCTTGGGTTATATTTATCTGAATTTTCTTTAAAAACTTGTCAGTTTACCATCTGGTGATTTTTCTCATGCTAAGTCTCAGAGATTATTTAGTTTACTAGTTGGTATTACTAAATATTTGATATAAGAAATCTTGTTTTCTCAGAATCATTACCAAGATATTCTGATCTGACTTGAACAAATTTCAAAAATCTTAATATACTAATTTATGTACCCTTGTTGTGATGGCTTTTGAGCCACTTTTTAGAACACATGACTTTGCTTACCAGTGTAAAGAAGTTTTTCTGTTACTGTGTTTTTAATGTCTGTGATTCAAAAAGTTATAATTATTTACCTACATTAAACATATTACAGAAGTTATAACTTATAGTTTTGTAATTCAGTGCATAGGTTGTGCATTACGACCAAAGGCACTACAGCTGACATCAAGAATCCAAAACTTCATTAAATTGGATGAGTGTGAATGCTATTCAATACCATTTTACATTTGGCAGTTTTAGCATTCTGTTTTCATCAGGCTGAATAAAATCTTGTTTTCTTAAGCTTTGGATTTGCCTGCCTTTGAAAGAGAATTATATTTTCTATTTTAGAAAAATTATCTCTCTGCATTGTCTACAGGGAGCATCTACATGACAAAATTAAGCAGTGGAACTGGAGTCATCTTTATCACACTAATCCTTCCCCAGAGATTAGACTTTATTTATTCTAGTATCTGAAGTATTTCAGTATATTTAACTTGAATAGATTCATATTATCTTTAATTATGCTATTTAAACCCTGTTCAACTTAGTGAGCAGATAAGTCATGTTCTTCAGGAGCCATTTATATGTCTAGGGTGAGAAGTTATTAGGATAACGTCATTGACAGTCATAGTAGCTCAGATTTAGCTCTATTAGTGTGACATATTGAAACCTCATTAAATTTCTCTGTTACATCAAGGGATGCCAGCCTTGTCAGTTGGTGAAAGTTGCACACTATAACCAGCTGTGTTTTCAATTTAGGAAGGTCTTAGCATAGGCGTGAGACAAAAATGAGAGCCTCCCCTCTTTGTGTTCACATCATAGCTCTAAGCAATGAGTGGAGGGTAAATGTGATGACATTTTTTGAGGGCTACCTGCATGTCAGGAGGCCGCCCCTTGTCTTCTAAGGTGCTGATAAGTCTTTATTCCTCCAGCAAATCTAATACAATGCTGGAGCCCAGCTGCTGGTGCTGTGTTTTTCACATAGACAACAGCCTTTTAAAATATTTTTGCAAAATATAATTTAAAAAAATTCAAAATGCAACTGTGTGCCCTAAGTAGTGTTATTAAAGCATAGGTAGCATTTGTAAACATGAACTGTTTCATTATACAGATCTAAAATAAGCTTTGTATCCAACATAGTTTTATTCTGCTGATTCTGGAATGCCACCGGGTGTCAGGAAGCATTTGTCCTGAGTTAACCACTTCCTGTATTTCCCCTGAGAAGCAGTGATGCTGTCCTAGAGGGGAATGAGAAGGAAGAGAAATTATTTGGGGATTCTTTATGGTAAGTTTGGACGAGGTTCTGGGCTAATCCAAATGCACACTAATTGTCCCGAAATCTTCAGATGCATTCTCTTTGTGCAGTTTTACAAGCAATAAACTTGGAGATGGAGAACTGGAGAGAAGACAAAGCAAAAAAACCTACAAACCACATTTCTGTGTTTCTCTTGACCTCTCTGCCTTTCCTTTGGATTGGCATGATTTTTCTGTCTCTCCCACTCATTGTAAGTATTCTTCTTCCTTGTGGATGAGGAGCCAGAGAAGACTTTGCTGCTTTTCATTAGCACCTTCCCTGGAATGTCTTTGAAAGTTGGCATGGCATACTTACAGGGGCACTGTGTAGAAGAGGGGCAGCAGGGCTGGCAGTCTATTCCAGAACTTGTGAAAAACTTCAAAACACATCTCCTCACAGGTGTCGTTTTTATGCTGCATAGAAAGAGAACCAAACCAGGAATTTTGTGTACTGTGACAAAAATATTTAGGTATAAATCTGACTTAATAATGCTGATTTTTTAAAGCTGCTCTTAAGAGAAGCATACATTTGAAAGGATGCTAAACTTGAAGATTTTTCTGCTTTCTCTGAGGGAATTACAAGTTTTGATTTGAGAGAAACAGCTATTTGAATAGAAAGGTAGCTTGTGCAACATGAGAAGTGTCTAGAATACGGGAAGTTTAAATCACATCTCTGCCATGTATCAAGTGAGTCACCACACTTTTATACCCTTGGCTTTCCTTGGGTGGAACTATTCCAGTTTATAGAAAAGAAGAAAATAAAAATTAAAGGGAATTTAAGTCTTAGTATTGCACAGGAGTTTGTCAAGTTCTTTTTCTAACTCAAATAGTGCTTAATGATGACCTGAAATTAAACATGTATAATAAGGTAGAAAAATATTTAGCTGGGAATAGCAAATCTGATGTAAGCCTCTTTCCATCACCTTTTTGCCTTACCTCAGTATAGTTGAGAGCCAAGGGAATCCTGAGCCAACACTGATTTAGGCTACTATGCACACCAGGTGCAGGATGACGCACTCTGTCTCCCTCTTGGTTAGCTTGTACAGTGCAGTTTCTGCAGTGAAATACCTGCTTTTTGGTCTACAACAAATGCTGTTGTACAGCTTCTGGTTACAGGTCTCATGCAGTTCATGGTATGAACTGGAGTCATTTACACAGTGAAGATCTGTGCTTAAAAAACTGAGTCTCATTAGGTGTAGCATGAGTTCCTCCTCATAGGTGTTCCACATCTTGCAAAAATCCTTCATCTCTTACCTTTCAGCCTCCATTCACAAGAAAATGAGGTTTAGAGGATGATTCTCTCTCTTCCTGAAGGAACTTAGTTTATTTGCATGAACTAGAAATCTGAAAACATAATGAAAGCAGATATTTCTTCTTTGAGATGGAAGAATATAAACGTGTGTTGAACCTTTTGTTTTTCAGCATTATTAAAAAATTACTATCTTCATTCAGTAGTAGACTACTGCTTTTTTTTAATCACTGTCCTTGGTTTCCTAGTGAACTGAGATGTTCTTTGGCTATTGCCATGGAATTGTGTAGCTTTTTCCTAATAATGATAGAATTTTAGAGTTAAAAGGGAGCACAAGAGAGCATCTAGTTCATCACCCTGCCCCAAGGCAGCATGAGCTAATCCTGACAGATGTTTGTCTAACCTGTTCCAAAGCTTTACAGATATTCTTTAAGGCCCCTAGGCAACCTATTACAGAGCTGCACTACACTTACTCTTGGGTATTTTCTGCTGATGTTTAAAAAACTTCTGTTGTTAAGCTTGTCACTTCTTGTCACTGTAAATATGGGAAGCAGATTGCTAGCTTGCCCTTTGCAGTAGTTTGAGGTTGTTTTTGTTTTGTGTTTGGTTGGTTGGTTTGTGGGCTTTTTTTAGCTTAAAAATCTTATAATGTCTTTGCTGTTTCACTTTGCTTCCTAGAGTTCCAGTCCTTCCAGTCTTCTTGTGTGGCTGATGTTTCTATAGACAATACATATTGCTATCCTGTATACCTGTAAGCTCCATTCAGACAATCCCTGCATTTCTTTTCTATCATTACCCAGAATATATTGTACCAATAAGTTTTATTGCATTTTTCTGTACTAGAAACTTAGTTCTTATAAAACCCTCTTCATTTGTAGTGTACTATTGAAATGATACATAGCAGCAGTACAGAGATAGCTGATTTTTTTTTGTTTTGTTTTTAGAGATTACCACTGCTGGCAGTAGTGATATCAATATCCTTACTTAGTAGTTACTCTTTCCTCAACGTGTGCTAGAGACGGGTGTTGGAGACTAGATACTGAATTGGATGATATTGCCAAAAATGTCTGTATGCTCTAATAATCCATGGTTTTCAGTTATGTCTTACTGCTGAATATATGAAACTTCCAGGCAATGTTTCTTTAATGCTTTAAAAATTGGTAAAATACTTGGGCATGTTAAAAGGCCTATTGAATGCTCATTTTATACTAAGTCCATGAAGAGAAATCTGCGGTGTTGGCTGTCTCGCTGATGGTCCTGTCATTTGCTGTTCCACAGAAGAGCCAGCAAATGCTGTGGGTCACGGGAAACCCCTGGCAGACAAACTCTATGAAAATAATTTTACCCCAGCTTTAAATGGAGGGGCTTGTGGCCATTCCTTGTACATCCATGGAAGCTAGGCATTTATAGATATCAGAGGCACTATGAATGACTTGTAATCTCTGGGGAAATCTTCAACAAGCATTAACCCTAGCCATGGTCTTGAATTTCCATGACTGTCTCTACAAAAATGTATCTCTTGGGGAAAATAGTGGTTTGGTTTGATTGTTAAATTCAGAGTGAAGAGTTCAGTTATTTGTGTAAGACTGTTATTAAGTCATCATGTCTTAAGTGATTTAAAGTACTTTGCTATAAAAGAACTTTCATTTTCACCAACCCTGTCTTACTTGAAAGCAAACCATCAAGGTGGGAATCCAGCTTCTGAGAAAAATTTCTTCAATAAAGAAAGTTCTTTTTGGCTATTACTTTATGCTAAAAGAAAAAAAAAAATTCTAAGTTTCTTTTTTTTTTCTTTCTTTTCCTTTCTTATGTGTTTTATTTTTGAGCATTCATATATTATCACAGTCATGTCTCTGTCACTGTCTCCATTTTTTTCTTGAATGTTCTGTTTTAAGATATGTACACCTTGTCGAAAAAGCCAGCTGGAATGCCACAAATAGTGTGCTCTATTTATGACTGCAAAGTAATTACAATGGAATTTAAAGACTTGGTTTATAGATCCAAGACGAGGATCTTCTGTGTACACTAAAAGGATGAATCCTTTCCAGACCACTTCTTATTTGGCTGAAGATGAACTTGAGGAAGCATTTTGGAGTGTCAGCCAAGGCTGCTTTTAGAAAGACCTGGGTGGGATTCATACTGTTGATATCCAAATAAAAATAGGCCCTGATTTTAATCTCTGCATGGTTACTTTATTGTAGTTATGAAACCATGAATTAACTTTAAGGCTTTCAGGGATGAAAGGAGACATGTAAGTAAGTGCGTGTTATCTTTTTTAGATTCATGGGAAAATATTTCATCCAGTGTCCTAGCAGATTTCTCTTGTGGACTTGTCTTTTGTTTATTCTGTTTCTGTGTGGTATGCGTTTTAGTTTGTTTCCTGTGAGAGCAAAATCTCTGTGACTGGGAGACATATGTTACAGGAACAGGAGAAGAAGATGGACAATTTGGGGAGGAGAGAGAGGCTAATCTGCTATATATAAATGAAAGTGTACTAAGCATTCTTTGTTTAAGGTGAAGTTAGCTCTTTCTGGTAAATGTCACTGAAAACTGTACAATTTCAATATTTGTCAGCAAAAGAGTTTATTTCAGAATTCAGTAAGGGGCAACAGTTTCAGAATATATGCCTAATCATATGAGGGATATAAACACAATCATTCAAAGGAATATATATTAGACTATCCAGAAACCTTTTAGAGTTTAAATACTGTTCTCTCCCTGGTTTTCTTGGACACCTCAGGACCCCTCTCCTTGTCCATAAATCATATGGATGTCAGGGCATAATTTGGAGGACAAATATACTTATTCTGCAAAAAATTTTAACATTTAAACATAAATGAAAGTCATTTGGGGACAGGAGAGAAATATACATTTATAGGGTGTGTGACAGAAAAATGCATTCTCTAAGCACTACTTTGCATGATTTTGAGGTAGAGAGGTCTCTTTGCTATCAAGCTAAGACTTACTTTGTCCTCAAGACAAAGGATAATTGGCTGCATGACTGTATTCCTAAGCAAATGTTTATATTTTGGTATTGAAAGAATAAGATATGCTGGTATTCAACATGTAGAGATGGTCTCTTTCTGGTTTGCTTCTTGAGATACAGTCAAATGGGATTTCCTTGTCTAACTGGAAGGCAAAACTGGACTCATCTAGTGATAATGGCATCAGTTAATGAGCCATGGCCAATAATGTGCAGGCAGTACAGAAAAGATCGGTGATAACACTTTGAATGTAGCCATTGAGTAAACATACAGTCGAAAACAGGCTTGCTTTTCCTCATAAGCATGGAAAATCAGATACTTCAAAGTCCATTCTGCATTCCTTTATTATGAAGTTACATTTCTTGAGCCAACCTGCATGATAATGACCTTATTAAAAAATGCCTTCCAAAAATGAAATTCCCTGCTTCATTTATCTTTCTTCATGGAGTATGAACATTTTCTTTTATCCTCCATCTGCTCCACTCTGTGTTTCAGCTTTCCTTTTTTTTTTTTTTCTGCAATGTCATTTAACAGCTGCAATAAATGTATTAGGGTTCCTATATATAGTTAAACTCATGGTCTTAGCACAGTAAGAATAAGACAACAGAAAATGCAGAATTTAAACAAGATTGGTGTGCCAAAAAGGTGGCCTAAATGGAGTGATGTGGTTGTCCTTGGCAGTCTGCTCAGCAGATACTGTCAGCATCACTTGGGGGGGAGAGGGAGCAGGAGATGAGCAAAAAAAGACCATCTGCTGTGTGGTTTTTTACTCTGGGATTATACAGTTTTCCTAGTCCCTGTTCCAAAAGTGGCAGATCTTGAATGTCTGTGTGGTTTTTTTAGTGGTTACGTATAGCTGCAGTGCATGTTGGCAAACAGAACTGACACCATCTTTGTCAGGAAGCAAACAATTGTCTCCTTAGTTAGTCTGAGTTTAGCAAGTACTCCTGTTCATCCTGACCATCTCTGCACTCCCAACCTACATAATTTTGCCTTTTTACCCTTCTCAAAGAGGAAAAATTATAACCAAATTCCAGATATTTTAGTGAGCCTCTACAAATATTATTGCAACTGTATCAGCATAAGTGGGAATTTCTCTTTGGGGCAAAGGCTGCTAGTTAAAAAAATACCCTTATGCTACTCAGACTGCCTATCAGTTACTGGAACACTGTCAACATTTTTATTTTTTTCATTTTTTTTTTTTTTTTTGGGGCAGACATGAAGACACAGAAAATTAATACATACAAAGACTGGAAATTATTTATAGCTTTGTAGAATGTAAAAATATGTGGAATAAAGCACACTTGTGTATCTGTGCCATGTGAAACTTGTCCGCACATTAGTGGGAATTTGGGTTTACAAACTTGGTATACCTTTTCCTTCTCCTACATCTATATAGCAGGAATCAGCTCCAATATTCTGTTCTGTCAGCATGGCAAAAATGCCTTGTGAAATCAGCAAACTCATTAATTGCCATTTAAGAGGGTAACAAGATCTGAATGTAGGAAGTACAATCATCATCCCCTTTTGAGAGAAAAAAAAATTGCCCTTAAAAGCTTAGCTGAGCCTAAATCATCATTTAGGTAATTCAGTTGACAGTTACTTAATGTTGGCAGCAGTATGTGTGTATGTACCACTGCCCTGGTAGCCAATGGAAAATGTCATAACCATTCAAGTGATTTATCAGTTTATAATGGTTATACATTGTAGCAGCTAGAGGCCAAGAGGAAGATAGTAGAGATTCTGCTTTTGTTCAAATTTTCCTTGTGGAAACATCCTACAGAATGGTAGTAAGAATGAAATCATGCTTTACTATGGAAACCAAATAGAATTATCTCATCCAAAATCCTATATAATTTACTGGCTATAATTGTAATTCTTTGCTCCATTGACCATAACACAGAATTGCACTTACTGTGGGATGGTTAAGAAAACAAACTACAAAAACTTTTGGTGAGGTTATCATTCTCCATTAAATTTGGTAGTATTTTTCCCAAATTATCTGAATAAATAGCGTCCAGAAATAGCACATCCTTCAAGAGCAGCTTTTATAAGCCAATTGTGCTACCATAATTCATTTCTAACAAAAGAAAAGATTAGGTATAAAGAATAGGACTAATCTAAAAAAAAAAATAAAATTTAGGCGGGCTTAATCCCTAGTAGAGTTATTTCTAGATGTTTTCCTTTTTATTCCAAAGCCAATACAGAGTTATCAAAGGCTTCCCTAATTTAAATCCTCCTGTAGTTTCCTGGGCTGTAAATATTACCTTCTGACTATGAACAGCATTAAGTGATTGAGGTTTGCCTGTGTCTGCATATGGCCTGAGTCAAATCTCAAAGCTGCTTCTGTCCTGCCACTTTGAAAAAGGATGATGCACATCATTGTTCCTATTATTAAATGTTTCTCATAATGGCCTTTTTAGCAAGCGGTTTGCATACTTCCTCAGGAATTCAAATGTTCTCTCATTATCATAAGAGCAGAAAGCTCTGAGCTTCTGCCGTCCAATCACAAATACCCTTTGCCCTCTCAAATTTTGCACATTCTTAAAACAAAAGTCTGCATTGAGAACTCAGATTGTTTGCTTTTGTACATTTTCTTTATTTGAATAGATGTGGAATTATGGTGACAGAGCTGCTCTTACAAAGTAAAATATAAAACTTTCAATCAGTACTATTTTCAGAGGCTGTTTGGACAATTACAGAAAAATCTTACAGAATTTATTTTAGAATGCTCGCCTATCATATATGTAATTTATAACTTCTTTTGGTTTTTGACAGTCATATCAAGAATTGCTTATTCTACAAGGCTGTTTAATAGGTAAACATTATAGAAGAAGCCATAGGGACACTGGGGACTTGAAAAATTTAGCATGGCAGTAACAAGCTGAATTTCATAAGAATGAAAAGAGAAAATTAATCTGGGTTTTCTAAATGTATGGGATTACAGTAGTCAGAAAAATTGAGTTATATTTTCATATTTACCTCAGCACAGTTCCATTTTTTGTGTCCATGATAACATGCGTAGTAATTGCCCCTCTCTGGCACTGAGACAATCTGTGATACGGGTGTGCTATATGTAATCAGAATCAATCAGTACTGTGCATTTTTCCTGCCTGATATAGTTTCTGTAAGGTGTATCTGCAGCTTTTGCATAGTTAGGCATTCTCAGCTTTTAACAAAACTAGCAAATTTGTTTTCAAAACACAGCTTCAACATATGGACAACTAGTCCCACTGTTTTCATGACTCAGATGGAAGCTCTGTGGCAGGGGGCTATGATGGTTTCAGATCACTATCACACAGCAAGTCTGAGGTCCTGCTTTAACTCAGCTGTATGTGGACATGAAATAGAAGGAACAGGAGCAACTCTGAGCCAGTTTTAGATCTCTTTTGAAGTCTGAGGCTGTCCTCAGATGTACCTAGTTTTTACAAGAAATCAGAGCAACCTCAGAATCTCACTGTCCATTGCTGTAAAGGAGCTGAGTGCAGCAGTGGTCAGGAACATCAGTCCCTCATTCTGTGTGGAAAGATTTGAGTGATCAGAGTTACCACTGCTACCTGTATAACTTTTTAAAATATCTTGAGAAATTCCTTTCAAGGATTCAGATTATATTTTAAGTTGTCCTTATTCTCTTTTTCTATTATAAAAGGGCTGGGACTTTCAAAGCCAAGTTAGGCCCAACACACACAGGGATCATTTTATACAAATAATGGTTCCAAACACCAAATGGGAGATCTTCTTGATGTTATAAGGTTTAGACTGAGAAGGAATAGATTGCCTTACACCTGTGCATAGACTACATTTAAATCACATATCTGATTTCTCTGTATGAATTTTATATGTCATGTACCTTCACTTTTATTTAAATACCAGTATAGAAAATGCAGTACTCTAGGCCACCAGATCTGTGTAAGCAGCAAAGAGTTAAGAAACTGAGACAGTCCAAACATGAAGAAAACTGTAAAGGCATGTTGCAGTCTGATGAAGATTACTAGACCATCACAGCAAAGCCCAAAAGCATCCTTCAAACCTCAGGAAAAAATGCACTAAAGAGTTACCATGGGAACAACAAATTTAAAGAACAAATGAAAACCAACAGCTATTTACACTCCAACACAATTATTCAAACAAACAACAAAAACAGAATCATAAATCAGCTAAACTCAATAACTAAGCAGAATGTGGAAAAACTAAAATATTAAACATGGGTATAAAGGAGGTGGGGGAGGGCAGGAGACGAACCACCCAACAATCCAGTGCTAAGACATAAAACAGAAAATAAAATTTTGTACAGAAAGCAAACCTGATCATTACCACAAGACAAAATATAAAGCTAAGCAAATGCTTCAATCTAGATAAATGTTAGCACTTTTTTGTGCCATTTCTGCTAATTTCTTTACTGTATCATCAGTGAGTTTTTTTCAACGTTGATCACAAGCAGCCTGTACTGAAATCAGTGTGTTATGCTGATTTAATCAGGATAGCTTTTGTCCATCACAGTGGTATTCATGAAGAATATATTAGATATTGATACCTTGAAAATATAGATTATGTGGGATTTCAATTGAAGGGATGTCAACCTATATTTCCTTAGACATTCAGATCCCTTTAAACTAAGAGAACTCAAATATATGCTTATCTATTTTTAAAAGCCAACTATGGGAAACTAAAAAGTAGTGTTATAAGGTGACATTTGACATGAGGAGGAAAGGCTATTAACCTGTAGCTGGAATAATTTTTAATGAAGAACTCAGATGTGATAAAAAGATAAGTGAGAATAGGCCCCCTAAGATTAATTTGTGTGTTGAGAGTATCTTGAAAATGTTGTATTCCTCAACCAGATACTAGATTTATGGATTTGATGCCAATAAAAATTTTTACTGCAAGAAAAGGAAAAAAAAGCCACCCAAACCAAACCCAAAAACTCATCATACTTTAGTGTGTTGGAAGCATCCTTCTTTATATTTTACTTATGAGATAAAATGCAGTCTCACAAATTACTGGAGTCCATTAAGGAAGAACAAGACTGTGTGGTCCAAAGTCTCAAAGGAATTCTGGTCTATGTTCGGGAAGCAGCTTATTCATTTTCTCCCAGACAAATATTTGTTACTTAGCCTTTAAATCAAAGATGGGTTCATGCTGCCAAATAGATTTGAATTAAAACCATTAGAGAATTTTAGGTTACTCCCTTTCAGGGCTTTGATTTGTGCCCATCTCTTAATATGGTGAGGCTTTTAAACTTCTGCTTGCTTTATCATCATTAGTTAACTGAAGAAACTGTGTGAACATGGAAGAGAGGATGGGAGGAATCCTGCCTTTTGGTGGATTCTATTAATTTTCTTTGGCTTGATTTTGAGTTTGCCTCTTTCCCCTTTTTGGCATGGTCGTGATTCTCATGAATATTTGACTGAGCAGTTGAATCTGCATATGAGAGAACTTATAATGGAAGTGGGTATTTTGACTTGGTTCTAAGGACAAGTAACTAACACAATACACATTATATATTTGTACACTGTAGTAGTAGAAGATAATCATTGGCACTTAAAAGTTGCAAACACCTTTGTTGGGTGAATTTGAGTTACTGAATTTGTTCCTCATCATTCTTCTTGCAGAGGGAGATAACATGTTCATCAGATAAATAATTAATTAAAAATAGATTTTGATTCTATTGACCATCGCTTTAAAAAAGAGAAACCCTATCTCTTGCTGGTTGGAGGCAAAATTCTTCCTTTGTTTGAAAGCAATCACCAATTTAAAATCTACCCAGTCACATAAGGTCAGAGAAGTTAGTTGTCTGCTTCAGATATCAGTTAGTGTCTGTGCCACACTTGGAACTACATCTCAACATTTGTTGGGGTCTCATCCTATGATAACATTCTGAGTTATTCTAAGCAGGTCAGTGCTTCCTAGAATAGCCACTGAATATGGGAATCTTTGAAAAAAGTTGATATTTAGCAGCAAGTGGAGAAAGTTATAACAATGCTTTATTAACAGCTTGAAACAAATTAATTGTTCTTCTATTGTAGAGATATCATACTGAGGTTAATCAAAAGAGAGAGAGAGTTAAGAGAAAACTACATCCTTCCCACCTTGAAAAATGTGGTGTAATCAATTGCAAAAATAAATGGGTGATCAGTGGAGATCTGTTTAGTATACTGTTTACTGTTTCCTGCATGGTCACTAAGAAATGTCCTGGAAGATGGGGGCCAGGTTTGTGAAATTAAAGTTCTTTTATCCATTACAGATTTTGTTCCCTATGTGAGTCTGCGTCAGTAGCACATAGTGAAATTCAAAGTTATTCCAGACTGCTTCATTACATGTGTGCTGACTGCTACTGAAAATCTTGTATGATTTTAAAATACATTCTACACTATAGAACTCAAATATTAATGCAACTTTTTGAATAATTTCAGTTTTTTGATGGGAAAAACAAACTAAAACAACCCAAGCCAAACACCATGGATTTGTTCCTTTTTGTTTACAAGGATATGATTGTGAAATATTGCTAATAAACTTTTATTAACAATAATAAATGACAGCTGTGTGTAACATGTACCAAAAGTCTGTTCCAAGATTCATTCTAGGTTGCATGTCATGTTTAAAGCTATAAAGTATAATGACCTTTTCAGAGATCAAAGCCCTGCTTTTTTTCTTTTCTTTTTTTTTTTTTTTTTTTTTTTTTTTTTTTTTTTTTTTTTTTTTTTTTTTTTTTTTCCCCCAAAGGAGATGTTTGAGGTTGTAAGAGCAGTGAATCCACTGAGTGAAGTTTCAGTTTCCACCAAAAGTTGATTAATAGAGAAGTTGAGAATGATGGTGCCATGGGTGAATAAGGGGGACAAACCAGGTGAACAAGCAGTTGACCACATGCACTTTTCCTCATGCATGAGCCAGTAGATTAATTTGCTACCCATGGATCCTCCCCCTAACAGAGGACCCTGTCATGAACCTGCTGTAGCTGGATTTCCTTGTGTGCATTGTGGTGGATGTGTCTGGCATAAAGCAAGGCTTTGCTGTTAGTCAGCTTGCTATGCTTCATCACTCATAACAGTGTGCTCTCTCATGCCTGCACAGAAGCATGGCTAATGTGGTAGCTTTGATGCTCTTAGTCTTGTGGAAGTATTTCCAGGCTGGCTCGATTCAGCTGGTGTAAGCGTGCCAAAGGACAGCCACATCATCTGGATGCACATCCTGTATCTCTATCAGTATTGTCACAGGCCTCAATAGTACTCTCTGTCTATAAGGAATCTTTACCGATGCATGCTTTCAAAGAGTACATGTTCTTCCTATGGCATGTATTATGCACTTTGTTTTATTTAAACTAGTGGTTCTTCAGAAAGGTATTAAAAGGCTCTCACTGTCCTCAAACTTGGCTTGAAGTTTATAAAGTACAAAGCAGCAAACTGATGTGTGACTAAGAGATGATGTTTGGAACGAGCTATGAGGATATTGTTACATATAGGGACAAGGATATTTTAGTTGGCTACCTTTGGCCTGGAGTCTTGTCTGAAGAGGTCAGGCAGTGTCCCTACAGCTGAAGCTTGTAGGTTGTCTTGCTCTGATGTAACATAAAACAAAGTAGTATAGATCATATAACGCAATGTTGCTTCACTACATGCCATTGTGAAATTCAGATCTAATTTTTCCAGGCATTTCTCTGTTGTGTGAAGGACCATGAACCCTGTTAAGAGTATTTTAACCACAAGGTTCCAAATTCCAGGTAAAATCATTTTGACTAAGGGAAGATCCTTCTTGTCAATTTTAATTGACCTGGTATTGTAAGATTTCCATCTCTGCTGTCTTTCATGAATGTTACAGCACCACTGACTTTGTCTGTAACTGTAAGTTACTAAGTAAAGATAGGCTTCTCAAGGAATATATTCAAACTCCCCACTGCTGATAACAGTGCTGATGCTGAGCAGATGTTGAAAAGGGTAGTTCCAGTGCTCACTTGTACTTTCACAATCTTTGGTCAATACTCTTACCATCTGTGCTCTTAGGCAGTGTTTTTCTGTGCTATATTCATCCTTAAAATTCTTTAGCTGAGCAGAGACAGCACAGGTGGGGTTCATCAACAGAAGTACCTGGTATTTTCACCTTACTTTCACTCAGCATTGTTTTAACTTCCTGGCAAACTTTTCCATAAGCCAGCTTTCCAGCTTCTTGGTTTGCTTACAAGTGCTGTAGAGAATCTCAGGGATTTTGCCCTTCTATGCTTAGGCTGGCATCACCAAGTGTTTCAGCAGTGATATCTTCAGCTGCAGCCAGGTTTGAAGAGCTGCAGCTTAGAATGAGGGAAGGGGCTATTTTGGGTGGTATTACTCCATTGCAGACACAAAGACTGTGGATAAGCACATATATTTATAAGGGCTGAATTTTGGAAGACACCAGATACCACAGTGATAAGTGCCATACAAGTACCTAGATAAACTCTTTTCTGGGAGGCTGCCAATATACCATCAAATGAAGTATGAAGTTAACACCTTGTGTTGCATGGTGGTCACAAACCATTTCATTTTCATGAAGAGGAGAAATTGATGGCACTGTGCAAGTTCAAATTTTACTAAAGCCTAATAGAAAACTAAGTCTCCATAATAATGGCACCAGAAAAATGATGAGATGGCATTTTTAAAAATTACATTAAGAGAGGAGTCAATAGCAAGTACAAGTTGCACTGTAAATAACACATTTAGCTATGGCAATATTTGTTTATACACAATTATTCTCCCATCAATATCAATCCATTGCATTTGGATCAGACTGACAATGCATTGCAGTTCATATATAAGCAAACAAATGGATACATATGTAAGTTTTCAGAATCAAAGAAGTAGTAAAGCTAACCAGTATACATTTGGTACAGACATAAAATGACCATACAGCAGCCTTATATCTTGGTTTGGTGCATATAGATTTGTGGTTCCTTTCTCTGCCTGTCTCACTCTTTCCCCCCTTTTGGTAACATTATCCAGATCTTCTTTCCTGCCTGTGGGGCCTCACATTAGGGTATCATATTTTTTTCCTATCTGGTGGCCTGCAGTTTGTCTCTTTGTCTATCACTTGAGTGTTTCTATTTTGGTGCCAACTTATAATATCCCAGACTTTAGATCAAGGGTTTCTAACAGAGATTGTGCAATGGACCTGCTTCCTTCCCATTTCTGATCACAAAACTACCCCTTTTGTTCACACAAAGCTCCTGAAATATGCTGCTCGGGGAATCAAGACCTGCCCTAACAAGGCAGAATTTCTCCTAGTGAAAATGGAATGATTCCAATGGAGTCATCTATATGCTCCACACTTTTCTCACCCAGGCGTGTAGGAGTTGTGTCTGGGCAGACTGGGTACAGTTTCATTCTGTACCAGAATTAGGAGAGCAGATGGGTGATTTAGAGTCATATTCCCCTCCCATCTCTGATCCTGCACTGAATCCAGATCAAAATTGCTATTTTTCATCTCATCACCCTCATTCTTTTCTTCTAGCTGGGCTAATTCTTTTCTCTCTTTCCCAGCTTCCAAAAGGAGATGTTGTCTTTATTTCAACAAGAGATGGTTACTAAAATGGTTTCCTCTGGGAACCATGAAAAAGGATGTGTTGATCCAAAGCTAGAAGGAGATAGGCATTATCTTCTTCCCCACCCTCCAATTCAAGTAGAATGAGAGTAAACTTGTCCTAAAAGCAGAATTATTATTTTTTAAAAATCTATTTTAAAAGCTGGAGAGATGGCTTGCTAGAGTATTCTTTATCCCAAGGATGACAATACTATCTTAATAGGGGAAGGATGTTCTTTGAGCAGGGAATTCAGCCTTCAATGTGACTGCATTAAGAGTTCCCTCAAAAGTGTTGCTGCTGTTGCATTTCTGAATGCCTTTGAAATGTCAGGTTTCTGGCCATAACAGCTTTGATTCCAGATTATTCTTCATGAGGAACCAAAAAATATTTCTATTTTCACCTTTTCACAACACATATTTCACCTTTTGGGGGCTACAGTGTTATAAGGAGTACTGGGGTCGTTTTATTCTTGTCTGTAGCTCTTCATTACACAAAGCATATGGAAAGCCAAAGAAATAAAATGGAAATACAGAACCTACCAGTTATCTATGCATTAGCTGTGGAGACTGTTCCTTTCATCTTTCTATTAAATACTTGGTTTTGTCTACATTTATAATTAAAATTTAATTTTTAAAAATTTTAAATCACTCTTTTTACTATGCTGTAAAATCTTCCATCCAGTTATTTAAATCAGGTGCTCTACAGTGCAACTCTTTACTTGGAATTGGTCTAGAAATGAATTCTCTTAAGACCTAGGTTAAATTTAATATTAAAGTTATAACTAAACTATTCACCAAAAGTTAGTGAGACTCCTCACAGGCATTCCAGCATTGTCTAAGTTCTTTTTCATGCAAAGCAATCTGTGCCATGTAACCAGTACTATAGAAATGCTGCTGCAGTTTAAGGCCAATGCATTGCATAAGCGTATGCACCTCTGCTATCTAAACTGGCTTTTATAGCCTTAAGCCCAGTCCTTAAAAGTAAGACTATGCAAGATTATTCTTTCTTATGCTATTGTTTTGCTCTGGATGCTAAGTTGTATTCTCTTACCCCTTAGATTTCTGTCCTCTATCAACCTTACTATGAAGTAGTTTGTTGTTTCTTGTGTCTTACATACTTTGAAGCATGACCACTAGCCTGAACTTTAAGGTCACTCATGTCAAGGGTGTATCAAATATGCTTGTGTTACAGGGGAACACCAGTACTGTATAAAGCAAACTGAGTAGAAAGAATCCACTGACAGAAATCAGAGCTTTCTCCCCAGCCCCCAAGGCTGCTTATTTCACCAAGCAGAATACAAGAGCATATGCACAAACTGACATCCCATTAAATTCCTCCAGGGTAAATAATTTATCAGGACTGATGCTGATTAAGTATAAATGTGGAGAGTGTCAGGAATCCAGGTGACACAGTAGTGAGTGCTGGCTTTTTCCTCCAAGGAGTGCAAGTCACATTTCTGCCTTTATATCCACATCCTCGTTCTGGGAATATTTGTGATTCTTGTGCGCTATTTTACTTTTGGGGAATGGAACTCTTTCAGAAGAAAATATATGCACTCAGGCTAGTGTCATAGCACACATTTAGTCCTAGAGTATGTCCTCATTAGGAGGCAATTACATTTGGTTGGATCTTCAACTCACTGATTTTATTAAATCCTCTTTATGAATCCTTCCATTTCCAAGAATACATTTTATTCCTGAATCTGTCTGTTTTGAAAATGCTCCAGTTTACTTCTGTCTTAAGGCCATAAGCTTTAAGCAGGTTCAAAGTTTTGTACACATACGTTTCATCAGATGGCAATACTCATTGCACTGTATTGTTGTAATACAGGCACTGAGACAGGCGTTGGAACTCCAGTGGCTCACAAGACATCCAAAAGCTAGATTTTGTAACACCTGTGGGGGTGTTGATGTGGAGATTGTCAAAATGTCCAAAGCCACTTTTTCAAATGGATCTCATCCAAAATATTCATTTGGTTCTTGCACTGCTGATATGAGAAATGCCAAAAGCTGTTTAAAATCCTAGGCCTAAAATACTGCACACTGATGCACAGTGTCTGAGGTCTGCTGATAGCAACCAATTAGAAGATCTTTGTCAAATACACAGTTTACTTAGATCACAAGTGTATCCCCTACAGAGAGGGCAAAAAGTCAGAATGCACTCACAAGGTTCAGGAGAAGCTTGAGCCACTAGTGCATGGCCAGACAGATGAGAGCTTTGACTAGATGTAAATCAGCAGTGAGTGCAGCTGGAATGCACAGCTGGGGCAACTGCGGGGAAGAAGGCTAAACCTCATCTTAGACTCTGCTAGTCCAGGAACATGAGCCTAGTACTTCAAAGTTCACTTTTGGTATGCTTTGTGATGTGGCTTGAGTCATCCTTACGTCAGTCCTACCATGGACAGTAGGAAAGTGCCTCTAATGCACTAGAGTATTCTCTTTTGTCAGATGGAGGGATGAATTTTCATAGCTGATATTTGCTAGATGGTGTGCCAAAAATGCACACCAGTGGAATCTCGGGGGAGCTGACCCTTTTTAAAAGCAAGAAAACTAGCAGGAGATGACACATAAGGTGGAACAACTGATAGGGCCATTACAATATTTTTGTGTCTGCCAAAAAACTACTACCTGGGATCTCAGCTCTAAACTACATCCCCAGACTTGATAGGTAATGAATTGGCTGGACAGACACAACTGGAGAGTTGTGGTCAATGGCTCTGTGTCCAGGTGGAATTTGGTGATCTTCAGGGCTTTGTCTTGGGATTGGTGCTGTTTAATGTCAGTGACACAGACAGTGGGATTGAGTGCACCCTCATCAGGTTTGTAGATGACATAAAACTGAGTGTTGTGGTTGGCACAACAGAAAGACGGAATGACTTCCAGGGGGGTGGCCTGGACAAACCTTAGAAGTGGGTCCACAAGAACATCATGAGCTTTAACAATATCAAGTGCAAGATGCTGCACCTGAGAGAAGTACTGGGGGATTTTGGTTGAAAACTGAGCACAAGACAACAGAGTTCACTTCAGAGTTCAGCCCAGGCAGCCACTGATATCCTGGGTTACATCGAAAGAGAGTAAGAGGATGGTTCTTCCTTTCTACTCTTCCCTTATAAGACTGCATCCAGAGTTCTGCATCTATATCTGGAGTCCTCAGCACAAGAAAGACATGGACCTGTTTGAGGGTGTCCAGAGGAGACCAGAAAGGTGAGCAGAGGACTGGAGCATCTCTTCTATTAAGACAGACTAGAGAGCGACGTCCTTTCTGGAGAAGGCTTCAAGGAGAACTCATTGTGGTCTGCCTTTAAGTACTTAAAGGGAACTTATTAAAAAAGAGGGAGAGTGACTTTTTACCTGGGCAGACATTGGCAAAATAAAGGGAAACTGTGGGTGTTGTTCTCACGTTTATGTATATTGTTGTTTAATGTACCCCAGTTATGTTCCCCAAGATGGCTCCCCTGGCCTTGTTCTATGTCCTCCATTTTGTTGTTTACCACAAGAGTCCCTCTCCCCCACCCTGTCTGCCCCTGGAGACAGCCCCTGATTGGCCACTCCTTCCCACCACCAGCCATGTCCATCACCCCTACCCCACCATGCCAATCTCTCTGAGGCCTGGGCCTGGGGATTGGCTGGGTCCCTTCCCGCCTTTTCCCTAGTCCTCACTGTGTGGATCACCCCACTTTCTAGCCACTCCCTGGTTCTGTCTCATTGGTCACCGCGTGTTTTCCCCACCCCTGGATGATGCTGTACTTAAGCCGGTGTTTTGAGCAACCCGAGGTCTCTCTCTTCGGAGAACTCGGGTGAAGAATAAACTGTTCTTTGCCCCCTCTGGGAGAGTCCCTTCCCTTCATTTAACCGACTCCATTGCAGCAGGGCCGGTTGCTGGACGAGGTGGAGGACCCAAGGTTGTTGGTGGCTGTCACGTGTGCCTTGGGCTAGCCTTGAGGTGTAGGTGCACGGCGACAGAAACAATTCTGAATTTGAAAAGAAGAGATTTAAATTAGATGATAGAAGGAAATCCTTCAAGAAATCCTTCACTGTGAGGGTGGTTAGGCACTGGAACACGTTGCCCAGAGAAGCTGTGGATTCCCCTGGAAGTGTTGATGGGGCTTGAGCAATCTGATCTAGTGGGTGGCATCCCTGCCCATAGCAGGGGGATTAGAACACTAGATGACTATTAACGTGCCATCCAATCCAAACCATTCTATGATTCTATGAAATAAAAAACAGATATCAAAAACAGCTCAGCATTTTCTTACAAAATAAGAGAGACGTCCCTTTCCTTATACTTACAGTCCTAGCATTCTCAAAGTCCATGCATTTTGGAATCCAAGACAGTCATCTCTTGAATTACCTTTCTCTATTTCCTATATAGTTGCTTTTAAGTCCATTAGCAGGAAATCCAGTGGAATGTGCAGAAATAACTTCCAAACTCATGGAAGACAATCCAGTCATTTGTCCTTTGACATGGAATATTTAGAGTTAGGCAAAACATTCTTTGAAGTAACCAAAAATCTACCAACTGTTAGAAAAAGAAAATTAAAATCATATTAGCTAACTTATAAAAGACTAGTTGTTATAGAGTAGAAATATGTAACTCTTACAGTAGTTTGATTAGATTTACTAATATTTTTATTTAGACTGTCTCTGGTCTGTTCCATTTTCTTGTGTTAAAGTGTGTTGACAACTGTGCTAGTGAAATTATTTCAATGCACTGGATAGAAAGGGAAAGACATAAAAGCTTCCCAAAGAATAACTGAGAATAAATCCTATTAATAAATATAGAAATGAGCTTAAAACCACAAAAATTTATTGGACTAGTCTTGGCTTTTCCCAAATATTAGACATATTCAAATCTAAACTCCTAGACTTACTTTGTTTGGAAAAATTGACTTTGAAAAAAATAACATCTGAGAGTTTAAAATTTTCAAAATATGTTGATTAAAACATGTTTGTTTTTCTAGTTTTGTTTTAACTTAACAAATCAAATGTAATTTCATGTAAGTTTTTTAAATCTGAATGCCAAAACAGTATTTGTATAAACAATTTTGTATATTGCAACATTATTGTTTGAAACATTTTTTCCTCATGAAAACTGTTGGTACCATGCAAGGTGTTTTTGTTTTTTTCTGGTCAGTCTTAAAATGTTAGTAAGTTTGTCCAGCCTCTGAATTACACAGCTGTTGGATTTTACTGTCAGTCCCTCTAATTCAGATTTTCTTGCTTCAGAGGATTTGATTAATCAAAATAATTATTTTAAGTTTATTGTAAAATGTCTGTTAAGTCTGGCAACCCTAAGTGAGGAGTAATGCTATCTAAACTTAGAAGACTGTACTAAACATCTCGAGGAAGGAAAAAAATAGACCCAGAGCTTTCTTCTGAAATATATTCTCATTTTTGGTGTTTATATATAGCAGTCATGTTCACCAGAGACAATTTAGGATGGGGAGAATACTGGCTCTGAAGTACATGTCATCTTGACAAGGTGAAAAGAGAGTGTCATTTCAAGCCAGTTGTGAAAAGAGCACGGAGCCTTCTTGGAAGTGGTACAAGGGAAGTCTGCATGTTGCACAGGAGTCAGTCTTCTTTGGAAACCTTTTATTAGTACCAAGAAATAAACTAACTTGTGTGTGTTCAACATCATGAGATACAGTTTGAGTACTCCCCCCCCCCCGCTCAGAGCCTCACCGGTAGGAGTAACAATTGTAAGCAGTACACAGCTGCAGAGCTGTTCAGGCCTGACCCTGCAAGGTCTGCTGTTGACTGCAGCCTGTTACTCATCTCACATAATGTGTAAGGCAGCTTGAGCTGATGCAGCCAACTTACCTGATTTACCCTTTCTGTAGGTGAGAGGAGAGAGCATTAAACCCTTTCCCAGTGAGACACAGCAAACTTCCAGTGTTGCTGAGCACTTCGCTAGAGCTTGTGGCTGGTTAACTTGGCCTCAGAGAACAGTCACCCAGTTGACTGTATCCACTACTGGCATTCTCTCAGAAGCCAAATCAGATACCTGCTCCTTGTGAAGGACTTGGATTGCAAAACCAGAGCTGTGTTGAATTTAGCATTTGAGTAGATTTGGAATGCTATTTGGGGAAAAAAAAATAGAAAATAACATGACTCATTCTATGACAACCATAAAATACAGCAGTGTCAGAATCATAAATTGTTGTCCATGAGTGTATCACCCACCTAGCAGAGACAGATTTCTGCCAACATCTCTGCCAATAAGAGATAGAGTTTTGCATAATTTTTAAGGTGGAACATGCTGGATTTAATTACAGAACTAAAGTCTGCAACTCAAAATACATCATGGCATTGTTTTAGATTATTTTCTCTTCCATTCTCAGCAGCTCTACTGTGGAACAGTAGCCTTCTTAAATATGTTTTGTAGACATTAGGACAATTAAGGAAATCCTGACAATATAGTATCCAAGTTACTCAGAGATCATTACTAAAATGGGACTGCCAGCAAAGAGGCAGTGTAGAAAAAATAAATCTATGCTTCAAACAATGTCAAGTTTTGACTTCACTCATACAGGATGTTCTGATAAACCCAGAAAAATAATTTCATTTGCCCTTATTTGCTTAGTTGTCCTCTTCACTGCTTAAAAGACAATAGATTCATACAACTGACCTCTAGCTGAATCACCCTAGTTACAAGGAACAACCTGTATTTTGGCTGAGGTGGGTACAGAATATATGCAGTTAAGGGCAGAATGTGATGAATTGTTATAAGAAGTGTTCTATGTGCTTGCACAGAAGGAAAAAGCCACACATCCTATTCCAACCTTCGCTAGCCTGCATGAAGCATGCTAAAGAATAAATACTGTGATAATTTAGAGCAGCTTAAATTGGACCATATTTTTATAGTGCTTGTGTTGGTCATCATAATCTCTTAGAAAATATGGTAGTTCTGAGAATAACAAGTGATAACTGTAGGAGGGACAATAAAGCAAGCCTGAGAGCTGATGTAAGGATTGCCAGCTTCCTAACTTTAAAGATGACATAATTGCTGTCACCACAATCCATCGATGTGAAGAGGCTAGAAGCAAGCTGGCAGAAATACAAATTTTTCAGAGAGTTGACTGGTGGGGTAATTTAGTTAACTGTCGTTTTGAGCAATGTTAGGACTCATATAGGCTCCCCATAGAGCACATACTGTATATCATCCCTATGAAATATGATGAAGCACAGATCTTTTTGAGCACATTAGCAACCAGATCCAAAACAACAGGGCTATAATTTTACAGTTACTGTGCATGATTCATTCACCTACCTCCCCTCATCCCTTTTTTGGCTGTTACTTTTTAAAACATGAAATATATGCTGTAGTGCAACCCTTCCTAAAAGAATATATTATCAGTGCTTCCGTGTAGCGGATGAAACTGTCTAATTTTCCCAGTGTTTTTCAAATTGTTTTGAGAATGAGACAAGTCAAAATAAGTTGAGCTAGGAAAAGGAGGAGCTAAGAGTTAAGAGTACTACTATATAATAAGATTTAAGTGACTGTTAGGATTTTCGGTGTCTTAATTGTAATGGGATACTGGCTGAAGTGCTTTGGATGCAAGGAAGACTGTAAATATTATAATTGCCAAAGTTAGCCTTCTTCACTGCTCTTGTCTGTAATACAAAATCACCTTAGAAAAGTGAAAGTTCTGATGACTGGTGCCTCCTCAAGTGTATAATTTAAGAATCATAGAATAAGATGTGGTGCTGTTGTCTTGTATCACCACTGACATGGCTTAGGGAATTTGCATAGTCTAACACAGTGAGGTAAAGTATTATTTTACACAATATATGGGACTTGGCAGTGAAACAGGCTTTTTTAATACCCTTTTTTTCTCCTCATTTATTCAGGAGAATAAATTGAAGCAAATATCCTAGAAAAATATCATAGGAAAAAAAAAGTTACCCCTCTCTTATGCTATGTAGGATGCTTACATTCCTGCAAGCAGTCTGAGAAAGTGGGAACAACTTCCTTTTGTGGGATCTCAGTTCTATCCTACTCCTAACAGAGTTTTCTGGAGGTCATAAGCAATACAATGGATTTTTAAGTAGGGAAGTATTAAAGGATTTCTCTATGAACCTTGCTGCCTTCGACAGAACCTGCCTCATTTGGCTGGGATTGTGGTTCCATTTTCTTGGCAGTAAGCATAAAGACCATGGAGCTTGTGGAGCATAGGGGAAACTATAGCCTTATTTCAAAAGCTGCAGAGATGGCATGGCAAAGCTGTAACTTCTCATGCCCCTTAGAGACACTGATTGTTGAACTGACCTGACATTGTTGCATCTGGGAAAGGAGTCTGACAAGGAGCCCACATGATAATATACAGGATTTGTTGTTTGAAATGACAGGTGGCCATCTGACTCAAGATCCTCCATGTCACAGGCAACAGGGACACTGCCTCACACAGTCCAGTAGTTAAAATTTCAAAACCAAGCTGTGTGATTCAAGTCAGGAGATATTCTGATTTAAGTGTATTTCAAAAAATGATCCAGTAGGAACTGGCTCATCTATCATTCGATATGTAACATGTTTTTTGCATTATGATTCATGCTGTCATTGCAATTGCTGTAACTATCAACTGATAGCTGACAGTGGGAGCCACTCAGGATAAACAGGGAGGGGGTAAACATTATTTTCAAAGGAGTTGTGCCTGCTCCATTCCACCAACTAATTTACTTAGCTTCATTAAATGCCACACACCATTCTGTGTTGTATTGTTGAAGGAAGATGGGGATTTTAAAGGATGCACAAGTCTCTCCTCCTGTTATGTGGCATAAATCAACAAATCTTATGTTCCAAGGGAGAAAATAGACTCCTACAGTGAAATCCTGGTTAGTGCTAGGAGCTCCTCTTTGAAGCACTTAAGTCTCACCCCCTAATTTTCAGAATTAGCAACCAAAGTATGAACTAATTTCTACATTGACAGTAAGGATAATCAGTTACAACTAAAAGATACTGAATCTTTGCATTTCTGCTGACCAAACTGAGGTAATTGCTTCAGCAAAAAAAGGTAAAATGGCACTTCTCAAGCATCCACTATTTGAACATATATCTAGTGTTTACTGTGTTTTCTTACTTTGCTCTCTTTTGGCACACAAAACCCCTGTTCTCTCAGGGAAGAATTTTTGAAAGCCCAAAGAATGCAGGATCAGGTAGAACTTAGGCATATACACACTGGCTGTGTTTTCAGAATATGATATATCATTTGCTTGCTAGTTTCTCATAATTCCTGGCTCAGAGAGTACACTTTATTCAGAGAAAACAGTGTAGCTGGTCTGTGTCCCTGGGACATAGCCCAGATGTGTCAGGGGCATGCATCACGCAGCACTCTATTTGTTTTCTGAGTACTTGTATGTCATCGTATTGCCCATACGTAATTCAGATGTAAGTGAAAGCCACTTTCCTGAGCTCCCTTTTTGATCCTTAGGGTCTTTTTAACTTCAGAGAAGCTTGCAGTGGCAAAGGGTAGAGGTAATTAGAAATGGCCTTGTCTGTTCTGTAGGTTGTATCTGTTTAAATTTCAGTTCCTAATGTGACATAGTGTTCTCAGAACCATATATTTTAAAACTTTCTAGTAATATTAATAGGCAATGAGGCTAACCTGTGTCAATTTTACATAGCAAAGGATTTTCTTAGCTGAACTTTTAAGTATATACAGCACCATTTTCTATTGCTTATCTCTGTAGCATATTTATTGCATAAAAATGATGTCTTTTCATTCCTCCCACTGCTATATTTCATTCTTTGCCAGTCTACATAATGGTTTTGGAGGATGAATGAAGAAGCTCTGTCTGAGCTCTTAATGAAAGCTCCCTTTTTATCTTATCTTCCACTCTCAAAGTAACTTTCTGATAAATTTGTTTGTTAGAGAGGATAAACTGTTTGCTTCATTTTTGGTTTAATTATGATACTGAACTGTAAAAAAAACCTAATGAGAAAGTGCTTGGTCAGTGCTAGAGCTGGAAAAATATTTCTTAATTTCTACAATTACTTAAAATTTGCAATTGACTTAACCCTTTGGGATTGCTTAGTACATAAAATCTAGGAAGAAGTTTATTAGCAGAATACTTGCAAAAAACAGAAAAGTTGGGACTTAAACTAATTCCCCTTGGTTCAGGTTTTAAATAGTCAATCTTATTTACGGTTTCCAGCTTAATTTTTGCTTGTTTGTTTGTGAAATTTGGCATAAGAAATCCAGTCACAAAGGAGTGTTCTGGTGTGCTTGGTGCATATGTGTAAGATGACAGGATCAGAGAAATCTGAGTTGGAAGAGACCAAGGATCATCAAGTACAACTCTGAAGTGAATGGCCGGTATGGGGATGGAACTCCAACCTTGGCGTTACCAGAACCATGTTCTAACCTAGATTATGATGATCCCTGCCACTACAAGTCTAAATTTAAATGTATCCTCCATCTAGGTATCTCTCAGTATCTGTTTTTCAACAGAAATCTTGTTGAAATGGAAAGACACTTGACATTTGTTCAGGGTGTCTGAAGGTCCCAGGTACAGTATGTGTGATCAGTCTATGGGGCATGTGGAGAGCACAGGCAGGTACAGGCTGCTGGTCTGCATATGTCTGGTAAACTGAGCTCAAATGACTGATTCAGTGCATTAGGGATAGGTATTTAGGAAGTGCTGTGCATGCACCACTAAGTGCAAAAATAAATATCTGAACCTATGGAGCTGATATCTAAGACACCATGTCAACAACTGAAGCACAGAGAGTGACTTGCAACAAGCAGTTAGAAAGAATCTACATCTATTCAAACGGTGAAATTTATTCATGAGCTGAGAAACAGCATAGTGTTTTGAGAATTGTTTGAACCCTATTCAGAGGATTGAAAGGATGCATATGCCTTATGCTGGTCCTCCAAAGAGGAATGATATTCATCCAGTGTGAATGTCTCTGAATGCAGAATGAATATTTAAACCACATGGTGACAACTGAGGAATAGAAAAAGAGGATAAATTATCAAATTAATTAATAATAGTAGTGAGTGCTTACAAATAGTGCTCATCAAGGACTAGACCTTTTGTTGCTCTGACTGGGTGGGCCTTTGCTGGTTTGAATTATCTTTGCAAGAAAACAATCATCAAAGAGGGCAAAACATATTTTAAGAAACACTTTTAATACAGCATAACTCAGAACAAAATATACTATTGTTTAATAAAGCTATCATAGGCACAAATCAGAATTAATAAAAGTTAGCCTCTTGGCTAGAAAGCAGAATAATATCCTATTCCAATACATCTTTTTTTCTTATTACAAGGAGTTTTATTCAAATATTATGTATTTGTTTGTAATAACCTGGAACATAACTGGCGTATAAAAGTGAAAGAGAGATCAGCAAGCCAAATGCTAATGCCTAAATTCTGTGAAGAAGTACTGAATGACATATTTATTTGGTTTTTTATTAGTACCATTATTAACTCTTAGATACAAAACTTGCAGAAAAAATGTAGACATTCTACACTGTTTCTAGAAGATTTTGATACTTCCATGTGTACTCTTTCTAAATGTTAAGCAACCCTCTCAATTTTAATCACTTTCAATTTCTTTAATGCAAGACATTCTCACTTTTAAGTTTTGAGATTTAGTGTAAAGTCTGAAATCAATAAAAAGGAGCTTTTGGGATATTCTGAATAACTCTAAATATTTTAAAATTTGTTGATGAAAAAGTTAAAAAATATACATGCATTTTAAGAACAAAGCATATATCATTTTTCATCCATATAACATAACCAAAAGCTTCTGCAGTGAAATATTTCAACCATTAAATCTAATAATTTAAATTTCAAGATCGGTGTTGTTTAATTGAAAAAAATCTTGCACTTGCAGGTTGTAAAGTTTTACATTTTTAGCAAAGATTTTTAAGTATGTGAGTGTCCTCAAATAATTAGAACATAGCATAAAAAGAAGCCTACAATCTTTCATTTTATGAACCTCACCCAAAAAAGTATTTCCAGATGGAAGTGTTATGCTTATTTGTCTTATTTTTTCACTAAATTAAATTGACCCCTGTCCTTGTCTCTTCTCTAGGTGTCCCAGCATTAGTTTTGGTCTGTCTTCCTTAGCTGACACCTTGTCAAGTATAACTTTGTCTCAGTGTAGTGTTTAACCTATACTTACATGATCTATCCTAACATCAGAGTTTTCACGTGTGTCTGCTACTGTTCCAGATTTATTCTCACTGGAGTCACTGATTCCCCTTCCTCCCAGCCCTGATGTCAATGGCAGCAGTTAGGCCATCATCAAATATGATCAGAAAATTGGTGTTTATCAACTCTGCACAGTCAGAATAGTGATCCTATCTGTGATATACATGAGTAGTCTTACTTGAGTTCAGTATACATTAAAACTCTAATTTCCTAAATTAAACCACTTCTTTCTTTCCAGTCTCAGGCCAATTGTCTGAGAAGAGATCTTGCCTCTTAATAATTTTATTTTTCTAAACCAATTTCCATGCACCTAGATTTTGAGTTTTAATACAGGCCTTTGGTTTCAAAATATAGCAGCATCATCATGGTAGCTATTGGCATCATTGACACTTTGGATTTCTTCACAATAGAAAGAAAATCCATGCAAAACATACCTTCTCAATGACAAAAGTGATGCTGACCTATGCACTAGGAAAAATCCTCATGCTGTGAAATAGAGGATAGGGAGTACATATACATTGCAAATAAACATGTCAGAGATAAAAATGTGCTGTGCAGCAGCTATAGCGCCTCCAGTAGTTTGGAAGGTGAAGTTGAACTGAATGCTGGAGATGTTTGCATTTAATCTTTTCAGAGAAGAAAGCCTGGGAGATAGGAGGGAAGTAACGTCTAATGCATGGATCCAAAACTCCTGAAGAGCAGTAACTAGGACCAGAGGATAGTGAAGGTTGGCTACTTCCCTCCCACTGGCTGGGGATAGCCCTGTCCCAAAGGCCCCCCCACAACCTCCTCACCCAGCTCAGGGATGGCAGGGCATCTGGCTCCCTTGAGATATAGAATATGTCCTTCCTTCCCTTCACATGATTTTTTTTAACCTGCTTCTGTTTTACTCTTTTTCATCTTACTTGCTGACTTTATTATTCAAAATTTATTTTTAATATTCTACATTTTAATGCATTGATCTGCTGCATGTCTTAAGTCAAATGCTTTTTTTTTTGTCTCCTTTATTTGGAAAAGGCAGTATAGTAGGTCTCTGATAAGCTGATACCCATCTGCCCTCAGTCAGTGATGTGATATTAATTAAACATTCTTTCACAAATAGTGCAGACTTTCACCTGGTTGTTACTTTAGAGCCTTCTGTCATTTCATACTCTTGTTTGGGGTTTTGGCTGGTTCTAATTTTGACACATCACGTTGTGAATAAAGTGGTTTTTACTTATACAATTAAACTTCCAAATGTCCGTGGTGCAACAGATAAAGCTTTCTCAAACAGTTATAGAAATCTTCTTTTCTTGTAAATCCCATTATGACTGCTTTGAAATCCAATGGAAATAATTAAAAAGTGGCGAGACCATTTGTTGCAAGCCCATCTTTAACATATTAAAATCACTCCTGAAACAATACTGGCTATGGACAAAAGGTAGTGTTTCAAGAAGAAAATACAGAAGAAAATAAAGAGTTGGCCTGCCACTCCCAACACATGCATGCACAGTCTGCCACAACATTTTTGTAGATTGTCCAATTTTTAAATTACCAGGATGCAAAATAGACACTTGTTTTATTTTCCACATTTGAAGCAGCTAGATGATGTCAGAGACCCCCATGTTAAAAATTATTCTCATATGAAGTGGACTCAACAAAAAGGTGAATCCAATTTCGGGCATCACTAATTCATAGATCAGTTTACTGATGGTGGATGGATATGGGGAAATATTTTATCCCAAGCTGCTTCTTTGAAATTTTCTATTAGTAAAGGAACATATATATGAATGGGTGTGTGGCAAGAAATCTTTCTTCCCTATGTGCAGAGCAGGCATGCTTTCCTAATGAAGTGTGCTACAATCCTTCCTGAGAGGTGTCGGAATTTCCTAAAACTGTCATAGATGGGTTTATTAGCTGGAAACTAATAGTTCCATATCTGGAAGACAGTCTATGGCATTGAAATACAGAAAAAGAAGAAGTCTCTTCCAGTGTAAGAGAAAACCTATTCTTGATGATTTTTCTATTAGTATCTGTGCCTACTGAGATATGTTCATGGCCTGATTTAAAAATAAAAGAGGTTCTGACAAGGTGAGAAAAAATATTTATAGATATGGAATACTAACTGTGGACAATAGTTTGATATTCAAATCCTGACAGGAGAATTATTTCACCACTTGCAAATGGTGAAGCAAGAAGTACTGTAAATTACTAAAATCCTGTTACACATATTTGAGCAGAAAAGTGCTTTATTAGTAGCTCCCATAAATTTCTGGACTCCATCTCCGAATGCTTTAAGTGCATGAATTAATTTTTACTTTTTTATGTGGTTTTGTTTATTTCACTAGTATTGAAGGAAAGGTAAGAAAAAAAGTAGCTATGCCACAGTGAGCTGTATCACTCCATGTGTTAAAGTTTGGCTTTTTCTGTGGTTTGCAGGAGAAAGATTATCTGTTTTCTCAATTTTCTCCTTTCAAGCTGAATTATTGGAGAGGTTTTTGTTTGTTTGTTTGTGGAGTTGTTTTTTTGCCTTTTACCCTGTGGGGACATGAGATCACAGATACCCAATCTATATTAAAGAATTCAACTTCTTAACAATATTTTCTATTGACTTCTAAAGTGAATCTGCAGATGAATAAAACCCCTGAATTGCCTGAGAAGGAAGATATTTTTGTCTTAATACAGCTATGTACTGTCTAGCTGAGCCTTTATCTCTTCATATGATGCCATTTCAAAGACATGAGCAAGATCCGCAATTGTGATTCTGTTGCCTTAGTTGCACTTTCAGCTCTGAATGAGGTGATCACTCCCCACAGGTCTGTGCTGGTGTTTGAAATTGCCCTAATTTCTGAAGTCAACCTGCATCTGCACCTCCAGATGCATAGAATATTTTTGTTTTAAGCTAAAAAAAAAAGAAAAAACAAAAAGGTGAAGAATTAAAATCTTGGATTCTTGGATTATGTGTTGAAAACCAACAATCAACTATCCTCTTTTTTCCCTCTCTTTCACCCTTCCTCAGTCAATAGTTTTGGATCCTATGTAAATGCCACAAACATGACTGATTTAGACAGGAAAAAATGTGGAGGACTTGCTCTTTAATTTATTTCAAAGCAAAAATAAAGTGCCAAAAATAATATTATAGTATCCAAGATACTTTTTCAAAGAGATATACTTTCACAGTAATAAATGCATGTGTACAAATCCGGGAGATTTTTTACAGAACTGGCTGATAGTTTAACATATTCCACACATAATGAGTACTCTGAAATCTTAAAGAATACAGTATAGGTCACATTACACTGCTAAAAAGATGCATGTGAACTTTATTGAGGCTGTTATTGAGACTCTTTTTCATATCATCTCACAGTTCTGAGTTACGTTGTTGATTAAGGCTGTAGATGCTCATATATTGTTGTGAACACAACTTCAATTTTACATGATACTCATTGTAATCATACTCAACTGAAAACAGGGAAACTTATCTGCCAGGTATACAATGGAATATGTTACAGTTTCTATATAGATTTTATATAGAAACCATCTGTAGATTCTTATAATTAATGTAAGAATTTTATAAGTTGCTCATGACAATTTTATCAGTGATATATTGCTGTGGTAATCCTCAGGCAATGGGATAAACACAGGAAGGATCTTACAGTCATGAAATGTGGGTCTCAAATAACCATTATGCATAATTAATCACATTAGCAGACAGTATAGTACTTCATTATCTTATTCATGCATTCAGTTGGGTAGAGTCTAGATTGAGACTTTACAATGGTAAAAAGCAAAAAAAAAAAACAAAAAAAAAAAAAAAAACAAAAAAAAAAAAACCAAAAGCAAGAACGAAAACATTACACCCTAAACAAGCAAAACCAAATCACCAAGACCAAAACCCCAAAACTACCAACCAACCAAAAAACTCAAAAAACTAATGCAAGAGGAATATTAGCTTCTCAGACCAATACTGATGCAACAAGACTTCATGAATTCACAATATGAGATAGACATATGACGTCCTGTATTATAGAAAATCAAATCTTATTTTCTGTTAGAAAATATGTCCTGATTAGAGATCATACATAATCTCTCTTGTTTTGAGATTTTGGACAATGGACACAGACACATTGTATAATTTTTGTGGTTAGCCTGTGCATAGCCTAGAAGTTGGCCTTGATGATCCTTGTGGGTACCTTCTATCTCAGGTGTTCTATTATTGTATAATTCTGTGATAATGAAGCCCATAACTGAGATGGACTGAGAAAGACAACATAGCTTTTGCTGCTGTACACAAAAAGAGATTCAGATTTGGTGAAGACAGGAAAGTAGGATGGAAAAAAAAATGGGATAATGGTATCTGTGGATGGATAGCCAGTCAGAAATATTTCAAGGATGGTCAACATGTGCCCTTCCTTTCTACCTAAAGAAATTTTATTTCACCAGCAGTGATGTCCAAGGATTGTTGTCATTGTGGATAGTGTTAGATATAATCCTAATTTATTGCTTTCTTCTTCACTGTCCTAATGTCAGGAAATAAGTAAAATACTAAGGGTAGCTGTTGGTGAGAGCACTGTTATGGGCAGGATACAGCTTTGGACACACTTTCTTGGGAGATCTGTGTTGCTAAATGCAGGTTTCTGATTAGATGTTTGTCTGAAAGAAAGACATCTCTTTAGGTATTTCCAACTGCTTGGTTATTTTGCCTTTTAAAATTTGTCTGAATTGAAGAAAAGATTTTACTAAACTGAACTTAATCCATGTCCCCACTTCCACAAAAATGATGGTGCATAGGGGAATTGCAAAATATTGGCATTACCCATTTATCTTTGAATTCCATGTTTTTAAAAAATGTATCATTTTTTCTAGAAGACTAAAAATTGTACTGTGCAGGTAAATAAACAAAGTTTTGATTGAACTTCTTCAATTTCCTGTGTATTTGAGAGTTATTTAGTGGATTTATTTGATTGCTGCTGCTACTTGAGATTTTTGACTGTACAGAATCTGGGAACATATTTTTTCTCAGTTAGGAATAAGCAACAAGAATAAATATATTCATATCTTACATCAAGGATTTGGTGGGCTATTTTCTGTAACTATTTTTACTGTGATATTTTCTTCTTTAATAAGTTTGCTGACAAGTTATTTTTCCCCACAGGAGTAGTAGACTCAGGGAAATTAGAGATGGAAAAGTCCTATTAGGTCATATTGTCAATTTTCCTGTCAACACAAGAATGCTCCTTGCAAAGAGGTTTTCTTCAGTATTACTGTCTGCTGAGCCATATGAAAAGAGTCAAGAGTATGCATTTTCTGATGTAATAACAGCAGTGAGAAATAAGGAGCTGCTGTTTCCTTTTTTGAGGCAAAGGTGGTCAGAACTACTGGGAAAAAAAAATCAAGGCAGTTCTTTACAAAGTAAAAAATACTTAAAGGTGAAGAAGAAGTAAACAGTGAATTTTACTAGCTTTATCAGAAATTAGCCACCTTTAGTAATGACACTTTGTTATTTTTGTTTGCAAAAAGTGCTGCACATACAAAATGTTCATTGGGCCCCATTCCTCTGGCCATTGTTCACAAAAACTGTCCTTACTTAGGACATACCACAGATTGCATTGAGGCTTGTCATAGGAGTAGGAACTGTTTTTACAAGTAATAGTTTTCAACAATGACTGTATAAGCTGTGAGGGGGAAAATGCAGTATAAAGAGCTCGGCAGCAAATACATTTTCTATTCTGGGAAAATTTTCATGTAATAAAAAATGTTCCTGTTGCATGGGGGGAGGGGGGGGCAGGAAACATCTTTAAAAGTTTTCCATCTTGCAAAGAAGGTGTGGGTGTACTTGTTCACTAGCACAAACATGCAGATCAGCCAACTCCTCTGTGCTTGGGGCACATATCCAGCTCTGTGCTGTCTTTCATCAGCCTCATGATGGGTCTTCCAGCGTAGGGCTCTCCTAGGCTTCTTCTTGCAGCTGTGGGAGCTCTTTCTTGGCTTGATATTTTTAATGTTAAATGGGGCCACTGCAGTGAGAATGAGTGACCCAATTTTAAGAGTCTTACATAGTATGTGAGCAACTGTCTACAAAAGAGCTCTGAAGTCAGGTCTCACATTCCCAGAAACCACCTGTGAGCTGTTGGCTGTCCTTGATCTTCACAGTTTCACACTGGGACTCCAAGGCTGTTTTTCCTTAGGAAAAAAAAAAACAACAACATGAGAATTGGTATGCTCCCACAGAGTTTCAGCTTCAATGAACTTACTCCACATTTTCCATTATAATCTGTTGCATTAAAACATTTGCCACTACCTCTATTTCTCCAGACTGCCAAGCCATACTGTCTTATATTAAAAGAATTTTCAAAAAAAAAAGAAAGCAAACTACATGCTACTGTTTTGAATACAGAAACTCTAGTTTGTTCAGAAAGGCAAATTCTGCAATACTAAGAGACATCAAAAATTCCAAGCAGGTCTTTCCTGACACTGTCCCTTTCCTCAGGTGGTATTTCTGGCTATTCCTATTTGTCAGTTTATATGATTAATTAGGAGGAAAAGGAGTATTAACTCTGCAGTGACTAGCTGTGCTGTTGTTTCAGAGAGTTGTCTCTGAATGTATTCTGAGAGCAATGTTATAGATAATCACTTCATAACAGGTTTTTTCCTTACATATTTACCTCTACATGGTACTTCTGAAACAGATTAGGTAAAAAAATACATATATCAGACTGAAACCAATTGCTGCACCTTTTCACTAATTAACCTTATTCCTGAGTGTAAATACCTCTGGTTGCCTCCTGGTTATAACCCACTGAATAAATACTAAATTGCTATTATTTGCTGACTTTATTTACTCAAGAAGACCAATGTATTACAGCATCATTCACAATATCATTTTTCAAGTCCCTTTAATAAAACACATACATTTTTGTTATTACTTATATTTCTTAGTATTAGCTTCTATTGCTTGCAATGGATTTTGTACCATGATCTTTACTGTGGCATTGAAATATGTGTGGGATAACTCTGATTGTTTGTCAGGGGTAGTTTGATTTTGGTTTTACAATTTGTAAGTACATTAAAACATTTAATATACTTTTATACATTTATACATATACTAATATACATTTAATATAACATTTAATATAATATAATATAACATATGCAGAGTGAAGTTCTGTCAAGTTTCAAATGAATCAAAAGACATAGTGCATAAAAAAGATTGTAATCTTTGTCTAAAACTAGAAGTTGGCTTGGTATGTAAAAAATTCAGGAAACAGTGCAAATATTTGACGTATTTATTTCTTGAGTATAGTGTGTCTCAGAAATGATACCTTATAAAGAAGATTGTTGAAAAGCAAGAATTACTAAATTTTGCCTATGACTTTAACAATAAGGTTTGGTTTCGGAGTGCGGTTTTTTATCTTCCACTTGGGGCTTTTAACCACTTCCTTTTTTTGAAAGAAGTTTTAAATTCTTGTTCTTGTCTTGCCATGCTGCTTTATCAACAAATATGCATTATCTGCCTCTGACTGCGTATATATTATTCAGTTGCTTTGCCTCTGGGATCTCTTAAAAAGCTGTCCATAGAAATATGGACAAGCTCTTTGATTGTCTCAGTGGTTAGTTTTTAATGCAGGATCATTTTGAATTCAGTGGAATTTCTTATGCTTTCATAAAGAAGCAGAAGCTGATTTCTTCTAAAAAGCAATGCTTGAATGCATGCATACTCATACTCTGGTCCTAATTGCATTGTCTTTCAGGTTTCTAAAATACTGGATAACCTGAAATCATTGTTAATCCAGTTTTTTTTTTTTTTTTTTTTTTTTTTTTTTTTTTTTTTTTGTTTTGTTTTGTTTTTGTTTTTGTTTTTGTTTTTGTTTTGTTTTGTTTTGTTTTTTGTTTTGGTGGGGCTGCTAAGATGAACTTTTGTAAAGCTAAGACTGATGAAAGGAAAATGGAGAAAAAGGCAGCCCTGAGTCTAGTGAATTAGAAGTACTAGAATCTGCCATACTAATGTTGCAGGTTTCATGGGTGGTTTTCCAGGAAAGAAAAAAAATTTAAAAGCAGGATCTCAGAGTGCAAAGTGGAAGGTCATGCAAAGAAAAGAAATGTAGGCAGGCTCAAATGTCCCAACCAGACAGGCTGATGAGATGTCACCAGTAATGCAGTAAAAAAATAATATATGAGGTCTGTGTTCATTGAAAGATGCATTTCTAGAACAAATGATAATGGTGTGGTACTATCCAGCATGTGCTAGTTTTGTCTTTGTTGTAAAGCTATGTACACAGCTGCAAAGCCTTTTACACAGAGTTTGAGGGAGATGCTTGAAAATTAGAACAAGAGCAGGAAAAGATATCTTTTTCCATTCTGAAAAATCATAAACTAATCAGATTTTTTTCCTAAAAAATGAATGCAGTAGATAAAAAAGGTGGAAAATAAAGGATCATGCAAGATTAAGATGGGCCAGATTATTGATTTATGATAAATTTAGGCAGGAAATTAGGTCAAGTTTCCTGATCATTAAAGCACTGAGTCTTCCAGTTGGGAGAGAAGGTGCAGCTACAAAGATTTATTAATATGTAGCTACAGAAGTTTGTTACTATATCTCAGAGTGGAGGACTCCACATGATGATGCAGGAAACTGCTTTTTATCTTGTGTGCTCCTCCTTTTCTCCAGTAAGGTGGAATTGTTGAGGATGGCATGGACCTCTTGAGATCATCTAGTCAAACCTCCCTGCTCACACAGAGTCAGTTGGTCACCCAGGACTGTGTTTTTAATGTTTCCATAGATACAAACTCCACTTCTTCTCTGAGCAACAAATGGCAGCACTCGGTCAAGAGGTAGAAAAGAGGTACCAGGTAGAACACTCATGCAGGTGGAACCAAACAGGGAAAGCTCCATATGACACATTTCAAAGTTTCTTGTTGAAGGTGTTTATTACTTCCAAGTTTTGCATAGATTGATTACAACTCTTTAAAATCTGACCCACATAGGTGTTTGTGTAATATGAAAAGATTGTTGGAGCTGTTTTATACTTCAGAATGCAAATTTGAGGGTTGGATGTGGATGTTAGGATTCATGATCCTACATTGTTTCAGGACTGACAGTGTTGTAGCGTAGACCTTTAATTTTCTATTGGTCATTTGTCATAAATAAGATGTATATCTCAAAACTCTATACTTAAATTAGTGATACTCCAATTCAATGTAAAGCTAAGAACAGAAGAAGGGGAGAAAATAGTTTTTTACAACAGTTTTTACCCCTGAAAAGTTCCAAAGCATGTAAAGATCAGCAGTTGTGTAGTAGTGACATTTTTGTGGTCCAGGTTTCTGACATCTGAATGAGCCTCAGTTGAAACAACACTGCTTTACTGACCAACTTGAATTTCATATAGAATTTAGGTTGATAGCATGGAGTTCAGTGGAGTCATTCAGGGTCAAATCCTGATTTTCTTGTTAGTGCAGGTGGTTCCTGTGGCTTCCATGTGACTTAAAAAAAGAATTTTTGAAGATATTTCTTTCATCAATAAGTTTCCAAAGAGGTACTTAAAAAAATATATCACCATGTCCTCATATCATCATATCAAAATATCATTGTATTTTTCTTCAGCATTCTGTGATCAGTAGGAGTGGTTCCTTAATTTACTCTTAAATCATCTTGTAAAGAATGCATTCACCTCAAAACTCTAGAATCTAAAGCGCAGTTCTGATGAGAATATATTTCCAAACTGAAAAGACAAACTGAATGCTTTATCATGTGATGTGCTGAGAAAACTAAGTAGAGGGGATTTTTTTCTAATATTTTCAATCAGGGTGAATATGCTGTACTGACCTTAACACCTCCTCCTGCTCAGCACTTCAGCGCATAACCCATTCTGTCTTGCAACCTCACTTATTTCATACTGAGATCCAGAGAAAAGCTTTCTTAAGGTGACATTGCAAAGTTGGGTCAAGTATTTACTTTCCAGAAAACTTCTGTTTTATGAGAGGGAATACCTGCTGATAACTTACCCAAACAAGCTGGATAGGTATTCCCATACCACTATCCTAGGAAGTATATTTACAAGGTCAGGTTTCTAGCAGAGAAAAGTAGGTTATCTGGTGTTGATAGTAAAGTACGTTTTTACAGGGAGGTATTGGATTTCAGTATTCCCCTTTCCACCTGCATTATCTTTTACAGATACCAAGTAACAATTGTTTGTTTACATTTTACTGAAGACTGAGTGAAAGAGTAAGAAGTTGAGGGGAAATCCTTGTCTTGAGCAGCCAAAGTGAAAAGGAAAAAAAAGGAATCTCTTGGAGTGAGGGTGCTAGAAAACAAAGATGAAAATCATTTTTGCAATTGAATGTTTTCACTGATATTTTAAAAATGTAAACCATTGTAATTTTGCCTCATAATTGTAGCAATGTCTCTGTATAACAAGCCATTCTGATGCACCAGCCAAACTGGTTGTGAGTAATATTATCAAACCACCTGCAGTTTTGTTGTTAGAGCTCTCAGGAATTCATCAAGGTTACTGAGAAAACAATAGGATCAAAAATAAGAAGACAGCCTGAGAAAATGTCTGAAAAAAAATGTAAACCCTAGACAGGGGAAGCACAATGTGAGGATGAACACTTGACCAATTGCATGTCCTGAAGAATGTTTGCTTGTCTCATGAAGAAGCAGCTCAGCCAACCCAGAGATGTGTGCCCATGTGGACAGTAGACCTAGAATCTATATCTGCCATATAATGTAAACAATAAACGGCTTCTGTTGGAATCATATTGGTTGTTATTCAGTGGCCCATTTCCCCCTGCACATAGGTCATATTCTGGTCCCAATCTTTTGTTCTTTTGCTTGTTTGCTCCTTTGTTGTCATTGTTTCTTTAAGACTTGAGGTTTGAGGCCTTATCATGTCTCAGGGTCTTATGAGAGAGTATTTTATTGACTGTGTAGAGGTCTTTCTAGCAGGACAAGACCAGCTGAAAAGGCCCTGAATAACAAAGGCATTGCTGATGGTACAAAAGACTTCCAGAAGATAAATTTTTAAACTTTGTTTTTTTCTGCTAGTTTTTCATGGCAGGCTGCCTGGGCTCTTCTTTCACTAGATGTTCAAATCAAGCTAGCTTTGCATTCGTAGGCTATCTTAAATGTTGTTCTCTGTTTACTGGCTGCTAGACACCTTACCAGGGCAATGAGCTTAAAGAGACGAAGCAAGTGAAACTGCAAAGGCTTTGTTTTTTTCCATTTGGACTGGGTTAAATGTCTGCATACACTAGTCATGGACAGCTGACTTTATCAAGGATAAAACTTTGTGAAATGCAAAGGTGTGTTTAAAGCTCTGGCTTGATGAAACAGCAAAGCTATGACTGGCTACTGCTAGTTAAATCTGTGAAATCCACAGACTAAAGCTGTAGTCAAAAATAGCTTCCTCTCTCATAAGACTACTTCATCTCCTCTTCCAGTCCCGTAAAAACTAACATGGCCTATGCGCTGTACTGCATCTTGACATACAGTAACATTCAGAATAGCTGAAAAGGTGCATTGTAATTTAAAAGAAGTCAGAAATCAGCAAAAAAGATTTAGTCGGAGTAGCAGGGGGATAGTCCTGAAGGGCACTCCCACAGTATATCCAGTATTCATTTCACCCTCCTTGGAGCTGAACCCTATGTATCCATTACCCTCTCATCCCCCTATCTCTTCAGCATCCTTGAGTGTTTCACAGTGGGGTGCAAGGCATCAGATGTAGCAGGATCCTCTGGACATGAAGGAAAGAGCTTCTGGGAGCTGCTGTGGATGTCCTTGCAGTGCAGGCATGACCAGACTTTTGTCCTGCTCTTCTTCCAGCTTTGGATTTCCAGAAATTTATGAGAACCTGATATATTTTCAAGTCCGATAATCTCCCACCTTTGTCAAAATATAGTTCAGACTAGCATAAAGATTAAAAACTGGGAGGAGAGGCAGATGCACAGGGAACATAATCATTCAACCTTATTTGTCTGCAGAACTCAATCTTGCAATGCTGAATTTGCGGTGTAACTTGTTACATTTTTGGGTAAGGGGTTAGGCTAACCATTAATAGGGGAATGGGGGTTCATGTTCTTCCACTCAGGTTACTTTTCTCAGCTGTGAATGTTGCCTCTGCCTCTCAGGGACTGCTCTCAGATGATTGCGGACAGCAGCATGATGCAGATCCCTTGGAAAGAACTCTTGAGGTTGCAATAAGGCTTCCCCATTGGCACTTTTCCAATTTTTCTTCTGCAAAACTGGACACCTATGAAATTTCCATTACATCAATATAGTAGTTGTTGCAGCAAAACACAGATCATTCAGCAGTGTTACAGAATTTGTTTTCACTGCCTTTTTTTTTTTCTTTTTTTTGAGTTGAGTTGAGTTGAAAAAATAAGCAAGCTGCATGGAAAGGGTGAACATATACCCAGGAAATAGTTTGCTGATAACATAGGAGCCTTCATGTCTGCTGGGTGGTGCCTTAAGTTTTCTTAACAAAGAAGTGAGTGTTAGTTCTTCAAATAAAAGTTACTTTTTGCACTCACATAACTGACGCTGAGAATTTCCAAGATGAAAAACTTGGCCTTTTATTTATTTTTCTTTTTTTTCTTCTTTTTTTAAATGGAACATAATTTGAGTGGGATCTCTTCTCCCTCCAGCAAACCCCTACCCCCCACATTGCCCACCCCATCTTATTAGGATTACAGTATCCCAAAAACTCTTTAGTACTGTGAGCAAAGGAAACAGAAATGGCTTTGCATTATGAAGTGAACAGAGATTAAGTTATTGGAGGCCTTGAAATAGCTCTGTCTCAACTTCCATTCCCATGAGGTTATCCACATAAAGTTGCTGTTTAGTATAGGGTCAGTGTGATGAAATTTATTTGTTGAGTCTCTTCGGTGCCAAAGCTTTTGCCAACAATCTGATCTACCTGATAGTGGTACTATTTCAAAAATGTCCAGTCACTAACAGAAATTCCGTATCTGTAGAGATTCAAAGACAGCAGTAGTAAGTGGGATCAGAGCAAAGAAATAAAAACAAAAAAGTCTCTCCTTTTAATAAATGCATATAATGATTACTTAGACCACTTAAAAGCTAGGAAAAAGTAGATATTACTTTTTCATTTCACATACCAGCCCTGTTCCTAAGCATGTGGAATTGTTTTGTTTATATGACTCCATCAGTGGACCATATTGGATGTGCTTGTGTCAGCTGCTATATAAAATAATTAACTCCTAGCTGGCCCTTTCAGATAAAAGTTAATTGCAGGGGGAGGGTGCAAAGAGTTCAGATGGCACAGACTGTGGATTTTGCATATGTTGTCCATTTTTTCCTTTTTTTTTTTTGTTTTGTTTTATTACATTTAAAGAGTTCTCTGCCTAACAATTTGCTATACTAAAAATCCTGAAGTGCTGTATATCTACATAAATTATACATAAAATAAAGGCTTAGGAATGAAGTCTTGTCATTTTAAGTAGATGTGCTGTAAAACTATATATGCTTGTAAAGGTGTTGGTCCGAAACTGGGCAGAAACACCAATTAATGTAGTGGTTTCATGTTCACCAAATTTAGTGTCTGTGTCTGTTCATTTTTACTTTTGGGAGATAGGATTTTGGAGAAAAAGGCAAAACAGGCCTTAACTTAAGGTAAACAGATAATTTATTAACACACAGTAAGGGAAAAGAGAGTGGAAAATAAAATTTAAAACTTTTAAAACTCTTTTCCTCCCCTCACAAGTGTTCACTTTTCTACAAACAACATAGAGACAAAACCTGTGATTTTCAATCAGTTTTACCATTTAAATATAGTCTTTCATCAGTTCTTTAGGAGAGGAGTCTCTTGTTTACCATGGAACTGTCTCTCACTGACAACCTAGAACAGTTCTCTTGTGGGTCTGAGCTCTCACAGAAACAGCTGCCCAGGGAAACCTGCCCCCATGTGCTCTCCTCCCATCAGCAGTTTCCTGAGCTGCTCATGGGTCATGGAACTCAGGCATCTGGGGTGACACCTTCTAAAGGTGAGTAACTTCAAAGCAAAGGATTTCAAGGAACAGAGATGTCTCCTCACTTTTTTTGCTGGTGCAGGAGATTTTCATCTCTCTCTCTGTTCAGGAATCTCATGGGACCACAAGAATCACAGATTCTAATGCAATATTACTTCATCACAAACACCTTTGCTCAAAAATCCACAAATCATCTCTCCGTATTTTTATCGTGATTTAAAGGACAATCTATCTATAGAGTTCATTTCCCACACCATAGCTCAAACAAGAAAGTCCAGCCAGCAAGCAACTTCTTCATCCTTCCCCTAACTAATTCCTTTCTCGCTCTCTCCATCTGACTGTTGTGCTGAGTCTCCTCTATGTTCAATCACTTTGTCTGTTCTCACTCTGGGAAGAGGCAGAGTCTGGAAGTTCCATCTGCTGGCAGGAGGAGTTAAAGCTTGCCCAGGGCTGATCTGCCGGGGGCAGCCACAGAGATTTCAAAGGCCGCGGGGATGGGGAAGAAACCTCCGGCCGGCAGATTTCAGAGGGCCCGGCTAATGGCGGCCTCCTGCCCCCACCCCTCAGCCCCATCCGGGCCTCGGGCCAGCTCCCCCCATAGGAGAGGGGCAGGGTGTTTCCAGCTGCTAAAAAGCCATTCCAGGGCGGGATGGGGGCACATCATCCCCTCACCCGGCCTGGCAGTCACCGGGCCCGGCCAGGCCATCCCGGCCCCCGAGACTGCCTTGTCTCCTGTAAGGGCAGACAGGAGAGAGACATCCCAGGCTTCCTTCTAGCTTTCAAGGATGTGTGACCCAGAAGTGTATACCTGCGCTCAATTGACTATTTTAGTTGTCAGTTTCAAAGGAAATCACCAATTGCTCCGCACCATCTGTGCTAAACCAACACAATGCTTTTATTTAGTCTCCAAACTGAGTTTTATTTTTCGAAACCTTTAATTACCAGCATCAAATGAAATTATGATGATCTTCGCTTTGTTTAGTCATCTGTGAAATGAGTTTGTGGCAGTGATTTCCTCCAAGTCAGTATCACATCAAAACCCCAGAGTGTATGGGAGTTACTGTGTTAACTATGGACAATTCAATGTCCCATTTTGCATTTTATGAGGAATATATAGTTACAGATATAGGAGTACTACAAGAAGCTTTCCACTCAGCAATCTGCCTTCATTTTTTTGAAGATTAGTATGAAACCTTGAAAAAAGTCTGTCATACCCTTGCCCACCTCTGAAGCTTGGGATGGATCAACTTGAGATGACTAAACCCACCCTTTGTAAAAGCCTCACTGCTCTGACCTGCTGTCTTACTGCACAGCTCCAAAGCAGTGTGATTTGACCATCATGCTTTCTGCTTACATGCAAATATTAGCCAAAAATGTTAAAAAAAAATAAAAACCAAAGAAAAAGTCAACAAATTGCTTTTCTGTTCTCAGTTACATGAAATAGGACATTTGCAACACAAAGACCTGTTTTTGTATGTTGCATTGCAAAAGAAATGTCTGGCAGGAAGAAAAGTTCGCCATGTGTAGTTTTAAATTTTGACATGCCCAGCATGGTGTACTAGCTGATAACATTATGGCAGCTTCTTGCTCACCTCAGCTGATCAGTGTGCTCTGACCTATTCAGAGGGTATATTTTACCTCTTGGTTCACCTTCACACCGAGCGAGGGCTGTGTCTTCATGACTGCCTGTTGCATCCAGGCTGCTCCAGCAATCTTGCAAGACACAGCCATCCTTCTGTAGGAGTCTCACAGCTGTAGCAGGGAGTATAATTGTATTTATTAAAGTTTAGGGTTAACCCTCACTTGGTAAGCATAAATCCTGCCTGGTAGGGATGCTTTTCCCCTGGTCCTCAGGTTTTGGCTATAGAAGATTCTCTTTTGTTTAAGGATTTCAGAATGGTCATGGAGGCTTTTTTTGTCTGAGATGGTGTTGTCTAAATATAATACAAAACAATTTCAACTGCCAGTACTTCTTGGAAAGAGCACCTCTGTGGCAGGAATTTTTCAGGCTCAAGCAAGGTAGGCTCTAGTTTAAGGAAAGCAGAATCATGAAGGCAAAATCACAGTGGTAATGAGTTACTCTCTGTCTTTATTGAAAGACATAGTGCAAGAGACTGAGCTCCCTGGTCTTGATCTTGAATAGCCATATTTCCCAAGCTGCTGGTGTATCCTAGTTAGTGCCTTGAGATATTTTGGCCCTGATTTTTTTCTTCACCCACAGAATGGCAAAATTTTTCCTACATGGCTGAGAAGCTTGAAGCTTCCCTTTTGTAAGGCTGCACACATGTTCAGACAGCAGATTTTGAAAATAAGGGGGAGAATGTGTCAAGTGCCTGCAAGGTGTACTGTAACTTTGTGTAAGACAGGTTAGGATTGAGGGTGGGCCACACAGTTATGGTTCATGCCAGGACTGTTTGTCATAGTACCAGTATGAGGAACATGTACAGTGTTGTCAGTATTATTTTAGGAATTTAATCAAGGGCCATATGCTGACTCAGTCACAAGGGGATGATACAAATCTCTTCTTAGTTCTACTCTCACAGGACTTGTTCTCATTCTTTCCTCCTAGCCTACGTGCCTTTTTCATGCTAATATCTGAATTCTGATTATATTCTAAATGATTTTTTTTCTGTGATGTCTTGATTATCCCATTCTTAGTATGTTCTTCTGATTGCAATTAGAAACTAGTAACACTTAATTCAAACGAGCAGTGTCGGAGGATTTGAAAAATCCACACGATGAATTAATTCATACATCCTTTATTCGGATGTCAAGTGACAAAAAAAAATAATAAAAATCAGTATTGCAGGAAATTTCAGTCTTACAGGTTTCTCTATTTTAACAATTAACATTAGAGCAGTAAATGATTACAAATCTTCAGTTTGACAGTCTCGATATGGACACTGGTAGTTCAAATGCATGTCATCCAACCCTTCACCCCTTTGTCTTAATGATAGACTGCTTGATATTTTCTCCTAAAGCTTTATTTATTCTATCGTGTGTTAAGTTTCCTGTGCCAAATTCTCTAGGTCTGTTTTCATAATTTACATGATAAGATAAACATTATTTGTCTGCTGAGCAAGGTTAAATTGCCTGCCACTTGCTTTATGTTTAATCTGTTGCTTCAAATAAGATAGAGCAGATACAGCGCATGAATAATACCAGAAATTTATTTTTGTGGACTGCAGATTGATGGAGTTTTAAAACAAGTAAATATTAATTAGTCTTGAGCAAAGGCTATTGATTTTAACTGTTTAGTTCTCCAGCTTCTACTGTCCTTCTTGTAAAGGTTCTGCAAAGAGTCCCACATTGATTGGCATCCTAAGCTTGTGCTGAGGCAGTGCTCCAGTCCACTCTAAGATGAAGCATGCTGGAGAGGCTGGGAGAGTTCCCAGTGAGCACTCTTGCCTACTATGTATGATGAAACCCAGGGAAACAGCATTAGACCTGAGGCAGCCCTGGGCAATACAGGGGAAAAGGTGATCTCTTCTGTAACTTGCCTGTAGGCTTCAAAGACAGCCCAGGCACAAACAAGCTGGCACCATGGGGGCAGGCATGCTCGTGGATTCACAGTCCTTCCACCTGCAGAGGCAGGAGGTCAGCAGCTACTGATTCCTGGACCTGTTCCAGCTTGTCAGCTTCCTCCAAGGCTGACAGAGAGCAGCTGCAGTCTCGCTACAGAGAATGGGAATCGAGGCAGAACCAGTGCCACCTTAGAGAGCTGAAAAGAGAGGCCATACAAGGCAAATCTTTGAGAGTCTGAAAGATGAGCTGAGGCTATTGTCAGACAGGTTGTTCTTTGGTAAATTTGGGGTTACATTCACATTCTATAGAGGTGGAAACACAGAGATAGTGTACGCCACCAGATGGATAAGCATTATTATTAAACAACAGCTGGAATATGTTTCTCAGAAGAGATTTGACCTCTGTCAAACTGCAGCCCTCCAGAAAGGAAAGTGTGAAGTGGAGGGTGACTTGTTATATTATACTTCAGTGCACTTTGGTGGGCAGCAAACCAGTGTGGAGAACTGTGTCACTAATATGCAAAAGAGCAATAAGCTGGAAAAACAAATATAGGTAACTCCTTTTAAAGGACTGTGTTCCTTTCCCTCTTTCCCTCTATGTGCCCTCACACCCCACCTCCCTGCCTTCTCGAGCACCTCCCCAAAATGATACTACATTTAAAAAAAAAGTTTAATACTCCAAGTCCAGGTATTATGGTGTGACATTTCTCATATGAATGGGCTAAAGAGTTTTGTATCCAGTACAAAAGAAACACATGGAATTTTGTATTCATAGGAGAATATATAACATAATTTGGATTTTTCTGTCCTCATAAAACTGATACACAGAATTAGTTCAGGAGGACATTGTGCACTTTTCCTGTTGAAAGGTTTGACGTGATTACTAGGAGGAAGAGAAAATTGGGCAGTGGAACAGGATGAGAATTTGAAAACTAGAAATTAACATGCTGGGTTATTCAAGTCAGAACCAAACAAATGGTAGTTACCAACTCCAAGTACAGCAATGAAGGGCTAAATTTCATTAAAAACTAAACAAACAAAAAACCTCTGTGCAGCTCTCTGTTGATAATTGATCATTTCAAGACTGCAGTTTCAAAATATTTAAGAGAGCTTTGCCCTTGTCCTTGCAAAAATCAGGTTTTTGCTTCATTAAGTATATTTCTCACAGTGATTTATTGCATTGCAATTGCTGTAGCTTGGCATGTATGTAGCTGAAGGCCATGTTTAGAATTGTAGTGTTTAAATGTTTTTGTTTTAATTAATTTTGTGTTAAAATCATTTAGAGCTACTTGGCCCAGATACCTTCACAATAGAAGACTTCATTTGTCTATCTGATATTTCCTGGTAAAAGAATAGTTAGATAAATAAACAACAACAGAAAAAAAAAAAAAAAAAGAAAGAAAAAAGAAAAAAAAACAACCTGCCAAACACCAGGCAAGTTTTCATACTGGCATTCCTTTCTAAGTTATCATCATCATCAGACATCCCCTCAAGTCCTGCCATGGTATTGTTGATTTTGTATTATGAGAACAAGACAAGTGCCTGGAGGTGATACAAATAGCATAGCTGGATTAAGGAAGCCTGCAAATTGTGGCAGCAATTTCCATTAAAATTTTTTAATTACCACATGGATCATGCCAAGAAACTATTGCAAAATATGGATAGTTTGATTTGTTTCGTGTCTCCAGGGTGTGTTGTAAAATGGGAATCTGGGACCATTACCTTTAAAAAAGAGTAACTGTCATAGACAGACTAACACATGGTGCTTGCGGTGCCAGTGGTATTCTGCTAGGTTCCGAAAAACCACTGGTGAGCCAAACAGTCTCTTGTTTTTTAGCAGATAGAGGAACTTTTTTCTCATTTGCTAATTTACTTCTCCAGCAGAAACCCCTTTTGGCATATTCGCTTTAGTAAGATACAGCCATCTTCTGAGGTGTCCCATGTTCCACTGCCTCACTTCATAAGGGAGGTATAATACATGACACTTAAAAGGGCAGGTGGACTCTACCCTGAACTGAAGAAACATGGATATCAGCAGGAACGCAGCTGAGATTTCCCAGAAACCAAACCCCGTATGTTGTCTCTTCCTCCACTATATTGTGGTGGGCAAATACAGCTGGGAAGCTGACGTATTTTTTAAATTGCATCTTTAAAACTTTTGAAAGCGTTAAAACAATCCAGACTACATGGATTCATCTGCTCTCTTACCATTCAATGAGTCATGACTCGATGTTGTTTTGGCTTTTTCACTGTGAGAATTTTGATTTATCAAGATTTTTGACCCTGTCACGGGACATTAAAATTACCAAGGATCCAAATTCAAGGATTATTTTGTCAGGGTTTTGTCATTTAGCTGTAGATTGGGTCCTGTTAAAAGGTTTTAAATGCTTCACATCTGCTGTACCACAGCAGAGAAAAACAGAGCTTTGTCTGGAGTTTAAAGTGTGGTTACAGTCAAAAAAGTGACTGTGAAAATGGCATGTTCTTAGTCAACAGATCCATTCCCTGTGTGTATTACCACTTTCATATGCATGCTTAACTTGTGAGAGTAAGTCTGTCATTACATTTCAATCCCTTTGCCTGAGGAGTGCCTGCAGGCCTATGGGGAGCAAAATATGGAATGCTTTCTTGCACATCACAAGCAGATTCCTCAGTGAAATCCCAGCATCAAAATCTTTTGCCACAGAGAGGGTCCATGAGACAACCTAACTTTCAGAGACATGGCTGATGGCATAATACTGGTTAACCTTGCTTCCGTTTCCATTCCCCTTCATATGCCTAAAAAGAAACAAACCAAAATAAACCCCAGCCCAAAACCAAGCACACGTACCATCTTTTTAGTTTCAAACCAAATAAATTTGATCTGGAAGTAATTGAGAAACAGTAAACATGAAACCCTACCGTGACATATTTACGGAGTGATATATTCAGAAAATGACCGCGCTTAAATAAAATAAGTTCAAAGACCAGTAATCAAAACCAAATATGGTCAGTCCATCTTCCAAAGGAAAAAAAAAACATAAAAACCCCCCAAAACCAAAAAACCCCCTGAAACTAGCATTTCTTGAGTTGGATTGATACTTGTATATGAATGGTAGCAAGCAAATGATAAAATGGTAGGATTTGAAGCAGAAAAATTAGCATTAGAAGAACAGAAAGCCTGAGGCAAAATTTATGTATTGGCTTTCATCATTTATGTCATTACTGTTCTAGAAAAACTAAGCAGAGACTATCCCATCTCTTTTCCTCCTTGGACTGCTTTGAGAGTTTGTAACACAGTAGTGAGCAAATCGCTGCCATAATTCAATCCTAGCACTTTTCCTCTCTGCTACAACTGGCCAGCCCAGCTGAGGTTGCAAACTCATTTTTCATAAGTCATTTTTCTCAATTGCATACTCCTGGACTGCTCTGTCTCACGGGGACAGGGTGAGTGGGCATGGGTTTCTTGCAATCCCAGAGGTAAGTAGATGTGCTCTGGTTTGGGCTGTCTGCCATTACCAATGTCAGGTAACATTTTAGTCCCTCACATTCTTGCAAACTGTGAACTGTATGAGAGGTGATGTGTAGGAGGGTGAAAATTATATCTCTGGAACTTTCCAAGTGAATTTCCACATGTAGAAAGGCTGGAAGAAGCTGTAAATTGGAGAAACTTACATTCACATAAGCCCTTTAAACTTTCTTCTGAATCCATTTCTATGTCCTATTAGGTGACCAAATTTGAAAGCCTCTTTTCTATGTTGATATGCTATTAATATATCAATTTGTGTATTTTGAAGTGAGTGGGGAAGAAGGAAGAAACTAAAAATTTTGATTAATAACTTTCATCCTTTTTTGCTTTAGGAATTACTACTCTTCAGCTGCCATGTGTTCTTTCCTACAATATTTCACTTGCACTTGTTCTGTTTTCTTCCTGTGATGGAAGTCTCAGTGGAAAGTACTATGTCATGTAAATAATATACACATGACAGTCTATTATTTTGTGAGGTTATTAATCCCTGTAGAGTTGAGAGCTTTCTGGTTTGCCTTAATGTAAAATCCATAAGCATGTTCCCACACAGAAAAACTTTCAGACTTGTATTTCAAAAAGCTTAGAAAAACTCTTTTGTGAGATTTCCTGAGAAATTTTAAGAAAGTTAAAAACTTGCTGATAAACTTTGAGATGCAGATTGGAATTCAGACGGGCTTCCCTTTTAGCTCTGCATAACTACTCACAGATATTTAAAAATTACTGAAGCCCCTGCTGTTTCTAAGTTTGGTGTGCGTTAATGAAGCGTTGAAGAAATCAGTTTTAATTGCAGATGGCACCAAAACAAGTTGTCCCTCTCAGGAACAGTGAAATATTAATGTAGGGAGTTGGAATCAAGCCATCATGGAGTACAAAAGAGGTGTTCCCAAGGCCTCATATCTCTACATAAGTAATGTATAATTCCTGCCCCCTTTACTATGTATTCTTACTAAATTCTTCACAAAGCTGATAAGTTAGAAATACATGTGTTCTTGTACAGAGTTTTTTTCTTGAATTGTCATTTTCCTGAGAGGAATTCTAAGTTATACCTATTTTACTGTAAATGCATAAAATCAGAGTTTCAAAGTGTTGTAATTAGATAAATCGAAATAAAATGAGATCCTCTTGCTGGGGACTGTTTCTACCCCAGGTTTCTACTTTCTATCTGCTTCTAGAAAGTCTTGCTGCACTAAAATGGAAAAGAGCCTTTTTTTTTTTCTCCCTGAGATAGAATTTTCCTCTTTCCCTATAATTCTCTCCCTTTATTTTTACAATCACTGAACTGTTCACCCCTTAAAAAAAAAAATTAAATGTAATCACCTGCAGCCAGAGGCTCAGAAACTATAATCCTAGTGATAGCTGTCTGAGAAAGCTATCATTGTCTGGAAGCAAGAACTCTGCTATTGCCTTCTGATATCATTTTTGAAGCAGTTCCTTTTTCTGCAGGATCTATAGGTTAAGAATCATAAAGTTTGTAGCAACCATTATTAGATAAGAGTTACAGTATCTCCCTGAAGGAAAAAAACTCAGGAGAAGTAAAAGGAAAAGCCTGTAAATAGAAAACTGAACAGCCTATTTAATGAACACTTGGAAAAAAAAGAAAACAAAATTACTTGCATAAAGGTTGAATAGAAGGAAGCAGTTGCAAATAATGCAACCTGTGAAATATTTTTACTTCAAATACATGTGATGCCCTGTACTCACTTAATAATTCTTTGGCAAGAAAATAGTTGGTTGTCAAAAGGCCTGGATTCCCCTCTGTCACTCCTGTCCCAGGTGTCTCCAAGCTCTAAAATCCTCTCTGTAAGGGAGGTCAGGCAAAGTGATGCAAAACCTATGGTGCTCATCCTGGTAACCCCAAAGAAGTAGTTAATATAGACAGTAAATAGGCTCCAGTGACTCACAGCACTGTTTTTCCCTGCAGGCTGTCCCTGGGGCAGTGGCAGTCTCTCTTGCCATCTTCTCCCCAGTCCAATGCACAAGTAAACCAGCTCAGGGCTATGTAAACACACCACTTGACAGCCTGTTCTGAACACACCAAGCAATCTCTTCAATACCTTATCTACACCATGCTGAATTCAACTTGAGAAAATAAGTTGGGAAGCTGAGCAACAAACTCATTTTCAAGACTACTGAATTAAAGGGCAAATGCCTGAGTACAAGAACCATCACAGAAATAACAGTGAGAAAGTTATGTCCAAGCTGCTGGATGTGATCTTTGTAAACACTGAACCTTGCATCCCTGTGTTTTACAAAGATCACACAGAAGCCAACACCACAGTGAACATTAAAAACAAATTCTATGTGTGGTTTACCTCTCTAGGTCTTTCCCAGTATTATTATCTCTAACAAAGGAGCCAGTGTTATAAAAATAATGTTGGCTAAACCACTTGAATGCCATTAAGAAAAGTGTCTTCCTCCCTGGATTATAATCTGAAAGGTTTGACTATTTATGTATTTTTGTTAAAATTGTAGTAAAATTGGCCCCTTAAAGTACCAGTAGCTCCTATGCATAAATTGTATGCTATTAGCTGTAAATAAAACAAAAGAAAATCTTTGAAAAGTTTAATAAGAGTATTTACAGTTCATATCAATCAGGCTTTTAAATGTGGTGTCATTTTGGTTTTGTCAGCTTTGGGCTTTTTTTTTTGCTTTCACATTTTAACCTCTCTAATGCGGAGGATGTTGATGCTGAAAATACTGGCATCAACACCTGCTCTAAGTTTAAATTCCCTGCCCCTGGACACGTGTTCACTTTTCTATTGGCAGAAATAGTATGAATTCTGCACTGACCTGGAATTTTGCAATTTTCTTTTTCATAGCAGCATGAGATCTTTAGGAAAACCCCACTGGGGAATATTTTTCCATGTTCTTCCCTCCTTTTTCTACTTCTTACACCATCTGGTAAATTGGATTTTGGTAAATTCCATAGCCACTCCTGTCATACTCTTACTTCATACTCTTGATTTTTTCATTCCAACATTCCCATACTCAGTGCTCTCCAATGCTCATGCAAGCAGACTGGTATTATTCTTTTTTATTGGGTTACTAAGCACGCCACTGAGGATGTTTACTAAGGAAGGAAAAAAAGCCTGACATGGCCTGATAGATTAATAGAGAAGTGGTCCCAGATTTTTTAAGAGAGTCTGGAGGGATTTATGCTTCAGAATTTCATCTCTGGTGAATAATGCATTGAACTTTAATTGATTCCTGCACAGTGTTTTTGACTGATGAAAGGCACACTTCTCAAAGAAAAGCAACCATCAAAAGTTTCACATATACATGTGCAAATGGCCTTGGGGTGGTTGCAGTGAGACTTCAGATCCTGCCCCAGTTCCATGCTAACCTCAATTAAATGTTTTACCAAATAGAATCAGCCATTTACACCCTGATTAATGTTCCTTACCTCAGACTGTATCTGAAACAGGTTTTGAGTAATACAGGGAAAAAAATCCAGTCTTGTTCTCAAGTAACATTTATTCTTGAGTTAAAACAAATTCATGGAAAGCTAACTTGTGGGCTTACAGAGGATACCTGTTTGTGAATTGGATAAAAAGAAATAACCTTTCATTCACACTTTGTTTGAGACAAAAGTTTAATAAATATGTTCATCTCTGCTATGTTACAGCTGGGTACCTTTAAAACTGTGGTCATGTGTTATAACCTCTTCTGGTACATCCCTTCAGTGGTTTAGATATCTAATTTTTTAGATTCCTTATCCTTGTAAGGAGACAAGAATTAAGTAACTCGTATGTCTGTAGCTAACAGTCTTTGGATCTCTTTGCTTTCTGCTCTTCTCTGTCCTTCACTCTTCCTGCCACAAATTTTGTTATTTAACTCATGGTCATATTCAGCCAGGCTTGGCAGGCGAATAGACGTCTCAAAGATCGGTCTGTCTGTTCAAGTTTCCGGGAGTGATCAGTTGAGTTGGGTAGTGAGCTCTGAAGGAAGATGCAGTAAGGATGAAACAGTAAGAACAGGTGTCTGAGCTCTGCCTGACAAGGTTTCAGACCCTGCATCCTCTCTGTATAAGTGATGTGCATTTTCTGGTGGATGAGAGACACCATCTAGGGTGTTGGCAATAAAATAGGAGGGAAGTGAGTTAATGCAAGGGGAAGTTCTTCATGAGACAAAAGGGACACATATGTAAGAATGCAGATTTCATTAGTTCAGCTGTACCAGAATGACTTTAAATTACCTCTAAAATTGACATAGGTCCTAATTTTTTCAAAGAGTTTTTTTCCCCCCCAAGATACTCAATTGCTGGCTTTGTTTTCGTCAACAGATATATTTATTCTAGTTAATTTTCCTTTACTCATATGAAGGCTATTAACACAATCAAATACTTTGACTCAGTAGTTCCATCTGAGAGGCATGTATTTTTCTGTCAACAAGAAAAACAGTAGAATTCAAAACAGATCATTACTTCAGGATTCCATTTTTTAAAAGATACCATGCTTTTGATTTTATGAATGAAAGACACATGCCAAAATGACATTTTAAAAGCAGATAGTGTAAGGTTTGGGAAACAAGTCAGGACAACAATTTGGGAAAATAACATCAATCTCTAAGCAAGCCATTTTCACTATATACCAGTGCTTCTCAATGAGTGAAAATCCAAGAGGTAAAACATCCACTGGGATTTACTGAAACACTTCCCTTTCTGGTAATAGCACAAGAAAACAACAATAAAAAATCATGTAGCACCATTAGCCTTGTGATGTCAGGAGTGGTGAATAATATATATATATCATCTATATATGTCATTTTAGAAAGAAATGCCAGCCAGTAATTGTACCCTAATATTTTTGTTTAAAATGATTTTAAACTCATTCCCAACAGTCAGAAGTCTTCACAATGGACTGTTACTACTTTGCTATTTTCTAGATGTTTTTATTCTTCAAACCTACAATATAATGAGAAGATTTTCACCCAAGACAAATTTTCATGATTCTGTTCTACTTGGGTTAATGATTTTACATTCTGGACATGAGACAGTTACTGTCAGTTGTGAACACAAATTTTGTACAGATGAGCAGTTACTTACCCAATGAATGGCTAGACTGATGGAGTAATGTGTAAAAAGTCAAAAGTCTGGTGCACAATTTGCTGCAGAAATTTGTTTCTCCATTTGAACTTTTCAGAACCTCCTGTCATTTCTAGTAATGATAAAATGGTGAAATTTTGCTTCTTTCCTTTTTGGCTGAAGTCTTTATGATTTTCTATACTTTTATGTTATGAAGTATTTTATGCAGTGTATTATTTTTTTTAATAGCTCAAACTGCATATTTGCTATATTTCCCAAATTAGCCATGGTAAAAGTTACTTAACTTGTTAAAAAAGAAACTCCCTGCCTTTAAGTGACTTTTTATTTACTATCTGATTGTACTAATCTTAAGATTCAGTTCTGATTTTACTTAAGAATCTCAGTGTTCTAATTTACAACAAGAAAACAGCCTAAGTTTTAAAAAGAGACTAGTTAGGTAAAGATGGGTCATACTTGGGATATGCAGTTCAAAGCATTCTCAGAGAAGCAGGGTTTTTGGAAGATATTTTCCCTTAGGAATTTTCCACCCTCTTCAAATCAAGCATAAGAAACTAGTTGCTTTTGAAAATTAAACCAATAGTTCCAATTGCAGCTGGCGGCGGACTTCCCAAAAATTTCACAAGGAACTTGTACTTATGAGGTTTTTGTTGCTGGATGCTATAGGGTCAGGATATTCTGTCTCCTCATAAGCATCTGAGTGTTGGAACTTTTTCCAAAGTAAGGTATGTATTCCAAGCTTTTTTTTTTTCTTTTTTTTTTCTTTTTTTTTAATCTTTATATAAGGTGATTGAGAGATGAGACTCCAAGGAAAGAAAAGATGATATCATTCATAAAATAGTTACTTTTGGATCAGATATGTCATCCTTATTGCTGAAGTCCTATTTTAATGTAGTGGAATGCTGTTTTATTCTGTGCAGTGTGATTGCATGGTGTTGATTCAATCCCTGTGTCCACTTGAGTTTGACGCTAATCTGCTGTAATTGCATAATTTACAGATGATTACTGAGAAATCCTCTATTGCTCCAGCAAAGACCTTCTGCATTTCTGGGCTCTGTAGTATCAGGCCATCGTTCTTGTGGTCCTCGGTCTTTCACAATCACATTAGTTTGGCGAATGCCCAAAAACATATTTAGTCATGAACTCATTACTGATACAACAGGCAACAGAGGGCATGAAATAGAGTGCTGCCCACAGCATTCCTCAATAATGTGTTCTGGAATGCTTATCTTAAATTCCAACTTGTTATTACTTTGGCACACTTAAATAAATGGACTTGTCAACAAATAACAATCAGGAACAACAGGCAACGTTTCATTCAAGTTATGTCATTGCCCTTCAGATTTCATTATCCATATGTGAAATGCATTTTATTCTTGGGAAATAAGAAACATAGGGAAAAAAACAATGAATTTTTATTAGTGTTTGACAGTAATTCATGTATTTGATGAGTAAAGGAGGCAATGATACTAATCTAACACAGCAGCACTATGGTAGCAAGACTAGTAGCTTCTACTCCATATATTACTAGTGAGTCAGTGCTTCATTTATCCAAACTGCAGCTTGCCACCAAGAGAATCCTTTGACCCCAGTTTTTGTGCAAAACCAGCAAGAGGTGGCCATCCAGAGTATCACAGTTAGAATTTAAGAAGCACTCATAAAAAGTATGCTTATGATGTCTCTGTGCTTCCTTGCATCCTTTATTAAATTATAGGGGGAAAAAAATCTTCATTTTTGTAAGCATTTTGGAACCTGCTTTATTCCAAGTTACCGGAGTGCATGCCGGTAATAAGGACCAGTGTGCTCTTCTCATCTATTGTGAAACAAGTATAGTACAGAAAGAGGGATAATTTCCTTTTTCATATGGTTTAGAAATTTTGGTGAGATTTAGAGTCTGAGACTTAAAGTGAGCCTTCACAATATTTCATGCTTTAGGAAGAACTATTTCAGTCATAGGATCTGTGTGTGTGGGAAGAGTGTGGGAAGGGGTGTGCGCATAAGTGAGAGCCCTCTGAAAAGAGCACGAGCAGTTCTTTCTTGGTTTACACTATTTTAAAGAATACAATATGGTTTTAGGGTTTTCTTTTAAAATACATGTAAGTACTTCTACTCTGGGCACTGGGAAAGGTTAGAAGGGTTAAGTAGGACACTGAAAGTGGTACAATCAAAGAGAAGGCATAAGTGGGCAGTAGATAAGGCAGAGGCAGTACTATTGATCATGAGTAGTGTGGAGTGTCATCAGTTATAAGAGAAACCTATAAAACAGGCAATCTGTGAGCTATCTCTCTTTTTCTGTTGCTAGAAGTTACCTCCAAGTACAAAAAATATTAGCAGCAAGAACTATTCCTTATAGATTTTATATCCTGATGCATCCAAATACACTCTTCCAGAGTAAAAGGCAGTGTAATTAAATATTTTATTGTTAGCATGGTGCTATTGCTACTTAGCAAGGCAATCACTGTCTTGCACTTTAAGTTTTCCTGCATTGCTATACTTCCCTTTCTTGAGGCTTTGCTTCCAAGTGATACCAGTTTTCCACTGAATCTCTTTTTATGGCCAGTCCACTGCTGAAAGGAAGATTGACATTTTCAGCTATGCTGGGTATTTCCCATTGTAACAGCCTACTGTTTCCATAGAAATCCTTAGAAGTGTTTTAATAGAATATGATTTAAAAAGGAGTTTTGTTGACACATTTATTCTGCCAGGTTTTTTAACAACTTGATTAATGTCTCCTCAATATTCACTTCTTTTAAAAAACAAAATCAAAAATGTACAAAACATACATGCTGCTGCCACAGCACTTTAGCTGTCAATTTCCAGGACCCTTGAATTTGTTTCTACTTTCTCTTTTTTCTCCTCACCATCCCTCAACAGTATCATCAATTTGTCCCTGAAAGCCCTTTTCTACATAAAATTAGCAGTAGAAAATCTACAGTGGTGACAAAAACCCCTTAAATCAGACACTGAGCATTTTATGATTCATCAGAAACTCTCTATGCCTCTGAATCAAGTTGCTTACTAAATGATGGCTGCATCATGGGCAGAGCAAGATGTGAGTAACCCATGCCACGCATTGTCAGAACTTTTGGAGCCCATAGGAGATACCCACGTTGAGCTGAATACATTTCATTTTAAGGGGGTGTTGATTTAAATGTTGGATGATTCACTGCCTCCTGCTGTCTCCTGCAGTGTGGGCATAATAGTCGCACATTTGAATGCAATGCTTTTTAATTGCTTTCGTTTAACGTCCATCCTCCTCATCTCTGCCACAGCACGATGCCAGTTACCTTGTGAAATGTTCCAGCTACTCCGTTCCACGTTCACTCCTTAGCAGGCTCCAAAGTTGTACTCCAAACTTACTAGGAGCCATAATTTTAACTTCTAGTGTAGTTGTTATTCCTGCAAGGTATTATTACATATAGCCATGTGAATCCTTCTCATACCTCTCCTGCATTTGCTCTGTTCACATTAAAATAAGAATTAGCCGTCTCTAGTTGTTAAGTATGAACAGAAATAGATAATGCTGGCAATGACACATATTAATTTGTTTTTTAATTAGATGTTCTGATATCTGGAAATGAAATTTTGGTGAGTCTGATGATGACCAATAGACTGTTTATGTGATCAGCTGACCTATTCGTTCATGACAGCAATGGAATTATTATGAACCTAAGTGTTTCCTCATGAATCTGAAGGACGATGAGTTTTAGGACATAACTGAGTTCCCACTCATATGTAATGTTTTGTACCCATCATATAATTTCAAAGATTTCAAGCTAGTAACCTGGTAAACAGAAATCCCTTAATCTGCTTTACAATGCCCTCAGCCAGTGAAGCAAGAGTAGACTTCTCAACTAAGCATCTGTTTATTCATCTTAATTTTTTTTTCTTATTTCTTACTGCCTCCAGTTATTCTGCATTTTACATATTTTGAGATAAATATCTGGGTATTTCAGTATAGGTATTTAGCATCTGTTCAGATGTCTCCTCTAAGTATTTTGTGAATGTCCCAGACAGAAGGGTCTATCTAAAATGGCACTAGATGGCTTTACTTAAACACCTGAATCTCATCCCATATTACTTTTTAGTCAACATTTCCCTCACCAAACATTCTATAAATGAGATAACTATAGGGCTTTTAAAGTGTATCTTCAAATGACTTGTGGTAGGTAATAAGCTACCTCTGCTACTTGGATTCCATTTCCATTGGAATGAAAGAGACCCTCGTTATAGCTTGCATGTCACTGGATCACATTTTGACTATCCTGTATTTTCAATGCTATCAGAATGAATTGGTGTGATTTGAACATATACCCTTCTGTCTGTGGAGATTGGCTTCTGCTGTCAGTTGCTACATTCTGTTCAGTGTACGTTGGAGACCAAAACTGCAATTGACACCCATGATAAGGAGTATTCTGTGCATGTCCCTGGAAGGACAGGATTTTAATTTCTTACTGTCACTTGAGTAAAGTGTCACTATTGCCAGGGGACTTCCATAAGAGTAATAAGCCTACCAGATACCACATGCTCTCTAAATAGCACCTTCAAGGCACTAATTTTCTCAATTTCATGGTATTTTCTCTGTATGTCTTGCTTTGAAGGCTCAGAGGCAGTAATTAAATATGTGGACTGGTTCTTAACTGCAGGTAAACTAAACAAGTTATGAAGAAACTAAGGGAGAGAAAGCACAAAGTAGGAAAGTCTAAAAAACTTGGAGGAAAATTAAGAGTGTAACATCAGTGGAGAACACTGACAGCAGATGTAGATCTGAAGAAAGGCCAATCCATTGTGGTCTCTTAGCAAACCAGGCCAGTAAATTTATGGATCCATTATGTTTAGAAAACCAGGGAACAAATAAGTAGGTGAAGGATAAGATATTGCACCTCCATTCCTGTTAAAGCGATTTTCTCCCATTTAAATATTAAGCAATATAATCTTGTCTTAGACATGAACCTAAGCATGAATCCTTTTAGAGCTCTGATACCATAAACAAATGCTCTATGAATTGCAGCAAGTGAATGGTATTGTAATATGTAGTGGTTATGAGAGCTTGCAGAAACTGCCTTAGGGTCTTTTGTGTTGTCTTACAGTTATGCTGCTGCTAAAATTCTTTATTTAGGGGATAGAAACAGCTCATTAAATTAAATGCAGCTTCTTCAAGATGTGACAGAACATAATGAAGTTAATAGTGATTTGGATTAAGGAAATTTTGATACTGATATTTTTGCTCTGACTGTTGGCATATATTGAATGACTGGATAATTTCTTTGCAATGAATAATGGATAATTTTGTCTAGCATACTGTAACATTATGCAAATTCATCACGCACAGCAGCGGTACAAACTTTGCTCTTCCCTCTTGTTACATCTGGCCTGTGCTGAAACACGAAAGACTGAATTCAAAGAGGCGTAGGGTTGTTTGGGGTAGCTGGGGTTTGGAACAGCTTTGCCATTAAGATCATGTTTAAATACAGAAGTTCTATGACTTTTTGTCAGGTTTTCTGCATTGAGATCAGCATGGCATGCAAGCTTTGCCTGCCTTTTGTTTTTTAAGCAAAATTAAAACTTGCTTCAGCTGAACTACAAGCACAATGTTGGTTAAAGCCTAATATCTCCTAACACAACCTGTGAATCTGAACATACCTTGAATTTTGCTATGCTTTTATTCATATTGCTGCAGAACTTACAAGAAGTGTAATGCTTACCAGTGGCATCATTACTGAAAAGTGGTTTTATATTGGTGAAAAACACAATAGCAGTGTGGAGGATTGTTGAATTATACAAAAATATTGGGAGTGGAGAACATATTGATTTATTTTTGTTGCCTGAGGGAAGATGGTTTTGCACAATTTCAAATGATCTATCCAGAAATGAATAGAAAGAAAAAAAGCTTATCCCCAAAAAGCCTTCACATGAAAGCTGTAATTCGGAAGCTCTGAGGAATGTCAGTAGAGAGTATACTGTGAAAGTGCAAAATTTTCAGGCTTCTTCTCTCTTATTCACAGTGTGGGAACTCAAGCGATACCCCACAGAAAGGGAGAAGAATGGATCCAGCCACTAACTGGGATAATTAGATCCTTTCCTACACTACTTCATGGACTTACACATTTGACTAACCACATAAATGCTTCACCAAATATATAAAAATGGCTTTGTAAATTTGATGGTTAGATAAACCCTGCTGACTTTAAGCTAAAAGCAGGATGTGCGTTTTTATATGTGGATTGCCACAAGTTCTCTGAGGGTCTCACTCGGAACAACTGCTTTCTGGGGTGTGCAGCACCCTGCCACAAAAATCCAAGTATGCACTGGAAGTGCAGCTTCTTCAAATACAGACAGATAGGTATGTTAAGTATTTTAGCTTCATACTATGCTGAGAATGCTGATGCTACAGCTCTATTAGCTGACTTGCAGTCTCAGCAACTAGGAGGAATATAGAAAAGAAATCATCTGGAGAGGAAAGAAAAGAAAAGAGAAGAAGATGGGAGCTGGGTAATTGTGCTGTTTTCTGAAGGAAAGGATACTTGTGTTTGCACAGAACAGGTAGATGGACCTGTCCTTGTGCTATCACTGCTTTCTTAAGGAGAGGCAGCTACTGCCAGGGATTTACTGGGTAGTCAGGAGCCAAGGTTCCGGCTGCCAGGAGCTAAGTGGAAGGAAAAGGTTTGAGAACTGACCAGTAAACTTTGTTCTTGAAAGATTACATAAATGAGAGCTGTTCATTGAATTGTAAGCCCTCCAGCCTCTCTGGGAATTACATGTGTCTCCTCCTACACAGTACAATGCTTAAAAGGCTTCTGGGGAGGGGGGAAAAGGCTTCAAAATTTCTTCATACATCCCATCAAGGGATTTATTGCTTTCAGATGCTGTTTCTCACTTGATGTGTGTAGTCCCACTCTTCAGCATATCTCTGTCCTTTACTTGACAGGATTCAGTTTTTGTCAAGCCTTGTGTGCTACAATGGGCCAAGACTGTTTTAGGAACCTTTTCTCTTGTGCTGAATCACAGGCTCTACATAAGCCTCTAAGGAGCACAGGAACTCTTTGGCTATGGCCTTTTAGTCCTGCAAACAGTTTCATACTCTTGTTACTGTATCTCTTTCCTTCTGAGATGCCTATAAAGTCATTGCTGTAAGGAGGATAACATGGTATAAAGAGCACCATTAGGTACAGCAGATTATATTCCTACATTTATTGTATGTTACTGCAGATGCATTAGTTTTCTGTACAATGTGTTTTGTTTGTACCTCCTTTTTTTTTTTTTTTTTTTTTTTTTTTTTTTTTTTGCTTTGCTTCCCTGAAGTGGCTGATTTATGTGTTTTTAAATACTTGGTGTAAACAAATGAGTACATGAGACCTTTTGCAGCACTTCTGAAACCCCTCCCAAGCCCATCTGTCCTTTGCAGTTGTTCCAAGCCACAGAAAGGGGTGTGTACATGTGCTTGTGTGTGTATATGTAACTATATATATATATATAGTTTAATAATCAAACATATATTTTTTCCATTAAATTGTACTGAAAAACACTCAGTTTCAAATACATGATGGTTTCAATACAGGATTGTTTCTTTATTTTTTCACTAAAAATTAAAAATAATAAAAGAAGTTATCATGCAACGTTGCACAGTTTTCTGAAGAAATCAGAAGTGGATGTCATGCAGGAAAGCATTGCTTTTTGAACTGAGTTAGTTATGAGAAGGAAAGGAAAATAAACAGGGACAGAAAATGGGCAGTACCTACTTTTTCTTTTGCAGTAATTTGTGATGTCAGAATTTCTTCTTAATGTCCTATTCTTCTCATCCTCCCCCTCCAGATGTATCCCTCATTCTAACAATAGTACACAGAAGAAAGGTTTTAGTTATATATAAATCAGAAAGTGAGCAAACTTCTCTTTATAGTGTGGCAGTTAGAGGGGTTTGGAAAATTGAAAAATTTTCATTCAGATATTTCCTAGTCCTCTTGTGAAATCCATAATATAAATAACAAGGATTCCCCAATATTTCAAATATTCAAATCAGAGAGTTGCAATTGTGCCAAAATGTTTATTGAAAACACAGGCCATGCTCCCACTGAAATTTTACTGCTGATAAAAAGCATTGCTAATTTTTTTCATCAGACCTAATGCTGTTTTCTTTAAAATTAAATGAACAGCATATTAATGACTATTTGATGGATTGTTAAACATTATTTAATAGGTTATCTTAGCTGGTCAAGATTTTGAAGTTTTGGGGTCTTTTGTGTGTGTATTTTTAGTAAAAAATTGTAAAACCCATTGAGGCCATACTCTAGTACAACTAGTGGCATTCTGAGGATAAGACCTGAGCACCATATAAATTAATACCCATTTTTTCAATGTTGTGGATGAGACAACATGTCTGAATAAATTCTTCCACCACTAAGCTAAGCTGTTCTGAAGCTGGTGTTTAATGTTGTTCTGTGATTCTATTCACAGTTCTTTATCATCAAGGAGTTTCATTACTTGAATTTCATTATTTGTATGTGAACTCCTGTGCAGTTTTATTTTCTGTATGTTCAAAGGTGTGATGTGCAAGGGCTATGTGAGCCCCAGTTATGGACAATAATTTAGGTTAGCTCCACTGAAGAATTCTAATGTATTTGTGGAAAGAGTTTCTTAATATTTCTTTGTATCTGAATAGCATGCAATGAACTACAGTCAATTTTCCCTCCAGATATATGATGGAAGTGCAAATAACAATTTTGGGAGTTGTTTTAATCAAGCAATTAAAATATCCTCTCTTTTCAATTCTGTTGTTATTGTGATTTTAATGGTGATACTTCTTGTTTGAATTTTCCTCCCATAATGCTATAATTGAATGAAGCTTGGAAATGCAGAGAGCGAATAACAAGAATTATATAAATAACTAAGGAGGTGAGTAGAGAAAAGGGAAAGAACCCTTAAAGAATCCAAAGGGAAAAGGAATCCATGTGCAGTTTGATTTTTAAGGTGAGGTATTCATCTCTGCTTAATTTATCCACACTAATACAGTCTTCCCTATCCAGCTCATCATCTCCTGATGAATAATGCATGGATAAATATTGCTACCTATGAATGCAAAAGTAGTTTATAATTCCCCAGAAAGGTTTTATTAATAGTACTGTGTTAACCACCTTGGTCTGAGTCATAACTAATTGTTACTGTATATTTGTGAAACTCAAGGAAATGAAGACAAGAGGAGTCAGAAGACAGGCAAAAAATCCAACTCTAGAATTAGTTGTATTAAAAGAATAAGTTCTTTTTAGCCTGAGCAGGAAGCTGGTAATACTTTTTAATGTAAGTCATTCTTTAAAATAGTCTTGCAGATTATTAAGTTAGAAATCTTCACTATGCTCTAGCTATTAACAGAAACCACCTGAATTTTTGGAAGCAAGTCCAATGGAAATAGAGTTATAATATCCAGAAGCCTTTGTAATGGTATGATAAGTTTTCCATTGAATAGTTTCAGCCCTCATATTCCCTTTTGACTTTTTAAAATATACTATTAAGGAGAGTTTGAGAGGTGAGCATGTTTGACATCTTATCCATTTGTTCCTTCACAGCCTATTAAAGAAAATTATCACTTATTTTAAAAATAAATAAATCTAATTAGTAACATTAAGTTACATTATACACACACCACTAGCCTTGTGCTTCACCACCGTCTCCAAAAAACTCACATTAAAAAGTGGCACAGGAGATCCCTAACAGGACCAGAAGTGAAACATGAATATGCAAAATATTACTCAAAATTCCTCTGTTCCTTCATCAATGTGCAAACTTTGTAAAAGATAAAGTCCAGGAGAGGTCTGGCAACAAAACAATTCTTCTCAGAGTATATTCGAAAGGATTGGATAGGAGAGAAATCCTGGTAAACAGTGAAAAGCATTAGTATATAAATATAAATTTAATCTTCTGAACTCCTCTGAACCCTGACAGTGGCAATTCATTACCAAAGAATACTTATTTGTCATTCCACCCACTGCTGTGCTATAGCTGACACTGAAAACATATTAGGAAAGTGTATTGTAATGTTCAAGGCATCTTCAGACTCTTTCAGATCTGGAAAATCCAGACTGGTTGCTCAACCACCTTTTTTACCAAAACACCAGCTGGAGAGAAGCTCCTAATTATTTGGAACTCAGTGTGCTAGTATGAGCTTGAACAGATGAAGACTAGATGGAGCCAAATTGCCCTTTCACACCACCTTTACACTGGTATAACATCACCAATTTGAACACCATTAAGTGACAGATGAGTGTGTCTGCATATCTGCATATAATGTGTGGAGGAAAGTGAAAACTTTTTTCTCTAAAATGATCTTAGGAACTGTTGTGGGCAGAGGAGGGAAGAGGAAACAAAAAATATTAAGTGATCAAAAAAAATAAATTCGACAAGTTCTCAGGGGAGGAGAAAGGCAGTTCATGAGGGGAACAGAATTCCCATGTTGAGACACCTCTGTGCATGGTGTGTGTTTCTTACTCTCATACTTGCAGTATGCAGAAAACATGGAAAAATGCTGTATCTCTGATTAGAGATTTTTCATTTCTGTGCTATGGAATGTCCAGGTTAAGCTGCATGAGCACTGGACGTGCATACTGTAAGTAATAACAGTTTGTTCAGGAAGCTGCAGAGGTTTTGGCTACTATTTCAAAATTAGCACAGATACTTGGAGATTTACAAAATCATTTTGTTCTCTGTCAGAACATTTCACCCTTGTTATCACTTGATGTAAATTGGTTCTTGCAAGAGTTTCCACTGAATTTATTTAAGGAAAAAGGAATTTGGAAAATAAATCTTTCATGACTTGCAATGCTGCTGGTTTCACTTTTTCTTTAGCCCACTCTAGAATGTAATTGGCTGGATTTTATTTCAGGGACACCAACAGGTGTATAATTTCCAGGGTCATCCTTCTTGCTTTTCCTGAAAACTGGAACAAGTCCCTACCTGATCAGCTGGAACATAAAAGAATAGGCAAGTGGCTCTTGTGTTTTTAAGGCGATGTAGACAGGTAAGAGTGCAATCTCTATTTTAGTATACCATCTTAGCACTATAATCCTGCTAGCATTACACAATTTACTTGTTGAGTTACATAGAAACAGTCTAACTAGTGCACTGAATACACTATTCAGGATATAAGAGTTTGACATGTGGAGAACTTACAGCCCCCATGTGTGCCAAGAAAAAACGTTGTTATTATACATAGAACTACAAAGAAATTTACATTATCAATGAGACGGCAATAGCATGTCATGTATTTCAGTTCATAAAATTGACATTTTTAATAAAAGGTGTTAGTTTAATTTAGAGCATAAGCAGAGAACATAGGCAAATATTTTCCAATTCATTAGGTCACAGGCCCATAGCATGGAAATAAATTCTTCTGATTAGTCTTGTCACCACATTGTAATTCCAACACTGCTATTTTCTGAAATTAAGCAGACCCATGCCACCCTTTGCTCTGCTAATGTAGCTCCAAATATTTCACATGAGTTTCCCAGGGCTTGCTGTGATGCTGCATTTTAGTGGGAATCATCTCACAGGATGCACATAGGGAATGGAAAGGATGTTTTGCCCTGAGTAACTGGTTAAAGATTAAGTTATGAGCTCATGAATCAGGAAAACATGCTATTTTCAGTTTGTCTGCTCCTCCAAGTAATCATCTTGATGCCCACCCACACAAGCATATTAGTTCTGCATTTGTAGCACTATAATAAGAGCAGGGTTTTGAGGATCTGAATATAAGCTGTGGGTTCTGCCTTAATGTAAGGAAGAGAAAAGAAGAAAGACCCAAGAGCTGCAGCTTCTGTGTTTTTGAGAGTATCATGTGCAGCCTGTTTGGAGGGGTTTCCCTACTTTATTGTGCCAACTGGCAAATCTCTTACTGGAATTTCTGTCAGTTTTCAGTATTACTACCAAAAATCAGTTGGCAGTTGTAATCCTTTTGTTTAGATAATTGCAATCCACTGTAGAACAAAAGATTTACATCATCTGCAAAAGTATTTGAGTTTGTAGAAAGTGCATGGAATTTTTTGTTGTTGTTGACATTTCCTTTCAGCCATTCATATTTATAAAGGAGTAAAATCTCTTGGCACAGCTTGCCTGGTGATTGCATTCGGGATAGATATTTGGAAGCAAATATTGCTAAGCTATAGCACTCTTGATATTGGTAGGTGAAGGTTGCCAGGTTGTCTCATCAGATGTGAACCGATCGGAGGGATGAGAACATCCCATTCCCCCTTCATTTCCCCTCTTTTTATGAAAAAATACATCATGAATTGTAGAACACTTAGTTTAGTATAAATTATGCAAAAAACCCCAAAACAAACAACTCAACACACGACTTAACACCAAAGATTAAAAAGTATTTCCTTTTTTTTTTTTTTTTTTTTTTTTTTTTTCTTGGGATCTGGCTGATAATTGCATAGTGAATGATGTCTTTATCAGACTCATAGACACAATGTCTGCATGTGTCTGCATGCTGGTGTTTGGGAAAATACCTTTGGTCCCCCCAAGACCCCACTTGGAATGCTGCATCCAAGTCTAGGGTATACCCAGCAAAAGAAAGATATAGACCTTTTAGAGAGAGTCCAGAGGAAGCCATGGAGATGATCCAAGGGACCTGACCTGCAAAAACAGGCTGAGATAGCTGAGGTTGTTCAGCCTGGAGACAAGAAAGCACTGGGGAGGCCTTACTGGGGTATTTTCAATATTTAAAGGGGGGTTTAAAATTTTTTGCTGAGGCCTGTAGTGACAGGACAATGGGCAATGGTTTGAAACCAAAAGAGGGTAAATTTAGTCTGTATAAAAGGAAGAATTATTTTTTATGTGAGGTTGGTGAGAAACTGGAAGAGGTTGCCCAGAGAAGTTGTGGATGACCCATCCTTGGAAATGTTCAGGGCCAGGTTGGATGGGGCTTTGAGCAATCTGGTCAAGGAAAGGTATCCCTGCCCATGACAGGGAGTTTGGAACTAGATAATTTTTATGTCTTATCCAACCCGAACCATTGTAATCATTCAAATAATTTTGTCATTCTATAATTCTATGAAAATTAGACTTTTCTTCCATTTATATCTGCAAGATATTGGGTCCAAAGGGAGAATCATGTGATCCAACACTGGGCCCAGTTGTCCTCCCTTCTGCAACACAACTTCCTTGGCCTCAATGTGAGTCCAGTCATCTCCTAGTGATTATTAGAGAAATGGTCCTAATTTGGTATTAAGAGAGAAACTTTGAGTGGAAACAAGAAATCAAAATGCAACAGCAAAGGCTTCCTGGAGAGTGAATTTGCAATTAATGTTCCAGAGGTTTATACTGTGTCTGCAAAAAGTAGCACCACATACAGAAATTTTTACTGTGTTATAGCAACTATTAATATAAGAATATTTTGCAAAAAATAGACAATTTAAGTATACATTTCATATAATTCTCTGCTATGGTTAGGAAATGAAAGAAAGTTTATGTATGAAAATATTGTTTCCTGCTATCTTTTAATGAAAAAAACCTTGGATTTGGTTGCTGAACAAAATTTTCATATTCAACAGTGTTAAGTACTATGCTCATACTTTTTTCTGAAGTGTTAAAAGTAAATATTGCTCCTGACGTAGATTTTTTCCTAAAGGTTTGTCACAAGAGCGTTTTAATTTGCTCCATGATTTCAGTGCCATGGTAACAAAGACATAAAGATAACATGTCTGTGGATCCAGTATTTACAGTGCTATGTTAAATAGTATCATTATAATCCTCTGAAGTACTTCTTGCATAAATCTAAATAGCATTCACACATAGATTCTCCAGAAGATATTGAAAATAAAATAAGTAGGCTTACATTAGCTGGCCCACAATAGATTAGACACTGAATTTTACAGTACTCAGCCTAATATGAGTATTATTTACATTCTTTTGTTAAAGAAATAATTCACTATAGCTCCTGGTTAGCAGGATTCTTATGTGGAAGAGTAATGCTTGTCATAGATTCTCACTAAAATCAGTGAAAGTATGCAAATTCTTAAAGCTTTGTACTTTAAAATATTTTCCTGATTCAGATTTATATACTTTAAAGCAGTGGAAGTGTTTTCACTGATATGAGCAATAACTGGGTAGGAATACAAAGTGCAGTAATAACCATATTTTTACCATAAGTGGTAAGTAGGAGACCCTATACTTGCCTTACATGCCTGTATTTTTCTGTTCTATTCCACTTTTTTTGCAAACAAGTTGGCCTAGCTGTGCTAATTTTTTTTTTTTTTTTTTGTGGGAACAGTTTTAAGGAAGGAGATCTTTAATTTTTCCCTCTTAAAGCAGTAATAGGTACTTCCATCTTATAGCAAGGAATGTCTGGTTTTGTTGGTTATATTTTTCTATCCCCCAGATAACATAAGACCTCAAATATGCATAGACATTATGTATAGTAATTAAGGTTTACATAGTAGAAAGCATGAGTTATATATTCAGTTTTGCCACAAAATAGAAATCCTTTTTTTTGCAAAGGAATGTCTGCATTTCTCCTGTGTCAGTCTGGTGGAAGAGCACATGATTTTCTGTAATTCATGTGTTTTGGTGTGTTTTTTTATAATTTCATCTTTCTGGGAGAGTTTTAAGGGAAGCTTTCCTATATTCTAGTTTTAAATACTTCCTGGGAGAAACTAATAGGGTGCAAGAAGGAAGTTTGTCTTATTCAGTAGTCAAAAATAAACATAATTGGAAGTTTGTGGGACAGACTTCTGGGTTTGGGTCTTGATCCAGATTTGTAGTTGTTGTCATGGTGGTATCTCCTGTAGCGTCAGGCAAGTAGGTGGAATGGGGCAGGTGGTCCAGCTAATTGCATTAGTGTTTATCATGTCTTGCATGAGGATTTTTACATCAAGACCCAGGCTGAATGGATCATTAGGAGTTTGGCAACAGTGCTTTGTGGGAAGAGTAGCCTAGGAGGAATATCACTGTAATAAGCATAGCATAAAATATACAGATAAGCAGAAGAGAGAGCTTACAATGGCAAAACACACTGTTTATATCAGCTTAAACTTCTGAACTCATAGTTTGGAGAAATTAGAGCAGTAGTTATTATCTAACATCTACTTGGGTCACTGAAATCTTTTACTACAGTCTGTGTGCAGACAGAATTGTCATTGCTTTTCATCTAATTGACAATAGAGAGGAAATTTGGGCCACTGTCAAGACATTTAGCTTGCTGGATTGTGCTCATTGAGGTGATTTCCCAATGTGACATGGTTGGTCATTTCAAATATCTTTAACCTCTCACTATCACTGCTAATTAAGAGGTGATTCAGTCATTTTGAGGACTTCATCTTCAAAAGATTTTGCATGCTTTGTAGTAAATTCTCAGCTCTGATTTTATCTCTTTAGTCAAGCTGTATAGAGGGACCCAACCCAAATGTCTGCTACAAATCTTTTGCAGAATGTTACAGATGCTTTTAGGAATCTCCAGCTTAGCAAGATCTGGCAGAACTTAACTACAATCTTCATTCCTCTTGTAGGTGCCCATGCATGCACCTCCCATGAGCCTCCACAATACATCTGCTTGTGCCACAGTTTGGTAGCACATATTCATTCCACAATTCCTGCTAACAGTGTATTATTTATGCATCCTTCCCATGGTTGGTCAATGGCAGTTTTATGCAATGTATGTCCATGATTCTAAAGAAGAGCATTGCTTATTGCAGACTTATTTTCCTCAGAAGAATGTTCCAATATATCCTAAAAAAGAGCTTCAGGAGCAAGTCTTTCCTTTATCAGGAAATTTCATATTGTGCTGCCATGAATGTTGTTTTTTTTTAAAAATCTTTTTAGTTACCTATTACTTATGGTGAGCATTTGTGTTCTGTCATTGTACATGGTAGAGTTTTGAACAGAGCATGCTAGCACTCTCAATATTTGTCAAAACCTGTTTCTCAAGTAGTTCCTCATTCAGTGTTGAGGTTACATGGGCAGAACATAGAGTATCATACAGCTGGGCCGAATATCATATCCACTGGACTTCTGGTTATTCCATATATTTAGGAAGTACATTCTCTGCATAATCGCTAAATCTCTACTCTTTCTTCCTCTTTCATCTTTTTGCAGCCACCAACTCACCCCTCCTAGTTTTGGTTTTGATTAATAATTGCTATATTCTCTTGAATTCTCTTGAAGACTTTAGTTTGGACTTATTTTTTCCTTTTTTCATTTCTTTTTCCCAGCTTTTTTGCTTTTGACACAGATCCTTTATTTATATCTACTTCATTTTATATGATTTTAATGAAACCCATCTTGCACGGCTACACAGGAGTATACAGTGTCTGTGACATTTTGACTTGCTGAGATCATGAACAGTAATAGAGGTAGTAGAATTATCAATGCCCCAATGAAAACAACTGGAAATAGGAGGTAAAATGTGCAACAAAGTTAACAACTGACTGCACTCCCCATCCCATGTCCCTGACCTGAGCTTAAGGAGAGGCAGAGCTAATTCAAAACTACAGTTGAACAAATAATCTGTGGAAGATAAAAGCAGTCTTTTGAAGTTATAAAATACAACTTATGCTCTCTTGTTTTCCTTTCTGGCTGTCTTGGAGGCAGTTCTCTCAGTTCATTGGAAATGGCTAGTTTGTATGTTTTGGTATATGAATTTCTGTCAACTATGTTTTACATAGTTATTTAAATGGAGAAAAAGGTTAACTGAGTAACAGAATGTAATGAAATTCTCCAGTGATAGTAAACACTAGGCCCAAGCTGAGAGGAAGAATTGAGCTTAGAAAGCAGCTTTACACTGCTGGCTTTAACAAGAAAACACTGACTGGGCTCTGCTTCTCATATTCAGAGCAGAGGAAACAATGAAGCATGATGTTATCTGGTGTAAAAATACTATACTCCAATTTAGTTTTGAGTAGTATGATCCTAGTGAACAGAAGTCAGGTCAGACAATTTGAGACCAAAAATCATTTCACAAGCCCACCTCAAAATGTTAAAGCTGCTTTTGCCCTCACAAGGGTATTTTGAGGATTAATGTCCTGTCAGCACTTTGAAAATGTAGAGTGCTAAGTATATATTATTATAACTCTTTCCATTTATTACTTTTATTGATGGTCTCGTGGTTTCCATGACGCTATGTTGATTTGCACGGGATTTTCCTGCAGTGTGCATTTCATCTCATGAAGAGTAAAAAAACAAATAGTTCTTTTTAGGCCTTGTGCCTTGTTGGATAATATCCAGTTACTGGGGGACTTGTTTATGACCCACTATCTCTGCTGTGAAAGCCTTACTGCAATACATTATGCAGCTGTTTGTTTTCCACTTTGTTTTCTCAACTGTATAAGCCTCTGCTGCTACTGAGACCCATGTGCTGCTTCTGACTCCTAAGTGGTTCCTGAGTGAAAAGCAGACTTATGACCCACTGAACTCCTGTATTTTTTAGTAGTAGGTGCCTTTTTCTCATAGCTGTTCTGTTGTGTTCAAGGAGTGGGACTGAAGCCAGGCTTGTCAATCACTGGCAGTCCGGGAATCCTTGCTTGTTGAAGTTCAGTCCAGTTTTTTCTGCCTCTTCTGGCATTGGCATTACAGCCAGACCTCCTGGTGGCCAAGCTTTTCTGAGGAAAATTCCAAATCTTATTTCAAAATTCTAGATTTACACTTTGGCTCTGCAACATGTCTGTCTAGCTCCCAGCAAAGTCCCCCGGTGGCATTTACTTTTGGAGCAGTTGCCTCCCCAGCTCTGCTTTCCTGCAGATTTCAGGAATCAAGTTAGGCCAAGAAAAGCCAAAGGCATGTGAACCATGTGTGCCTTTTGCTTCCTCTTCTGTTGAGAGTCTCAGCATGGAGGTTGGCCCTGATCTCTCAACAGTGTTCCCTCAGCTGACAGTCTCAACCAGGTGGGTTTTCCTTGGCCCTCATCTCCTTTTAAGACATAAGGAGCTGTGGAACCCACAGCTGCAGGTCAGCCAGCCCCTCTCTTATAAGAGGTCGTGTGACAGGGCAAGAGGCCAGTAGGTTGTGTCCAAATGCATAGATCAATTGCCACACAATGGATACCAAGTCTCTGTTCTTGTGACACCTCTGACATCTTTTTAAGGCCTGTATGGACTGCTGTGCCTTTAACTATATCTCTCCACATGTTTTTCTCCAGGGGGCTTGGGGGTGGAAAAAGCCAGAAGCTGTTGCAAAGGGCTTTGGACCTGTTACATCGTAACTTTTCATGTCCCTTGCTGAATCATTTCACAGGCTGACATCTCCAGGAGAAACACGCCCACTTTACTTCTGTGAAATACAGGAGGCTTTGTATCACATAGAACAGCAGACTAATGTAGGTTGGAAGGGAACTTCAGAGGGTCATCTGGTCCATTCTTCTGGACTAGCTCAAATTCAAGCTAGGCCCATTAGTTAACAATCAGTAATGCGGAGCATGCAATATGATTTCTTTGGCAAAAATCTATCCTGAATATTTTTCTAGAGCATTTTCTTAGCTTAGTTTTCCTATCTTGTTCAATTTAGTGAGAGAATAGAGTGCAGAGAGAAGAGATAAAAGGATGATGCAATCAACAATGTTTTGTTTAAGACCTTTGTGTACTAGAGCAGGAGTGATCAATATTGAAACAACAAAACCTCAAATCTGATGATTCCTCTAGACAGACAGAGCTCCAATTCTGTCAAAGCAATTCATTCTCTTAGTAGGAGAAATCCCAGCTGTCCATGTTGGAGAAAAGAGTAAAATAGTCTAACTTCTTAGGATGTTGATTAAAAATAATCAAACAGCCATAGGCTTGAACTTTATCCAACACATCTTAGAAGTCTGTAGTTCCTTGTTCTCTGTGGCAAAGAACACCAGGGTTTTCCTGATGTACCTAAAAGATGCAATTAATGTATTTTATGTGCCTAGTTACCTGTTGAATGTTCTTCTCAAGGTGCTAACTGCAGACTGGTATGGTCTCATGCTCAGAGTATTGGTCCAAAAATGCTGCCATATGTACTTGGAATAACTTATCTCTCTCCTTCTGTGTCCACTCCATATATCTGTGCTGTGGAGAAGGACAAAAGTCCTAGGGGGAAAAAATGGGCAAAGAGGAGCCTTTTTGGCAGACTGTTTTTGGTATCAAAAAGGAGGGGGGAGTTGTAAGGCAATGACTGCTCAATACACAATTTATTAAGATCTTTGGGCACTACCCCTTCCACAGACATCAACTGTCCCATCATGGTGCTCGAAGTGTCTGGCATTGTTCCCACACAAGTCAGACAAGAACAATCAGCTTTATCTCCAAGAGAAACTGTCCTGCCTCTGGTGGAGAATGTGTCCTATCTCTGTGTGGACTGTCTGCTGAGAGAAAAGAAAAACACTAAGACATATAAAATTGGATGCAGAGGTACCTTTCTTGCATAGCTTTGTGGGCTGGCAACTGACCTCTTTGGCTGTCAGAATAGTCAACAAGAAACATCATGCAACCCGTCTGTATCTTGACCTCACAGGTGAGTTAATAAATGATATAAAGTTCAGAAAGTTCCTTGGTCTGTGTGTTCATAGTCCCATTGCTCCTCAAGGTGATGCTGAAATAGCAAAGAGATTGAGAGGTGATGCTGTTTATGCCATGCTGTCTCTGAGATTATGGCTGTCATGTCAGATAAACAAAACAGATCTTTAATCTTAGAAGTGCCAAAGAAAAGAGAAGGACTCATATTCCTGCTGGGATCAGGTAACAAGGTAGACTCAAAGTAATGAGCAAATGAACTAATACTGCTCTGTAGATCCCAATTAAAAAAAAAAATTAAAAAAAAGTAGATGATGTTGTGGAGCTTGAAGTTGTTTTTTTAAAATTTATTTTATGTATACTTTTAAGGCCATTGTTTAACTAATATAGTCTAACCAGTGGGATGAATTCTCCACAAACAAACACAAATGCCTAAACAGAAGGCTCAAATCTCTTTCAAGAAAAGGAAATTGTCTACAACTTGGACCATTAAAGATGATATCCTTAGGATATGTTCCACATGTATCAAATCCTGAAATATCAAAAAGATAATATTTACCTTTCTTTACTACCTAGAGTAAACCTTACAGTGGATAACTGTATTTCATATACCATAAGCATACTTTCTCTAACAGGACTCTGCCATGTACTGGTAATTCTGGCACCTAACCTTCAGAACTGTAATAGTATTCACTGTTAAGCTACAGAAGGACTATTTCTTGAACTTATTGAAATATCTAAATACAGTGTTTTACAATATTATGGAATTTGAGATCCATGGTAGTAGAAAAATGTCCCCCTACCTGTGCTAAGCAGTCAGCTGGCCATGAACACATTAAATGCTTCTGACACCACATGGCAGTCAAAACCATATCTTTTTTTTTTCCATTTTCTTGTTTCTTGTCCTCAATTTATTTTTTTTCCCATGAGAAATTTCCATAAATCTGCATATACCCATACATAAAAAACTCTTTTCCACCCTTCCACATCTTTAGATGTGTGTGTGAATCCAGTTGTTACAAACTGTACATCCTAACATGAAGCAGAATATTGATATTTATCCATGCACATTTAAGTATTTTGTTCTTCTGAAAAATAAGATTCTAAAATCTAACTTTTCACTGGAAAGAAGTATGATCCTAGATAGATATGAAAATTAATGTCCAAGGATTGAAGTTGTTTTTCCTAGAGCAGAAGTCCTTCATGCATTTTCCTCTTGGTGCTGAATTATATTTAACAAGATTGGTGCTCTGGGAAAATATATCAGAGTTAACCCAACTGTGCAGACTACATCAATTAGAGAGAATGTTGGGAGGCAGAGGATCCTCTGGTGTTAATGTCTTGAACAGTCAAATTTTGTGCCTATGCATCTAGCAGGTTAAAAAACATCCCTTGGAACAGACTTTTATGTTGTTACCTGATTGCAATACATTTGCAGCTGACCAAAGATTAATTGTCCTGAATGCTTGTTTTTCAGGAAGGCTGAAACCACATTTATGTTGCCCAAAAATCACTCAGAAACAATCACTGTAACCATGTAAACCCTTTGAGTTTATTTCTGTAAAATATGTCTCTGCTAAATGTTAATTAAAGTATTGAGTCTGAAAAAGTTTGGCCACTCACTGGACTTTCAATTAAATAAAAAGCTTTGGATGGGCCAAATATCTGTGTATTTTCAAGTTAGTGCAGTAGCTGTGGAGTGACTGTTGGTATAGTGTAAAACAAAGTAATAAATGAAAATCTGACTTTGTGCTTTATGGCTATGTAAAAGCATTGGATACAGGGAATGAAAGTGACATATGATGAATGCAAGGAAATTTACAAAATTTTCATGTGCAATGCAAACTTACATGGCTGTTTCTTTTTCAAGGAAATCCAAGCAGGGCAGCAAGACTGTCAAATCTGGATTATAAAATAAATAGCATTAAAGAGAGGAGGTAACACTTGCCATATTTCTGCATTCACTGTATTTTTCCAGTCTCTGGAGAATGGTCAAATCTCCTTCCAAAAAGTAAAATATTTGAAACAAAATAGCTTCAATGTATATGCCTGTATACGCCAAGATTGGTCAAGTGCTTTATGGAGGGGATGCAAAAGTTCACTATATTTTTCTTTTTACTTTTACTTTACACATTGGAATGACCCCAAGTTATAGTATCATAGAAATGGAAAAGACCTATTAAACAATTCGTTTCCTTGCCAATGGAAGTGTGCTCCCAATATACAGAACTTTCCATCTCAGGCTAACAGGCACCTACCCTGTCATTTGAGGACTCTATTCCACAGCACAACGAAATCAGTGTTGGAAATCTTCCCTACATCTCAGCCTAAAAATAGATTCGTTCTCTTATATTGCCTCACTCACACCTGTAAACCACCCTTTTCTGTGCTTCCTTTTTAAGAGTTCATCTATCAAATTCTTGTAAATTTTTGTGATATATACTCCAAACTCTGTGAAGTCAAACAAGTGGAAAAGCAATATGGGAAATCTGTTTTTAAGCTGAAATTCCAGACAAACTGTTTGCATTTACTAAGGTGAAATATCTACCTTCTCTTTCACAAAATTTCACAGTTGTATCAGTTCAAAGCAATTTGGACCAATTCTTACCTTTCTCAATGTCTTCCTGAACATTTAGACGACAAAGATAAGAAGGGCAATATCACTGGTGCAGTTCTACATTGAACTTATTTCAATAGTATTGCAAATTTGTCTTTAGAAACTGCTCAAAAGGTGTGTTTCTTTCATAGAAGTCTGCTACCTCATTTAACATGGGATCCATGGTAGTAGGACAATGTCTTCCTCTTCCTAGACAGAGTTATTTTAAGAAGCAAAAGCTTTAGTGAGCATGTTGTGTGCTGAGCTGGAACATGTTCCTCCATAACCCCACATAATAAATGTAATTTCTTGGGCTTAATAACTTGTCTGTTAATTTGTGCCTTCAATCACAGCATTATTATTTTTCATGCTTGCATTTGATTTATCTGAGTGTTTCCCTTAAACTCTTCATTGTAGGCAATGAAGCTGGTATACAAATGGTAAAAAAAGACATTTGAAAGGTACAAAGAAGATAACAGGCAAACATTCTAAATCTTCTTGTTGGAGAAGGGCTATGTAGTTAAGAGAAAAAAAAAAAAAAAGCCACCACTGGTTTGCATGGGAATTTGTGGGTTGGTTGCCCATTGTTAAATTAAGTTAATCTATTCATTTCCAAGAGTATTCATTTTCACCACACTACTTACTCTACTTTTTGCAATGGATATAAGCCAGGTTGGGGATTTACAGCCTTCTACGGCTACTCTTGCCAACACATAGATCTTGAAAAGGTGTTCAGTGTGTATGAAGAACTTTTAAAACAAAATTTGTTTGTTGCAGGCATTCACTGCTCCCTCTCTTTCCTTTCTTTCTCTCTGCCTCTCCACCACCTTAAATTGTCTGTGGACTTGGCTTCTTTGTTCTTTCATGACTAATATTACCATCTGTGACATTACATATCAAGATAGCAATGCAACATATTAAGCACAGGAAAACCCGGAATGCTTGAGCTCATCCAAGCATTTGTTGCTTAAAGCTCCAGCATTACTTGTAGCCACCTGAACCATCCCAAAGTTTCTAAAAACACATTGCAATAAAACAGCAGGTTTCCATGTAGTTATTGAAATTGAGATATAAGAGCTTATTGGAGCTGTTTTCTTGCAAACAATCTCAGCAACTTACTTGGTTTTATTTCTCACTAAAGGCTCATAAAAAGAGCTTTCTTTTTTATGGTGTTAGCCTAACTACCACCTAGAGCAGCTCACTTTGGGAACTCCCCAACTCACTTTTGTCAAGATCTCCTGTTCTACAATGGAAGCACCATTCCCAGGTCAGACTTATGACCACAGCCTCTGTGAACTATGCCCTTGTGCAGAAGAGTTCCAGCAACCAAGCAGGACCACAAACAAGTGCTTGTCTCTGCCACCTTCTGCCCTTCCAAGGATGAGGAGGGGGCAGCAGGTTCAAAGAGAAATATGTCAAGTAAAAGAATTTTGAAATGGACACGTCTCAAGATGCAAGATCAAAATCAGAATGGAGGTCTCCTCCGCCTGACTCTTGTATTGTTCTAGACAGATCCACATCTTATTTACCTAATAGGGATTGCAGTAACCACAAGATCTGATATTCTGAAGACAGACCTTTCCCTCACATTGCTGATTTTTCAGACAATGAATTGCTTCACTGTTTATCTCAAAACCTGTACTTTTCTGCAGATGTCAACCTGTCCAGTTTTTCTCTGCATTAATAATTTTCCACTTCAAGTTCTAATACCTTCACGTGGAATTCAGTATAGAATAACTCTGTGTTTCAGACAATCTAATTTGCATTATTGCATTCTACATTTTAAAAGAAAATACCTATAGCTATAGCACATAATAATAAAGTAATGAATTACAAAGATCTGTGTAAGGTTAGGGCAGTTTTTTCATGTCCACATGGGATGTCTGTTATCTCCTTTCTAATTCATCCAGGTTGCCACTAGCACAAATGAGGTGGGAGCAAACTTCCTCTCCTGATCTGCTCTACCTGTAGCACCCACAGCTCCAAAGAGCTGAGGAGTTTATGAATCTAGTCCTCATACTGCCATAAACAAAATATGTATGGGTATCTATATTATATCACAGCACTTCTATATTTTTTTTTATTTCTCCTGTATCTGGACATTTATAAGTATTTCCTGTCTAAGATGACAAATAATCTAGTAGTTTACTGTTGATAAAAACCCCCAAACAAATAGATATAATTAGTCTTTCTGTGTAATTCATAGAAATGAGAGCAACATTACACAAGAGAGATATTAAAAGGACTATAGTAATGTCACGAGATGGATTGGTTAATTTGGTTTGGCATGGTAGACTTAGAAAAATATGTAATGGTTGCATTATTCAGAGGAAGGAAAAGGTGAGCTGGAGAAAGGAGGAAACTAGAAGGGCAAAATCAGGGGAATGATAACTGAGAAAGAGCAAAAGTGTGCTTCACAGAAATCCCCTCATCTTTTGACCTATATTTGCTAGTGTTGATGTCACTAGCCTTGTGTTTTGTATGAACACTGGGTCATTTATGAGCACTGTGCTTAAGTGATGTTAAGTGATGATTTATCCACCATACTAAGTGACATGTGATTTATCACTACTGTATGGTAAATGGTCTTCTTCTGAACAGGAATTTAGGGATAACCAATGTGCACATTAGGTAAATATGTGCAGATTCACGTGTGTGCTCAAGAGTGCATAAGTAACACTATAGATGAAATTCCCTCTCCACAGAAATTGACAGAAGTGCAGGTGTTGCCCCAAGTGTGGATACATTTTTAGTCCATAGAACATGTGTATTGAAATATGTGCATAACTTACTGTAGTTCTCTGCACTACAGTGTGATACAGAAAGTGTATTCAATATTCATTCCTATATGTTGTTCAGATCCTGCCTATTTCTGTAGCTGATGCTTTAAACATTAAGTGTAATGGAAATACTTATGGTATAGGCATAATGGAAATACTTATGGTATAGGCATAGGTGCTGAATTCTGCTGTCCACCCCAAAACACCTTGGGGCACAGGCCATAGTTAAAGTTGATAGTGGCTTCTGTTTGTGAGCTGTCTTTCTGGCTTGGGTCCATGGGACCCCATTAGCTGAGATCTTACCGAAGGAGGTGGGGCTGGGTGCTTTCCTCAGTGGCGTGCAGAAAAATCTTCAGCAATGAACCACTTTGCTCATGATCCCTCAGAAGTTTTTCATGCCACTGCTACCCTCTCCCTGTGACTCCAAAGCAGGGCTGATGAAGCACAGGAGGCTTTCCCCTTGCTGTGGTCGCTCCTGGCCCCAGGCACCTGTGGGGCGGCAGCAACCCCTGTGGAGATGGAGCTGGGGAAGGCAGGTGGTGTTCCCACGACCAGAATCCAGCTCCCAGGGGGAAAAAGTGGGGGTCAGGAAGTTAGCAAAGGTCAGCCAAGTCCCGCTGGCTCTTCTTAATCCTCTTTTCCACCCACAGCCCCTTGAAACTCTCCTGATTTCTCCCAGTGCGGTGTCTGGGGGAGTTGCTCTACTGCTGCAGGATTCAATTTATTTTTCTCGCTTCCAAACTATGCTTCTGCAGAGTCTCAAGTCAGTTTTGTTTCAGCTGGTGTCGAGCAACACACAGGAGAGATGCGGTTCTATTACACTGGTTTGTTTTTATTTTCCATCCTTATTTTTAACCTCTTTTTTTTTTTTTTTTTTTTTTACTATTTTGACAGGAAATCTTACTCCTTTTTCTCTTGCATAAGTATGAAGTAACCCTGTGAAAACAAATATGATTACTTGTTGTTTATGTGTGTGAAAATAAAAGGACAGTTTTGCTAATCAAGTTACAGCTGAAGACTAATGCTGTATAAAGGATTTATGTATTTGTATTTTTATGCTAGCCAAACAACAAAGATAAAAAATTCTTTTTGTCTACCCAGAATTAAAATTTGTAAGTTTTACTGCCAAACAGCAACACAGAAATTTGAAAGAAATGTCATTTCAGGTCAGAAGACATTTCAAGTAGGCTTTTTAACATTGATTAGAGATAAACATAGGTAAATTTCAAAAGAAACTCTTAATATAAAATGAGAACTAGAAAGTTTTTGTTTGAGAACAACATCAATATGATTTCACTTGACATTTCAAAATGTTTCTTTTGACTGAAGAGTTTCATTGTTCTGTAATAAAGATTGTTCCTTGTAAGAAGTTAGAGCAAGCTTTTTGAGACCAATGGTGCTTCCTTACATAGAACTGGAAAGGTTAAAAAGTGGTTAACTAGCAATCTTCTTAGGTATAGCTGGAGAATGTACTTTTTGGCTTTACACAAAGGATCCAGGCGCTAAACCAAATTAAAATATATAGCCTATAGTGTCAAGGGAAAGTTTTATCCAAACAAAATTTAAATAAATTCAGGCATTTCACTAGGTTAAAAAACCAAATAAACAAATAATTTTGCACATATGTAATGGTCTCAAGATTTTGTAATTTCTTTTCCACTTTTAAAACAATAAGACCCAAATGCGGTCACTCTTCCCACCCAAAGTGAAGAACTTTTTCCAAGTTCTTATGCTGAAAAAAATGTATTTCTTAGGAACCAATGATTAAAACTATATAGAATAAGTGTTTTAGTGCTCGGGTTAAGGAAAAATAAACAACAGCATTAGCTAATTTAAGTTCAAATAAACAGATGCATAAGCTGGACTATCTCAAAACAATACAGAACTGAACAGAGACCACTAACACTCAAAACACTTCATAAGGTTCAGAGATTAACCTCTTCAAAGCAAAATGTCGCCAGGTCTTGTATGGTTGCACTGAGAGAGTGAGTGATAACACCTCTATATAGTGGCAAGCTGTAACTGCGTATTTGCTGAGCATGTATGCTGGTACACAGTGAAGCTTACATGAACTTAATTTTAAAGATGAAGAGAACAAAAAGTGTGGTCTCATTTACTGTTTACTGCAGCCAGAAAAGCTGACCAGACATAGTGGTGTCCAATGCGCTTTTGAGTCTTAGGAAAATATCTAAATTTTCAGGAATATTAACTCCCATGTGCCAGAAAAAAAAGCCCTGTTTGAGATATTACCTAAATGTTGTAACATGGTATTGAGCCTTTCCTATTCAGCTCTGTGTACAGTTAATTGGTGGCTCGTGAAATTTTTTTGATGTCATGATTTTAAGAAATTTCATGATTTTTAAGAAAATCTTGGCTATCTGTGTATGCATCTGGGTAACAAAGATGAAAAGCACAAAATCTGTTCTTTGGTGCATTGTGGATTTTAAAACAGATCTCGCCAGCTTCCCAAGTCCACACACTATTTAAAAAAACCCCCAAACCAACCAACCAATTAACCAGAAACCGCCCCCCCAAAAAACCCCAAACAGTACAAAATGAAACAACACCAAAAATAACCACAGCAAAAAACCTAGCAAACAAAAACCAGAACCATTTGAACTATTGCAAATAATAGCAAAATTATACTAATAGCAAAAGACTATTGTATATAAGTCTCAGAACACACAAGAAATGAGGGCCTCATGCAATAGTCCTGATATCCTGATAGAAAATACAAGACCTGCATGTTACCAATATGGAATGAGTCTTGATTTCTCAGGCAAGAGAGAGCTGCAATTCTGACACCCGAGGGTTACTCAAATCTTCTGGGGACTCTATGTCACTATGGTCCCTCACCTGACACCTGCCAAAGTCTTTTTCCAAGCATCGTTTTGCAAATGCTTTAGATTCAAATCAACATGGATTGCTTTGTATGAATTTTTGATTCAAGCAGACTTCTTCATACTTCTATAAAATAATCCAAACTCATTGTCCAATATTTAACATTTCAGTTTATTGAGGGAAAGGGGAAAATATTTAATATATTTTGAGAGGCACTCAAACAAGATTTTTTTCCTCAGGAGTCCAGTCCATGTTTTACTCAGACTTTGGTACAAGCCAGGCTAGGATTTTTGTTTTTTAGCCAGCCCTATGTGATTATATATATAGAAATGATCAATAAGGTTTCTAGTTGCAGAGGTCCCTATTAAAACCTTTACAATTGCCATTTCCACATAATTAATATTACCACACGGTTTACTGTATTCCCCACACTATGAATGCTGCTGTAAAGATAATTATAGAAAAGTTAGAATTGTAAAGATTTGAATTAGTGTATTCCTTAATACAGAGTCTCAATGCTATGATTTAAGGAACTCCTAATATCTGCAGAAGCTGCAGGGGGCTTTACATGGGCAAGGAAGAACAGTATTTCTTTTAAGAGGTTCTTAAGACTTTGTTCCACCTATGAAATTCTCTATAGTCTGTACTATTATAACCTAAATCATCTATACTATAACTCCAAGTGTACATATTTTAATTAGGTTTTTTTTTCTCTCATAGAAATTACTGTTTCTTCTGTTGGAAGAATTGCACTTAGAAATTGCATTTTCAGGATTTAATAGAAATAGCTGTAAGAACTCCTGGTGGGTTTTGAGGTCAGAGCTTTTAAACTGGTTTTCACATTTGCCAGGTTTTACAGCCCATTTCAAAAATATGTGCTAGTGCCAAAGAAGCCCAGCTGCACTGAAATTATCAACATGACATGGGATGCTTCAGACTGTGGATGACCTCTTCAAAGCACAGGAATGAGTCTTGACATCTCAGGCAAGAGAGAGCAGCAATTCTGACACCCTAGGGTCTTCCTGCATTGTTCTAGATGGGTACTTATGTTCTTCCAAAATGTGGGTCCAGGGAATGCTCATTTTGCAGTAGGAAGCCATAAGCTATTTCAGCTGGGATGTGGTATCTCTGTGTCACCCCACAGCCTGCAGTGTAGACAAGTCCTGAGTGTGTTTGAGCTGTATAAACATAACCACAAGCTAAACAGTTTCATTTTTCAATACAGTTTTGTGCTGTGCTTGGAAATGGAATTATAAATGCCTTTCTATAAAAGCACCCTGAGGGTTACAGATGCCTAAAATATATCAGCTCCATTATCAAGGAGGAGATTATCCAAGCTGAATACACAGTATCGGAGTTTACTGGTTTGTATATAATCTACATTCTTAACATTTTCCTGGAGTGCTGTTAGTTTGGGTTAGTAGGACTTACTGTACTCTCAGTGTTGAAAGATGAATAGGCCTATCAACTGAACAGCATAATAAATTTGTCAGGCTGCACACGTTGTGCTCCACCTCTCTGTCGTTCCTCATCGTGTGTAATGTAGCCTAATGCAATATGGCAGCTGTTAGCAGAAAAATGGTGTAGCAGCCATAAAAAAGTGATTTATGTCTTAGTACCAAAGTAGCTAATATTAAGAAGCTGGTGTTTGGGAGGGCAGCAAACAAGCAAAATGTGAAACACAGCATATATACATTCATGAAATACAGGAAGCTGTGAAATGTTAGACTGACAGTGAAATTCTCCCTGGGTATCCACTATAAGGAGGTAATTGGTGGTGATGGTTGTGGATGTTCAGAGTTGCCCACATGTCACAGCTGCTTGTGCTGGAGTATCAGAAGTATGTTAAATGCATCTCCTGACATGAACCCAAAGATCCTTACTACCAAATGACATAAGAAAGGCTAATTTAAGGTGGCAGCTGGCAGAAAGAAAAATATATCAAGCAGGAAAGTTGTTCTTAGCAGCCATAATGTAGAGAGGAAACAGTGGGATGAGAGAAATAATGTGGGACTCATTCCTCTGCTGCATTTTTCTACTGGTGTAAATCAACCAGTTTAAGACTACAGTCATGGATTAGGGATTTCTCCCTGGATGCTGAAACTGAATCTGAGAAAATTCTGTCTTTGGTTTACAACACACCTAATGTGACTAAACATGATCATGTAACATCTTGTCAGTTTTGTCACTGAATGATGTAACAGATTAATCTAAAACACAGTGAATTACAGCTAACACATCAGACTAATCCTTGGTTTCTATTCAACATACACTGTGTGTGTATATATACTAAAAACACACATATGTCAATGTACGTGTATACTCATGCTGCTGCAAAGTGTGATGTTTTTGGTTCAGTGGGTGGCACTATTCCTTCTCAGTCAGTACTAAAGTAATACTGACTACTTCCTCCTCCTCCTGACTACATTCTTCCTCCCATGGTGCTTAATACATAGTGGAATATGGTTGGGTCAAAGAGGTTAATAGGCCTATTTTTGTGAAAAGTGCCATGGAATCTTTCTTAGCAAGCAGTGAGAACCTCACAGTAAATACCCTCTGAAAGAGAGCCTGTGACTTGCTCAGTTACAAATTGGGGTGTTGTTGTAATGCAGAAATAGGGGAAACCATGCTACGTGCTTAAGTGACTGAGTCATCCTGCCCCCACAGATATTTACCAGATGCAGTGAAACTTGGCTTCTGTGGAGCTACAAAATAATAATGGAAGGTTGTGTGGCTGGAAAATATTGGAGCTTTTCTTTGGTATTTTTAAAAAAATAAATATGAGCGAAGCTTTCACCTGATTGTATGTAGTCATGTCACAAATAATGTGGATGGAGATCTCTCAGACCCTTTGCTGTCATATTCTGGATTCAATAAGTACTGAATAAATTGAAGCAAGTGAGACCTGTGGCAAAATGGCCACATCTTGTGTTGTTGCTAGAGGCCTTGCCTTGGAGAAAATTCCAGTTCTTTTAGGAAATGGCTATGGAATTCCTATTTTCTATGCTTTAGATGTCCTAAATTACTTTCTAGCATACCAAACTGGTTAACTAGCATAGAGATTATTCTAACTGAATGTTTTATGCTTTGAAGTTTTGATCATATCCATGGCAAAATGAAACAGCCAGAAGGACTGTGAATCCCTGTTGAGCTCTTGCACTTCGCAACTCACTGTGTGACTGAAACTTCACGCTGGCAGCTATATGGACTTTCTGGACTGCTGCTGAAATTTAGCCATCAAAGTTTGTGCAGCTCCAGGACTAGGTGTTGGTTTTGCAAATGCCAGCAGTGCCTTAATATTGCCCTATAGAGGCTTATGTAACCACAGAGCATTTCTGTACCTAACTCCACAGAGACCTAGTAGGTCACTGCTACCACACTGAACTTTTCAATCATGATTCAAATCACATCAAGGGCCTCAAATAACCATTCTCCAAGGGCATCAATCTTGTTGTCCTCTGACATACTGATGGCCAGTTTCCTGACGGTCCAACTGCATATGTGGCTTCTTTCCCCTTCCTAGATTTTCTGTCCAGTGCCAAGGAAACCCTGTTGCATGTTCAGAAGAGCCCAATCTCTGTTAGCCCATTGGTGTTGACTTCTGCCTCCACAAGCCACTTGGAGATTGAAATACCAATCATCAATCCATCATCTCTTTTTTTCAGCACTGATTTATGCCAGAGGAAGGCAGAATGCCCTGCATTGCCATCACTAAAATTGACTGACTCGTTGCAGCAAAATGACAAGAACTCACTGCCTCTGTACCCATGATTGGCTTTGTCTTTGCTCTGAGCACCATGTGTAGGGAACTGCTAAACATGGCAAAACAGCTAAAGAACAATCCTGTCCCATTGAAGCAGAGGGACAGAGGAAGGCGTACCTAGCTCAATAGGAATTCTTAGGAAAACACCTTGGCAAGGACAGCCAATCAGACAGGATTTATTCCACTATCTCTGGACTGAGACACCTCTTAATTGTGTCTCTTCACCATAACTATTTTCACAACCTACATGATTAAATTCTATTGTGTAATTACGGTACCATACTATTAAACATACATTTTTCACCAGTTTCTCTGCATATCTCTATTAGAGGATGTCAAATAATAGCTTTACATTTCTGTTTTTAAAAAATCATAAATCCCTATGTTAGACAATACTGAAATAAGTTTTTTGAATTTATTATGTTGTTCAGTCACTACTTATACCTTGAAAATTGTGATTGTTTCAGAAGTCCAAATTAGATGCTCAGATTTAAGACTTATTCCAAGCACACAGGAATTTGTCAGATAATAACACCCCTACATTGCTATGGCCTGTCACCTGAATAGATTCCAAAAACTAAGTACAAACCATGTTAGAAATTACTTCAGCTGTCATTACTTTGTGGTATTCAAGGTGAAATGAGGTAATTTTTGAATAGCATGAAGTAAGATTGCATAATAATTTAGGTCAAAAAGTGAGTAACGAGTCACATAGCTGAGATGAGCAGAATATAGTGAATGTAGAACTGCAAATAACAAGCATCCCTATCATAATTCTAGGTCCTATTAGACTAGCCATTTCTTGAAGTCTGAGTAAGAAAAAATGTTAACATTGCTGCCAGGAACAGTTCTTACAAAATTTGATGACAAAGGATGATTTGTATTTTTATGGGGACTGATTAAAACATTTTTAGAAATATGAGGTACAAGCAGTATACGATTATTGGAAAGCTGAAGAACTTACCCTCTCATGAAATACGACAATTATTAAAGCTGTAATAGAAAGAAGCAATTCCTGCCCATTAAAGAAAGACTTTTTTGCCCAATTATAAAAAAGTGTGTGATATGGGAAGCTAAAGCAATGCAGACAAATTAAAGCAGGTTCACTTCCCTGCCTTCAGTTTTTGGAATGGATGAGCAACACACATAGATCAAAGCAAAGGGCTTTGTTTGTGGCTGCAATCTCTACCATTTGTCCTTCATATGCCAAGTCACAAGAAAGCATTCCAAAACAAATTTTGCCAAATACTCCTAATCTTATAGGATTATGATTAGGTGAACTTGTTATTCTATATAATGATTTTACTGAATCATCATTTTTATGTTATAATTTATATGTTATATTTCAGCTTGATCAACTACACTGTTGAAAAGAGTATGTTTCTACCTAAAAGTATGTTTTCTACCTTTCAGTGGAAACCTATGCTTTAGTTTTGTGTCCTTCCCCCTTTGCATAAATCACTAAAGCAAGAAGTTCTTTACTTTTCAACAACTACCTTAGTTGAGTAAAGACTTCCTTTGACAGACACACCATAGCCACCTTGTTAGCAAGACAAGGAATAGGGTCACATGTAGTTTTCCATCTAAACAAATAAATAAGTTTATATGCAGCTTTACTTCCAAATCAGAACTTCAAAAATATGTATTACTCTGCTTGCTCTATCTTAGAATACTTCTCTGACTTCCTGCCTATTCGTTCTCTCACCTGATGAAATACATACAAGCATTGCCAGGAACAGCATTATAAGTAGCTTTACATGCTCCTTCCACCCAGAGTTTTCTTCAAGAACATCCTGGACATCCTTGCAGTAATTCCAAATCAGGAATTTATTCAACAGACAGAACTGAGTTGTTGTGCCTCTCTTCACATTGGCTGAAAGTACCTGAGCTTGGGTCAGACATCAGCTTTTCACGGAGCTCTGTGTTGTGCTTATGTACCCTTTTGGCTTATGCAACTTTTTTTTTTTTTTTTTTTTTCTCCCTTGACTGTATTCAAGTCATAATAAAGGCAATTTCTGCCCTTGTTTATTCCAGAGCTTGTTGGATCCTGATTTCAGTCGTACTCAACTACATCAGATGTAATCAAAATGCAGTAACTCCAAATTTTTTCTGGTGTCACTAAGATCAGGTCTGACTCACTTCTCCTATACCTAGTCTTTAAAATCAAATCTGTTATTTTTCTCTTTAAAACTGTAATTTTGTTCTGCTGTACTTTAAATTGTAGTGTTACTTTGAAAAAAAAAAAAAAAAGACCATAATAATGACATTTCAGGGTTCTATATTTGTCTGACAGTTGTTCTGTTGCAGAAGTGCTCATTTTATAAGTTAAAAAGCTGTCTTTCCTAATACTTTGCCCAGAATGCACAGAGTGTTATGATTTGAGTTATTGGCATGCCATCTTCATATTCTGCAACCACTGAAGGCCACTTTACATTTTAAAGCCTCTGTTTGCTTGCACCACCCTGACTTCTTCAAATCATGCCCCTGGTAACACTGCCAGACCTTTTGCATTGCATAAGCATGTTACGGGTCTAAAGGATCATATTATGCAAGACAAACACACACTTCAGAAAAAAAGCAGCTCAGACTTCATGTTTGAATGACAAGAATCAAAATTATTAATAACAGTAAAACTTCCTTTTTCTATCAGAAATAAATAAGGATCTATTTAGGGTCATTCTTTGCGTCCAAGGTTTGATGCATAGCATTTTTAACACAGAGATCTGGTCACTATTCTGCTAAATGTGTCAGGAAAGCCTTAATTTGATCTCAGAGGGGATTCTAAGAAAATGAAAACAGTACCTTTCAGTTTGGCAGAAGTGATGGTGTGTTCAGCTGCTTTGTCAGGGAATGTGCTGCTAAGGGTATATGGGCAGGAGTTAGCAGAGAAAGGGGTTAACTGAAAATTATGGATGTAGCACATTATGGCACCAAGCAAACTTCTGCATCTTGCAGTCAAAGGTCTGTCTTTCATTTTCTTTTATAAAATGTATCAACTAATTTAGCGTTAAAAGTACAGCTTTAGTCATATTGAGAATATCAACAAGTTATAACACAAAGGAACAAACGCTGGAAGTTGAGAGAAATTTTTAAAAGTGGAAGAAACAATGAAAAAAATTAAGACATGAAAGTGTTGTGTTTAGTTTGGAGAAAAAAAAAAAAAAAAAAAAAAAAGTCAAAACAAAACCACCATCTTTCCTGTCCCTCCTTGCCTTTTTAAAAATATACTTGAAAATGCAACATTTGGAAAAATCTACAGATGTGTAAATTTAGGGTCTGTGTTACTTTACTTTATCACACTTTACTCATCCATATATCATTTCATAGAAAGCCTATGTGGCAGGCTGATGCATGTCTTACTTTATAAATATTTATTACCCACTGGTGTAGTCCTATCTTTGAAGTTACAACCACTTCTCCTTTTCAGTCCATGTTACCTCCTTTTTCTTATTAAAAAAAGAATCTTGTCAAACAATTTTGTTTATGTGAAAATGCTGTGAAGACTAGTTTTCGTTTTAGCCTCATTTTTATTTTAGTTTGCCTTGCTTCCCCCCTCACTTTTCTTTTTAAAAAGCGTGGGCCTGGAATAAGAATGTAAACAGCATGATTTCTGCTGCTTTTGCATGAATGCAAGACAAACCTGGCCATTCATAGGCTCACATGCCCGTGGCTCTGTCTCCACAGGGATTCCTTGGAACAGCTAGGAGGACTTGAGCTTGGAGAAAGTATGACTGGACTTTGAAGAAAGCTCAGAGACAATCATCTTAGGCTTAAATATGAGGATAATACAGTTTTATGGTTTAACAGGAAGGGATCTAAAAAACATGTATTTGAAAACAAAGCCCAACCTATCAACCAACTAACCAACCAAAGCCAACAGTAACAAACACAACTACAACCAAAACCCCCCCCAAACAGACAAAAACAACCAAACACACATACAAAACCTGGGGCAGCAGGGCCTAGGCTAGGCTCTCCTCAGCTGGCCCACGATGTTACCTGGTCACCAGGTGGGAGGAAGAGGAGGCTGGAACCCAGTCTCAACTTTATATGGGTATTACCAAAAGTCGCATTCCATTTTCTGAGTGGTCAAAACTACGTGTCAATCCAAAAACTGGTCCCTGATAGGTTCTTGTCTTTTCAAAAACAAAGTCTCAGTTCCTAGCAGGGTGATATTCCATTAACAAAAAAACCAAACTGTGTTAACCTGTGACAGGGGGACAGGACACTACCTCACCAGAGCAAATCCTGACCTATCCCCTACCACACACTCCAAGAATCCCAAGATGTCTAGAGAGAAATTACTCTTTTCAATCTCTGACACCTACCAAATGAGAGTTTCTGTTTTACCCTAAAGTCCACCATTCTCTTTCAGTACCCAATACCATGTCTACATTTTCCAGCCGTATCAACCAGTTGAATAAAAAGTTTAGCTTCCTTTTCTTACTGATGGTGTGCATTTAGTTCACACTGGTCATGGTGATGCTCAACTCCCTTTCCTGAGGGGCAGGTCATTTCTATGCAAGCAGCTCAAATCTGTGCAAGTGTTCAAGACCAGGTTGGATGGGGCTTTGGGTAAGTAGGTCTAGTGAATGGCATTCCTGCCTATGGCAGGGGGATAGGAACTAGATGATTTTTAAGGTCTCTTCCAACATGGACCATCCCATGATTCTATGATTACTGTTATTCAGCTGCTCTTTCTTTATTTTGTTCTTCAACAACTCCATGCCACCAGCCTTTTTTTCATTCCCTTTTTCAGATTTTCATGCTCACAGTGCAGTCCCTAATGCAGAGCTAGACACTAATGACATCTCTTCTTTGCTTTCATCTGTTTTAATTAAAACTATTACTTGTGTGCTGTCTTCTTTATTCCATGATGGGTTGGTCTCTTTAGGAAGAGTTAGTGGGGTATCTCTGTAAATTCCTCCTGGAAAATCCAAACTGACTGTGTGTGGGGGTGTTTCCATGAACTTGTTGATTCCTTCATAGAAATGAAACAGGTTTTCCATATAACAAGCACACATTGACCCTTATTGTCATTTATCTTTTTTGATATTTTAGATATGGATTCTATGGATTCTAATTGTCATTCTTAGATATGGATTTTGGAAGCCGTTCTCATTCTTCTCCAATTTTATCTTATATGTTTTAGAATTATTTACTGACATTTCTGTTCTTTTCAATTTTTCCTCAAATATGACTTTTTCTACTGCCCCATCATACTGACTTCTGGGCTGTTTTTCAGTACTGTGATTCTACTGCAGTGTCCCTAAATAAACTGCAAGCTGCTTTGAAATATTTAGCCATCCCCTTTTAGCCTCTTGAAATCTTCATAAGATTTTGTGTATTATTTTTCTGCTAGCAGAAGAAGGTGGAAAGATGGACAAGTACAACTTAACTTCTTCCTATTTGAGAACAATATTAGGATAATAGATTATTGAGTTGGGTTATGCATAGAAGTATCTTCTTTTCTTCTAGTTTAGATGCTCCCTGAAGAAGCCATTTGTGGCAGTAAATAAATCAATCTCTGCATCATGACCAGATGTGATTGTTACTGCATGGGTGAAATTGAAAACACTCCCCTGTTGCTGCAATTTCTCTCTCTGCAGTCCCTCTACATTTCCTCAGATGCTACAGAGCCTCTCAGTACCTGAGTGGGTCACTGGCAGGGCAGGTCTAGTACTGGGCTGCTCCTGTTTGGACTTGGAGTTTCTATTCGTAGAGAATGTCTCTTATTTGTTGACATAATTAATTTATTTATCTGATCTTTCTTCTTCCTGTCCAGACATGTGGGGGTGGCATAAAGCTCCTATGCCTGAGGGCACTTTCTTAGGCTATAGAAATAGGAATGGAGGAGCAAAGCCTGGAGCCTAAACCTAGAGACAATTTCGCCACAACAGCTGTGTACAAATGACCAGGCTGCCCACTGAAAGCGTGAGAAAGGAGTAGGATTTGTGTGAAAAGGTATGCATCTGAAAGCATGCCAGACTTGAACCTGATTCATACTAAGGTAGTTTGCCATTGCTGAGAAGGGCCTGAATTGCTTCTGAGGGTTGTGTCATCTGCTAGAAATTTAAAAAAAAAAAAAAAAAAAGTAATAATGTGAGATGTCACTTGTTAACCAATCTGTCTGCCCAGGCTCGGATGAATTTCTGGCCTCTGTATACTCTCCTGGTGGGAAAAGCGATGAGCGTCTGATGTCTGAAAGTGTTGCTGTGTCTTCTTCCTGAATTGTGCCATTTCTGGGGCTGGCATGACCCTGTGACAGTGAAGAAGACACACAGCTCAGCTGATAACTAAGATTTAGACTTTTGAACGGACTTCTTCAGTAGAAAGAACCTGTGAAATTGCATAATTTCATTCTGTAACTGGATTTTTTTTTATCTCTAGGCTGATTTCAGTTATCTTCACATTTTTCAAAGTTATTCAGCTCTGATCACTCTCATGTATGTTTACTCTCGTGTAAAGTGCACATGTTTTCTACCACCTTGCTATCTGCTCTTTTATACTCAGTGATCTTTAGGACTTCATTTTGCTTTCAGTTAAGCCACCCATGTCTGTAACACCTATCTGCCTTCATTAGGATCAGGCCAACAGTATTCTAATTCAGCCATAAGAGACATTCTTCTGTGTATCTAAGTTGTGGAGAAGCAGTCTGCTCAAGAGCCCCTCTAGGGATCTCTACTAGTATCTCTTGCCAACTTTCCTCTGAATGTTTTTCTTGTTTGAATAAAGCTGCTATGTTGGTTTTGTCTGCTGTTATATGGTGTTCTGGAAGCCATAATTCTGTTGATATACATTTCCATCTTCTCAGAAATAGTAATTTTCTTGTGTAATAGAAACTGTATGAGTCAGAGATATTAAATATTTCATAGAATTGTAGAATGGCCTCAATTTGAAGGGAGCTTAAAGATCATCTAGTTCCTTGCTATGGGCAGGAACACCTTTCAGTAGACCAGGTTGCTCAGAGCCCCATCCAACCTAGCCTTGAACACTTCCAGTGATGGGACATCCACAGCTTTTCTGGTCATCCTGTGCCAGTGTCTCACCACCCTCAGAAGTAAAGAATTTATTTCTGTGATCTGATCTAACTCTGTTCAAAGCCATTCCCCCTTGTCTTCTCTATGCAGGAGACAAGTCACAAAAAGTGACAAAAAGTCCTCTCCAGCTCTCTTGTAGCCCCCTTTATATACTGGAAGGCTGCTCTGAGGTCTCACAGGAGATTTCTTTTCTCCGGGCTAAGAAACTCCAGCTCTCTCAGCCTGTCTTTGTAGGAGAGGTGCTCCACCTCTGTGATCATCTTTGTGGCCATCCACTGGACTTACTCCAGCAGGTCTGTGTCTGTCTTATGCTGAATTCCCCAGAGTTGAACACTGTACTCTAGGTGGGTTCTCTCAAGAAGGGATTGAATTTGTCCCTGTGTCCACCATTCAAAGTCAAAACAAATCCATTCCCTCTGACAGTCCTCAAAAGATACATAGATACTGCCTAGTCATGTGGACCTTTGTCCCAGCTCTTTCATTTTTGGTGCTCAGAGTAACTTGCTATTAGAGGGAAAAAGGAAACCTCATTGTTCACTTAACTGTCCTGCAGAGAGTATTTGGGATTCTCTAGCAGACAATGACTTTCTGCACTGTTTTCCCAGTCAATGCAATTTTAGCAAAGCTGTTGAGAAACAATAGTAGACAGGAGAGATGAGATCATATGGTGACATTGTGTGGTACAGCTCTTTTGAAACCATGAAGTACCCAGAGGTCATAGAAGTTGGGCAGCAGGTATTTGCAAGCCATGGATTTGATCACTGCTATACTTCTATCAGCAATATAAGGGAGGACAGTCACTCTGACCCCTACGCAGTACTTCAAATCAGTCTGTGTTTGTATTTCCAGGAGACAGACAAACTTAAGTAAGAAATGAATCACTGATGGCAGCCATAGAACTACCAAAACTTTGACTCTGTAAGCCCACTGACAAGCATGGAAAGAATCGTGATATGCACTGAAACTAACCCAGTGACTCAATAGCCCAAGCAGCAGCGTGAAGATGTTCCTCTAAGGTAAGAAGTCCACACTGAGTAGAAACTGTCCATGTATCTGTTTACCAGAATTATTTGGTGTTATCTACCTTTGTGTATTATTAACTTGGTCTAATTTGTTTAGGATAGGTTTTTTCAGTATTATCATATTTTTCTTCCTGTGAAAAAGGCAGCTCTTAATTCTCCACTGTTCTTTTCAGATCGAGCATTTCAACATGCTTGTATAATAGCAACAGTTCTCAACAGCATTCTTAAAGTAAAAAGGAAATAAAATGGATGGAGAAAATGGAAAACATCTGGATTGCACTATCTAGTACTGCACTCTGTGTCATGACAAAGACTAGCTCTCTGAACAGGAGATAGAAGAACTGAAGTGTAAGCTTCAGTTGTACCAGGTTAATACACAAGCAGTTGGAACCAAGTAACACTTATGGATTTATTCTCTTAAGAGCAATTTCCAAATCCAGTTGGATTTGTCTTTGCTGGCAATAATAATCATAGAATCATCTAAGTTAGAAAGTGAATGAGATCAGTGAGTCCAACTGTATGAATAGTGATCATAATAAAGGGAAGAAAGCAAATATTCAAACATGTCTTAGTATACTGTCTCTGAAACAAATGCTTTCTCAACACTGATTGCACTGATCACACTGATTTTTTTTTTTTTTATGTATTTTCAGTAAGAGGAAAACAATTCAGTTCTCCAGGCTTTGTAGAAAGGCTTCCAGTGCCTAATTATTTAAAGGCCTGCTGATAGCTATGATGGCCTATGCTCGAGCACCATGCAAATAATCTGTTTAAAGATCAACTTCAGAATTCTCACCCCACTGGAATGTAGCAGGAGTCCATTTACCACAATAGGAATGCAATGACTGGTGAAAACCCTTCATAAATTCACCCTACTTTCAAATATGACGGTACTCAGATAATTTCTCGCTCAGAGCAAGAATCAGATGCTTGTAATCAGCCCTCTCATTTAATCTGACTACCTATCAAATTATAAACTAACCTATGTGAACTGACAGCTTTCCAATGTTTTTTCTCAGTAATGAAAATTCCCCTTTTATCTGTGTCAGCATCTAGTTCTGGATTATTTCAAGGGAACTGTGGTGATAGTAGCTGAGGACCTAAGAGTCTGCAGGCAAAGGGAAGTTGCAGTTAGCTTTTGCTTTTGTGTTCCATGTGTTTCACAAGGAGAAAATTCCATTACTTGTTGGGCCGTGGATTCAAATGTCCATTTAACATAATCACACTGAAGAGAATGATATAATACTGTTCAGTCCAAAGAGGCATTATTTCCCAAGTTCCCATAAATTTCCCAACAAGGAATGCATATTAAGGAATGATTACACAAGGCTTGGTGAAACTCCCTTTATTTATTTCACTTGTGTTGTTGCTGCTGTTGTATAAGAAAGAGCAAAATAACAAAAAGAACAAAGTAAAATAAAGTAACAGCTGATCCAAACATATTTAACATGTTGAAATCCCGTTCCAAATGCAAAGACTCTTTCTTTCTGCCTTTTCTTTGCATTGATTTGTACAAGCATTTTCTCTGGGAGCCAAATACATCTCTGGTATAACTTCACTGAAGTCACTGGACTTACACCAGAGATGTTTCTGGTCCTCTGTCCTGGGTAAATACAGTAGGAATTAATTGGTCACGCAGGCAGAGTGTCTGGCAATAAGTGCACTGAGTGGTCCTGGCAAACCAATAGGAAAAATCTAAAATAAAAAGCCCAAATAAGTCTTTTACTTAATATAAGGCCTAAAAATCTACTGGGAGCTGATGAATACTGCCCGCTAACTGTACAAAGTATAGGTAGCATGCCTTCCAAATATCAAAATACCAGACGGAATGCCGTGAAAATAAATAACTTCTAATATAAACAAATGAGAACATATCAAACTGTTACCTCTTTAAACATAATGTAAATAAAAAAAAATACCAGTCCTTCTACACAATAAATATTAAGAAACCATTGACATAGTTGAAATGTACTCATATAAATTAACAACTTTAATTACATTAGCCAAACAGACATTGGTTAAAGCACTGCATGTAGTATGCAAAATAATAATAATAACAATAATAATAATATCAACAACAAAACACAAAATGATAAAAACAAAATAGGCTTCATAATATCTTGGCTTTCATAATTTATATATATGTATATACATATATATAGTTGTGTGTGTATATATATACTGTAGACATATATATAATATGTATATATATAGTATAATACAATGTAATATAATATATATTATATTGTCATATTACATTATATTATATTTTATATATACATATATTTTTGAAGATATATATATATGCATATATGTAAATTTTTTATATATATATATCTTCAACCCATTGTCAATGTATTGTTTTTGAAAGTATTTAAATACAAAGAAACCCACTGAGAATTAACAGATTCATTATATCTCAAAAAATAAATAGCTATAAAACCCAGAAGTGCTGCTTGTTTCGGCCCATGAAAACCTTATTTCTAGTTGTTCACAAGAGATCAAATGATGATTTTATTTACTCATGCTGAAAATGTTTTACTCCACATGTAATGCAGTGCGAGCATATGGGGGAGTAAAGCTTTTTTCAGTGTAAGGAAAGGGATCTGGTTCTTACACTGATGCACACGATTAACATGAGATTTAACTTAAAGAACTTAATAATTTCCATTGTATCTACCTCGATGTCAGAAATAGATTTTGCCCAATTTATTGATGCTGGCTGGTAACTTTCTAGGAAAGGAAACCCTCTGAAAATCAATGGCATTGCTTACAGGTAAGGCACAATTCCACATGAGTAACTATAGTCCATCAATTTTTAATTTTGCACGTAGGCTTTACAGATGTCTGAACTTCTCTACCTAAGAGATATTGCTGCTAGCCTCTACATTGTCTTGTGGTGTCACTGTTAAATGAACTCGACATCTTAATTCTCAACTAAATACAAAAAAAAAGGAGGTATATATAATGGAGCCCTACTTTGCAGTGATTTGGTAGGAGACTGTTTCTATTGAAGTCAATGACAAAACTCCCATTTCATCCCGTTCTACAGTTTTGTGCATTAGACCATATGAGTGCACAATAATTACAAGCATCTGTAAGCATTTCCTTTTGCTAAATCTAAAGGATACAAATACATTCAGCCCTCCCAAGGAAACATCTTAGCATGCACTTATGCCAGTTTCTTAGGCTTTGTATCCAGTGAGCATCTGACATGGAGATGTAGAAAGACAACCAAAAGTCAACTCTCAGGCAAGAAGATTATGGAATTTCTAAACAAATAATTTTCTGTGATTAAGTATATACTGAAAATGTATTTTCAATATAAACAATAAGTAGGTTATATGCAAAGGAATGTGTTAGTAGTTAAGAGCCTTTTTTTTTTTTTTTTTTTTTTTTTTTTGGTACTGTCATACCTGAAAGGAGAATGAATTTTTAAGGATCCATGCCCTCTAACAACTGCTTAAATATGGTAACAATTTCTAATGCTATTTTAAGTACATGCAGATTTAATTAAACCAAATTATCAGGGATGGGATATTTTTCTGGAATCAGTCAGTCTTGATTAACATCCCAATTTCTTATTTTACTTTATCATACAGTTTTTCATTTCCCCCTACTTTAAATAACTCTGACCACAAATCAAAACCCCATGCCTGATTCTAGAGATTGAAGGGAGAAACCAGTATACACACACAAGTGAAAGCTAAAAAGTAGGGCTTGGGAACAATTACCTCTTGATCTGAAAACTTCCTTCTATTTTTGGTGTAGCTATCATGAAACCTGCTTACAATATCTAAAATCCTAGTTTCGTTCCTCGCTTGGAAGTTGTCTCAGGCTAGTTTCATGTTTTTCAAGCCAGTCCCTATTCATCACATTAAATCTGCTATCAAATTCAGGATCAGAATTATTTTTTAAAGGCTCTTTCTCCTTTAGCCAGAAAAATCATGAGTCTAAACCTACTTTGCTAGCAGCCAATGGGGAGTTTTGCCATTGCCATTGAAGGTTCTGCGATTTCAGGTCTCCAATACTCTCTAACTAATCGCTGTTGAGAATAATTTTTATCAATGTGAGCTATCTATCTGACCTGTTCCCCTTACCACTGTGTTCAGAGATCCACCATGATGCAAACAGCCTCATTTAAATAATTGAATTAAACAGTGTTGGCTGTGGTGCCATTCATTCAGGGTACTTTCTCTGCCTTGACAATGCCCACAGCAGAAAGAACCTGTGATTCGCCCTGGCACAACTTTACTCATGTTAGTAGTTTTATTGATCTTGTAAGGAGGCCAGTTGACATCAAAGGACCTACTGGCATGAGTAACCATTCTGGGACATCTGATGATATAAATAATGGTTATGGGGCATCCAATTTTAAGGCCAAGTACAAAGACCAGTGAACTAAATGATACTCTCCTCAACAATTCTCACAGACTGTGTCCCTGCTCCTGCTGCTTCAAAGTCTGGCTCTGCTTCTAGAAAAATCAACAGAAATTCTGCCACATGCTTCAAATAAGCAGGGCCAGGAACTTCATTAAAGTTATAAAGATAAATTAGTTGTGCTTTTTTTTTTTCTGGTAATTTTCCTACTAGCATTTGGTATCCCTCCCTTTCCCCAGGAAGAAAAAACAAAAAACCCAACAAACTTCTGCAAATAATTTAAATCAGAAAGCCTTGATATTTTACAGAACACTTTAGTGACAAATTTAGTGTTTAACCAATTATATTTTTTCAACTTTTTTTTTGCAAATTGCAAACAAGTCTGTAAAAAAATGCGTTGTATAAAAAGTACATAAATGTATAACCCATTAGCTGTACTATGCAATCTAAATATTGTGGAATAAATTAGATAGAAAACATAGCTATACCATGTATGTTGATATCTATTCAACAGAGGAAAGGGCTATTTTTTTATTTCTTTCTTTTTTTTTCTTTTTTTTTCCCTTTTTTATTTCTATAGATGCATACAAATACGGACATGCGCCCATGCGCACATACATACGCACACGCAGAGAACACACACGCACACATGCATACACAAACAGTTTTGGCTGACAAAAACTGAAGGCCCTGATTACACTGTTTCAACATGGTTCTCGCAACAAAGGTGCTAACACACTATCCCTAGCCAGTGTGACTGGGTTATATTGTGCTATCTTTTTTCTTTTTTTTTTTCTTTTTTTTTTTTCTTTTTTTTTTAAATTTTTTACAAGACTGTGCTCTCAACAAGACAGGGGACTGTGTTAGTACTTCTTTTCAGGAGAGGCATGTAGACGCCTGTGCCATCAGAAGGCAGCTAACAACTGGGGCTTGGAACAGCAAACCTATGAGAGTCTGAAGCTTCAGGTTCAGGGTTATCAAACTCAGTGTAAACAGGGCCTAAAGGTTTCTCCGATTCCCTCTTATCATCTACCCCTACCCAAAGACAAATGTAAGTTTAACATTCTTTGAAACATGACAGCGAAAAATTTTTAAGAAACAACTACTGTCTACCTATGTATGCCCTATGGGTTGGACCCTTCAGGTTAGGTGTTGACACTGAAAATTAGGTCTTACAGGTAACGTGCAAACCCATTAAGAGTTGTCATGCTAGAGGGTGGTGGTTGAGAAAGCCAGTATTTCAGCAAAGATTCTGTTCTGAACAGAAATCCAACCATGTTTGCCATTTTCTGTGTATTTGCAGGAGCAATGGTGGACAGGGCCCAAGGCTGCTTGCAATTTTACATCAACACTTTTTAAGTGTATACCAGCACCTTAGGTTTCTCTTGCACAAATACCATTTTGAACACGTAGCCTCCTACTTGGCAGTAAGAAACAAAAAATCTCTTTACATACTGTGCTTTGCACACAAACATTCATTGTTTTAAGAATAGTAAAATGAAGCCAGAAGTGCTTATACCTTGTGTATACATACATATATACATACAGAAATATATACATATATATGTATATCCCTTGGACGAAGTTGTTTCCCTGTAATGCATATTTGCTGTGCGTCAGGGCCAAGTTTACTGTTGTACATGCAAAACAGTACGATTATGCTCAAATGAACCTCACATCCAAGCACCTTGGATTCAATCCCAGAGATTTTCTGGGTTTACTTCAAATGGCAATTTTCTGTTGAGGGCACTATTTGAATTTAACTGGTTAACAGATATTCTAGCCTGAATGTAATCAACCCACTGACTTTTAATTCAAACTCTAACTCGTTAAAGGTGAATGGTACCAACCACAAACAGACCTTATAGAGGCTTGCACAAATGTCTTTGGTGTATGTGTCTATTAATTTTAAGGTACAAAATAATAATTATTATAATAATAAAAATAGCTATTTTGTGTGCTGTAGCAGTTCTTGTATAGCTCACAATAAGTGCAGCTCTCAACCCCACCCACACCCAACCACCCTCCCTTGCAAATATTTGTTAAATAAGGATTAGACAGGTCAGACACCATTGTAGTGCAAATAGTAAACGATTAAAAATTTTTTTTACAAAATATAGAAATGTTTGACTCCAGTAACTGGACAAACATGTTCCTTTCAAGTATCTCTCACTGAAGATTTTTTTAAAACAAGTTACTTCCATTTAAAAAAAAGTCTCTGTTTTTTTCTTTCTCTCGCAGGTAAACAGTTTCAAACCATCTAGGTTGCATAGTTCTAACATTGTAAGCACCTTTACAGAATGTAACTTTTATTCTTTCATTAAATTTTTGTTCTATTTTTTCTTCGTTTTTCTTTTTTTCCTTTTTTCTTCCTTTTTTTTTTTTTTTTGTAAATGTAGTGCAGAAGATGAAGGTGTATACACCTGCACACTATTGACCCTTGATCAATGTTAAGTACATGTATGTGTATCGTGTCTGTATGTATAGAGACATGTATACAAATACATAGCCATATATATACAAACACGAACACTACACACCTACTCAGTTGCTTTGTAAATGTAGGAGGGAAGCGCCAGTGACTGCAGTAATCATACACATGGCTTTTCATTGACCTTTTGGACTTTGTCCAAATTTCCGCAGGTTAGATGAGCTGCTACCATGGCTTGACCTGATGGGAAACTAAGGGAGGGAACAGAACTTCCTTCCCCTAGTAGTAACTAATGTTTAGTATACTGTGTAACAAGATAAAGAGCATATTGAAAGGAAGGGGAAATCCCCAACCCATACCACCATTCAGACCTATCTTATTCAAGCCCAGCCTCATGATATTTTCTTCTTTTTTTATAGCTGAAGTCTTTTCTGATCCTCCATAAATTTGTGTTTTGTGTTGTTTTTTTTTTTTCTCTTTCTCCCTTTTTCTTGCTCTCTTCTGTTTTTGCTTATATTTCTGAAGATTTTTTTCATTCAATAAAGATTATACCATGTCTGGTCTTTCCTCTTCTTGGGCTTTTGATACTTTTTCTTCTTAACAAGAAGGGTCTTGTGCACACCAGCATCTACGAACAGCCACACTCCTCCACAATCATATTCTGTATGTCTTTTTTAATGATGTTCTGACCATCATCGTAGTAGAGCATGGACATAGGCCGGAGTTTGGTGGGCACACAACATGATTTGAGGTTGGCAAAGGGGCTATGGCCCCGCATGCGGTAGTGGTTGATGACAGTGGAGTGGAAAGATAATGATGAACCAGATGTGCCTGCTATATGGCTGGGACACTCTCCTTCGCAGTAGTTGGCATGATAACCTGTAGGAGCAATAATCCAGTCGCTCCATCCTATGTCCTTGAAGCTGACAAAGAACTGCTTCTTGCAGCAGATGTTGACTTTGCCATCACACTCCAGGCCTCGTCTCCGCCGCCTATGCTGGCGATCCTCTGAGTGCCGGGCAAGCATCATCAAGAAGGGCCGATGTGACTGCTCCTTCTCCTCTTCTCCTGTGAATTCTCCAGCTTCCTTTTCTTTCCCCTCCCCATCATCTTCCTTTTTCTTCTTCTTGCCCAGTAGCACCAAGTTGGCTCCAGTCTCTTGACACAGGTCACAGGCAATCCGCACATCCAAAGAGCTCTTACCTTGGTCCAGGAGTCTCTGGACACTACTGGAGACAGGGAAGATGTGCCAAGTGCTCTTACGGGTGTCCACTGCCTTTTCTGAAATCAAAGTCTCACTCTTTTCATCTTTCAGCCCCCCATCCTCTGTATCTTCTGCTCCTTCAGAATTGCCTTTAGGGTGCCGCAGCTGTTGAAACAGGCGGATGGTGACTTTTGTCCTGCTCCGGTTGGCCTTGGAGACCTTCAGGAAGAGCCACACTTCAGCATGCTCCACCACCGATAATTCACTGCCCTCCTTGGAAATCTCAAAGTGCAACATTCTCTTGGCTGTGCCTGATTTGGTAAATGGAAATAGATAGAAAGAACTAGTTAGTATGTCTGCTTGCATTTTGTTAAAGAGACTTCTGTTACTTTTTCCAGAGGCATGAAGCACCCTAGGTATTCTGTTTGGTTCTTTAAATTTTTATGGATCTTCTGTTCTAACCTTCCTTCACCCCCTCCTCAGTTTGTATTTTGTGAAAATTCTCTTTTTAGAAAAGTATATATTTGCCTGTTTTCCAGCATGTTTTAACTAGAGCATTTTTTGTCGTAACAATATAGTCATTAGTGTAAAGCATCTCATGGCAAATAAGCATCAGTCGCTGCCAAGGGTTCATTTGCTTAAGCTGTCTTTGTGATCACTGTTAGCTGAAAGACAAAAATGCTTTATGATGGCAGTTCATAGGTACCATATGCATAAAAATCTACACCTAATGTCTGGTTAGGGAATGAGGTCCAGTGCTGCCAATTTTTTAGCAATACTTTGAAAATTATGTGGAAAAGAGGTTTACCCTTTCTTCCTCTGTAAAATACATCCTTCAACTGCATCTTTTAATGAGTTATAAATATTTATTGTTTCAAAAACAAACACATGCTATAATATGACCCTCAGCTTTAATAAGTTTGCAGAGTTATATTGTAAAGAATTGAAGAATTGCAGCAGGCAGACTTTTCATCCTGTTAGATGTTAGCTGTAGATCCTGTTCCTAATTTAACACACTGTACTTGCTGTGATTATAGTAATGGTGAATACACTGAGAAACGAGCTAAAGAACGGTATAATTATGGGGATGGTTCTCTGGCATAATTGTATCAACTTGCTGAGATGTCATTATGATGATTGTGATGGTGAGGAGGTGTTTCTCAGATACAGAGCTCATATCCCTGGCAGAAGTTGGAATGAATAATGAGGCCTGTTTAATGATTTGATCACTAGAGCATGAAGAAGTTAAGGGAGAATGAATTAGCTGGGGGGTGGTGATGATATTATTTTTTCAAGAGAGGTACTTTTCTATTTTCTTGACAAAGAAAAAAGCCCTGATGACGTCTTCTGTTCCTTCTCAGCATGGAGGCCAAGATGGACTGAGGTGACAGATTTGCAATGTACAGCTAGCTGGCCTTAGTGAGAAAGAAACAGGATTCATAATTATCAATTTGTCATTAATATTATTCTTGAGCTACCCATAGTTGTTTACCAAATTTTCTCTGCAACAATTCTTCTTGTCAGTGAACCATAACTTTACACCCTCAAAACAGCAATTGGTGATCAAAACAGAAGTAGTTTGACACATACAGAGGAAAAATTGCCCTCATTGTAGTAACACTCTTCTCCTTTCTTCTGACTGCAACTGAATTAAAAAATACTGGGTCCCTGACCATTTCCCTGTTCACTCACTCTCAGGTGAGACAGGACTGCAGCAAAATCACAAGAGACATATACCTTGTGTTCAGTTGCAAATACAAGAGTTGCTGATTTCTGAAGTTTGTAGGCAGGCTGTACTGCCCCTTGAGCTACCTGTTGCTTTTCTTCTCTGTAAAGTACTGGTACTGACACATTCAGCTTTCCCTCGTGGCATTCCCAGGTCAAAGAGAGAGACATTTCTGAATTACAGTGTCCAGAGGGCAGAGTGTTTTGTTTTTGTTTTTCCTTTAAGTGAAACTGTGAAATTGTAGACTTTAACTGTCACTGAGCTATGGAAACACATGGTTTGTGTTAGCTGCTTCTGCTGATGCCAGTCTCCAGAGTGAGTTACAGTAATTTCTTAGGGAGATACACGAACCAGTGGGACTGTGCTTTAGAAAAGGAAGTAGCTTATAAAAAAGACAGAGCAAGCTGACCAGTACTGTGAGGCATGATGAAATTACTCATTTTCTATTATTTTTAATTGATTCATTCAATGATGATTGAATGGCTAATGCTGGTTTTTCCATTCTGATAATCAAACTGTGTCAAAACTGCCAGCTATGTTGGAGCAGAGGTCAGGTGATAGAGACAAATCTCACTCCTGACTCAATTTCAGAGCATGAGAAGCCGTACAATGACATCCCTCCAGTCCAAAGGAAGTCTGGTCCAAAAGGCTGGTTGCCTTGTACACAGGGATGTTATAGAGTGTTCTCTATGAGAATGAATACTTCTAAGGGCTGTGAGAACCAGCTGGCCTCTGGCTTTATTCCCCCTGACTCTGTCTTCTAAAGCAAGCTTCTAACTTTAGGTTATCCCTTTCCAGTCCTGATAAATCCTTTCTAAGGGGAACATGGACTTCGAAGGAACCTGAAGGCAGGTGATGAGCCAAGGGTGGGTTGCTGCCAACCAAGACTCTCCATCCAACCCATTCTGTTTGCTGCCTCTACCCAAGCAAACCTAAGTGAAAGAAAAAAGGTGGTTTAGATGAAGCTGCAGAAAGTCTTCTGGCACCATTGGCCTCTTCCCAGCTGCTCTCCCCAGAACTCACAGACTTGTGTGTGGAATAAGCATGAATTGCTGGGAATTGCCATATTTATTTTTTATTCTTGAGAAACCAAGCTGGGGACAGACAGCGGTTCTGGCACTCCTGTGCATGAGAAGATCAGCTGTTCTGGATATGGACAAAAAGCCTGGTCTGATCATCTGCTCTGGAGAAAGCAGGTAGGGTGTGCAGACCTCAACAGTGGAAGAAGCTGTATGACCCATCTAATCTGAAAAGCGAGGCAGCTCTGCATTACAGAATAACCTAATGCCGTTAAGTGCTAGTGCATGGTATTTCACATTCTGCTATTTCCATACTTGTGGGAGTTGAAAATAGTTACAAAGTGACATATCTGCAACAGCAAATATTCATATTACCTTTTGCACTGGCCAGAAGGAAAGTGATGCAAGCAGTCTTTTTGACAAATATTACATGAAAGAAACAGGACCTCAAGAACTCTCTTAAATAGCTTTTCAAACACTCTTCTATGTGTGAAAGTAGAATTCTTCTTCATATTTGAACAGTAGTACATGAGTACTTGCTTTTTCTTTACTTAAGGGAAGCGAACTTGAACAAGGTAGTCCAAGATATGTCCTTATACAGGGATAACCTTGTAAGTTGTTAGCTGCAATAACAGCCTCTCTGGATGTGGTTAGCTACAGTTTCAGAAACAAATGGTGGATTAAGATTCTAATGAAAAAAGATGCAGGAAGTTTATCTGAGCCTAATATTTCTGAATGAAACAAAATCCTGAAACCTGTGTAGCTAGTAAAAGATTTTATAGCAATTAAAAAACACTTTCCTTTTCATAGGTCTTTTTAGAAGGAGACTGGGAATGGTGCAAGGTTGAGGATAAAAAGCATGCTTTCACATTAGGAAAAAACGAAGCTTTTCTGAATTCTCTCCACATTCACAACTAGTTTGTTACGATCACACAGAACAAATGGTATGAATCCCGCAGTTTTTAAGAGGTCACTGTTCTCAGACAAGCTCATTTTGAAATCAGAGTTTGGCCTGTGCTAAAACCAAATTGAGACCCTAGGATCTGGCTTATTATGGTTATACATTCACTTTATAACAGGATCTTTGTTTCCAAAAGGTTCAGTGCTACAATAAAATAAATTCTTCAAGTGTTCTGAGATTAAAAAATAAAAATAAATAATAAAATAAAAAAAAAATCTGTATTTAATTTTCTCCAGATATTTCTTAGGGATTTAACAGCCTTTCCTTTTAGGTCTGAATTAATGGTCAGGATCAAAGCTTCAGAAATATATACTGTTCATCAAACTGAAGGTAAAAGGGAAATTCCTGAAATTTAGGGGTGGAATCACTTCCATAATTACATTTTGTTTACCCTTTTGTCCTGCCTTTACATTTGCCACAGCGATTTGCAAGGGTCTTTTTCCATTTGTAATCATCCTGCTCCTCCTGCCTGACTGCTGAGGAAAGACCCACAGCCCAACAGTGATAATGCCTTCATCACTTCCATGCTCATATAAACAGCAATGTCAACAGCCTGGATTGTTATCATAGCAGAAGGCAGCTGAAAAAGGAGACAAGGGATTACTTTGGGCTCCTTTTGATTGCTTTTCTGCATTTCCCTTTCCCAAAACTTTGGAGAGGCCACCTCTCTGCTATACTGCTGAACAAAGTTCCTTCCCGAAGGAGGTCTGTGATGCCAAAGGAGCAGTCTAGCTGGGCAAGTGACACTAGCAAATGATGTGAGAAGTGGTTAAAAATACAAGCTCTAAGCAGTAGTGCATATATGGTAAAAGGTTTAATGGAAGGAGTTACTGAATGGAAAGAAAGTGTAGCAGTATATATAGCATGGGAGTTTTCCCATATCTGTTTTTCTCTTCACTAGTGCTCATGCACCTTTTTAGGAGAGAAACCTGAACCTGCAAGCAGAGGGGAGCCTGCACAGGTACCCTTCTCTCCACCTCTAGAAGGGCTGGCCAAGGCTCACACAGGACTCTGCAGTCAGCACTTGCTCCCAAGCAGCACTTGGGTGACGGGCATGGCTCAGGAGCCTGTGGAGGGATTGGCAGAACCCTTGAGGGTCCAGGCATGGGGAGATTGGAGGGGCAGCCCTGCATGCAGTAGCTCATGCTGTGCTCCCGCAGGAATCTGCAGGTCCAGTGTGTTCTTCGTCTGAGGCTAAGGATCCTTCCTTCAGTATGGTTGGCTTTAATTTTGCAGCTGAGTTCCTTTATTTGCAATTTGCAGCAGGATTCAAGGTCAAGCCCTGTTAGCTCAAACTATATCCATCTACTATGTGGGGTCGAAGCTATACAATTGAGAGTATCTTCTTTTGAGTAAAATGCAAAGATATTTAATTTTTTAAAACCATACGCTGTTAAATAATTAAGACTTTTTCTTTCATAATGAAAGTGATTATCCTTTGTGACATTATAATGTGGCTTATTCTTAATTTCTCTTAATATGCAGGATTTTTTTTTCCTTTGAAAAATGCTCAGTGTGTAAGAAGGTGCTGTTTCTTTAAATTGCTATGCTTCACCGGTGCTGAATTTTGAAACGTTTTTACATTATACTGTAAGTGAACTGTTTTTCCATACAAAGCAAGCTTTTTTTTCCTTTTTTAGTTGCTAACTTTACTACTGCCTATGTTTAGATTTGGGAGAATTTGTACTGCGTGCCAATCTGTAATTACATTCAAAAGCATCCTTCCCTTCACTTCTCATTTCCGTTCCCCAGGAGACAGAAAAAAAAATAGGTTACTAGAAAGGTTTCTCTAAAGAGAGTGAAGAGAAGAACATGGTTATTGAGAGATAATTGCTCAAAATGTTTACTAATGAGTGACCACTGGAGTTAGATGAATTCTTTGCAGCGTAGAATTTATTCAGAGAATTTAGTGTTATCATGTGGTAATTATCCCCTAGGCAGATTGATGATTACAAATGTCCTATTGCCACAGTTAGACAGTGGCCATTTCTGTGAATGCATTTCAGCCTATGGATGGCTGGCAAACAATTTATTCTGATTATTCATTATCTGGCATATGTGACCAGTCATCCAGGTTGAATGCTTTCATTCCTGCTCCCTCACTGTTGTCTCTCTTACAGGAGAATTTATGGCATAATTAATACCTTATCTTTATGCTCACCTGCCACTAGCTGCGAGAAAAGGGAGATTTTGTCGTAAGAGAAAAATAAACCGAAAAAAAAAAAAAAACAAAACAGCCAGGAAAAAGAACTATTCCCCAAGTGTTTGTGGAGGGGAAAAAGCAGCAGCGACTTTATTTAAATATACCTTTTCTTGAAAAGTTAACCGAAAGAGGCATTGACAAGGTCATTCAGAATGTGAAATAATTCAGTTCTGGTGAACCTTGACTCTCCTCTGCTATTTTGTTAGGAGGGAAGCACTTTACATCCACAGCTTTGAGTTCTTTCCAAACTGAAAGCCCTTCCCCCACATGGCTTTAAATATTTAGAAACAAAAAAGGTGTTTGTTTGGTTGAACTTGTTTTTTTGTTATTCAATTTCTTCAGTTACATCTAAAATAGCTCAAGCAAAGTTTAGGATCCTTTGCACAAGTAAAGTAAAATATTCCAAGGTAAAAATCAGTCCCATGACTTTGTCTGTCCTTTTTTTTTTTTTTTTTTTTTTTTTTTGAGAATGGACAATTTTTGTGCATACTTGTAATGATTTGCTGTAAATTCTAAAATTAAGTGCATCAGAGACTGCCAGTGTGTTTTCATTAATATATTTCATTTCTGTGCACTAAGGCCCAAATCCCAAGCCCACTGAAATGAATAACAGAATTTCCAGTTGCTTCCAGTAAACCAAGCTTCAATCCTAAATCAACATTACAAACTCTGTTGCATTAAATGAGATTTCCTTCTCATAAGCATCTCTATGTATAGATATAGATCTAAGAACTCAGCATGAATCACTTACTTGTATGCAAGTTAGATATATCCTGCACAGAGGAAAACACATGCATGCCCATTGCTGTCTGCAGGAATGGTATGGGTACAGGCACACATACAAGCATGTCTACTCTGTATGTAAGGATATATGTGTGCTTATACACACATACAGGCAAATACATATTCAGGTATTCCCTACTAGCATATAAAGCTGTGGGCCTGACTACACAGAGATGGACACATACAGTACTTTCTGTCTCTCAGGTATGTTTTTCTAGACAGGTTCCCACCTTCCTAGATTCACCTGTGCTTTCTGAGGTTGTTCTTTAAACCAATCAATCCCCCCTGAATTCTCATATTTTGGTAAAATGAAACGAATCAATACAGAATATCTTTCTTCTTCTGGAAGTAACTCACTTTCATTTGCTAAATTTGATATCTTTGACTCGGTATGCCAAGGGGGAAAAAAAAAAAGAAAAAAACAAGGGAAAATAGGCTTGTTTTCTACAAGCCGAGGAGATTGCATTAAAAAAAAAAAGTGAGCAAATCATCTCAGATGATGATTCATGGTCACATTTCTTAGTATCTTGTAAAAAATATGTATTTATAATTTCTGATCTCTCTAGAATTCCAGCACTTCTAGCATCCACCAGTTTACCTTTTACTTCTCTACTTATTTCCTTCCTGCATTATTTTCCTTGCATCTTTTCACTCCAGTAAATCCCTGCCTTTTAAATAAACTAGAAGAGAGAAACGAGCCCCACTCAGAGCAGCTACAGATAAGCATAAAGATCTCTGGGATTCAGAATCCAATTAGGTAAAATAAGAGTTTGCAGGAAGGTTGCCTCGTGTGGAGCAAAAAGCCTTTGGAGTCCGCCCTCTCGTGGTCCATTCTTTATTCAGCATGAATACTTGTACCCTTAAATACAGTTATTTTCAAAAGAAAATTGTTGAAATTATTCAAAAGATGTAAGTGATACATCCTTTGGGTTTTTTTCCTCCTGAACTGCCAGCTTGGTTTTATAGAGTAGGTATCTTCCGGGGAAAGACATGAATATGTACATATGTACATACATGTATCCCTCTGCACATGAAAGTAGGCACCACATGATCAAGTCAGTTCACCTTGAATTCTGTATGAAGTGGTATGAAACAGTAGAAGAGGTCTAAATAGCTGGCAAAGTTATCTTCTTTTTTTTTTTTCCCTGGATTTTCTCCTGGTGATAAACCTTTAGATTTCCATCCAATAATTCCTATCACCTTCTCAGGGGCAGATGTTAGCAACCACTTTCATTGGTAGCTAAGTTGCCAGGATCAAATTCAGTTGGCAAAATCCCAGATCTGCCTAATAAACTGTCTACTTAAAATAATGAACAAGTTAGTAGGCAATCATATTTATAAGTATTGAGTATCTCTGTTATCAAACCTGTTGGATTCACTTGTCACAAAATGATATGACCCCTCTCCTTAAAACACTATTTTTAAGACTTTGAAATAACGCACAGAACTCTGGCACAGCTACCCTTACAGCAGAACTAATCAAGGTTAGTAATCTTAGTTTGACATGCAAGTAGAAAGTGATTTTCATGTTTTACTTGTAAGAGTGCCAAAGGACAGTAGGGTGCATTTGTAACTTTTGCCCAATACTCACAGTCATTAGTTTTGCAGAGATCTGTCTGGATTTGTTAGCTGTGAAAACTACCTGCCAACTCTTTTGGTGATTTCCTGGGCATAACTACACCTGTGCTTCAGACAAGTTTAGTGCATTTATTTCCCCTTTAATTGTCTGAAGTCTGTGCTTGTTTGAATTTTGGTCTATTTTAGAATATAGCGGTCTCAAGCCAGAGCCATATGCACAGGGCGCTGTTTGTTCATTCCCTCCATTTCTTTGTATGTTTGAGAATATGGCTGATGAAAGAAGGAAATATTACTTTTTTTATAAAGACAAATAGTAAATGTGTCACCTGAAAGACATGGGGAAAGGCTGGTTTATGGCAAACAATACCTGAAGAAACAAGAAGCCTAAAGTCTTATTTTGCTTTTTATAGACATTTATCTGATACAATATTAAATGTTTTCATTAATTTTCATTGATTTCTTATTGCCCTCTATCAAGCCAGAGTGAGTTTGACATTAAAAGAAGGAAGCGCATTAACCTGGCTGTGAGCAGAATATGTTTATTCTCGGGCTTGGTGTTTCAAATCCTTCATGCTATTCCCAGTTCCCACAGAATAAAAAGCAGAGACTGTCCCTGTGGTTATATTCTATTCCTGTCTTTTAAACTCATACTTCCTATATGACATACCACTTGCCTTTGTTTTTTGCCTCACTTTCCTTTACAGGAAAAAAAATACTGGTTTAATATTTGATAGGCGAAACTGCCAGTGCAGAAGAGGACAGGATCTCAAGTAGAGTTTACTTAAGTTGTTGTGCATTGGCACCTGTAAAATGTGATAGATCCTCTGGTGTTAGCAAGTCACCAGATATTAATGTAGATAAAGAATATGCTTCAGCAATCTGAAGTTACTTCACGGAGTGGATTTATCATTTCCATTAAAAGCCCAAACCAGAGCTTGCTTTTTAGGTTGCTAATTGTCCCTCCCTTGTCCCAAATCAAAGAGGTATGGAAAGGTAGCAGGTATGGAAAAAACGGAAAGAGCTGCCCTCCTGCCTGGGCTTTCAGGATTGTCAGTACAAAGGAAGAGAACTGTGGCAGAGAGGAGAAAGCATGAGAGCACAGGGGATGCCCCTGTCCTGCAGCTCCATAGCGTAAGTCCTCTTTGAGTAGTTTGTCTAGCAGCAGGAAGACAACACTATGTAAATCAAGCTGAGTGACGTGTCAGTGTTGGTTGCTGGTGGTGGGGGATCAGTGGCAGGATGATTGGCCAGTGTGTGGGCAATGGCATGATTTTGGCTGCTCATGTGACCCCAAGAGCCAATGGCTTTGGGAGCTGCCGCTGGAGGGTATTGTACAGAGTAGGCATATATCAAATTCCAAATTCCTTTGTGTCAGAGCTCAGGAGAGACAATAATGTGTTTACAAATGATTGCGACTCCCACAGTGAAGAGAAACCACTGTTCATGCCATATGTGTTCCACTGTGCTCAGAGCGAGCTGCTGAAAACCAGGTGGGGAATCCGACTCATATATGGCTTAGAGGCTTCCTTGCTTTTATAAATTAATTTCTAAACTAATGTTGAGCTGCTCCTTCTAATGACCTCTGGCACTGACATCTTCTCCCTGCTTTCTGAAGTGGAGGGGATGGAAAAACTGAAAAGCCTGAGCTCTCATGCTGAAAGAACTGATAATGTGTATATTGACAAGGACTCCAAAGGCAAGGGCTCCTTGTACAGCTGGAAATCAGACAGCCAGCAGGAATGTCTGCACTTAAAAGCATGCACACTTCTTGTGCATGGCTTCCCTGCAATCAGAACATCTGAGTCAACAGGTTTTCAGGACTGGAAACTCTGAGTGTTGTCTTAATTGTTTATACTGCTGCAGCAAACTTTTAAACAAAAATGCTTGGAGTTCCTTTGCATACTTTGCCTACCATATGCTGTACCAAACAAAACAATGACATTCTTTTAAAACCGTCTTGGCAACAGGAAAAATGCTTTGGCTAGACAGCATCATAAAAAGTTGCTGTTAGTTAGATGATAGACTTACTGCAAGTAACTGCTATTGATGCATGCATTAGCATACTCACATACACTAACAGATATATGTGCAGATACATACACGTTGAATTAAAATGGGTTCTGGTCCTATTAATGTAGGAATGAGACAGCCAAGTACAACTTTAGAGCTGTTTCCTATAGGCAGTTTATGTGAACCTTAAGACTTTACTTACTAAATATATATACATTCTGAGCTCTTACTGCCTAGGAGCTAGAGGGAAAAGAAGTGTGAAAGAGTTCAAAATACATCCTACCAAGGTTGCATTTTTTTGGCAGAAGGGTTTTAGGAGCAGAATCTTTTTTCCAGTGTGCAGAAGTCTGCATTACAAATTGGATCAGCTACAGAAACTTGTCCAGCTCTATTGAAGTCATCTGACAGTCCCTGCGACTTTTTAATGCCAAAGATGCTGTGTTAAATTAAAAAAAAAAAAAAAAAAAAAAAAAAAAAAAAGAAGACAAAAAAAGAAGGCAAAAACCCCACAAAAAAGCCCTCTCACTTCTAAAACTTAAAGCTGCTTCATCTGATTTTATAACTTGCACTATAATTTTTACATGAAAATGTTGTTTCTGAAGTAGTTTGCAGTTCACTTTCTGTCTTGATAAAGTCCCCAAAAGACTACAGCCTTTTTTCTTTCACCATCAACTCTGCAATCCAGCCCTTTATTGCAAATACTCTGGATTTACAGGCAGAGTTTGGAGTACCCTGCTGCAGCCTGACTTTATGTTCAAGATTGGTTAGAGAGCTTCCTCCCTGTGTGATTGACTGTGCTTAGCAAGTGTAATCTGTAGCCAAGACTAAGTAAGAAAAATCAAATCCCTTCAGAGTCCTATCCCCCCCCATCCCATTCCTCCTTCTCCCTTCCCCCAAAACTCATCCTACAACCTTGCAGAAAACATTTTTGCTGAGGAGAAGAAAGTAATTGCAGTTTTGGCACAAAGAATATTTGTCAGTTTGAGTACAAAGGATATTATACAGTTTTGTTTTTCAAGCACTCACCTGATTCTGCAAAAGTGATGATTTCTGAGGTTTGCTCCACAACTTCATTCATTTCAGCTCTTCTTCCAACATCATCCTCTATTTCCACATAACCATCCTCTCCCACCTTTCCCACGTGGAGTTTTTTGATGGCATTTAAAAGTGCTGCCTTGGGCACTGGCTGGGTGATATTAGGTCTGTCCCTCAAGTGCAACATGTTCAGTATGTGCTTCTTTACTGCTTCCACCATCTCAGGCTGTGAGCTGGGCACATCCTTTGAGAGCGTGGTGAGGGCACATGATGGACAGTCAGTGACTGAACTGTGCCCCTCGGATCCTGGGGTTGGGGAACTCCTCACTATAATCCAGCAAAGCACCAACAGAAATCCTCTCTTCCAAAGCAAAGGCATCCTGGCAGCAAAAGTTGTTGTGATTCCCTTTTTAAAAGGCCCTGCTTTTCTTCCCCCTTCACGAACAGTTTTTTTGGGGGCTGGTTTTGTTTGTTTGTTTGTTTGTTTGTTTTTCCTTCTCTTCAGCAAATTCTCTGGAACAAGAACCAAAAGTTTTCTGTGAAGTTTTGTTTGCAGGTTCCCTCTCTGAATGCAATAAGTGCTGTAGATGTTTGTGGCTGTCAGGGAGAAGAGTTCTGACTCTGTCTCAGAGTAGGAGAGAGACACAGAGAGAGGGAGAGAGAGAGAGAGGACGGATTGGCCTAAAGTGAGTGAGTGAATGAGAGAGGGAGGGAGTTTTGTCTGTGAGTAAAGGCTATGATTAGGAAGGGGGAGGAACAGGCAGGCTGGCTTCCTTATGCTCATTGCTCCCCTAACACACACCTCTCTTCAAATATCACTACTCGTGGTTCCTTCCCTCCCCCTTTTCTAAAATATCTTCTCATTCCTGTAAATTTACTCTTTTTTTTCCCTTTTTTCCTTTCTGTTTGACCCTCCCCCCCCCCCCCCCCAAGCTGTCATTCCCCCTTTTTTTTTCCTTTTCTTCTTTTTGTTTTGTTTTGTTTGTTTTATTCCTTCAGCAGTATCACTGGCTTAAGTAAACAGAGGAAACATGAATGAATGAAAAAGAGTGAAATCTTTAATGAGCACCTTGCTCTTGGTCCTGCCTGGTATTGTTAGGGATAACAGGAGATGTTAAATAGCTTGTGAATGAGATGGGAATGAGGGCAGGGGCTCTGAATATTTCCAACAGAGCATTATTCTGCCTGGAGTTGAAGAAAAAAATCTTTTCTGCTCACTTCTAAATGCTGGGGGTTATCAACACTGGCAAGAGGTCTGACAGGCACAAAATAGCACTGTTGTTTGAAGGGCTCTATAATACATGATACACTCCCCAGCTGCAATATGCAGTCAGGCACTGAGAGCCTAAGCAGGAGTTGCTACATATATGTGACATGCCATGGTAGTGCTGTGTAATATCCCTACTTCTATGCTAGTCTGTGCCTGAAAGTTCTTGTATATATATATATTTAGGTTTGGGGTTAATCAGGCAATGCCCAAGAAATGCTTTGAATGTGAAAAGTGTTACATGTCATCTGGCCAAATCATACTTGCGTCTGACTCAGGCAAATCCCTCATCGATGCCAATAATAATTCTGTCTGAGTGAAGGCTGAGTAAGATCTTCTACATTTGGCCCATTGTTATTAGGCACATATTACTTCATTCATTTAAATCATAGAGAGCAATCATAATACTAGAATAAGACATTGGAAATTAAAAGAAATCTAAATCCCTACAACCAGTGTTGGTAGCCTCTTGTCAGTTTATGACTGGGAGGGCATTGCTCTGCAGTGAAAAGGCATTCCCTGTGCCACTGCCATGGCTTCAGGTTGCCTTTACATTCTGTATCCTCTCCGTTCTGTTCCTTACCCAGCAAAGCTGAAGTTTGCAAACGCGCTTACATTTGAATTTGGTAATGGAAAAATGACAGCTCTAACTATAAATTTTGAGATTCTTCCCTTTCAGGCACTATCTTGTACAGATTTTCTTAGAGCAGCTTCTTCTTTCTTAGAAGTAGTGTTTACTTTCTTTCTTTTCATTCCTTTCATTCTCTCTCACACACACCTCTGTCTTCTCAGATGGGCTTACCACCTACCCAGCAAATATTCCACTCTCAGTATATTACTGTCAACCATTGTATTTCACAGTGGAAAGGAGTAATTTATAAATATAAGCATTGAAAGGTCTCTAATTTCCATGAGATGACTACAGGCACATGGGCTAAGAGACAGGCAAGGAATTATAGGTAGAGTAAATGAAACATACAGAAGTAATTGAACAATCAACCAAAGTCTTAGAAATGTTATATATTGCTAGTCCTTTTCAATTAAGATCTTTTATAAGTCTTTTACTGTTATAAGGCATCTACAGTACCCCCTCATCTGTGTTTTACTGACCTCAGTTGCTATACTGTTATATACTGTTACACTTACAGGTCTGTCAGCATTATAAACCCTGCAGCCATTCTTATAAACACATCTTTGTAACACAAACTTCACTATAATACATTGAATTTTCTTGGATCTTGTGAACAGCCCAAAGTCTGTTGTAATTATACGAAGTCTGAAAGTCAGCTTGAAATAGAACTAAAAGTTTAATTGGATGAAAAAATAATTTCAGATGAAAATATGCATTCATGATTAGATGTACTAACAGATGACATAATTAAAGGAGTTATATATAGTTCTAATATAGCACCTATCCTAAGAGTGTCTGATGAAAAGTAAGGGAGAGGCATAAATCAAAATAAAATACAGATAAGTATGTCTGGGTTCTTCCTGTGGGGTATACGTTCCTTGCCATATACTATAGGTACAGTTATCGCATACAATCTCTATTACATAGAAGTATAGCATATTTTACTTGCATGCCACGATGATGACAGATTTAATGTTAAAGCCCAACTTTCTAAAAAAACACTGTTTTCTAAAAGTGAGTCTTCCAATACCGCCGATATATGGTTTATTTGTACTTACATGTATATACATATATGAACAAAAATACATACAGAAACGTGTTTGAATACATACAGAAATGGTGACTCAGACTCTTTCTACAAATTACCTGAGCTGCAAAGTTCTGTATATGCATTCATTCAATATAACCCTAACAGTATGCAACAGCATGCACAGGAATTAAAAGTTTCAGTTTTAAAGGAAAAAAGCTGATTGAAAGTTTTACCTCTCTAGTCCTGACTCTCAGAAGGAGCCTGCTGTATTGTGCTTTAAGAACTGCTGAAGTTCCTCTTTGTGGTACTCATAATGCGAAGCTTTATACTTCTCATGTGCACACTCACACATCACGTCTGTCAAAAGTGGGCCGATCACTGCTGGATTGGCTAATCCCGTTACATCAGCAACTGACTTTTTCCTGTATGAGACATACTTCTGGTAATTATCTAATGGAAACTCCTAATTCTCTAGCCTGACAAAATATCATGGATCAACTTGTAGTGGTGATTTCTGTATCCATTTGAAGACTAGAACTAAAAATCAGACAAAGCAAACATTATGAGTCAGGAAGATACATTCTAACTTGCATTGCATAGCTAGATATAGATATTATTAGATGTAGATAACACTGTTCTAGTTCAAATACAGTATTTGCCAGATACTTAATTACTACTTTGAAAATTGTTTTCTTCTTCTTACATACTTAAGGATATACCAGATAATCTTTCTGCAAATTTGGATTCTTTTCAAATTCAGGAAAATGCATTTGAGTAAGAATCCTTTTGCTTCGGATGATTTTTTTTAATTCAATCTCTGAATAAATATGTCCTTCTGTTTAAATTAGGGATCCCTTTAAAGCTCTTTAAAAAATGAATCATATTGCTGCTGTCCAAGTCTCCTGGCTCCTTGACGTGCAGATTGCATCACACTATTAAAAACTGTTTAGACATCTAAAAATAAATTACAATGAATGACAGGTCACATTTTTTGCAAGTGTGGTATTAACATTTGTGGAATAAAGAAAAAGCAATTTTCATTTCAATTTACATTAATGAAAATCAGAAATAACTATGCCAATTAGGCAGTACAGAAGTAATATATAAAAGGTCAAAAGTAAATCCAAAATCCATCTCCTTTCTTAAACACATATAATAACTGGCTTTATGTGGTACCGTTTATGACAAATGGCATGATCATGCAGTCTTTACTCATTCATAACACCCACTGATTACCAGAAAATCCCCATCCCTCAGAATTTTTTTTTGGCCTGAATCGTACTTATAATTATATTTTTATGTCCTGTTGGTAATGTAACTTTAATCTGTCTTGGAATATATGGCTGATCTGGATCAAAGAAAGATTTCAAACTTTCAATTTCAAAAGTGATACCAGGGAGTCCTTATAGCAGTGTTGATCCCAACTGGTGTGTGTGCTGTATTCACACAACAGCTTTGGTAGAATGAGAAAAAATCAGAAGTTAATGGGAAACATATGACCAGATAGGTTGTTTTGTTTCCCATTTTTAATACGCATATAATAAGTGAAATGCAGTAGCTTTCCTGCAATCTGAGTTTTGGTGGCTCCAGTTGTTACAAATAACAGCTTGCTTTTTTTTTTTTTTTTTTCTTCTTCTTCTTTTTTTTTTTTTTTCCTTCTTCTTCTTGTTTTTTCTTTTTCTTGTTTTGCTTGTTCTGTTTTTTTCCCCCCTCCTGATTTTTTTTTTTTTCTTCAGGGACAGTGAGACACTTGCTTCAAGAAACAGATAATAAGCATGTATATACCTAGTTAGTTAGACCCCCCCTGTTTTCAGTGGGGGTCCTAAGCCCAAGTTTCCACCTAGCAAACCTGTTTTTCTCAGGACCGGGCTGAATTTGGTTTTAAGTGGCATCCTAAAACTCTTTGAAATTAGTTGCATACTGGTGGTGCAGTGCCTGTTGCAATTTGGCAGCAGACATATTCTCAGCAAGAGACCTAACATTGCATTGGTTTTAGGGAGAATAGAAAACTTGCCCTGGGAGTAGTGGAGCTATCTTCTCCTGGGGCAGCACCCAGCCGGGACCGAGCTTCTCCCACTGCAGCGGCAGGGCAGAGGATTCCCAGTGAGAAAGTGTGTGGTCTGTGACAAAACGAGAAAGCTACTGAGTGAAGCACAGCAAGTATGTATGTGATTTATAGCGCAGGATAACTTCTGAAAGGAGTTTAGGAGAAGTGAAAAGCATTATTCATTTCAGACCATGCTCCTTATTGCCTCGGGGAGTTTGTGTACAGATTTAACAAAGGCTTAATGAAAGCTTTACTCGGTGACTAATTTTTTTTCACACCTATTTGTCTCTTTATAAATATTTTTCTCCCCATCCCCCCGCGCTCCTTTTCATTTTGTTGAACACAGCAACACCTGCTGGCAGTGGTCCGGGAGTACTGCTGGAAAGACCCACTGATCTAACTCTTCAGACCAGCTGCCATTAAGCACTGCCAAGCCATATTAATGAGCTGCCTCTATTTTTACCCCTTCCTGCCAGAAAGGGCAATTGCTCTTGGGAAAGACTGTAGCTGGGTTTGATTTTTTCTTTCTTTCTGATTTTTTTTTTTTTCTGTCAGCCTCAGAGTCCAGATAATCATTGTTCATTTGGGATTTCTAATTTGAATTCTGATACCACCAACTGAGGTCACATAAAACATTGGAGTGATGCTGAGCCTATCTTACTGGCTCACTAGCATATTTTAGTTCCCTGCTGGATCAGAAATAACTAAAGGAATGGGACTGAGAAAGAAAGATTAGTACTCCAGCAACCTGTCTCTTTTTATTATTATTATTTTCCTAATTGTGGATTTTATCTTACAAGCCATTTTAAAAAATGCCCCTATGCCACTTCATTATTCACCCACCGGATATTGTGTGTATTACTGACTACTTTGGAATCCTAAATTGCATACAACAGTATCTGTCCATCTCCATCCCTGCTCTGAAGAGCAGCAACTAGAAAACACACTGGCACAGATTTCTGTGCAAATCAGCTGAATTTCACTCTGTTGTACCTCATTTTCCTGTAATAATAAGAAAAGATATGCCAGAAACTTATATTTAGAAGTTTTATGTTTCTACTTTTATGTAAGTGGACCAATTAAGGCTGGTCTTGCTGTTGCTACTAACTCAAATGCTTATGTGCTGTTTAGAGGGGTCAGTGATTTCAATAATAATTAGTGAGCTGGTCAAAAAATAAAGTTCATCTGAGGATAAGAACTCAGTCTAGAGGGTAGGGTAAATAAGAACTTTCTTGCCTTTCTTTTTAATATTGATGGACGACACTTTTTACAGGAGGGCAGGATAAGTATGAGTTCTGTTTTACAAGAACCTTATATAAAGTCAATCTGACAAATAGAAGCAAGTATGTTAATTTGCTTTCTAAACTATACCTATGTCTCCTGACATGTCACTCATTGATATTTTTATTGCCAGCTCATGGAACAGTGTGCTTTAACAAAGATATTTCATGTTCATGCTATTTTAGCGTATGTGTTGCCTTCTTACACCTAAGCCAAGGCATATGAATATGTAAGTCAGGTGATACAGATGGTGTTATTAGTGTGATGCAACATGATAGAAGTATGTGTTATGATCAGAGCTTGTTCAAAAAATTTCATTTTGGGAAAAACCTATTTACAAAGAGAATTTTCTTGAATTTATAGAGAGAGTATGGACTTAAGTTGTAACTAGAGAGAGTAGTCCACAGAACTAAAGTTGTTCAGGCAGCTTGTTCATTTGACAGGTGACTTTTCAGTACATTACTGCAAAAGTAATCTTTTTTCTTGAGAAACAGTTCTGTAATGTGTAAAATATCTTGAGTGATGCTGTCTTCAAAGATATTTTGAGATTATGATTAGAGTCACATCAATGATTTAAACCCCAAAGGGAAGGACCACCAACTGCCAGATCCTATTTGGCTGCAAGTAGGGTGAAAATATTTATGGGTGAATTAAAGCTATCATTGAAGGTCCCCTAAAAATAATTTTCACACTGTTGAAAACATTGACTGTTGCTCAAAACATATATCAAAATAATTTCTTATGTAATTGGACTTCAGCCAGTGGAGTTTTATCAAGGATATCTTTGCACCAACTTCAGAATAATGGGAAATGATCTTATTTCTCTGACAAGCCCTGAATTCTCTGTTCTGATTCCTTTTACTACAATTAATCAAAGAACAGCACACACAGCCATTCAAGTTACAGACTCCTGTTAACTTTTAGGGCCAACTCTTGATGCTGCTGAAGTTAGTGCTGACTGTGGGAGCAGCAGTCAGTTGAATCAAGCTTTGACTCTGAGGATAAGTATAAACCACTGATTGATGGCAAGAGAAACAAAAAGTCATATTTTAGGTAAAAGCTGTTCGGATGATTATTCACTGATGTACTTCCCAAAGTTATATTGCCTGTGGATTTTAGGAAGATTTACCACTGTGTTTGCAAAAAGAATGTTGGATCCCTAGTTAATATGAATTGGGGTAGCTCTTCTGACTTCAGAGATTGAGTTACATCAGTAGAAGGTCTGACTTAAAGTCTTTTTGCTTAAGTTAACTTCTACATATTAATGTTTAGGTTTTGGTTTTTCCTTTTAAAAATAGATCCCAGTTTTTGTCTTGTTTGAAAGATCTGGTTTCATCTTGGTTTAGCTCCCTCCATGATGGGGATACATTTTGCTTATTAAGTTCTGATTACTTATAATTCTGTTGATGTGTGGGAGGGAATTGAATGAAGCTCGTAAGCTTTGTCTTTTCACTGAGCTGAACTCAACAAGAGATTACACTGGCAAATCTTCCAAAGTAGTCATCATGTACAGGCCATTGGGAAAAGTTGCAGTGTCACACATCAGCAGATATTCCCATCTGTGAGAGTAACCAGCAGACAACTGGCATAAGTGACATACTGAGGACACCAACAAATGAATTTTTAAAAGTGTATATTTATCTTCTGTGCAGTTGCTGCTTTGTCACTGAATCCTCTGTGGAACAAATCACTGTGGATGAAGTAAATACATTCTGCAGTGAAAATTTTAAGAGGAAGCCTGACTGTTTATTGAATAGAGTGCTAGATGAAGACCCAGGAATTTTGGATTTTATGGCTCTACCATCAATTGCTGAGGACAAGTACCTCATGTCCCTGTCTGTAAAGTTGAAGGAATCAGTATCTCTTCTGAGATCTGTGGGTCAAAAATGACAAACAAGAGCTTGCTGCTGTTTTGTTTCTCATGTTCACTAGTTTTCATGTGAGTTATTTAAAATAATGTTTGGACTCATTTCCAAGATAGACACAGGGTAAATCTGAGAGGTGGGTTAGGCTTCAATTATTATTTTCAGGGAAATACAAGAAATTACTGAGAGCATTTCACATGTGGGGAAGTGAGAGGAGTACATTGAATAGTCATCATTTATTGACATAATGAAGCTGTTCTCCTTCTCTATGCACACACCCCTGCCTCAACACTGTCTTAACAAACACTGCAGCTTACCCTGAGATTCCAGGTTCAAATGTAAACCTACCCATGTTGTGAAAATTTATCTCAGATTTTTCCTCAAATCTGGGGTAATAGCACTTGAGATTCAACTTGGTAGCATGAAGTTGAACTTTTGGAATGGGTATGACATCCTCAAGTCTGGATTTAATTTCAATTCTCTTAAATTTTCTAAGTTGACTTCACATTTCATGGTTAAAATTTTATACTTGTAGTTCAGTGCAGGTGGGACATGTAATGTATAGACTGTTAAATACTTACTTGCCTGATATCTGTTTACAGACTATAATGTGCATGAACAACTAGGCTTAAACCTCTTTATCAGTAAGGACAAAATAGTACCTGCCAAGCTCACAGGTCTTGGAGAAGTGCTTTTAAAATGAGCTTTATAATACCCAGTAACAGTTGGGGGAACAGAGGGTTGATAGGCAGCAGCAATGGCCAGTTGCCTAGAATATCAGTTCCTCTTCAATAACTTTTGTATGCCAACTATGAACTTATAAACAGTTATTTTCTTTATTCATTGTCTGCTTATTGGTGTCATGCCCTCATGATGACTCCTCTAAAAGGGGTGACATAAGGTAGCTCAGAATAAAGTTTTTGTGTGCAAACAGGGCTCAACTGTGCGTCTATGCACACATTTTTAATTGCTCCTTTGAAGCTGCCCATTCAGGGACAGTAACCAAGCATCTAGGAAGTATAAAAACAACAAAGAAGTGTTCAGATGTTTCTCATAAAGCAGATTCTTCTTTGAGAGGGTTAGTTCTGGTTCTTTTTTTGCCCCTTAAACTGAATTTATCTCACGTGATCAGAGTCAAATTGACAGTTTTGAACAATAATTTAATCTGCTCGCTCACAGGAGAGAACAGCAGGGACAGCCACAGGACAATCTTCCTCACCCAAGTTCTTGGGTACACAGTTGCCTATGCCCTTGGTTCAACAAGTTCTGGAGATATTCAACAGAGCTGCCTGCTGTAGTGTCTTGCTGTCAGTGGGAGATGAGCTGAAACAGGTGAATCCTTTCATACGAATCAGCAAATAGCCAATGTAGAAGTGATATTCAGGTAAGTATTAATGAGGGGTATCTTGCAGACTAGGGGGAGATGAGTCCCAGATGTATTGTTTAGAGGTCTCTGAACTTAAAAATGTAATGTGCAGTGACAGTTCAAAAAGCCAACAAAAATTTGGATGCTGTTAGGAATAGTGTAAGAGCAAGACAGAGGGCACCATGTTGCCTCTCTATATATATGGTGCATCCACTAAGTGGATGTTGTCTGCAGTTCTGGTCTCTGCATCTCAAACAGGACATAGGAGAGTGAGAGAAGAGACACTAAAACTATTAAGATTTTAGAGAAGCTTCTTAATCAAAAAACTGAAAGGCAGCTTGGAGAAGGGAAGGTTGAAAGAACATGTGCTTGGGGATTAGAAAACCATGAAGATGGTAGATAAGGTGGGTGTCGAACTGTCACCCACCAAATCCTGCAGCATTAGTGGGAATGTGTTGAAACTAGTAGGAGAAGATGTAAAACAGATACAGAGCTTACACAATGGAGACTGAGCTTCTGGGATTTGTTGCCACAGGAGGCTCTGGAGGCAGATGGTATCAGAAGACTCTAGAAGGTCCATTTAAAACTACCAGAGGGAATAGACAGGGACATATCCTTAATACAACAATTGCAGATGGTGGGGATCTTGAAGGGATAGACCTGTGGAGAGTGGGCACGCTCACATTCTTTCTCCAAATAACACCTACTGTTGCCAATGTTGGGACTAAAAAAAGGGGTTAGTTGGACCACCAGGGGGACTACTGAGGAAGTGTCCTTATGTGGTAGTGAGGGATTCCTATCTCTACGCTGTGGAAAGGACAAGAAAGTTCCTGAAGGTGATTCAGAGCAAAATGTAACTGTTCCTGCCCTGAGTCACCTTCAGAAAAGCCCATCTCTTGCCACCAATTTCAAAGGAAATCTACCATAGACAAAAGGAAGTCTTGTGAATAACCACATTTAATCACAGCTGACACAGGTTGGGTTTGAACTGCTGCTCTAGAGCAGAGCAAAGTGTCATATATAAAAACTTAATCCAGACACCTCATAGTCATTTTGGTAAGTACTTTTAAGAGCAAAAACACAGTATGAGAATATTGGTTAACTTTGATCAGAGGCAATTGGAAACATTTCCTCAGCCAGTGATGTTGAAGAATCACGTCAAGGTCTGGTTAAGATGAAAAGTTAAGAAAACATCTTCTGTATACATTAGACTGCTCTCTCATAGTCTCGAAGCTGAATCACTGGGAAAGACTGCCTCTGCTGTCTAGTTGCAAAGCTGGTCTGAATTGCCCAGGTATAGCCGGATGTCCTAACATTTATGGGAAGTCTGCTGCATGTCAGCATCTGGAAACAGAAACAGGCTGTTAAGCTGGAATCACAGGACAACATCTGACTCAGAAAGAGGGGTGAAAGTTAGGAGGTGATTTTTTTATGTAAAAGCCACCCTAGTAGATTCATTTGAGCTCTCCAGCTCACAGGCATGAAATAACTGCTTAAGGGACAGCTAGGTATTTCAATGCCTGATCTCTACATACAATGAGCTATTTGGACATCTAAATACAGACATATTTGGACATAAATTACCAGAGTTACAGATGTAAGACATTTTTTGGCATGTGCTGAAAGTCTGGTCATCCTAAACTAAAAAGTTAGTTGTTCCCAAACATATTCTGAGATTCAGTAATAGGTTAACACACAGTATGAACTGCACAGAATCTAAACTTGTCTTTTAAATGTGCTCTAACTAAAAGTGAAGCTAAATATAAGGGATAAAAATTACTGATATCTGGTAGCGTGAACACTTGGTATATATATATTTACAAAACCAGCTGATTAATCACTAAATCCTTTGAAATAGGTATGTCACTTTTTTAACTTTGAAGGTATGGGGTGGGAGTTTGCTGTTCAGAGCTACCAAAAAAGTCTGCAGTCAGGATGAAAACGGGAACCGATGGTGGTTCCCAAACTTTTCTTCCTACTTAATAAAATATGTTGCTACCTACTAATGAACTGTAAAAACACACCAAGATGCACAAAGCCTCAGACAGAAAATATTTAGAATATGGTTGACTGGTCTGTGGTTGACCATTTCAGTTTCTGTAGTACTTCTCAGCTCATCTTCTGCATGAGTTTCCAGATACTACCACTGATTCAATTTAGAAAATTCTGTTTGTTTCCCTCTCAGGAGATCTTTGTGAAAATGAGAAGTACAATATATTAGTGCTTGTACAAGAAAATGATTAGCTTTCACATTCTATTCTTTGTTTAATAATGTTCAGAAAAGGCATTTGAATTGTCCTAGCTTGGGGAATATTTTGGTAATGTAATGTCCTGCCTCTGCAGCTCCCCCTTGGAATTGTTGTTTTAGTGCCTGTAGGACAGAGAAGTTGAAAGTAGTGTCATATGCTCTTTATATTATCGGGGGAAAAGCTGTATGCCTCATAAAAAAAAAAAAAATTGAGGGAAAGAGCTCAAAGTATCTGGTCGTCTTTCAGAGTGCTCTGTAGTTATATCCTGCACAATAAAAGTGCTGTTACTCTGTAGGGGTAAGACTTCAATTTACACTGGAAATCTTTTCACATAAGCATTTCAATTCAGCTGGTAAATAAATATTTGGTGGCCAAGTATAATTTTAGGGAGGGCAAATTTGCAGAGGTTAAATAGCAAACAGGATTGTTATAAGTCTCTATCAATTTGAAAAAAAAAATGTAATTAAACACAGCATTCTCCCACAGATGAACCAGAGGCTCAGGATTCTCCATATATGTCTAACTTCTTTTTTTTTTTTTTTTTTTTTTTTTTTTTTTTTTTTTTTTTTTTTTTTTTTTTTTCTGGTAAAATCCATCCTCTGAAGATGCACAAGCTGCTTTTTAAAAGATATTCTGTAATTTGCAATGAAAAAAAAAGTTATCACAATACCAGTAGATGAGGCAGAAAAGATGGATCATGCAGCTTTGTGTTGGAAAGACCATTGGGATAGCTTTTGACCAGTTTTGAGTCTGAGTGTTTGTGCTTCAACAGAGAAAGGGAAGAGCTTGCTGCAGGCCAAAACAAACATCTTGCAACTCTAAAATGAAGTGGAAGAGTTAAAATGATGGCTCCTATTCAGAAGTTCCACCAGAAGTATCCTTCGTTTCAAGGGCCCTTTGTGCTGTCAGACACTGTTAGCCCCTTGTTAGTCACTGCTAGAGAAAAAAAACCCTCAGCAACACAACACCGTTTGGTCAGTTTGCTCAGCTGCTGTTGATGTCAGCCCTTGCCCACTAAGAGTAAATTACTGTAATAATCCTCCCCTCTTATTAATCATAACTTTATAGAAAGCAAGAGTAGAGTGACATCATTGTTGAAGAAGACTGGCTAAATCATACTCAGCTTTAGTCAGCTTTGCTATAACATCTCTTGTGTGTCACATGAAAATAATTACTAGCTCTCACTTTAGATGTCTGACCAATCATCCCCCCTTTTCCCCCTTTATGAGGCTACAAGTCTCTGCCTATTTCAAACACCTGCTGGAGGTGTAATCTATTTAGAGATGAAAGAAAATATCTTTAACTGGAAGCTGGGACATTCCAGGGGATTCTGGAATGATGAAGTCACTTGCCATATAAAACATTAGTGGTATTTATTATAGTAAGACATCATCATCCGTAGTATAATGTATTGAAGTGTTTCAGATAGAGGCTGTCTCATACTCTTGATGTGATTCCAGCATTGGTAAGTTCCAGTATACAGTTTCTGCACGTTTTTGTTTTGGATAACATAAAATGTTTGTCTGCTTGTACATCTATCTGTATAAAAAAGAGAAATAAGCTAGATTTTGAGGACATTTTTTTCATTGTTGATTTTTCGAAGGATACGTAATTAGTTATTTGCTAAGAGGTCAATGTTTGCTGACCTATTGCCTAAGACCAAGGAAGAGACAGATTCTGCCCTTCACTTTTGCCTCCATATTTCAGTCATTTTCAAGCCAAAAATACCTTCAAGAGAAGTGTAGTTGAGAAGAGTAATTTAGAGAGTAAACAAGGCTTGTTTCATTAGGGCAAATGTTTTTTTCCCAACAGAGAAGGAAACACACCAGGACTCAGTTTGACAGCATGTCATGTTTGTCTGCTAGTTAGAGATATTTTTACTATCTGATGCTTTCTTTTACTGTAGAGACTTAGAAAATGTCATAAAATTACATAATACCATTCCCTTTGGAAGGTTAATAATTTGAGCTTCATATGTTTTTCGCCAATCAACAGTTTCCTAGGTTAAATTATTCTTGTATTTTTTCCAAAAACCTGTATGATTTTGTGTTCCTCCTTGAACACCTTCCAAAAAAAAAAACCAAAAAAACCCAAACCCAAAAAACAACCTCCCCATGCAATAAATGAACAAGCAAACAAACACAGAAGGATAGTTTGATAGGCAGAAAAAGCACCAGTTTGTTAGTCCTTTGCAATAAAATACAAAGAGCTTTGCTCATTTTATTAATTAATGTGGCCTCTTAATTTTTTCCCTTGGGGTAAAATGCCACATACTGTATGACAGGTATTCTCTGTTGAAGGGTATATTGAGTTGATCTCCATGGCACTAAGACACCTATAAGGCACTTGACCAGAACTAAGAAAGTTCAGTTAGCAATTAAGACAGGTCACTTATACAGATCATTGTCAATTGGGCACTCTGCCTAAGTGATCTATATTATTACTATTACTACTATGACACCAAACTTTCACTGCCTTTAGCAGTTACCAGTAAGGATTAAAAATTACATTTCACATAATGTATTCAGATTATAATACTGAGACACTGGACAGCTTGGTGAAATTAAAATGTTTTGCACTGTTCTAAGCAGTTCCCAATGTGCAATAAATTCTTATCTTCTGTACCTGTTTTAAACTTAGGAAAAGTTGCTTGACATAATTGTATCTAAGAATCAGACAGAGTGCAATGAAACTAAGTGGGTTTTTCTAATAATCTGAATTTTCTCTTTATTTGATAAATATTAAAAACCAGCACTTGAGTGATAACAGAGCATTGAAGTCAGCTCCTTTATAATGTTTGAAAAAATACATTTGACCTGGGTTTTGTTAACATGAGTACATTATGGCAAGCAACATCTGTAGTTAAGCTAAACTTGAAAGTAATCCATTATAAAGCATGTGGGCAATCTCCCATTTTCTTTTTTAAAGAAAAAATACAGAACAGAAGTAGTTATAATGTTTAAACCTGTAAAAAATACATTTTCTCTTTTTCTTTCTTTCTTTATTGTTGGTATAAGAATTCCAAATAGAATTTGACCTGATGTATTGCTGGTGTTCCTTTGTACCTGCTTTATAAGATAATTGGGACAAGAAGTATTTATTTCTGCAATCAACACCTATTGATCATGGAATTTCATTAATACTTTTTGCTTCCCTTACCAATTATTTGCACTCCTCTGCATCTAAATTATATTCATTGAAATAGCATGCTGTTCCATATTTCAGCAGAATCTGAAGTTTTAACAGGTAATCAGGGCTTTAAGAAAAATGGAAAATTGTATCAATAAAGAACACCCATAAAACAAGATTTGGGGAAATACATATTACAGTAGATAAGGGCCACTTCGCCTCATGTCAACTGATCATGCTTAATCTTTCAGTCCACTTAGCTTAACCATACGTTGCCATAATGTTTAAAATATCCATCTTTCTCAAAGGTATTTGATTTATATGTAACAGGATAGTATTTGTCATACATACCATTTTGCCTGATTCATCCTAGTTTGTCTTGAAATGGTTCTGTGTGATCCTATGAAAGATGCTATAACCCTCAAAAAGCAATTGACCATGTTTGAACAGTGTTACTGGAAGAATGAAGAGAACTTGCACTGCTTCTGCTTGTAACATGCTATGTTCTGTACATAAAGGAGATTTTGGTCTCCAGGCTACTAATCTGGCATCTTTCATGAACACAAAATTCACCGCCAAAAAGATTTAGCCTAGAAAATAAAGAATTCTGTATCCGATTCAAATCTCAAGGAAATATAGGCAGTTGGAAGAGAATTGCCCAGCTTATAATTTGGCTGGAATTATTTTATGTGCTTATTCATAAAATTCAGTGTGCCTAGATTTGATAACTTGCTCCATATGCCCTCACTTCAGTATTCACATTTTCACATTATAATATACATGAATACATGAATGTGCATTAGCATCATGCTGCAAAGTATAATACATTACCCAGCAACATTATAAGTTAAAAGAAATTTTATAGAGAAAGAATTTTTCTCTAGTACTCATTTGATTCAGTTTCTGTATGTTCATTTACAAGTACATCTGCATATATATATATATATATATATATATATATATATATATAAAAATCAATAAGTGACTATGATTTTTTTGTGTGTGTGAATCCAAGTGCTTCACTAGCCAATTGATAGGAAGTAACAGAAAGGAGGTGGACTTCTCAAGCATGTCTGTATGATTGTCCTGTCAATTTACACTTTCTAAGCACAATTTCTTCATCCTGTATATGCACCACAGACATCAGATCTCATTCCCTCCAACCAAACTGCAGGGGAAATTTAGGGAGGTAGTACTCTACATCTTCCTAATGGTTGTGATAGTACAGCAAAGCAGTAAGAAACATTGCATTGTAGCATTCAAGTAGATGAGGCTCACTGTTGATGTCTTAACTTCCTTTAGTTATCTTATAGAGTTAATAGATGCTGAGGCTGACTTTTTTCACACTGAGGTGCACCAGGCCAGTCTAGCAGTCTTCAGCTCATAAGGTGTCTTGCTAAATGTTTTCTTGTCACTTTTCTTGTGAAAGCTTCCTTGTCAAGGGCTTTGCATCTTATTTTGGTTTCAGACTGACATTCATTTATTATTTTTGAGCCCTTGTGGAGTCTTTTTTTCAGAGATTCTTGTTCAACAACAGGTTTCTGTTCTTCTTGAAAATAAATAGTCTCTCATTTTGTGCTACAAGGCAGATTGCACAGTAGGAACATCATGCTTCTTGGAGCTCACAGGGTGACCCAGCCTGTTACAAGTCCTGAGATCTTAGGGAGAAAAGTGCGCAGACCACTGGGAAGACTGGATGCTGGTCACCATCCAGTCAACAAGGGGTCAAGGGACTTCTGAGTTTGTCAGAAGCATTGACTCTGTCATCATAGGTCCGTGAGATCCCCCAGCCTGTGGTCACAATTCACATATTTCCATTTCAGTGATTGTGTGCTCAATGCCCTAAGCCCTGGCATGTTTGGTACTGTGCAACAGATAGAGAACTCCTCCACCTGTTAAGCTTATCTTTCAGGAAGAGTTTTTTAACTCTGGTGCATTTGTAATGTTTGCCAAGTTGTGTATCACTCCTGATTGGCATCTTTGTTCTTGGGTATGTCTTCTTTGTACTCAGGATTTAAAGTCTCTTCTGATGATAGCTTAGATTGCCAGTAATAAAATATCATTACAACCATAATCTCTGGCCTTTGTAGCTGTTTCAGTTTTTCTTCTTAAAGTAATGTTAGTCCTAACTAATCACAGATCCTGTTTTCAACCATCATTGCACTATATTCTCTTTGAGTTCCGGAAGATTATAATTAAAATATCCAGATTTTGTTCCTGAGAAAAGAAATCCTTTGCCAGTCCACTGAGAAAGAAGTCCTACTCACCACAGAGGAGAAGATTTGAAAATCTCAGAAGTTCTCCATACGCTCTTCTGGGACATGACTGAGCTTTAAAGTATGATTCCTCTTAAAATTCCTAATAATTTCTATTGTGGCATCATAACAAATGTTTTATTGAATACAAACTGTCTTGCTTTTCTAGGAATTTTTTATCAAATTCAAAGAAAGATTTGTGGATCTTCTGTCCCACAGTACCTCTGAAGAAACCGTTCACCTTTTATTACTCAGCTGCAAGTAGCTGCATGCCCTCAATTACTCTTTCCTTTAAAGTCCTCATGAGATCACTCAAATGTCCTTTTTTCGCCTGGATCACACTCCCCCCTGTTATCTCTGGCAGCCACATTCAAATTTTGCCAGTAATTCAGTTCTCCCACAGCTTGACAGATTGATTAACAGATTGTTACCAGGCTTACTGTTTAACAGGCCAATTTTTAAAAAAAGTAAATTGGGGTGGCAATTACCTTGTGATTTGAGCATGCTTATCTGTTTCAGTTTTGGTTTTGCTTCAGAGGTGTCCATTACAAAATCTCATTTGCATTCACTCTATAACCTTGCCCTTTAGGCTCAACATCTGCATCTTTACTTGAAAACTGAAGCAACACATCCAGATCATTGTTGAAGCCACGTCTTGAGTCCTGTCCCACCCTTTCCTCACAGCAGTAATTCTTGTTATTTTATTATTTGTCTTGAACAAAGGACCTTTTGCTTTCTTCGTCAAAAAGACTCAGGAAGTCCATGGAGTCTGTGTGACTTCGTATAACTTCACACTTCTTTATCTCCAAAAGGCAGTCTTCTTCATGCACACTTAGTTCCTTTATTGTAAAAGCTTCTCTACATAATCCTAGTTTTCTTCTCATATCCTTGTCTGCCCAGTTAGATCTGGAGCCTTTTTCAAATTGCTTTTTCTCATTTGGAATATAAGTCCCTGATAAAAGAAAAGTATCATTTGGGTCTGTGGAAGTCCTCAGGACTGGCAGAAAAGAGTAAGACATGAAAGCTTGTAGAATATTTTAAATTTCCCAAGTTACAACAGAATTAAAAAAATCAAAATCTAAATTAAGGGAAAAACCCCACAGATCTGGATAAAATATTCATGAAATATTTATGAAATTTTCTATTACTTCAACCATCTTTATTTTTTCTGAATGTTCATACTATCATTATGAATATAATTTGAAAATTGTTTTCAAACCCCATTTGTCAATTTCTGAATGAAAATGAGGCACTTCTTCTGGGACAGAAATTGCAGGTACTTTTTCTGTCTTAATTTCCTAGGGAAGATATAAAGTAAAACTGTTCTTTCCGACTAAGCTTCAGCCCAGCCAAGTCAACATTTTTTCCGGATAAAAACCTTGCATTTGATCGAACATTTTCCATCCAAATAATTTCAATTGAATTTTATTCTCCAGAACCACATTATAATGCAGTGTCATATTAAGCCACTGCCTTCTGTCACTTGGCTGTCCCTTTCATTTGACAAGATGCAAGTTCATTATATGCTGTAGTATTCTGATTCTGAGAGATTTAATCATACAAGCTAAGCTATAAAAAGTGTAGCAATTTGCCTTCTGGCGGTGCCACCATTCTTTACGGCATACAGTTAAAGTGATATGCATAGGTGAGCATTAGATGAAAGATATCTCTGTGAATGGAGGAGGCTGATGGAAAAGAGGTTCTTTCTCTTGACAGAACATGTGTCAGTATATCAGAGGCTGAAATTATTAATACTGGGGTAGGTATAATGCCTTTGGGAGAACGAGCAAGGCCAAATTTCTGCCCAGTTGCAGTCATTATGGTTCTCAGCCTAAGCATACTTGCAACAAACTAATTTCTTCAGTCTTGTCTCCTTGATCACTTCTCACTTGACAGATACATCCCGCTGATCCGACTTTCCATCACAGTTCTACCTGCATGATATTCTTCCCAAAGTCCTTCTGCACAGCAGAGGTGTGAAGGTGTCACCCTTCACTTCTGAGCTATTTGTGCTCATCTTGAAAAGAGGAGAAGATCATAGAGTCCAACTCCTAGTGCATTCCAGGACAGGATTGGCCCTCCTGGCTGCCAGGGCACTGCTGACTCATTTTCAGCTTTCTGCCAAGCAGGATCCCCAGATTCCAGCATCTCATTTGCTAGTCTGTCCATACATCCAGATTTGCCCTGTCCAAAGTCCAGAATCTGGCACTTCTTTTTGTTCACCTTCTTACGGTTGCTGCTTCCCAAACCTCTGATTTGTTCATGTCTCTCTGTGGGGCCTCTCTGCTTTAGAGGGAGTCAATAGCTCCTCCCAATTTATTGTCATTGTCAAACTTGTTTGATATCTTTTCCAGTCCTGTGTTCTAGTAATTTGTGAAGATGTTGAAGAACACAGGGCCAAGAATGGAGCCCTGTGGAACCCCATTTGTAACAGGTCACCAGTCTGAAGTCACTCCATTCACTGAAACCCTTTCTGCCTGACCCATGAGCCAGTTGCTCACACACTGCATGATGTGTTTATCCAGCTGTGGACTGGACATTTTGTCCAGAAGGATCCTGTGACAGACAGTATAAAAAGCTTTACTGAGATCCAAAAAAATAACAAGTGGCTTCTCTTGGTCAGCTTGGTGGGTAACCTTGTCATAAAATGAAATTGTCTTGACAAGCAAGACCTTCCCTTCATGAAGCCATGCTGGCTTTGACCAATTACTTCAAGTGTTTTTCAATAACTTCCATAATAATTTACTCCATAACTTTACCAGGCACTGAAGTGAGACTAACAGGCCTATAGTTACCAGCATCATTCCTCTTGGTCTTCTTGAAAACTGGGGCACCTACCTACCAGTTTTCAGTTGACTGAAATCAGATTGCCAAGACCATTGAAAAACCATTGAGAGAGGTTTTGCCAAGACATCAGCCAGTTCTTTGAGTACCCATCAGGCCAAATAAAGGATCAAGTTAGTGAAGTGCATAATGCTGGGTTTCATTTGTAACTGAAGGATCAGACAGCTTCAAAACTTTGTCGCTTCCACAAATTTAAGTTGATTTGCATACTTGTATGCTTAGTTTTATTTTCTGTTCTATAGACAAAAAGTGAAACTTTGGTGAAATTTAAAATGTCTCTGTTCTTTGCATGCTCCACAGATCAATTAAATGTAAAAGTTCTTCTATAGTGTGGAGTCAATATAACTAGGTTCTTCTTTTCCAGATCTTCTCAGTCTGAGCTGGAAGTCTCCTGAGAACAGTGGCATAGCATATAGACTATCCTTTTTTTTACCATAGTTGAACTCCAAATAAAATTCATTTATAGCTCTTGCTTCCTAACAGACAGTAATTTGTATCTTGAAACCTGACCACTAAATTGTGATTTGTAAAATCTAACCATTTCTGGTCAAGAAAGTCCAAAGTGTGAACTCACACAGACACTGAACTATCTCTGGTTTCACAAGAAATAGTCCCTTGGGTCATGGTTGAGGTCATAATGAGAGTGTTTTCTAAAGGCTTGTCAGTATTCTTCAGAGACCTAACCCTGCAAAGTGCTGAGCACTTCTGATAGATACTGAGCACCATCAGGTTTCATTTGGATTAAGATAAAACTGAGGACACTCAATCTGTCTTGAAAATCTTTAGTGCTTCGTAAGATTGAACCTTGACCAATTTTTTTTCACTTTACAGTCCCTGAAGAATCTTAAATTTAATTACAAAAACTCTGCTGAAGTTCAGGCGGAATGGACACTAGTACATGCCAATGGTATTTAAAACCGTCTGTCAGTGAAGTATTGAATTGCTCTGTCTGGGTTTTAATATCTTTCTCTAAATGAGTACAAAAATAATATTTAAATCCTATGTAATGTAAAAGTAATTAATATGTACATTTAATGCAAGACAGTACTTGTAGATATTGTTGGATATCCTTCCTGTACTAAGCGGGGGGGGGGGGGCGGGGGGAAGACATTTAGCTTTGGAGCACTTTTTAAAAATAGTGAAGGCTTACCATTTTTCTATTCACTCCTTGAAATTAGTGATAACCAAATGATGAGATAAGTGGATAAGTCTTTTTTAACTCTTTTTTTGTTGTTTTTGTTTGTTTGTTTGGGTTTTTTTTAAATTTAGTGATGGCTTCCCAGTGCATATTCCTGTGGGAGGTGATAAATAGCCTCTTTGCTTTGAGACAGTGTAAGCTCCACTCAATGTATTGAAGAAATATCTTCTATTTACACAGACCACATTTTTCTTGATTGGCTCATAAGGATGAGGGGAGAAAAAAAAATAAGCTATAGACTGCTTTCTCTCTCTCTCTTTTTTTTTTATTTTATTTTTTTAAATTTTTTTCCAACTTCTCACCACTTGTTTTAAGCTCTGTTTAATGATTGTGGCAAACTGAAGCTGCTGGGATTCAGTCTGGCCTTAATGCTAGAAGATACCCTCCCAAACCCAAAAGCTACCCAGTTAAAGAACCCATTAGCCATTACTTTTCCTTTTCAGATAAAAAAATCACACTCTCTGAGGAAGACTTACTGGGAATGAATGTGAAGAAAGAACTTTTCTCATTCCAGCACACAAAGCAACATTTTTGATGCACTGTCTTTTTAAGCTATACCGTTAACACAGCCTCAAATACTTCTTATATTTCCCTTACAATGCCACTGGCAGCAGATCAGTGCACTGCAACAACACTCTTAGATCTTTGTAGTACAGGTACAGGTCAGGTGATTTGTCCCAGGAGTGACTTCTACTGCATGGGCTTCTCTAGGTTTTACAGACACTCCTGATGGCTAAAATACAGTGACTGTAGTACTATTGATGGGGTAAATGAAAAGGAGATGAATTACAGGCAATAACACATGCATCCATCACGAACTCCTCTCCTGGAAGTGAGTGGGAGGTGAATCTGATTCACAGACTCCAAGCTAAATGGATTGGAAGGTTTTGAAGTTAAGAAAAAAATATTCCTCTGGGCCAGTGTAGTGGATGCTGGGATTTTTTTGGGTTTCCCTTCTTACAGCAAAATTCATGCTTTATTTCTCAAAATCATTTTACCCTAAAATGATTTTAGCTCCCAATAGTTAGATGCTGATGATGCTTGATACTGTATTCTTTCTATGGCACATTATAGTTCTGGATGCTCATTATTATTCATCCTTTTTCCTAATTGAGTTACATAGGAACTGTTTTATGGCCTGTGACATGTGGAGTAGATGTTCTATGCACTGTTTGTAATTAAACATCTAATTCATAGTAGCCTACAGTGCAAGGAACAGTTCACAGATGGTTCCAGATGGTCCTTTCCAGTTCTGTGTTCTCACATTTTTATTACAGTTTAAGGGTAGCAGAAGCAAAAGGTAACTGGCAAACTGGCAAACAGAGATTCTCTAGGTTTACAATGCTCTTTGGTCTCCATTTCCCTTGAAAGAAAGAAGGAAAAATATGTTACTTGAAATCAAATGCAGAAATGAAGAGTGAAATACAAGGTTAAAAAGTATGAGAAATTATTTTGTCATTCTTGGTGGGAAGGTTTTCACAACTATATTTTATTCATTTTGAGTTAAATAGCAATACTTCGCTCCAGCTACTAAATGAAGCCCCCACCAACTGTTTTCATCCCTCAAACACCATCTAAGAACAATGTCTTGCGTCTTCTCGGGTGTTAGTAGATTTAAAATGCATTATCATTTAAAATGCACAGGAAAGTGTCAACATTTTCCAGAGCTATACACTTATCTATATGTATGTCATTATCTGTATCTATATCTGGCTAATAACTTGCATATGAAGCACTCTGTATTTTGCAAAACAGATATATGACACTTTTGCTGCTGTGTAAAGACTCCCCACTAATGTTCCCACATGCTGTACGTAACACACACGTGCACCCTAATGCAGAGGAATGAAGCAACTCAGTAGGGGAAGCCTCAGACCAAAGGGGTTCACTGAAGTGCAGAACAACAGATCTGCTACAGGGAAGGTCCCAGATCTTCTCTGCAGCAAGTAACTCATACACAAGTGCCCCAGTAATCCATTCCACTGAGTGTACACCTTGCTCATGTTGGACAAGTACACACACAAAATATACCGTCGTTACAAGGCTGAAGCTCATTTTACACAGCGTGTAACACTGAGTTTCATGCTCCTTTGGTCATTAGTTATGGGGATAAGGATCCAATTAAACCCATATATGTTTGAAAGTTCCCACTTAGGGATGTGCATAGCTCTGCATTTCTGTGACTGTGCCTGTGACTCTTTGTATTAGAACTGTGGCCGAACAAAACTCTAAATCCACAATTAGAGAGACATGGGGTAGACTTTGGATTCAGACCAGAATCTGGTAGTTCTGTCCCATCCTTGTTGTAAGAGGCTATGAATGAGTGGTAGTGTTTATTGCTGTCTGTACAAGCAACTGCATTTCTAAAACTTTGATGCAAGAGAGTGAATTGGCAATAGGACCAGTCTTGCACTTTTGCTGGACCAAAATTTCTTTTTGATTGAAAGGCTCTGCTAGTGTCACTCTAGCAAATTTTAAAACAAGAATTTCCTGTGGGCCAGCACTTGGGAGGAAAATCTCTGACCAGGGGTTAAAAGTTAGCCAATCTTCTAATTTATTAGATTGAATTAGACCAGGATCTGAGAACTGAGGAGAGGGTGCATCATGAGGCAGTTGTCTCCTGGCACTCCAGCAATGTATGGCAAATGAAGGGCTGCAATTTTTTCAAGATTAACTGATTTTTACCCAATGAGTAAATGTTCTGGACCAAATCTATGCCCCAGACCTCTTCCTTAAGGCATTTTAGAAGAGATAGATTTGGCATTTCATGCACAAATTCATTTTAATTTTCAGTTTTTCAGTCTGCAGGAGTATTCAGCTGGAGATAAACCACTGGATTTACCCCTGCATTTGAATAAGTAATGGGAAAAGAAGTTTTAATCCAATGTCTTTTTTCTATCATGGATTTCAAACACTTGATTTTTTTTTTGTTTTCTCCTTAGTCTGTCAAAGTCTTGAAAGTGACCTTGACAAATTATTTCTCTCTCTTCTTCTGAGTGTGAATAATCCAAATTATTTCTGTGCTGATGGTTTGTTTTTATTATGGATTTCCTTGAGAAAGGAAGCTTGAAATATCAGCTTTTACCTTAAAATGTTTAAACTTGATTAAGTCACAATAAGTCTGTAGCTGTCTGAATATGTAGATAGATATCTATTCTTGGCACCTACATGGCCTCCACTGATGTAGTGTTTGCACATCTTGCAATCCTAGCAGGGTTTTAGACCCACTGCCCCTGCCAGGGAGGGAACTGTTAGCTGCCTTTTGCAGATGGAAAACCAAAATGTGGCACACAGCCTATCCAGGGACTCCTAGGAGGTCCAAGTGCAAGTTCACAGCAGCATCCACTAGGTGAAGCCTGTCTTCTTACCATATTATCAGAGCAGTTCCAGGAACAAAGTAAAACCAACTTTCTTTATCATATGCTAACCAATTTTGAGTTAAATTTGGCCCCTCATAATAGTCACAATAACTTAAAAATAAATTTAAGCATGGACAATGTTGTTTTAAAAACATCCACTTATATAATCAAACCAAATTGATAGCTATGGGCAAGTTCTCTTACCAGGCTGCTATATAAGCAAACTGATTAAGATTCAATGACTTCAATTAGACTAGTTCTGGATTTGTGGTGGTGGAACTTGAAAGAGTGAGTGAACCAGCACTCTTGCTATTGAGCAGCTGTAATGACAAAATGTGACAATCCTTCGCCTGCTAGCATTGAAAGAAACTTCTTAATGATTACAAATTAAACATTTTTCTAGTTGGCCTATCAGTGAACATCATATCTTCCTACAGGATGGCTATCCACCATAAATTAAGTTGATATTCATGTGTACAGTGAATCCAGGAGTGTAACCCATATGTAATCTAATGTAACCCATCCCACACATTGTTTACACAGTTTGTAAAAAAATGTGAACAGGACAGAGTAGAGAAGAAGGCAGGGATGTGCTGAGGCAATCACCTTGCAGGGTCTGAAGCTTTCCTAGTCCTTGTATGTTAAGGTCAAAATAGACTTACCATCTCTAACTTTTGTTTCTGCAGCATCAAATGGGAATAAGGATATCTTATCTGTACTTACCCAGCACTGACAATCACAGAGCCACTTGACTGGGGAGGGACCTCTGGAGGTCACCTCCCAGCTTCCTGTGGAAAGTAAAGCCAACTTTGGAGTTACACCTGGCTGCAAGATTAGATCAGGGGACCAAAGGATGTGGCCATTTCTGTCTGGTATGTGAGACCTCATGGATCAGATTGAGGGTTAGGGGGCAGGGGCAGAGGGACCTCATGGGACAGGATCTTCTGGGACAGGGTGTAGGCATTAGAGAGATGCTTCTGGCATCCTGAGCATCATGGGAGGTCAAAGCTTGGCATAGAAGTGGGTGGGATGTCGGTTCTGCATTCCAGAAGTCCCGTGGCTGCCTCATCACCACTCAGTGTACACGGCAGGCCTAGTGGAGAGGTGGGACGTAAGAGGGTAGCAAGAGGACAGAAGCCAGTGTGCTGTTACTCTTTCAGGAGCAGCTCTGGCTTCCCAGTATGTCTATCCCTGTAGGTACCGCACGCTGCAAAACGAGCAGCAGCAGATCCAATGACGAGTCTTACAGCCCCCAGGAATGTCACAGAGAAAGGAATAGCCTTAGTGCTCCCCTGCCTTGGGGAAGAATTTGGCAGGCACAGTGAAAAAGGAAAGCAAAACGAGAAGCTTCTGCAGACGGGCTGCAGTCTGTGCAGTCCAGCACGCCCGTGTCCCAGGCCCTGGGCGCTGCGGTCCCGCCTGCAGCCGGCAGTGCGAGCGAGCGGATCAATCCCGCCGAACGGGAGCGGCCCCGCAGCGCTAATTAGCCCGGGGCGCTCATTAGCGCAACTCCCGCGCTTGGTTGGTGTCCGAGCGCCCTCTCCTGGTGCGGGCCGGCCGTGCGGGGGCAACATCCCGGGGAGGAGGGAAGGGGGAAGGAAGGGGGAAGGGGGAAGGGGAAAGGAAGCTATTCCACCCCTTGGTGTATGTAGCTAGAATCTTGTACTGCCTGTAGCATGTTGCTGAGCACTCAAAACTTGACCTGGTCAAATTTCCCAGACTCTCTCTCTCCCCACTTCCCCACCCACTAAAATTCTTCCCTTTTTTGTGTTATTGGGAGAAATATTGGATTTTCTAGCATCTGCTTGATCCATGGCTTCTCTGATGTTCTGTGGAGATAGGCATTAGTGCAGGTTTGCCTTTTAGTTCTTGCTCTGTCTCTGTGAAGGAGGAATAATTTCAAACTATCATCTATTCCAAACACCTGATTCTAACAGTCTGTGTTGCTGCAGAGAGGCCCCAGACTAGTTAATCTGAGGAATTTAATGCGAGTTGCATATTGGTATGTATGGAAGATTGTTCAAGAGCAGCTTTAAAATGATTGTATGTATCTCACTGTTTGGATACAGTGACCATCATTAGAGGACACATAATTTACAACAACACAGTAGCTAGAGTAATGATGATCTTGCAGTGAAAGTAATTATCTTGCAGAACAGTCTGGTTTTAAGTATAATTTTCATTCATTTGAATAACTTCTGCTACATTAAATGAGCTTTAATCCACTAGAGACTTTTTTTCTCTGTTCAAACTCTTCCACAAGGAATTTTTCAGCCTCTTGTAAAGGGTGAATTCCGGTAAAATAGGAACTACATGAACCACAGTCATTTAACATACGGACCAGGAAAGAGTGAGAGCATGAGTAAAAAGGAACAACTTCTATATAGCTGTGAAAGAGTACCTGGATCGTCAGAAAAGCAAATTTCTCTGCTCTTGGATGCAGATTGCTGTCACATATGCAGGAGGTTCAAGAAAGCTGGTTTGAATGAGGGAGGAACGTTCTTCAGAGACAGAGAAGCTTTTACCACTGTTCAGCTCTCAGACTGAACGTTTAACATACTGTCTGCTGCTATCTGTAGTCTGCTCTCAACTTCACTTCTCTCACCCAAAGATCCAGGGACAAGTCAGTAATTGTGTAAGGCTGGAGATGCCATGTGGTATGCAAGGGAGTGGGAAAAAAAGCAAACCTTTGGCTTACAGGCCACAGAGTTGACATAGACTGAGGTTGTGGGCCAGCCACAATTGTCTTGGGACTGCTGTTCTCTTCTGCTGGCACGTCATCTGCCTGCAACAATGTGCTGACTGAGCCTGCTTGTCTTTTGTAGTGCTTATCCTACCACTCCTTTGCCCTGTAGAGCATTTCTGTATTTCAGTTGCAGATCATAGCAACTAGTTTCTTGTTTTGTCCCTCTTCACAAAAGACAGGAACAGAAGCAAGAGATTTTCTTGGTGACACACAAATACACAGCACATATACATGACACAGATACCACCCTAGGGGGTGAAAATAGGCTCCTCAGATTCATTTTTTGCTTGTACCAACCTGTGAATCTCTTTTATTTTCATGAAGTTCATGTCAGCACTTTGAGCTTTAGATGTGGTATAATAGCACAGAGGAGTGTCACAGAGACAGCCCTACCCTTTAAAGAACTCGGCTACATAACGTGCTGCAGTGCTGTGGGTAGTGTCCCACATACCCTAATAGCCCGAAGAAGGTAGGAGTAGTACATGTTCCTAGAAAAGACTGTAAGAAGAAGCTAGAGATGAACGTGTCTTATTCAGCAAGTTCTCTGCAAACAGAGATTTCAGAACAAGCATCCTTAGAGAAGTGTTTTGAAGTGCTTGTGGAACTCGCAAGTGCAGCCAGCAACCAAGATGCCTATGGCCAAACTGTGTATCAAAAGAAAAATAAAAATAATAGCTTAGAAGACTTAAAGCTTTGGCTTGTCTTTCTGTACTTCCTCAGGAAAGGATATAAACTAGCAGCAAAATGTTCTCGGGATCAGCAAAAATTCAAGTGCTGTCAAAAAGATCTGAGACGTGTTAAACTTCTGCAGATGCAAATTGAAGTCGTATCAGATGTGATCGCTGAAGGAACTGTGTGCCCTGAAATTTCACAAGAAGTCATGCCCTGCAGCTCTTTGAATGCCCATTGGGACACAAAGTTCTACTTATGGTCTAAAATACAGGGGGGTCTTAAGCATTCTTCTTTGAGAAGTAATTTTCTTGCCATTGTAGGGAATATGGACAGTTATATTGACAGCATGGGATGAAGAACTATAACAGTGCATGTGGCCCCTTGAAGGACCTGTGGGAATAGCTGGTGCCTCTGTGTAACAAAACAGTACCAAAATACTGGAAATTAGCTGAGAGCTACGATTCCCAGCTGACAGCCTAAAAGGAACAGACAGGACTAGAGGCACCTCTTTTGGAGGGATAGACTTTCAGAAGGGTCGAGGGACTAAGGGACTGTTGCTAAGAGAAAGAGTTTTTATTCCCTCCTAGATTAATTTTAAAGGGCATTTCTGTCCAGCTTCCTCAAAAAAATGTTTATCATGCAGCTATAGCTTTTGTTGTCCTTGGCTAACAGAAAGCAAAACCAATCTCAACTGTGTATTCAAAGGAAAATTGTGCTTAACATACATTTTCTCTCATTATCCCTCTGCTGTTTCTCTAACCTGCTTTGGAAGAAGATCATCTGGAGGTGGCCTTGGATAATGTTGTTGGCTTTTAAATACTTGACCTCCCTATCAGGTGTAGCCAGAGGGTTGCAGTGGTGCTTTTCATGGAGATGTCTGTGCTGTGTGAACAGGACTGCAATCACTAAATTTGTTTTACTCAGAGCAGGATACAAAAAGTAGATGGCAACAACTTCAAGTCATTAGCGTAATGTTTGACACATGACTTTTTTTCTGTTTCACTGTCACAGATGATGCTTATTGCAACACTTGAGACTGATTTTTCTTAAAAGGAATGCTTGTAAGCGGAACAGATTTTACCTGGAAAATCCCAAAAAGGAACTACATTACAACAGATGTATTCCTCCTGGCATTCCAGGAGAGAATTTAAATCAAAACTTTTTGAAATAAATGAAATGACGGTTCACATCTCAGCATTGCTGTCCAAGTGGTAAAGAAATGAAAGAAACATACTTATATAGCTGTTTCCTCCATTGCTAGTAAAATTTAGTCTCCTGATAGTTGCACCACCTCTTGGGACTCAGCTGGGGGAGGGAAACAGCTATGAGCAGGAGAATGCAAATGTGTGCATGGTGCTCTTCACACACCCTCTTACCCATTAGAACTGCTATTAGAGCTGTTATTACTTGTTTTATGATAGAAAATCTAGATTTCAGCAGACTGAGTACTGTATTGTTCTTCTGCTTAAATAGGAATGAACTCCTTCCCATCTGCTGGATTGTACTTTACTGTCTTCATCATATATGACCCCCTCAAGCTGTAGTAAGATGACCAGTTTCACCTCTTGCTTTGCACTGCTGTCTAGCTGGGATGCCACAAGTGCCCCACACTGGCAGCTGGGACAGCCGTGCCCACTGTCTGTGGCTGAAAGCCTAATCCCATCACGACGTTTCTTTCTGACTTGAGGCATATTTGGTCTGTTCTCAGGTGGATAGTCTGGCATTGTGGCTGTGACCATCAAGCTGGGGCATAGTTTTCTAAGTGTCTTTACTCACTGATTTTTTTTCCTTTTCTGTTTAACACAACTGCAAATACATTATTGTACTTTCATATTTATGAACTTCTAAGCAGCAATGCCCATATTCATACATTCAGTATTATCAACACTGAAGAAATCAGTCCTGTTCAGTGGTGGACTCCAAATATCCAGTTGGATCCAGTCACACATCTTTACTGGCCTTTTTTTGCTGTGTTTAAGAGAGTGAGTTTGCTGCAGCCTTTCTCAGCCATCTCATTGCCCTATGAATGTTTTGAGCAATTGATACACCTCACTGGGTGTTCACTTAGAAACTTGAACTGCTGATATTCTTTGTCTTGCACATCATGATTTGCTATGCATAAGCATTGACACTGTATAATTGTTTATTAGTTTTGGCTTGTCTTTGAAATTCAGAGTAGGAATCATATTCTAAGAAATAGGTTTTTAGGTCAAATTCTCTCTTGCTTTTCCCATAGTCTGTCATTTCATGAACTTGAATCAGGTTTTTTTCATTTGTGTTCTTTGGAACTATCATGTCATTTATCTAAGCATATATCCCAGGCCATAACAAAACTTGTCTTGCCTCTTGCTAACTTTTTTCAATACCTATAATACTGTGCTTTTCTTAAACTGCTGAAATCATCATATTTCTCTCTCTGACCCTACATGGTTCTGTTCATTCTTTTCTTTCTCAAATGCCAAGATTGTGGTAAATGCCCTTTGCTTACTCTTATAAAACTGTCCTTACAAACCAATGGATTTTAATTAGTTCAAAGCTAAAGGGGAGAAATATATCTCTGTGATAATTTTCTTGTTCTGTGGAATGAAAAGGAATGTGGTTTATTTTTAGCTGGTGTAGATCTGTTTATTGACTTGCTAAGCACAGGACTTCTGAAGTTGAATTGTTTTTTCCCTATCTGTATTGTATTTGCAGCTTCAGACAAAAAAAAAAGTTTGTAAAATACATTTTTCAGTTAGAAAGTCATTAATTTATATAAGTAAAATATTATGCTGCATCAATAAACCTTGAAGCAACTTCCCAAAATTCTCTCTATCAATACAGGTGTAGTATCTGCATTCCAATTAGGAGCAAAAAGTGGCTGCAGTGTTGTTGAGAGATGTTGAAATAAATAAATAATTGCTTTTTATGCAATAAGTAACTATTGTTTTGATTGATGCAGAAATAACAATGTAGATTGACAAAACAAAACAAAAAAAAAAATAAATTAACCAAACTCTTGGTGGCTGAATTGTTTGTTTATAAGGGTCCCTTAATGCAACACAATTACTTTTTACAGGAATCTCTTTAGAAAGGTGCAGAACATTCTTCTGTAGCTTACCATGGTTGAAGTCACCCAAAGAGGTTAGTGAGAATTGTACTCATTCTCCAAGTGGTGTATTTGCTTCAGCATTTCTCCTCATCATAGCAGATGCTACAGGGCAGAGAGTGCCAGACATTGACTTGAGAGCCTTTCAAGCATGGATTGCATGAGTGATCTCATTGACATGCTCCCAGGATGTGAGCGTAGACCAGGGAACAGCAGACTGGGCAATTGTGACTGTGGGAAAAGGTACCCCAGCAGTGATTGTTGAGGCTGGAGTCAGCACACTCCCACAGGAATGAGCTATGGGCATCATGAGAAGCATGTTGAAGCAAGAAGATTCCTGAACTAGTGAAAAAGCTGATGTTGTACATTGACTCTTTCTGCTTGGTTTTGACTCCTGGGTAGTTGGTGTGTATTCAACCAGCATATGTTTTTCTATAATACAGAAAATTTATCTGTGTCTTTCAATATAATCAAACTATTTTATTTTTTTTTTACATAATCAATTCTTTTTTTACATCATCAGCCATTATGAATCCATCCCTTCCTTCCTCAGGGATCTCTGATACTGATTTTGAGGAGCTTAGGGTATGATTAATACCGACTTAACTCAGTGGATTTATTTTAAATACCTTGGAATTTCTATGAGGATAGATAATTCTTTAGTGAAGGAAGTGCATCAATGAGTATTTTAAAGGTGTCTGAAGCAGATCAGTCAGAATATATGAATGATCTGATTGACATTGGGCAGATGGCATGTGTGATTTTGCTCCTCTTCAGTAATATGCACCAGTATTGCTGTGTTATGCCCTAGACTGTAAGAAAAAGTTTATGAATCTGAAAATATTTTTGGTGTTGGGCTTTGTCCATATTATCAGGCTGATTTTTTATAGAAATGCCTAGCCAGTGGAATTTCTTCTGGCAGATGGATCATTTGAATTATTGATATACATCTCTTTGTGAGACATTTTTTTCCATATCACATAGATCTGAGGGTTGTGCTGGTTAGCCTCACTGTACATGATCCACAGCAAGAATCTTTTTAACTAATTTCAAAGCTGAGCGAGTATTTATCGTAACATCAGAGATACAGCTGTATTTCTGACCTAGAGGATCATTGTTTCATTAGGCCTGATTAACAACAGCATTATTCCAGTTTTGATGTGTGGATTTATATCGGTGTACAACTTCAGTAATGTAACAAATTAAAAACAGTTTGCCAAATCCTGATTCAGCTGAAGTCAATAGCAGCAGTACTGCTGACCTCACGTAGCAGAGTGACCTGTTTGAAAGCAATTGTAATGTCCTTGTATCTCAACTTCCTCATGGCTTTTTATGACTGAAAGTAGAGACAGAATTTTTGTTTGTTTGTTTTAGCTTTCTGCATGTTCTCTGCAGCCTGCTATTGTGCTGCTTTTTGCAAAACACAGTATATCTCTGTTACAGTGTCCAGTTCAAAGGATACAGCTCTGCTGCCTTCTCTACTTAGTTGTTTGCCCTGCATTCACTAGGCCTGCAAAAAGATCTGATTTACTGCCTTGCTGTTACCCAACCAAGTGACATTCTTGTGGCTTTAACTGCTTCTTGTATCCTTAAGAATGGTTTTAATTTGATTTTTAAAGCATAATTGATCAAATAAAGGGAATACTGCCCATATGCTTGACCCTTATTTAATAAATAGCTTTTGGTGCTCTGCAAACCAATTGTTCCTCTTGAGCTTCCTATATGCATTTTTATACTTTAAAGCCTTTTTTTTTTTTTGATCATTAACATGCACTGTCTCATTTGATAGTGGGGATTTAACACCCTTTACGTCAGTGCAGCAATGACAGTTTTGCCAGCTGAGGATTTGGCCTTGATCTCTGTTGCCTTAATTCCCACAGACTCCCTTCTAGCGTCTCTGGTCAAGGTTAAATCAGCTTTTCACAGCAGTGAATCAACATCATTGATTCATTCTAAATTCTACATATGAGCCTCGATATTATTCCTGTCTGTCTCAAGATGTCTGTGTCAAGTCTCAAGAAGCTTTCTAAACATTGAATATCTCCTTGTAATAGAGTTACATGGTTCCCTTAAAATCATGTTTGAATTCCATGTTTAAAGGCAGTTACATGAATCAGCCATACCATATTGCCCATGGTGACAAATGAAAAAAACGGCGGGACATAGTTCTTAAGATTACTTTGCTGCTTATGTGGTCTTTATTCTTTTCTCATATGAAAGTGCTATGTATGTACCAGAAGAAGTGCCATCACATGAAGAAATGTCATGTACATGGGAGGAGCATTCTGTGTGAGGAAAGGTATATAAACTGTCACATAAAATCCTGTTTTTCTGCTCTAGTTTCTTCCAACTTATGAACTTTGATTAGATTGATAGCTCCAGCCTTGCTGGAATAAAATATCTGCCCCCTCAAAAATGTCAGGAGTGCTATACCTCATAGAAAGTATATCATATTTATTTAAGGGATAAGCAATCAGCTTAAATGTATTCTGTCTAGCTTCTGGAAATTTGCAGAAACTTTTGCTGGGCTGTCTTATTAACTTACTTTGAACTTCCTGTCACTGATTTGATAGCAAAAAATTCCATTCTAGTATCACGGTGTGTATATTTTTGATATTCGCACCATGTCATAGATATCATCTTCAGAGGCTTCCAATGAATATGGGAAAGTCAGGTAACTCCAGCTGTTGTTATTGCTTTTAGCCCAGTGAGCTTCTGGTAATTACTCCCACTCTCTCTTACACTGTAACAGAGCAGTCCAATGTACTATCTTTATCTTACTATAACTAATACAGAGTCCATAATCTAGAAAAAGAAAGTTTGGATCTGATATATGAAAGAAAAAGAGATGAGTGGAGAAAGAATGTTAAAAATTTTAGAGATTTTTACATTCTTTGGCAATCATGATTGTAGATCTGTTCTTCTCAGACTAACTCCTCATGAAGATGAGATTGTCCTCATGCATACCCTAGCTTGACTTGAAATGGATGTCCATCAGACTCCCATTGGCTGATCAATGATAGGAAAGTATTTGGATATGGTGCTAAACCCGTTTTGTAGCCACAGTATGGGCCAAGATCTGGACTTACTTTCCAGTTTCCTGTATGAGAAACTCTATAGTGTGTGAAAAATAGAGCAGACACCTGCTTCTGTGCAAGTTATGTGGAAGTTCTGCCAGGCTTATGTGAAAAACAAAGTGTTCAGTACTTCATCCTGGACCAGTCTAAAGCTGTGCTTTCATGTCCTATTGCAGAGTAGGAATGATAATTCAGCCACATCATTTTCAAGTGCTGTTTCATTTTCCACCTGCCTTAAATCTACTCTGCTGCACAACAGCATCTCAGCAAACACCAATTCCCAAGAGCTGTGTCTGCCAGTTTCCTGCCATAACCACCAAACCACACATGAAGGAGTCTTCCCAGTACATTATGTATTCATTTGGCCTTCAAAACACAGCCCTGTTGCACTGGATAAATTTTAGACAAAGTCTCTCAAGTCATGAAGAAACAAAGACAAATTTGTAATGAAGAAAACTATACAGTGTCCTTCTGTTTGAATCTTATGGGCATATCAGGACTATAATATTCCTGTGCAGAGCAATAAGGGAATGACATTTTCTTTGCTATTGCAAATGGAGAGTTCATTACATTGGAAGGGCAGGAGGGAAAAAAAATTCAGATAAGACTCTTTAAACATCTTTATCTTACAGTTTAGGTTTTTTCCTTCTTCTTTTGAAAACCTGTTATTTTTACATTGCAAAACTTCTCAGACTAACTACTGTGGTTCCGAAATGTGTTCATAGCTCTGCATAGGCACCTAGTCCTTGAAGGGGGAAGCTATGGTGTATGGCCTGCAGCTTTCCCTGGTTACAGGTTTCAGGCAGGAGCGTGGGTAGTTCCATGAGGCTGAGGCAACATAGCTGATCCTGAAAGAACCAAGCCAACAGCAGGAAAGATTTTGCATGCCCAGAGTGGATTTGGGCAATTGCTATACCAGCAGCGTATATGGACTACCTGAGAGTTGAAATAGTTTGCTCTAAGAATATATTTTTTCTCCTTGCCTTAATAACAATTTTCTGCCTGCAGCTGTTTGCACTGAGAATGCAGTGTTAATACAACTTAATCTGAAACCACCAGTAAAAATCTGAATAATGAAAATGATTGGGGCTTCTGGAAGGAAAAATAGTTTTAAGATAACTTCATATGTTTAATGTATTTGCTTCTTTATATTTTATTTCCATATCAAACCTCCTATTTTTCCATTTTATTCTGCAACAGAATATGGGGCAAATTTGTTCTGTGAATCTGAATACACTCAGTTTGTGAGTTCCTGAACTCTAGTTGCTAGGAGTATCAAAATCTAAGCCAAGCTGAAAGGCAGCCTGTTTCTGTAGTGGTCAGAGTAAAACCCTTGATCTCAAGCTGAAAATGTTTGAAATCCAAGAACCAAATCCTGGCCGAAGCCTCAGAGCTTTAGCCCATCTCTCATAGTGACAGTAACATTCTGCTTTTACCCAGAGGGTGATACTAAGAAACCACTTGTAATGTCATTAATCCCAAGATGTGTTTGTAATTGTAAAAATGCTCAGTGTTGCTGGAGGTAAATAGAAGATATCACAAGAAATATTCTGGGAGACTTTGTGCTTTTGCTAGACTGGTCTCTAAGGCTCAGCTTCTCACCTCAGCTCCAGAGGCTGCACATCTGCTTCCTATAGCAGAGAAGAGACATGCTGCACTAGCTTGCTGCTGAGTGAAGAAAGTGGTTAAATTCAGCTGTGTCTGCACTGCCATGTCTGCACTGTGTGCTCGCTGTTGAACTGGACAGCTATCATAGAAAGACCACTGATTTTTCTTCCCATGTTCTTTAACTGTACTCACATGTGGCCAAGCTAAACCCCCGCAGTGCAACTGTTTTTTCCTATTTACACATGTTACTAAGAAACATCAGCTAAGGATATATTATTACAAGTTTGTGAATGACCCCATTCTTGGCACAGGGCCAAGCCAAACATTTTAGTTCATTTAAAAAGCAAAACGTGATAGAGTCAGTAGTTATGATTGACAAGCAGAGGTGGAGTGCTACTATGAAACAGAGAGAAGGGAAATTTCAATAATCCAAATTAATAAGCATAGTCATTAATTCCATCAGTGGGATTATAAAACAGAAATGCCATTCTTTGTTAAGCAGTTTTGCCAGGAAAGGACACAGGACAAAAACTGTAAAAAAAAGGGACTGATTCATTGATCAAGGCACCTTGATATGATAAAGATGTTAACATTAAGATTTTTTTAAAAAGCTTGTTTTTGTTAGGTTCATTAAGCTTCAAGTCTATAATAAAAAAAAAAAAAAAGAAAAATAAAATAAAAGAAAAAAATTTAAAAAAGGAAAACTAAACCCCATAAATAAAATATAATTTAAATGGCAATGAAACTAACAAAGAGGGGTAAAAAATGATGTGATGGTCTTATGAAATAGACAAAGAAGAATCTAAAAACCATTTCATTGTCTCTAAGCGCAACACAGAATGCTTTCTCTTTGTCACAGCAGTACTGTTATAACCAATTTCTTACTCCTCCTCTTCTGTTTACCTACACTAGAAGGAATATGTTGTGTTGATGCTCTTGTTTGAATATATGAACCACTAATAATATTCTAGTAATAAAATTACCCTGTTTCTGTGGTTATTTTTTGAAGGCAAACTAATTCAGCAATCACTACTTTCCTGTCTTTGTACTGTTATTTCATTGTGGACTCTAAATGCTGACATGAGACACACTGACTGCACTGGAGTAGAAATTTGGAGGGGATGTTACTGGCTCACCCACTTGCACTATTCTGCTTGAGAGTTTGTCAGTGTTACAATTGCAAACTGCTTCTTGCACAGATTTATAACTAGGTAATAAAAGTTCCCTCCCAGCTAAAATTTGCACTTCTTTTAAGTTTTATGGCACAAGTACAAAATAGAAGTTGAATTTTCTTAATGGAATATATTTAATCATAAGGCATAAAGATTTACCCACTTAAGTCCCGTTCTTATTTAGGAGAGTTTCACATCCGACTCCATCTGCAGGCTTCAGCATAGGGTTCTAGAGGCAAATCATCACCTGGTTGTCCCTAACCTCTGTGAATCCCACAGAACAAAGCCAATTAACACCAGCCAATCTGGCTCATAGTCAGTGTTCTTCACAGATCTATTTCTTTTTTTTTTTTTGTCAGCCCTTTAATGAATAATTTCAGTATGCTTTCTAAACTGTTGGTGGAGGAGAGGGAGACCCCATTTCAAATGTACCTTATTAAGCTGGAGTCAGAACAAAACAGAGCAGATACAGATCTAGATACAGATACGGAACAGATTACAGAATAAAATACACCTTTTTCCTTCTATCAGAACTAACACCCTGAATCCAAGCTAATTGAAGCTAATGATGTCCATTGGCCTCATTGCCTCTTGCGAAAAATTATAGAAAGCAATAGCTGGGAAAGTGTCCACAATATCCACAGCCCACTTTCACAGGAGGATCTCCACTGTTTTGCCAGGTACAAGGCTTATTACAAACTCTGAAAAAATGACCAATCATTTGTTTAGGAGTTACATTTCATGTCAGATATAAGAATTGAAGCACTGTTTTCCTGTCAGTTACTATTTGTGCACAAGAACTGCACTTCAGTTCATGAGCAGTATTCACCAACTTTGCATGAAGCTGGCTGCAAGAGAAGCATGAGGGCTATTGTGTTAAAGGCTCACTTCCTTCCTGAAGCTTTAAAAGACCTATCAGAGTTTTATATATCTTTCCCAAGAGTATTGACTGTTCTTCCACTATTCTTCCTGGATTCTTGGAAGATCTTCCCATTCATCCAAAAGACAGATCTTCAGGTAGTTGTGATGAAAGCTTTGGGCTAGACAAATAAAGGACAGTGGAGTTGAAATGGTGCTAAATCCAACCTAAGTGCAGGATTTTTGAAAAAACACCGCAAAAATACTTTGGCTGTCATTTCACATTAAACTTTTCTAATATTGTTGCTATTTTACCAATCTGATTTTCAGGGATTTAGTTCTCTTTTGTAGACACAACCATTCTGTATTTCCTTGTCCAATAACTATGACCATGTTAAATACTGTCTGTCAAATCCCAAACCACCAAGCATTGTCGTGGTTTCAGTTTTCATTATGAACTCAAAATTCAGACAAAGATGGTCTGTTGAGAAAATGGTTTGTTAAGGTTCACAAACCTTGCAAACAGACTTTAGGCCTATTTTGATTAACTGCACTTCTAACGGTTGGAGGCATGTTTGAAAACCAGGCTGAAGATGGCTCCTCATAATGCATTTCCCAGGTCTTTGGCTAAGCCAACCAGACAAACCAAGCACCCACTTAGCCACTGCTTCTGAACAAAATTTGTAGAGCAGTCTGGCACTCTTTACCTCTCAGGTGGTTAACCTATGTTGGAACGCAGCACTGAAAGGGCCATTTCGAATTATTATGAAAACTACCTCATTCTCAGTGCAGGACTGGAGCTAGCTAATCAGAGCTGCATGTATATAGTGTTCAGGATTCTTGGTCTTCATCCAAAGGTATGCAGAACTCAAGGTTTTAAGTTACTCAGTTAGTTATACATTCAGAACAGAATGACAATTTCACCTCCTAAATAAGGTAATTAGAAAAGAAAGCCCCACTTCACCCTCGGTTTTAGCTCCCTGAAACCATTCCCACCATTACAGCATTCAGTGTACAGGGGTACATAATCATGACGGAGACATTTAGCTTTTGAGTTTTTGTCTTTCCTGGTATTATATTCCTGAAAGACTGTTTTATCATCAGATGAAAGCATTGGAATTGAAATATTGCCGTGTGGCTTACATTAGTGATAGTAATAGTCTGCTCCAAAATTACCCACCCAACATGCCTTTGAATTTGTTTGATTGAATTCAACCGCCAAGGTCTCAGACATGGCTAATCTTTGCTCTCTGGCAGATTGTCTTCGTTAGGACATTTCAGGGTCATGCAGAAGCAGCATTCTGCTGGAATAATATTCTTTCACACTATGCAGAGCCTATGGAGAGTAGGTTTGTTACCTCACACTTAAATCAGTATTGGATTTTTTTGTGGTTTGTGTTTTTTGTTTTTTTCCTATGCATGCTGGCTTCAAAGGTGGAGTTCCTCATATCAACTCATACTAAAAGAGACACCAAAATAGGCAGATTGTACATAAAGGGAAACCCTGTGTCTGGGAGAGGCACTAAATCAAGTATGGGTTGTGTCACTGTTGAAGCTAATTCTGGATAGCAACTATGAATGAGACTGACTAATGCTGCAATCTATCGCATCTCACCCTAGCTTGTGTAACAGCCCATGCTAGGCATCCCAAGTAAAAATAAAAGATTTCTTTAAAAGTGTTAGAAACTGGTATGAGGTGACCTATTTGATTTGAAGTGTGGAGTTATCAAAAAAACCAGCCATCTGTCAGATCAGGTGTATCCGTGGAGCAGCAGTCACTTTGAAGAGTGCTGTGGATTTGTAAACTGTCCATTTAAAATATTTTCTCCATTTCTCTTGCAATATGTTAGTTTCTCTCTATATTTGGATGCCCAGCTTTCCATGCTTGATGTTCTGATTATTTCACTGTATGCACATAAGAGAGGTAAAAAAAATATTTTCCCGTGTGGCCTAGAGGCTGAGCTATTTCCATCTCAATGAACAGGGGGAGAAAGAAAGGGGAGATGCATTTAAAAAGGAAGTAGAAGATTTTGTGCACATTTGTCTAACACTAAGCATCACAACATTATCTCAAGATTGGGACAAATACTGAGCATAAAAGAAAAACCTCTAAAATTGATTAAAAGAAATGTTTTGATCTTGGATGTGTAAATTTATTTGTTATAATCACAGCCACAAGGTGTTCTTGAGATGAAGAAGAAAATCTCAAACTATCTGGGGAAAGGGACAATGCTTCAGGTAGAAGAATGATGAGGACACTGCCAGAACCAACAGGAGAAAGAAGTGATAGTGGATGAGAAAATGGATGAAGCTAGTACTAACTGGAAAATGAAAACAGAATAAGAATATACCTGGACAGGAGAAGGAAGAGAGGGAGGGAGCAGAGTGCTAAAAAGGAGTCTAGATCATTAAGCAGAGAAAACCAGAGCTAGCTGGCCAGGTAAAGATTTGAGGGCAAACAGCTAATAACAAGGTAAGTACAAAGACTGTGTATAACCTGTGTGTTGGAACATGGGAAAAGGAAACATGGCAACAAAGAAGGGTAGGTGGTATGAGGTAGTTGCCATAGACCAGCAAAAATGAATAGCTTAATTTGAATTGTAAATGAGAGTTGAAGCTTTCTGGACAGTAAGACTAGGACTGGGAGAGGAAAAGGGACTGTGCATAAGCACCCAGAGGACTCAGACTTGTTAAGCAAGGAGAGAGATGTGCTGAGAGCAGCGGCTGGAAAGGTTTCATGAGAAAGACGAAGTTTGGATCCTGAGGCAGAGGTTTGGATCCCTGAGGGAAGAGATTAATGAAGGCAAAGCCGTGTCAGAGAAGGTGAGACAGGAGGGGTAATGCTGACATGGCATAGACAAATAGCTGAGGAACATGGAACAGTGCATGTGATATTTAGTGAATGATATCCACTCCCAGTTTCTCTGCTGTCAGCAAAAGTCTGTTTAAATGCTAGCAGTGTGTGTGTCATCCCGCTTCAGTCTTGCCAATAAAGAGGTCAACAACCTACTGCTATAAACTACTCTGTTAAATTAAATTACCTAGATCTGTGTGTAAAATTCCTACAGTTGACAGTGCAGTGCTTATGAGTAGTTTCATGATGGAACTTCTGTTTTTTCACTTTGCTTTCAAAAAACATAAAAACAAGCAAAGAAAATTACATATTGATAGTACTATTAAAGTTTAATTTAACATCTGGAATTTTTTTAATTTCCCAAGCACTCTGGGCTTTGCAATCATGATTTTGTTTCTCTGCCCATTCCCATAAATTTGGTCTCATACCATCTTTAATTGCAAACACACTGGGGAATATTTTGTTATGTTGGGTATTTTTTCTCCACAGGCCATTTACACATTGACCAGTTTTGGGTGTGAATCAGGAATGAGTACTGGGGCAAGATAATGTCTTTAGTACTCTTTCTTAATTTCTTCACGAAAACCTGTGAGATATACAGTGATGTAAGGTGGCTGTAGGAAGAAAAAGAACAAGTCATATGGCTGTGCTAATTGAATTCTGGTTCACAAAGTTGGATTTTCCCCCTTTCCTGTTACTATTCAGTCCCTGTGCTTTGCCAGGCATCACACTTTTCCACAGGTGGTCACTAATTGTGTTTTCCTCATTTCTGGGGTCCTGACAGGAGACTCTAGGGTCTGGTTTGCAAAAGTGCTGAGCATTCACAGCTGCAACTGATGTTAGTGGTACTTGTATTTTTAACACATAAAGGATTATGTAACATTATATACTCGGAAATATCCATATGACAAATTTTAAGTGAACTGGATAGTGAAGTCAACTGGCATGAAAAATATAGGGATTTAAATGTGGGGGAAGTTTGGAATTTCTCAAGTCAAAAGTAAAAAAACTTTCTGTAACTTGGATCCCAACAAAGTGCGTGGAAGAGTCTTACCTAGAGGGCCCCAGCTCCAACTGAATGAATAACCATTTCAAAAGGGATATTAAGACTAAGCAGGGAGCTTACAAGGGATGGAAAAAAGAATCAACCAGCAAAGAAAGCTATGTCTTCAATGTCAGAAAGTATTCAGAGAAAGTGAGAACTACCAGGAATTAGAGAGAGTTGAACTTTGAAAAGAAAATTAAAGCAAGCAGCAAGAAGCTCTTTGGCTATAGAAATAAAAAGAGAACAAAAGAAGAAAGAAGATGAAATTGAAATGCTCTATAAACTAAGGATATGGCAGGGATTTGATTCTCAAAGTATAACCAAAAAAAAGTGAGTAAATACCTCAGTTTTCAAATATGAGTGATGGTGGGAGGTTGACAGGCAGGGAGGAGGACCTGGAGAAACCAAAATGATGTGAAGCAAAATTCAAAATCCTTGCTACAATCAAGTGAGGAAAGTGCATAATCTCATTTCTGAATGCTGGCACATGAAATTACAGGTCACATGCAAAATAATTTAACAATCCATAAAAATACAATTACCAGGTAACCAACAAGAGTAAATTACACATTGCTATAAACTTAGATTTAATATTTCTAATTAAAAAAAAAAGATTAGTGCTACTGAAAAGAAGGAAATCTGATTTGGAGAATTTACATGCTTTCTAGGCTAACCTCCTCAATATGCAGCATTTAAGTCTATATTTTAAAGATATGGACAATTAGAAATCATGGGGGAAAGAACTAAATTGCATCCAAGATGTATCACACCAGGATAACATTATATCCATGTTTGATATTTTGTGTATTCCACTGTCATTTTCTCCTACATTATGTATGGATTAAGAAACAGACAGGGTTTAAGAAGGTGGTAAAGAGATACACAGGAATGGCTGGTACTCATAGGTGAAGGTACTCATAAACATTTGCAAACATGATTTTTGTCCTTAGTTATTTGAATATTTTCATTAGTGATGCTGGCTCAGAATTAATTATATGCTAATAAAACCTGGTCTTGACTTGATGAAAGCCCTGTCAAAAAAAAAAAAAAAAAAAAAAAAAAAAAAAGAGAAATCCAAATATCTTACGCAAAGAATCATATGACACTCAGGACTGGACCATTTGTGAAATCATGCACATAAAGAGCTAAAGTCAGAAATTCCTGCTCGAGGCTGAGAAGTCATCAATTTCCCTATGCATGAGGAAGAAAAAGGCCTGGTGATTTGGGTTACATGGTGACAACAAATGTTCTTGTCATTTGAAGGAGCCCAAGAAGAAGCAAATTAAACCCTTAAACTGTGTCAGAGATAACTTCAATAAAGATGGAGAAGAATTAAAACTATTTTACAAGGGTGACATCCAAGATGGGTATACCATGTACAGTTCTGGCCCTGTATGGTAAAGGACAATAAATTTAAACTAGAAGTTTTTTTTTTGTCTTATGGGAGAAAATAAAAACAGCTTTGCCTGCTTTTTCTGGTAGAAAAAAAAAGACTGAAGCAGGAAATTGTTACTCTCTATAAATACATGTAAAGAGGTGGAGCTGGTTTGAAGGTATGGGAGCAGTGAGAAACGAGAGCAGACAATACTGAATTTCAAGGAAATGTTCTCTGAGCTAAAGAAAATTAAGGGCAAAATAATTCACTGATAAAAAGTACATGTGTAGGTATTAGCCTAGGAACTGGGATGAGCTTTTTGAGCATCAGAAGTTTACTGAAAATCTTCTGTCAGAAGAGAGATGAGCATAAACACTGTACCACATCTGTAGCCAACAGCCCTACAGTGCATACTGGCTTTCCTGCTGCTTTCTCTTCCTCTGACTGACGGCAGCCTGGATTCCTCCCTCTGAGCTCCATGCAGGTTGCTACATGTTCACTTTTAAATATGCTTATTTTATCATGTTCTTTGTGCCAGTACTTGCTGATTTTCTGAGGCCAGACATTACAAGCAAGTAAGTCACAGAAGAGACAAGGAATCTTGTCTTGCCAGTCCACTACAGCATCATAAGTCTCACAGATGTTCAAATATATTGGTTTAGAAATGAAACTCCCACTATGTGGTTGAATTATTGCTTCTAATGAAGGACCTGCTTCCATCCTATCTGACCTCCCTTTATTGTTTGGTGGCGTTTTCATGGTTGAACTGGCGTATTTTATTTCCGGTGATGGCTAAAGCTCTGCATTTCCAAATACTGGGCTCGGTTCCATTTATTGTAACACATGAGCTTTCTGCTTTTGTCCCATAGCAATGTTCTTGTTTTTCTCTACCTCTTGCATTTTGCCTACAAAAATGGGCTGGTTAGACTTGAAGGTATCCCTAACTTAATATTTCCTTTCTGAGGATGGTCAAGGCCAGATGTCTGAAGAAGGCTGTGGGAAGAGGGAAATGTAAAATAGTCTTCAGGCTCCAGGAATTTGTGGCTCGGGCAATTTCTGAGCCAGAGATGGGGCCTTTGTTTTTAATAGCTCTGATGGATTTTTCTTCTGTGAATTCATTCACAAAATTTTAAATGCAAGTTAACCTGTGGTATCCCACAACATCCTGTGGCAAGGGGTTAGCTGGATTTACTGTGAGTTAAGCAAGTTAAAAGCTACCTTTTTATTTGTTTGAAAAATGCTTTCTGCTTTTCATTTGATGCCCACTGGCTTGTATACCAGAAGCAGTGTATAGTTGTTTCCTATTTACCATGCTTATGCCACTTGTGATTTTACAAGTATCTATCATGTCTCCTAGGCTGAAGGGTCTTAACTCTATTTAATCATTCCTTAGATGGAAGCCAGTCCACAGCTTCTGTCAGCTTTGGTATCCTGCTCTGCATGTTTACCAGATTTACTAACTATTTGATATAGTGAACAGTAATTCCCCCTGTGGCAATTTGTACTGGGATTTCATATGCAGCTAGAATTGAAAGGTGAACTCATAACATCCTTTAATTCCAAGGAACTCACTCAGATGGTGTTTTGGTTTGAGCCTTTAATGTGGCTCTGCCCAGTGCTCAGAGCAATGCTCTGAGCTGCCAGCTTTGCAGACCTCTTGAAGGTATGTAACACTGTCCCTGTTCCTCCTGTACTAATTTCTGCCACTCCCATTTCATTTTTACTGCACATAGAGCCTCTCTAGGGTCTTCTGCAGACCCTTTCACCCCATCTTGGGTGGCACCATCTCAAGAATAAAAAACATAGCTCTAATAAGTAAATATCTTCTGCTGTACAACTTCAAATGCCAGCTAATCAGAGCCTGTCTAGTTTACCTCTCCCCCACCTTCTTAACCTGGCTGCTTGACAGCTCCTGCTATCACTTCCTACCTATTGCTCTGTATTTCTATTCCCAAAGCCATAGGGTGTCTCTTCCTCACTGTCTCCTGCCCTTGTATCTCCTACTTATGCTAAATTCTCTGGCATAGCCATCATAGCTATTCCGCAAATCAGCTTTCTTTGAGCTGAGTATCTCTGAAACATTCCAAAAGAGGAAATTAGACCTAATCATTCTGTCAACCCAAGAGTTAGAGCTTATACCCACAGCCCCACTCAATTTACCATTGTGCAGGGAAGAGCAGGCATGGGAAGGAGCAGGCAGTCATCTGGTATTCTGCATGCACAAGAGAGACCTTCAGCCTACCCAAAACCTTTGGTCCTCTCAGCCTCTTATCCCCATGCCACCACTGAAACAGACTAAATGTCCTCATTTCAAGTGCCTGTCAGAGAAGGAGAGAAAACTTTCAGGAAGGAAGGAAGACTGCAGGAAAAAGAGAGAAAAATTTAAATTGCCTCTTTCCCTCCCTCCTTCCAATTTTGTTGAAGCCATACAGGTGAGATGCCCCCATCTCAAAGGTGCTGCCTTCTTCGCCCCACAGATTAAGGCACTTCAGGGTATTCTTACTCTTTTTCCAGGTCCCTTTGTATCTTTGTATGTTAATTGTCTAAGGCAGAGCTTGGAGGAAGCAAGAGCCAGAAAACCAAACGGCCATTCATGTAAGCAATGGATTTCCCCTTTCATCTCATGGTCTAGACATGGCTTTTGTCTCTGTCTTTCTCAGGTCTGACCAGGATCTCTCAGAGATCAGAAGGTGTCTGGCTTCCTCTTGTCTGGATTCAGATAAATTAAGTCCTTGGTACTTCCTTGGGATTTGGTTGTGACTGTTATCGTGTAATTCACTGGATTTATCACCTTTGTCTACTGCAATAAGATTGTAGTGAACCACATGCTTGGTGTTCCTCAGTCTGTCTAGTCAGTGACAGGTTTAGTTCTTGTCAGAAAACTTGAGTAGCTACATTTGTGGCACTAAAATTGAGACTAAAGATAAATGCCAACTGTGATGGCAGGTATCCAGGTGACAGGCAATATGTTCAGCATCTCAAGACAATACTGACATCAAGGACACTGAGTCCTTTTGCTTAAAGCAATTTTGCTAGTAACCTCCTGCCTTACTGGGTTAGCGAAAGTCTTTTCACAGTTTGGCTATGTAGCACCCTTACACCTTTCTTTGAAGGCTTTTTCTTGATTACTAGAATACTGATTCATTTTGTACTGAGTTTTGGCTGTAATGGTTAATGTCATTCATAGAACTACTGTTAGTGACTTTACCATGGTTAGATTTTGAGCTGCACAGGGAGAGTAATTTCTGGCTTCAGCAGGTTTTGTGGAAATGTGACTTTCTATGATGGAGAGTATTGAACAAGATAATTTATTCTTGTTCTTGTCTCAAACTGAGAAAAAAGTCTGATTTAGTTGCATGATTTGCGCTGACTGCTGTCAGTTAGTTGGCCTGTTGGTGACACCAAGCTTTGCTTTCTAAAATGCTCTTGTTTATATGGCTGCGTTTTTTTCTTCCTAATAATTTGCACTGAATAAGAATTTTAGTGAACTGGAAAAGTAATTGTCTTATATTACTTACTTAACAGTGTTCTATTTCCAACAGACTGGAAGTAAGCCTAATAAGTTTGTTAATCTGATACATTTATAGAATCCTTTTTTGGTGATAGGTTAAATAAATGTGAAAGACACTTTAACTTATCATTTGCTTGCTACCAGTCCAAATCTTTGCAGAGGCCAAAACTGGCATCTGTGCGAACCGTTTGCTACATTATTCCCATGGCCTACTCATGCCTAACTGCCCCAAACCACAAATCATTTGCTCATTCTTGTTCAACCCATCAGCCTAGCCCTCTGGGCTTTGCAGAATCCAGCAATAAATCTAGCTCTGATGACCCAGATCTTCTGAATCTTAACCTTAAAATTAGAGTTAATAGTCCAGAGACCCCTAAAAGCAAAATAATTAATCACAAGCCATTTGTCTCTGTTAGTCTAGCTGCTAGTCCTACAGGTCATGCAATATCCAAGTATAAAACTACCTCTCTAGTCCTTGCCATCCCAAAAGTAATCTAAACCCTAACTTTTAACATAGCCCAAACCCCAATATCTAGTCCTGAATTAACAAAGTTTCTTTAGTCTTTGGTAAAATTAAGAGATATAATTGGTTAGACTTGATGTAGATGACATCAGAAAGTGAAAAATAGTGACTTACAGTTACCTGCCATAAATTTCCATGCTAGCCTATGGATAACAAGTCTGAACTAGTAAGGATAATTTCTGATGTTATTAAGGTTAGAAGTGCAACTGAAACTAGCTGGAAGGAATGCTTAGTCTTGTGGCTGTGATAAGTTGTCAGGTTACAGTTAGGAGTAGATCTGGGTGTAGAAAATGAGGAACTTAGGAATTAGCTTTACAACTGCATCATTTCCTCTTCAATGAGGCGAAGAAAAGATCTGGAGCAAGAATCATCCAGGGCTGGAAACAAAGAAAAGATATAGAGACAGCCGGGCAGATGCTCTTATTCTTTAGATCTGAAAGCACTGGCCTGAAAAATCTAATCTGAAATACCTAATGTTGATATTATCCTTATTCTAGTACCTACATAGAAACAATCTTTTTCAGCCTTGCAGTGTACAGAAAAACAGTTTGTCTTCAAAACCCTAGGCCTAATCTACACTATTTCCAAGTGACCAAGAAGACTGAACTGCTTGCTCTTGCTAAACTTCCACCATCTTTTGTCTGAAAGACTTGCAAAATAAGAATAAAAATACTCTCATAGTGTCTTCTGCTTGGAAACTTCCCAAATATTCCAAATGTTACTGTTGTCTTAATGTTAGTATAGAGGCCAAAACAGGTAAAGACTCTTCTGGTACTTTCTCTTGTATTTGATCTTTGAGCATGGCAGATCTTCCATCCTGTAATAGAACCTGCTAGATAATAGCAACCTAAAATATTCCCTTTGTGCTACTCCCAATGCTAAATCTAATCCAACAGTTTCCCTATGCTCGTTAGGGGAAATGGCACCTTCTCATTTGGGTTTGAATATAAGTTGTCCTGAATTCTAGAATTCAGTTTAGGCTTACAAGTAACTGCAAAAAGTGAGAAAATCTGTGGCTAAACTTTACAGAGAAATTCTACTTGCCCAGAATTAAAAGAATGCTTTGTGACCCATCAGGTTCAGTATTAAAAAAAAAAAAAAAAAGAAAAAAAAAAAAAGAAAAAAAAAAAAGTTTCATGAGGTTCATTTTTTTCCTTCTTGTAAAACATGAAGATAAATGATTAAAGCCTAATTTGCTGGGCTTGCAGGCAGACTTCTGGAACTGAGGTGGCAGTGAAAGCTCTTCAGCTATATTCTTGTTGTGGGCTTCAGGCCTCTCTAGGGTGGGGTTTAGGCAGTGAAAACTGTGAAGCTAGATTTGTTCATGAATCTTATAGCAACTAAGAGAGTAAGATATTCATTACATTAGTAGGAGGAAAAAATTGATGACAAATTTCTTATCCCTCATCAGATGAGACTAGATTAAAACAGACAATCTGCAATGCATGTTAGCCATAAAATTAATCATAAGCTATTTGACCTGAAGGCTGCTTACCTCATGTTGGTCCTGTTGGCTAGCTCCCAGAATAAAGTCCCTGAAACTCTAGACTTCCTCTTCACCTTACTTATGCTCCAAAAGACAGGTTCTTGAAGTGCTGGAATTACTCATTACCTTTTTTTCCTGCTAGTTGTGTTTTTCATTTTACTTGTTAAGTCTTTCAGGGCAGGAACATAGAACTATTTAGAGACTATCTTCTCCTCAGCTTCAACCTTGAAGGAGAGGTTTGCCTCCTTGCAGAAAGAAAATTTACATAATTTCAGTCAAATGAACATACGACTAGCACAACCTATAAGATTTGAGTGTAATATTTTTCCTTTTTTTGGAAAGAAATTCTATCAATATACCTAACTATATGTCTGTCTTAAACAGAAATCACAAACCATTAGAGAAAAAAGGAGTTAGTTGTGAACTAATTCTTCCTACTAACTACACCACTCCACCTTTATCATAGCAAGACTTGCAAGACTGAGAAATGAACCTCAATTTTTATTTCTTTTCTTGTCCTACAAATCCTAAGCACCTGAAAGAGATACTTACAACTCAAAAGAGTTATTTGAAAATCCAAAGTTTTATATTAAGAGCTAGGTCTATTAGTTTCCTTTTCTTTAATAGTGACTAACTGTAGTATCTTTCCTAACTGTAGTATTCATGCTGAGCTCAGTCAGAGGCTAGGCAGAAAAACTCAATCACACATCCTTTCTTTACAGTAACAACTGCTTTTCTTATCTTTCTTTACCAGCACCTGCAAGATTGAGGCTTGTGTTTCATTCTAGCTTTCCTTCTACTAAATTGTAACCCTTGAGCAGGGTTGAAGGCAGTAATCCAAGATAGTTTACAATGCAAGTGTATTGTATTTTACATGGCAAACTCACACTTTTAAGCTGTATCCCTCATCTGTTTTTTTGAAAATCCAAGATTCAAGAAGGAAAGCAGATCCTTGCTTTCTAATCCCAGGTCTTGCCAGAAACACACTGGCTATGCTGCTACTCTGTGTCTCGTCCCTAGGCATCCCCACAAGTGCTTGGGCAAAGCAGCAAGAGAGCAGCCGGGAGAAAGAGATAAAATTTACTAAAGCAACCCATAGGCACAGGTCTGGCTAAGTAGAAATTCCTGCCATGGCTGATTTTTATAGGGAGAAACATGTAACTGGCTGCTGCAGCTGCTCCTTGAGCATACAGTAGGGAGTAAAGATATCCTTCCTAGCTAGTTCATACTTGAATCGGTTGTCATGGGAGACCATTTTTTCAGGCAGTAACAAATTAATTCCTTCTCCAGAGCACACCATCTTATTCTTGTTATTGTCCTTTGCTATAAGATGCCCAAACACATCTCTATTTCCCCTGTCCCCTGGCAGCAGGAAGTGTGGAAACTCATTGGGCACTGTCTGGAGGTCTGGCTTTGAGATTCAGGTCTGTGAAGTTCACAAGGATAGAGGTTGTCAGAGCCAAGGGTTTTCTTTGTCTCTGTGTCTGTGGTCTGGGTGGCATGAGGGGAGCCCAGAGGCTGCAATAACACATTATCCTCTTATTCTAAAGCAGATTCAACCCAACTTTTCCTTTCATTTTGGAAAGCTGAAGAGCTTTTACCTAATTCGATACTGAGGATTGACTTATGAATAAAAATGTAAAAGAACTGGGCCATACAAGTACGTTAGGCATTTCTGTTTTGGAAAGGTGAAAGTAATAGGGACAGTATAATAAGTATTTATAAAATCTTTGGCAGAATGGAAAGGTCAATAGTGATCATATTTTCACTGTCTCATTCAATACAAACCTAGAGTAATCAAATGAAATCAGAAAGAGGTATGTTTCCAAATGCTGAGGGAGTTGGTTCTTTTCACATTGGATAACTAAGGCACATAACCCTTTGCTGGATGACTTGTGGATACTGCTTACATGTGCTCGAGATGAGATGAGAAAAGGAAATTCATGGCTGAATATTGAGCGTGTTTTGTTAGGCTTACTGTGTTTTATACTCTAGGCATCTCCTTATGACCATTCTCAGAACCATGAGGACTGTTGATTTGATCTTCTAAGGCCAAATCGTGTTCCTAAGTCCTAGCTCTACACATCTTTATGAACTGTGATCACTGATCTGAAACAACCAAAAATCCAGCCATAGCCACAAGCCGCTTTCACTTGTCATATCAAATCAATTTCCTTACCAAGCTGAGCTCACGAGTAAAGGAGCAAATCAAACTGGCCAGTCCCAGATCCTAATCTTGAGTTTAATTCAGGATTAGGAGTTTAATTCAGGATTAGGAACCTTCTTTCAAGGTTCCCTTGAACCTGGGACACTAATTACAATTTACTTTTCTTTGAAAGACATGCAGTAAAGGATTGAGCACAGCTTCTCAGGCACGGTCATTTTGAAGTTTAAGCTGATACTGTAGTTGTAGCTGAAACTAAATGGCCTCAGAAATAATCTTCATCTTTCACACTTCCTTGCTCTTTTCCTGCAAGTCTTGAAGGATGTAGCAATAATAACACTTTTTTGCATCTCTACTTTCACATCTCTAACTCTTTCCTGAAGGTGTGCTGTAGCTTTTTGGTCCATTATCTCCCAAGCTTTCCACTAGATCTATGCAGGATCTAGCAATGAAACTGAGCTCTCTTACAAATCCTAATGCTGTCACCAACCTTAATGCTAGTTTTCCCAATCTATCCTTAAATCCCAGCACTTCTAGTGCCCTTACAATCTCTTCATCTGCTGAAAACTGTTCTTCCTTCTCAGCTGTCTGTATGCTGGGAAAGATTTGCTACACCCTACACTTGTATTCAGTGGCTGAGAATGTAAATTTCTGCCTTTCATATTCTTTCCACAGTATGTACACTGAGCCATGATTTTCAGTCTGGCTATGTCCTGAGTCATTTGCTTCTTTATCTTGCATCTACATACTTGTTGTGCACACTAATGGCTGTCACTGCTCTGATTTTTCCCTCGGGCAGCTTCTGTGCTATTGACATTTGTGTGCATTTCCCCAGGGTTGAAAATTATTCTCTCGATATTTTCTCCTGCAAACTGAAATCACATGTCTCACCAATAATGCTGTTTCTGATTAGAGAATCTTTTTTGTCTCCAGAGTTACATGTGGATACCAGAACTTTCCATTGTGTAACTCACATATCTAACTTACGCTCTTCTTAATTCCAGGTAGAATATTTTTCCCAGCCTTCATCTCAAACCCAGTACCTATTCACAGTATCCTTCTGCCTAAAATCATGACAATTATTATTCCTCTATTTCCCAGCCAAAGTATGGGATATGAGAAAGAGATAAATCATTGCCTTATTAATCCTTACAGTCATTTCAGTATTCTGGAGCCATTTTTCCTTTGTACTGCTTTAATGATTATGCAATTCTATTTATCTAGAAGTCCGGATTTCCTGTGGAGAGAGTCATATTGCTTCTCTTCAGAAATGCTGCCTTGTTCTTTTCTAAAACATGCACCTTTCTCCAGTGTGAGTATCACTGCCCCATCACTTCCATCCTAGCTAATAAAATGGCAGGATTTCATTATCCTCATAAGAGAGAGGCTCTTTATTAGGAGAAGCCTGTTCACAGATGCTTCAAGTCAACTCCAGCTATGACTACATAATATAAACAGACTGGTGCCTCCTCCAGACTTTCTTCTCAAGCTCACACTCCATCTACATTGCTGCATCATTAAAGAAAGATTCAAACAATTTACACAATTATTGGTATGATTTGCACCCTTTTCAGATTATGTTAAGGCCTCAGATAGGAGAATTTTGCTTCCAAATTCCCTGATTGTTATTTGGTTTTCGTGGCTATGTTCCCATGGTTAATCCAGCTCAGCAGAAGCCATTTTCAGCTATTTTTTTCACTGGCAAGGGGTCATTTATCTGAGTTCTCTGATTCAGTCCAAGACAGTGGGGAAGGGCAAGGGGAAAAGAAAACAAAATGGACTGGTGAAGTGTGTATTTCTAGAAGCTGATTCTGACTCATATTTCATTTCTGATGACATGAGATCATTGATTCAAACACCACTACACCAAATTTGTATAAATTCAAGTAAAATTCAGACTGACTGACTCCAATATATACTCTCTGATAAATGTATCTTTCAGTTCCTTTGAAAACAGCAATACTGTAGTGATGTACTTGGCCTGGTGTTTCAGGTGACTATGCTCAATTCACTGGTCCCTGAGCTGCATTGTTTTACAGAGAGAGGTTTGCTTTATGCAATCTGTACAAGAGTTCACTTAATGTGTCCTCCAATCACTCCTTCCTTTAATCAGCTCCAGTAATGTGACATTGCTAAGAAGAGGTGGACATTTTTTTTTCATTTCAAACCCACTCAGACACTTTTAAAACGAGGAACAGAACTCCAAAAGGATTAGATTTGTTTTCCCTTTAAAGGAGGCAAAATGCCAGTTTGGGCTGCTGTGAAGAGAAGGAAGTCCTGAATTAACAATGTATGAATTCCTAGCAGCGGCCAAACACTTTTCTCTCTGGCTGAGTTATGAAGAGGGGTAAAATGTCATATTATCAGTGGATCCCACTTCTTACACCCTACAACTTCTGCAAAGCTCTCCCATTCTTCTCATTCTCTCAGGAACCAATTCTTCTGTGGACATAAAGTGTAGTTCTCATGTTTTTTCAGTTCTGCATGGAAGAAGTAATGGCAGCTTACTGTGTCCTCTCCATAACAAGAAAGTTGCTGCATCCATCTGCTTTGAGAGGTCTGTTTTCAGGAGTCACTAACTCCTAGTCATTTCATTTTTGGGTAGTGGAGCAGAGTCAGGCTGGTAAAAATGAGGGAAGTGGAGCAAAAGTATTATGCCCAAGTCCTGGCTGCCATTGCTGCTGTTACTGTGGCCACTGCTGCCCGGGAATATAAACTTATTGCAGTGTAATGGAGGATGTTTATAGCTGAAAGGAGTGCAAATTCCAAAATATTCAGCTGCAGCTCTGAGCAAAGTGTTTCTGGCCTTGTCAATAGTATGAGACTTTCTTGTTAGGCTCTTTGAGAAAGCAGTCTCCTTCAAAAATAGGGGTGTGGTTGCTTCAGAGCAAAGACAATCTGCATTTGTTTATGGTGCTATATATACCTTGAGTTTTGCTGTCTTCTGACACCTTGCCTTTGTGCCTTTGCTGCAGCTGAATTTCAGACTGGGTTGCAAAGTCTTCTATGCAGCACAGCTGCATAGAAGCCTGGGTTTCTTTAATTTTCTTCTCTCTGAACTGACAAATAAAAAAGCATCCACTTGCAGAGCTAGGCTGCTTTTTTTTCCACAGCAAATGACGACAAGAGATTTTGGAAGGATGAAGGCCTGTGTATCTCCCCATGTGATGATTTGCATGACTTATTCTTTACAGCTGTCCAAATTACCTCTTAAAAATGTGCATTTTTGCAATAACTCTACTCACCACTTCCTCCCTTGGTTAAGGTCTTGCCATTGTGCAATGAAGCTGCAGTAACAGCAATGAGGTTTGCAGGTGTGGTCTCAAATGAGGAGAGATGAAGCTAGGTAAGAGTGGGTGAGGGCAAAGCAGCTGGCATGGTGGAGCTGTCTGCTTAGACAGCTGGATATCTCCATACAGCAGTAACTCCCTGCTCCCAGCTGCTGCTGCTGCCAACACAAAGTCTGCACTTCTGTTCGCGTTCTTTTCTTTTTCTACATGGGACTCAAAGAGCCAAGCAAGGGCTCAGAGATTCTTTTTCTGATGTGCTTATAGGTAGCATCATAATTTTATGCAGATCTGTGGTACAATCACCATTGCAAACCTCTTGAGTGGAGAAGACCTGACTGAGGACAGCTCCTTTCAGAAGATGTGACATCTAGATTTTTGTTCCATTTCTTTATCCTTTCTTTTTTTTCTAAAAGAATAAAAAAGATTCCTAGGTAATAAACCAGTTGCAGAAGGTGAGACCTTGAGAAAGAAATACCAGCTATCATAATGGCCTCAGGAATAAAAACTAAGAGGCTTGAAGTTTTCTGGTTGTTCTCCACTCTCAGTTGAGGGAAAAGCACTCCCTCTGATCTGCTTGCGTGTGTATCAGCCTCAGTGTCTTGCAAGGTGCCCTAGATTTCGAGGCTGGAGGTGAACACCCATATTTTTACTCTCCTTCTCAGACCTACGTGACCATTACTGTTGTTCCAACAGAAGCATGGAGTAGGAACAGAAAAAGGAAAGTTACCCATTTTCCAAGCCTCTCCATTTTTTTTCTAAGCCTAGGATTTTATAAAACTCTAACTTCAAAACACGTTAAAAGCCTGAGCTGCTTACAAAACCCCTGGCTCCACAGGGTTTGCTTATCCTTAGTAATTATCACTTAATATTTGGCCCAGCACAGCTATCTTTCAGTCTTATAAGGATAAATGTATTTGTTTCACTGCTATCTGAGCTCTTTTTCACCATCAGACTGAAACCTATAGTTTATTATTTCTGGACAGAGGCCTACACATACTATATGTTACTTCTGTAGTTCCCCCAGTCAGCGGGAAATGTTTTAGTATTATTATCATTAACTATTTTGCCAGACACTGTGGTCTTCCAGCTTTCACATAGATAGGGAGGGAGTGAATGTGTGGCTAAAGTGCAGGCTTAAGAGATGGGAGACAGGAGTGTTTTTTCCTTATCTGTGCCAAAATGCTTAGAGAGAAAATTCCTCTGGTAACTAGAAAGGCTAAAATGCCCTTAGCCAGCTACTATGTCCTTGTACTTAGGCTTCTGAAACCATCAAATTAAATGAAGCATTTTGTGACCACAGGTGCATTTAGCAGTAAGGTTCAAGCTTAAATAATCTATGTAATACTTCTTTGTGTCATCTTTTTTGGTATATGTAGTACAGTATAGGCTTAGTCCATATTTTTAAAAGAGAAATTAACAGATCCTCATTACAAAGATGATTATTTCAGTGAGTTTAGTAACTTCTCAAAAGTTGTTTTTTGTTGTTTTTGTTGTTTTTGTTGTTTCTACAAATTTAATCTAAAGATTTAAACTGGAGCTGTAAATAATGGAGTTTAAATGCATAAGAGCCAATACCAATTTAATAATGCTCAAAAAAAAAGTAATCAATAAATGTTAAGGTCATATCTTTGAATGTCCTGTCGCTCTGTGTCAGACTGGAAATAAAAAGTGTTAGTTGTTTTAATACCTATGAAGCCTTTAATTGGTGCAACTTTCACTATTTTTATTCTATTAATATTACATAGCACAGGGTGTTAATCTGAGAGGGCAATGTCAGAGCTGGGTGAGACACAATATCATGGCAAAGTATATTTGCAGTAGGAAATACACTAATTTCACCCTTCTGAATACTCCTGTGCCAATTGCTCTCCTAATTTGTCATTCTTCAACAAGTACCCAAAAGTTTGTAATTTTGTTTGTGAGAGTTCCCTTAGATACTACCTGAAAACTTTGTGGGCAAGTAACTTCATCTGTGCTGGTGTGTCTGTACTTTCACCAGGTATTCTCCACTGCTCAAAAGGGAAAGCTTAAAGGCAAGCACCAGTGCTGTTGTATGGGAAAAAGAGTAAGAGGAAACTTTAGCAAAGAGCTGACTCCATAGATAATCAGGGATCCCCAGTTCCCACAGCAGTGGTCTTGCTGTGAAAGGAGGAGGGCTGAACCCAAGAATATCTCTCAGAGATTCACATCCCAAAGTTACTGTTGGATGTACTTGAAGTCCCTTGACCTCAGCCAGAGTTGCTCAACTTGGAAAATCTGGCCCCTTTAGGTACAACTGGAGCATATTGATTTCAGGACTGAACTTGAGGAAATTCCAGTCTACTATATTACCCATCCACCTGCACTTTGGGAGACGTAACTGGAACAGGAAAAAAATAGGGCTCATAGTTTGGCAGAAAAACTTAATGCAGGTGGATGTAGAAGAGCCATATTGCCAAATGCAATAGGATGCTGATCCTTTCCACCTGCCCCAGGAGCTGCCTGCTTTTCCCCCAGCAGGAGAGGCCATGAGGACCAGAAACTCCCGTGGTGGCAAGCAACTTAATAGCTCTCCTAATGGTCTACATGCACTACATGCATCAAATGAAACAAGTACGAAAATGGTTCATTACCTTCCTGTGTTCCAAGGTCAGGTTTTTCAAAGGAACTCAGGTACATAAGTTGCAGGTGGACAGCTAGTAATGTTTACAAAAGCACTCATGTGCCAGATTCCCATGGATTTCAGTACAGGTTAGACCCCTGAAGATCGAGTGTGTTTAAGCATCCAAATCCTTTGAGAGGTGAAGTATTTTGCATTTATTGCAGTATCCTGCAGGGTGCATAAGGGTTATTACTACAGAGCAGCTTGTGTACTGTCAGTCCAACATACTGGCTTACTCTGCAGTGACTTGTTCATCTTCCCATACCCAGTGGTATAAAATCTGTTGTATACATCCCACCTATCTGCCATCTGGGGAACCATTCTTATTTGTGTTCTGGAAGCCTTCTCTTGACTTCACTTTTCCTATTAAGAAGTGAAAAGTATGGGGGGAGGGGGGGGTGGGGCGGGAAGGTGGGAGGTAGAGAGAAAGACAGGCATCAGTGTCCAGCACACAGCACATAGCAGCTACCCTGCCAATTAATGTGCCAGGATTCCCTCGCTCGCACATGTTATGTTGTTTTGATGTAACTAAATGACAGTTGCGTTCAGCTGCTTCTTTCTATGGAAAAAAACATCTTCAAAAGAGCAGATGAGCATGACCCCATTTCTCATTTTGTTTCCCATTACTTTAATTGTATGTATTGAATATATAATTTATCATGGGAAATTGCTTTAGTCGTGTAATATCTTCAGGACACTGTTATGGCAAACACTAGTGCATCTGCTGATGCAGGTTTTGCTCTCCCCCTTTTTTACTCCATTTCATATCCACAAATTTCAAACCTGTGCTACTAGAGCTATACCATTAAACCCACTGATTTCACTGGGAAGAGCAGGTGCTCAGTGACACAGCAGATCCGGCCATTTTTGTTTAGGTGTCTAAATATGCCTTCACTAGTTTAGACATTTGGACTCAATATTTTTATTCTTGGACCATTAATCTTTCATCTCAAGTGTACACTAAACTCCAGTTTGCTTCCTCTGTCTTAGTCTGTTTAAAATTTGGTTCCATGTTTTTATTAATATCATTCAGCAGAGGGTTTTTTTCTGTTTCACCACACTGTCAACCCACTGCTTGCTCATTGGTAATACCAGAATGATCTACAAGTAATGTCCCACATGCGCATATAATTTGTATTGTTAGAAGATGAATGTAACCCTTCTGCCAAGGCAAATACTTAGAATTTCTTTGCAATGCCAGGTTTGTGTGATTAAAACTGAGGCTAATTTATTCTGTGAGTGACTCTGCTTAATCCCGTGACTGTCTGTGTGCAGTGCATGCATATCATCCCCGAATGCCTTGGTACACATGTTAACAATGGGAAAAGTACTTGGTGGAAGAATGTAACTTTCAAACTCAGCTGCTGCAGTTGGCACAGGCAGTTCCTCCCTTCATCCACAATTTGTCTTTCTTGATCTTGTGACTGCCTGTGGAAATGCCCCAAACTGTTTTTCTTGCATTTTTCACCTGCAAGACTTTAAATTAGAGACAGGAAAAGCATTTCAGCAGTATTGAAATAAATGATTTTCTAATTGTATGCTCTTTTTTTTTTAACTGAATTTTTCAAAGCATTGGTTTAAAGACAAAAATACTCTTGTTGGGAAAAAGAAGGAGGTAGGAAACTGCAAAGTTCCACATGCTGAGTTATTTTTAATCCTATTTTTAGGGGAGTAAAGGCAGTTTGCTTCCCTTCAAATGAGCTGTCAGTTCACTCTCCAAAGTGAGTGGAAGTTTTTCTGAGAGCCACAGAGATACTCGGATATCTGCCAGGGACAAGGACATTAATGACCATGTTCAGTACCTGGTCTTACTTCCTGCCTTTTTCTCTTCTGCTCAGTAATATCACCACACCCCAAGGGCCAAATGCCATTTGTGAATTCAGTGCCAAGAAGCATATTTGGGACTGGGCCTGCAAATCATTTTTACCCACTCTCACGGTACCAGCAGTTTCTTCTCAGATCCCATTTGTAAGAAAACCAGCCCAGCAACAAGACCTTGCAAGATAATGCTTTAGAAACATCTTAAATTTGTGTGTGTGTGTGTGTGTGTGTGTAGGCCAGTTTTTGTGATTTTTTTTCCTATATAGATATATACATAAAGCACTGTATATATACTTACAAAATTAAGCATGATCTACTCTGGTTTTCTTAAATCCCAGAAAACTCTAGGAAGAACAGAGCCCAGGTTAGAGACAGTGAGAACATTTTCAGAAGCATTGAGCCCTGTCTTGCAGCTCCCATTCCATTGTATCGAGTTCCAGAGGCACCATGTCTAACAGGGCTTGAGTAAATCCTTACAGTGTTTTGAATCACCCCTATATTGTACCTTTTATCAGATTTATTGAGATTCTTGAAAAGAAATTAGCATTTTGTAGTATGTTTGGGAACTAATAATTATCAGGGAATTCGTTAAAGAACAAATCTGGTTTTGACAAGAAATAAACCAGAATCAGAAATAAAGTTTATCGCTGCATTTTTAAAAAAGCTGAATAGGTAATTTACTTCAAGTGTATATATGTTCATATGTAATGTATTCAGAAGACTTTAACGTTTTTTCCAAGAGATGTGCAAGCTCCTAAGTTCCTGTAATTCTCAGTGGGTGTTAGGCTTGCTGGATTTTCATCACAAAAAACCCCAAAGAAAACCCAACAAAGATTCATGCTTCTAAGTCACTTCTGCTGTTTTGCAAACATTACATTCCAATCAGCCCAGTCAATACTTTAGGCACAAAAGCTGGTATTTTCACCTGAAAGCAGGTGTTCTATTACCTTGCTGGTTTCTTCCTTGCTTCTTCTTCTGTTTTTGAATCACAATAGAATAGCTGTACAGTGACCAGTAAACCACTATTTTAAAACAACCTAAAACAACTCCTCTTGTAAATTTACCTCAAGCTATAGATAAGAAATCTGAGCTTACCCTAGAGCAAACATAAACATGCATTTAGTGTTTGCATGCATTTAAGCCGTTTACACATTTATGCCTCATTCCTGTGTGCAAAATAGGAGAATGATAAAATGTGCTGAAAACTGTGGAAATAGAATTGAAAGAATCCTTGCAGATTTATTAGAAAAAAAAACCCCTACCACTTCTCCTAAAATTTCCATCCCTGGCTCTAGAAAGTCTGCCAGGTCAATCCTCTGTTTAAGTCAGTGGGAGTTTGCCACTAATTTCAATGGAAATAGGTTTTGGTTCTTTTACTGTAAATCCCCTTTTAAGAGAATCCTACTGGTCAGTAATTACTCATTCAGAAGCAGATCTGGTGAGCAATTTGAAAAAGCCCCTTTTTGTATTTAGCACTGCTTGAAATTTATTATTTAAAAATTCATATTATGAATTAGCTCATGAAATACAATTGAAAAGTTTTCTTTTTTCCTTAAACCCAGCCTCTTCCTCTCTTTACCGAGCTCCTTCTTCTAAAAAAATAGTGGAATATACAATAATGCCAGTAATTATGTGTTATGTGATTTTTATTGCTTTGCAATTTATTACAAATGTTTTTGTGGGTGGTACAAAGTATTTGAACAGGTTTTAAAACTAGTTAGAAATTTATTAAATATTTGCGATTGTTATTACAGGTTGTGTTTTATGATCTAAAGTTGATTTATATGTACAAAAACCAAAAGGCAATGCAGTGTAACTCCTTCAGCGTTCTTCTTCAGTAATGCTCTACAGTGCACAGTGAGCCTTGCCAAGCTCAAGTAGCTCTACAAATGCTGAAACCCAAAAAGTGGCCATTACTGAAGTGGAAACCAGAATATTCTGCACAACCTGTTGCTTCCACTAACTTAGGGAAGGTTTCTAGATAGTATTTACAAAGAGCTTTCTGTAAACTTTAAGAAACTTGAACTTTAGATGTTGGATTAAGAACATTTTGCTGAACTAAATGTTGAAGATCACTTGAAATGCATATGTAGAAATACTTTCCAAAGGAGAAGTAAAATAATTGCTGTTATGATGTATGTATGATTAAAAATCTACATGATTGATTCAAGGAAAGGCACAAGGCTCATCATATATAACAGCTAGACCATAAGGTTACCCAGATTATTTCATGATGCACACATTTTTAACTGTGCCGTAATGAGTAACAGTCCAAAAAAGGACACATGGATGTATTTGCCCAGCAGATGTCCTGCTATTTAGCTGACTTTCTCAAAAGTGCTGGTAGACCTTCCATATCCTATCCCATTTCAAATACAGATCATAACATCAACCACACCATGCAAGGATTCCCCATACATCTTCTCTCCTCGTTTGTTTCATTTTCCTGTTGGTCACCCATCAGAAATGGTTCCCATCCTGACTGGTTTGAGATAATAACGAACAGCAACTAACCACAGAAAATCTTAAATCTGAACAGGATGTTTTCAAATAAATAAGAAACATGCTTCTGCCTTGGAAAAAAAAAAAAAAAAAAAAAAAAAAAAAAAAAAAGAGGAAATCCAAATGCAATGGCTGTTTGTATACATAAAGGCTTTCCTTTCCCTTCTTTCCCCCTAGCTGCTAGAAAACTATAGATTACTGATAAATTTAGAGTTGGATATTTGTTTCTCCTTACTTTATGATGGAAAATCTTGAGGGCAAAGAGCATGGGTGTTGCAAGGACTGAGGTGGCTTCATGTTTTCCCTACAAGCCTGGCATATCAGAGTTTATAGAGAAGTATCTTGCTGGCCCAGAAATTGGTCAGTACTTTGTCTTCAGCTGTTAGAAGTAGGGGTGGTTGGGAAATGAGTCACATCTCCCTCTGCTTCTGTTGTTGAAACAGAGAGATTGCTAAACTAATGACCTGAAAGACTGTCCAGGTTTCTAAATTGTAATATCACAGAAGAAGAAAAGGTACGGATTGTGCTTTGTTTGGGCATCTCTATGTACTTGCATTGCAGCCAGCAGCAATAGGTTTCTACTTCATTTCAGCCTTCAAAACCCATGGAATTTTTTTCTGACATCCCTGAAGGCAATACAAAAAATCGTCTGTGCATTTATTTGTGTATTTTACATAGGCAAAAATTTGCCTATGTATTCTTGAGCATAGAAAGAAGTGGTCCAAGTGACCCTCCGGACTGACTGCAGAGGGGAAAAATCCCAACATGTTATATATACAAATCCATGGTAAGCTGCTGAAGAATAGTCCACATTTTCATCCAACTTCATTCCAACCTTGGAAGCAGATCCTGTCTAAATCAAGCAATGGTCCACATGGACATTTTCAGCTCTTTCCCCTACCATACTATGACTGTCAGCATATTCCCAAACCTTGCCTAAATTAAACCATGACTCTGCACACACAGCTCTCCCCTAAATAGCTGATGAGAGAAATGTTGTATAGCTTAATCCACCTTTGGAAAGTCTAAAAGTGTTATAGTGATGTAAAAAGAAGTGTCATGCTGAGTGACAGTAGATGCTTTTATTTATTCATTGACTGTTGGATATTTTGATTGAAAATGTCTCTAAGCTCTTACTATTTGGCGCAAATTTTAAGTCTCTGTTGAATCCATTAAAACACTAGGCTGTAGAAAGAGGCACATCATTCCTTCTTTAGGCACTTTACACCCATTTATATCAATGGTAATTAGATAATTCAGACATCTCATCCTTCATCTAACTTTCCCAAATGTGTCCTTGGGGTGCTGAACTTGAGACACTGAAAAGGGCTAATGAAAATGAAAAGGGCTAAGAAAGTCACTTTCAGCATTCTAGGTACTGTTACAGTGAGGAAAACTTGGCATTCCAAAGTGGAGGCACGTAAACTCCCTAATTACTTTTAATCTATTTTATACCTTTATTTGCTTTCTTATAAAGGCAGACAAAAAGAGATACAGCTTCTCTAGCTATATTTTTATCTTCCATCTTTAATTTCATATGAACACCAAGGTCATGGGTTCAATCCCCATACCTGGCATTGACTTTAAGACTTAGACTTGATGAACTTTGTGGGTCAATTCCAACTCAGAATATTCTGTGAAATCTGTCAATTTAACATACATTGAAACTATGTTTCTTGTCTTAACTTCGAGGAAGGTTTTTCCCATTATTACTTCTTATTCCTTGATCCATCGTAAATGTCTGGTTTCATATTTATTATTCTCACTTTTCAAATTTGTCACTAAAAATGCACACATGCACAAGTGCCAGTACACATACATGTGCATCCATAATTACTGTTTAGGTGGTTACGCATAAAGGTTGTGCATTTTTCTTGATATAGTAAAAAACTCATTAAAATATAGTTTTTGTGCAGTATTGTGCAGTATTCATAATGTCCATCTTTCTCATTTATGGAATATGTGCATTTCAGATGTATGTTGAAATTCAACACAGCTTAAGATGCGGGCAATTTCTTTTCTCTAAAGAATTTCTTTTTCTCTAGGTAGGTGAGACACTTGCTTTTGATTTCTCTTCACAGAACATTCTTTCAAGTCTCTTGATAATTTCATTGTTTTTTGCCTAGAACACTTCCAGGCAGTTAACTGGCTTCAGAAATAAATACAAAAATTCAGATGATGTCCATACCAGTGTGAAGATCCGCATGCTGATCTTACAAAATAATAAGTACCCCGAGTGCAATGCAGAAAATATCTGTAGGCACTCCCTTGTAGTATTTGTAGCCTTTTACTGAAACTTTAAATACAGCCAAATCAAAGTGAGATCTTCCTTTCAGCTCTGTAATGCTGGGGCTCTGCCCTGCCAATCTTTAATCACTGGGTTCCAAGCACATTGTTGTACAGCTTGGAAGAGGAATCCTTTTATTCAGTGACCCCCTGCTCTGTGACACTGCTTCACGTGGCAGTGCCTCACAGCCATTCTTCTCCTACAGCACTGTGTATTTGGGTCAGGTAGAATGACTTTACTTTTTGTCTTCCTGGACACAAATCTAAACATTATGTTAGCAGCTTGCTGGGTTGTCTCTGCCTCAGAAATATGCTCAGTGGCCTTTCTTGGCAGCAGCTGTAAGAAGCCATCATGATGAGAAACTGGGGCTAAGTATGCTGATCATATTCTAGGTACTGGCCTTTGCAAGGGACCTTTTATTTTTTAACACAAAAGAGTAGAGACAAAAAGGACAAGGGTTCCTGGTAGGGACACTGCACCCGACAGCAGCTGAACATGGGTAAGTCTTGTGTGAGAGTGTATGGAAGAACAAGGACAGGCTCATCCCAGCTCTTGCGCTCACAAAAAAGGGCAACTAAGCCAGGACTTTGCCCTTTTTCATAAGTCTATGATTTTTAAAATCCTTTTTAGAGTATCATGTCTGTGGTTCATAAATTCTTCTGCTTTAACTATGATCCTTGCTTTCACATCATGTTGTCCTGGTGGGGAGGTTAAACTGGAAGTGTGGAAATGCTCCCCTGAGGCCCCAGATCAGTTTCCAAGAAATGTGCATGAGCCTGGGGCAGCACAGGGTGGGACTGGCTGTCCTGCAGGGTTTCACCTCCCTGGAAAGCAGTTGTAGGAGCTCTGAGGCCCCAGGGAACGCAAGAGGAGGGCATTTGCCTCAGAAATGTCTGGGTTTGAAGCAGGTGGGACCCCATGCATTGAGCCCACTCACAGCAGACTGGTGACCTTACACAATGGGACTGAGCCACATTGTGACAGATGGTGTCCCTGGATCTGAGACTGGGTCCTGGCTCTTACTGTGTAGTTAATTAATTGGGAGGAACATAAAAATTAACTTGGTAAATTGTGTATACAGTATAAACCCCCTGATTTTGTAGACAGAAAATCCTGTGCTGGAGTAAAATTACAAGTATAATCAAATTAATAAAATTACAAGTATAATTAAAGTTGCTGGTAGATTTTGATGTTTTCCTCATGGCTCTTGTCAATTGATTTCCATTACTAAAAGACCTATGATCTGACAAGGTTTATTGGATAGGGCAGGACTGATGGGATAGAGCCATTCCTGGTGCTCATACATACCTCAGTAGCGTTTATTTTTAGCAAGTCCTCAGTGAAAAACCAACTTGGTGGAGTGTATTTTTCCACAGCTAACAAAATCCCCTAAGTGATGTCCCATACAGCAGGTTATGTAGAAGTCTAATTTCTGAGACTATTGACTGAAATGTTTTACTTAGTTAAAAAGGAAAGAAAAAGAGACAGAAATATCCACCCTCTGTTGACACTGGCTGAGATCCCCATGCCAGTAGGAGAAACGAGTAGATTGGGTTCCTTGCTGTGCTTTGGGGTGCAAGCTGCCCCTTGGAGAAGGGCTATGCCTATCAGAGGCATCATTTTGTGTATCCAGAATGGCACAGGAAATCAGAGACAGCAAGGCAAGGGTGAGCACTGGCATGAAGCCTTTTCTTGCAGGCACACCCTCCATCCCAGCAGCTCAAAGGGAGTCAGTTGTCCCAGTTAAACCCTCAGAGGAATGTCCTTCTCTTTGGTGAGATTCCAGATAACACACACACACACTTGAAAGCATTTTTCTATCCCAGCAATGCCAGTCTCAGGGCAAGAGACCCATCCTTTTTTGTCAGTTCTTTTGACATGTGGGTGATATGAGCATGCCAAGATAGTCATTTACATCCACAGTGGCTTTTTTTCAGCAGGTTTCCAGGAATGAGAAGAGAAGCTGGAGAAACTGAATGCTATGCTTCATTGGTGGGGGGAAATTCTCTGTACTGCAATATTAGTACTCACTGCCTGTTGCGGTCACCAAGCAGTGTCATCGAGGAGCTTTCAAGGGGCTGGTAAGGAAGTGGGATGTACTGAAGCTCTTGTGCTTGGGCTATTCAAGTCCAGAAGGGTAATTCAGGGAGTATGTTTATCATGTAAACAGTGAAACATCTCTAAAAAGGGAAGTTTTATGCCGTGATGGAGTTGTGGGAAATGAGAAACCACAAATTAATCAGAAAACCTACCAAGGTTAAAGTTATTTAGTGATTAGATTTGATTTCACTTTGTTTGGTCAGATTAGAAGGGGGAAAAGACATAGCACTGCGTGATAAATCTTTTACTGGCACAGATCTAAGATTATTCATAAGTGAGACTAACCCACATCAGTAACAACAGCTTATGCTGTGCCATTCTGCCAGCTTGATGTGTCAGCTGAACAGCTGTTTCAAGGCAAATTTTCTTAAATCTTACTAGAAATTGTCTCTTCTCTGTTTACCTGTGAAGGTCCAGTAGTGTTTTCTGGTATTTATTCTTTACGGTATTTTGGAGAAATAAATAAGTCACTAAAAATACCACTGTTGTTATATTGTGACTAGAAGCAACCCAACTTCCCAGTCTAATTTCTTGGGACCTTCCAAGTATAGTTACTGGGTTGTGTAGAAAATCAGGAATCTCCCCTTTCTATTCAGGTCATGCCTTGCCCTCAAGGTCATGCAGAAAATTACTTCTATCCAATATCAGGATTTAATCTGATTGCTTTTTTTGGATAAGGTGATATATTTGGGGAATGTTTCTCCAGTTTGAGGAAATACTGAGAATGGTGGGATGGTAGAGGATACTTTAATTTTTAGGAGCAGAGATTAGGCACAATTTTAAAGGTTGGGTACATTTTTGTTGATGTAATTTATGACAAAATGCCAATCTCTGATTAAATAGAAATCAGAGTAATAACTTGTAGCCCAGGACAGTAACATTTGAGGTGAAGAAGATGGGTTTTTTACTAAGATGGGGACAAACATTTTTATTCGTATAAACAAATAAGTTTATACAATAGTATAAACTTATTTTGTGTCAGAGTTTCAACTGTTTATTAAACATTTGCCTGCCTGAGAATAAAGACAGAAGAAGAAAGAAAATGTCTAAATTCTAAAGCTGTTTTGGCCTGAAGAATTCAGGGCACACTTAGCTCAGGCATAACTGCCATGCATCCATTGCTTCTAGCATGTAGCTGGCTTGCATTTGACCAACCCAATACATGGCAAAAAGTTGATTGTTGCATCTCTCCTTTGGACTTGGCTCAATTGCTTTTGTTTGTTGCAATGTAAGGTAATTTATGCAATATTATTTTAAAAGTGAACTTGAAAGAAATAAGAAATCTTGGGGTTGCTTCAGGAATTTTTTTCCTGTACTGTGGTCATGTTTCACTTGTATTTTGTGACCAAATTGTTAATTCCTTAAAGTTATTGTATCACTATGATCTGAATGTACAAAATTATTTATAAACAGCAAAAGCATGTGAGAAAGAGAAAATATTCTCCTCCAGATTACATCATATGAGAAAAAAATAGCGATTTGGGAAATTATTGTCTCCTACACACTAGAAGTAACAGAGGGGAACTTTAAAAATGAAGTGTCTGTACAGAATGAAAGCAAAACTTCTGAAACTATTCAGAACTCTCACAGATGAAACATGCCTACAATTCTGACAACTACCAAACTCTACATGAAAATATTTTAACTTTCCAGGTGATAGAGATGTATGCCGCTATTTCAGCGCATTAGAGTTCTCAGTGTTCCATATCTAGCTTTGACTTTCCATATCCAGTTTTGACTTTCTGTGTATAAGCCAAGAGAATAATTTCTAGATGTAAATGCAGCTTAGGACAAGGCCAGGTCTGAATTCAAAGAAGTCTAAGGTTTCAGTTCAGATTTGTTTACTCTGAAATCTTGCCAGACCTCTATTGTCTGTTATGTCCTCTGTGTCTTTTAACATAGCAGTCCAATGATGGTGATTAAGACACAGGAGCCCACAAAGAGCTTCTTGGTCATGTTTTACCACCTAATTGAAAATAAAATTGAGAATCTTCTTTTCTTTTCATGGTGCAGATTGAAAAGTGGTATCCCTGGGACTCATAAAAATATTCCTATCTGTGTCACATTTTACAACAATAAAACTTTTGACAGATAAAATCCTTCTCCGCTTTCCACCTTCTCCCCGCTAATTGACGCCTATTGTGTAATGCTGCCATAGTTACTGGGTCTCATTAATGTAAAAGCTCTGATAATCCTTCTTTCTAGACCAAGATGGAGCAAGATACTTCATGAGATTTCTTACAAGAAGTTCAGAAGACCTACATAAAAAGTTTAGATCAGTGAAAGTATATAACCATGCCTTTATAAGGCAGATCTCTTTTCAACCTCTTGATAAATGACTGACAAGTCAGCAATGTGGAAGCTGCAATCCTGAAGTCACACTTCTACTGATATTTCTACCATCAGGTATCAATAATTCACTTGATATCAAATTTGAAGCAAACTTATTTTCCACTTAAAATTCACAGTGCCTGAATCCAGTGGCCCCACTCACCTTTGGCATTTTGCATATGGTTCCCTCATTATAGAGTGTTTGTGGGTTTTGACTTAATTATCCCCCTAAGACCCCATGCACAGAGGTGCATTGTGCTGCTGTATATTTGGAGTGCTATTCTCAGCATGAGCAGTTTGTCAGTCAGGGCCTTTCACTCTAGTTCAAATGTTCGTGAAATCCAGAAGGGCTCTGATTTCATAGCTCTAGTAGAGGTTTCTCACAAAACCAGAGGTATTTTCAAGATACCCAGAACCACAAATTCAGCCCCCATTGAATTTCAGTTTCCCTTACGGGTCATTATTGTTTTCACCACTTTATAGCGGTACTGGCCAAAATCAATCTTTTACAACTCCACTTCCTACTCATTCTAAAAGAAAAAGGTTGGGGCTTTTAATTAGAGCTATTTATATTTTCAAAATGAGGAAGACGTTCTGAAAAAGGAATTGTTTCTGCAGCCAATTTGGGGACCTTCTGTCTACAAAATCTGCTCTAGACACTTTCCCACCACAAGTTTCTTTCCATTATTAGGAACTTACACCACTTCATATTTAGCTTGGTATTTTGCCAAAAAATGTTCTTTAGGTCTCTATAGTATAAAATCTGACAGAAAGCATAACACAAGGAAAAAAAAAGGTACTTTTCAGCCCCTACTTTTTTCCATCTTCCCATCAGAATTTTTTTTTAATAATAGTAATATAAATCCATCTCTGTCCCAGGTTTTGCTCTGGTTATTTATACTCTTTCAATGTGATCCATGTAGAGAAGTCAAATATTATTAAATCCATTCAGATAATTCTTCAATCTATTCAGGAGCTAAGTGTACCTGGCACAGGCACTGAATATTTCCTTTTGGTTCCTGAGCTAGAAATAATGCTTAAAGTAAATTATTTTCTCCTGTCATAATGATGATACTACCAGACGTCCTGAGTGGAAAAGGCTGGGGAGGTTCTGATCCTGTCTGTCATTCTGACATTGTGTCCTACTTTTTTTTCCTAAGAAAACTCATCTCAGATTCTGTCTGTGGTTTTTAGTAAGAACAGTCCTTTTCCCTCTTCCTGCACATTTTTTCAGCCAGACTGACTGAACTACAAAAAGGTCAAATGACTTACTTGAAGAGTAAACCATGAGTCAGTAGCACAGATAGCACTGAATCAAATCCTTTCCTGTCTTCCAGTCCAACCACTAGACAACACACAATTGCTTTTATTGACCAGAGAGCCTTAATGAAGTCAGCATTAGCTATGGTATGTGCTAGCATGAGTCTCTGAACAGTTCTAGTATACATCCGTATGAGTCTGTTAAAATCAGTCACCTTCAACCAGTAATTCATAGGGTGTGTGGCAGACAGCAGATCTTGGGTGCCTCTCTGTGCAAGCCTTGTGTTCTGTCTCTGCATTTCACTGCTTGCACACTCAAGCCATGCAGCTGTGCTCCTGTCTGCACTGGGAGCTGGTGTGTATGGTCTGGGCTGAACTACAACCTTCACTCTCAATCCTCAGTTCAGCTGCCCTTTCTTTACAGTCAAGAAGAGGGGAAAGGGCCTGTTATTCTGCACTGTAGTCATATGAGATCATGGTTTGGAAAATGTTCAGAAACACTGGAAAAGATAAACTCAACAATCTATTTTGACCTTAGAGTCTACCGATGTTTGTTTTAGCTGACCTATATGCATCTGCACATATTTTGGCAGATAGATGCCTGGAAACTTTGTAGAGAGGCTGATGGAAAATACTGTAAAATAAAAGAAAATATGGCTGAAAAGGAGCTTGAGCAGGCATCTAATCTCTCCTCACCTAAAACAAGATGGGGTTTGTCTACATTACTTCTAGCTTCAACTACTACTTTCTACCTCTCCAGGCAATCTGTGCTGTCAGCTCGCAACTCAAATTATTAGGTTAAACATTCATGGAACATTTATTGCCCTCCCTTATTGTAATGAGTGTGTCACTTATGTATATAATGTAAAGCAATCAAAAAAATATAGGATGCAACATAGAAGGGTATGTATTACAAAGTCAACAATAAAGAAGTGTCCTCAGAGAGGATTTCCTTTCTCTTATTTGACATTTTGCAGTACAGAGAGCTTTCCCTCACCTCCTATTTTTACTGAATAATGCCTGGTACTGCCTTTCCCCTAATAAGACTCTCTTTGCAAAGATTTTCCAAAGGTTATTCTACACAGTTGCCTGAGTATGTGAAGAAAAGGTAATAGGAAAAAGAAATGGTTTTAAAATGATACTGAAGATTTGACTTTTCAGTTCTTCAAAGCCAGGAAATTAATATTGAATCATCTGACTCTGCTGTGCTGCTATGTTTTAGCTCATATGGCTCACAAGATAACCACAGTTCAGAGACCCTGCAGTAACTCAGCAAAATGGGATGACTGGAGGATGACGTTTTTGCTATAAATCATCAGGTCTGTAGTGTATATGTGTATGTGTAATATACAGGACTTGGGAGTAGGGAAAAATGGGACTGTTGTGGAATGCCAGAAGGACTTTTAGCATGTTTGTTTTACTGATGACTGGTTGGCAGCTCAAAAAAAAAAAGCTCTCTAGTATAAGGTCATCATATAAATTAAAGTGGAAAGAGCTACTATTAGATCCTCTTTTCCATTCCCTGTCACTGTGGAATTGTTCCCTACAGTGTTCTTGAGTGTTTTGTCCAGTCTTCTCTGAAATAACTTAAGCAACAGGGTTTTCATTGCTTCTCCTTGGAATCCTACCCCACACTGTAGTAGATCTCATTAACAGGAAATGTTACTCTAAAGCATAAATCTTCTTGCTCTCCATTTCATCTCATTAATTCCACTTATACACCCTTCTCTGGTCCTAATCAACCCCTTTGCCTCTTAAGTGTTTATATCCTCCTAAGACTTATGGGGAATTATCATACCCCGATTAGATATCATTCAGCCAAGATATGTGCAAAGCCCATTCCCTTCATTTTCCTTCAGCCCACATCTAAGCCCTGGCTCGTTTTTTCCCCTCTCTGAAGTCCCTTCAGTTTGTCATCAAGTTGCCCTCAATTTAAGTGTAAGAGAGTTCTGGTCCCTACACTGCAGCTGGAGATGTGGCGATCAGGTTTCCAGAACACCAGTGCTCCCCAACTCACCACAAAGTCAGATGGAGTGGCCACAGAGACCACTCAGGAAGAAGAAAATAAAGGAGAGTAGCAGTTTGCAAGGAAAGAGCAAAGTAAAATGTCAACCAAACAGCACAAGCAGTGGCCCTGGAGGAAAAAGAGCCACAGAAAAGCTTTGCAGGAGTCCTGGGAGCTACGCCATCGCAGTCAGGCACCAATGGCTTACACCTTGGCAGCCCTCAGGACTGCTGGCGGGGTAGAAATGCCCTCAGATCACTCCATGCCCACCCCACGCCAGTTGTGGCAGGCAGGGCTGGCATCACCACTTTGCCAGCATTGCAAACCACTCCACACTGCCCCACGTCATGACCTCATGAGTGGCAACAGTCTGGGTGAGCGTGTGTTTCGCAGATGGACAAAGCCCATGTCTGTGTACAGGTTTTTTCCTTGTGGCCGTAAAATTAAGAAGTGGGAGAGAAACCTGGGCTGTATCATAGTCTCCTGGTGGTCCACTCCTTTCACCCAGCCCTGCAGACCATCCAAAACGTTGTCATTTTACCCCACAAGGCAAGCAGGCCTGGGGCAGATCCAGAACGGATTACAACATAATCCAATTCATAGGGAGGGGTATTTTTGAAAGAGGATTATTTTTTTTTCCTCTGGCTGGCTGCCAAAAATAAATAAATGCTGTAAGTATAATGTAATGTTTTTAGAGAACACGATGATGGAAAGAGAAAGCTTATTTCCATATCCACATTAAAGGGAGGGAGAGGGTAATTTGATTTTTTGCAGCACTGTGCAAAGCAATCTAAGGGTACGTAAGGCATAAATGCCAGTATTTCACAGTGGAATTTCAAACACAGTCATATGAAGAAAGCAGTGCTTCATTTCTAATCAGAACAATGTACTATTGCTGTTTGGTCTGCATTTCAGCATCAAAAAGTCTCTGCCTGAACCTTTTGTGACCTTCAGAGAGTTTTGCATAATTAGCTTGATTAAAGACACAGTACAGTTTTAGCACCAGAGACCAAAAACCACAAATTACTGAGTATCACATGTTTTGCAAAATAATACCATTCATGTGATTATTTGTTTTCCTCTCATCATTTTTGAAATATTACTCCATTGCTTTGACTTGAATTTCTGGTTGTAACAGATAGCCAGTTCCCAAATAAAATTTAAGTCTTTACAAAAATATTTCCATTGCATAAAATACTCTTATTGAATTTCTGTAAAGTCATAGAGCTGTTTGATATTTGTATTAGGGATATGACTGAAAAACACCAGCAGTATGAAGACTTTCAGTTATCTAGAGTGTCATTTCGCAAGGCCTTCCTTAGCCTGTGCTTTTGCCATTTGGATTTTAGAGTGTTAATCTCAAATTTTCAAGTGTGACAAAGCCATTAAAAGACCAGATCAAGAACATATGATAGAAAATACATCAATCATCTTTTGCATCCAGAGAACATTGGGTCATCTTACAGAGAGCAGTTTGGGGCCTGCTCTGATCAAAAAATCCAGAAGATAGCTGTGGGGGCTTGCAACAGAGGGAAGTACTGCCATAGTGTTCCTTGGATCATGCATACACCACGCATGCCTGAAGAGCAGCCAGAATGGACATATGTGGCAGTAGGACCCACCTACCTCCTGCATGCTGAAATGGAGACTGCCTAGTTCTTTTCCTCTCCACTCACACAAGAGGTAAGAATTTCCCACTCTCTGATGGTGGTGGAAAGAAAAGTTCTCAGAGTGTCCCAAGCATCCCAGATGGAGTGCTCTTTTATAGGATCCTCATCTTCTGCCAAATACCTTTTTTCCTCGCTGCTTTGGGGCAGAGTGGCTGTGGATCCCTGCCCATCCACTTCCCTTTTCTAACAGGTTTCCTGACACACTCCCTGTCCCTCTAATTATGGATAAAAAGGACTTGGGCAAGTGCAGTTGGGCTGATACAATCTGTGCTCATGTGCCCATGCAGCTATGTAAGGCCAAGTTCACATCTCCTGCTCCTGTGTCCTGTTTCCAGTAGCTACCAGGCTAAAGAAGATGGTCAGCTACATTTCAGGGCTTGCAAGCTATTTCAAGTAACCCTGCCCTCGTCCACACTGTACCTACAGCCTTCATGGTCTGCTGGAAACACTGCACAGATTTATGCAACCCTCTGCTGTTAGCACACCCTCATTGCTGCAAAAGATCTCAGCTTGAGACCTTCATGCGTTAAAAGAAATTAAGGAAGTTGCAAAATCTGTTGGTACAATAATAACAGTGGGTGTTCTTACAGAAACCAGTATAAGCTGGTTGAGTGGCACATCTGGGATGGTTTTAAGAAGAAACTTGATTAATACCACAGATGACTGCTATTTAAAGCCATTCATTTTGATGCATAGTTTGGGGGAAGTTCAATTTACCCTTAAGGAAAAAGCAGGAGTTAATACAGACAGTGAGTGTTTGTGCTCCACTGGATGGTATTGATCATTGGCAATTTAGATTTGATATTTTAAAAGTGGGGAACTTGATTGCAGTACATATGAGGACATGTCAGTGAGGCAAAAAGTGCAAGAAAAACAGTAGCAAATCACTCTGCCCTTTAGATCAGACATTTAAACTGAAGATCGGGTGTGACAATCTTATTGGGGAAATAAATACATTTGTATGTTGGCAATTCAAAAATTCTTGTTTCCAACACTCTCCTTTCAGGGATGTAAGCTTATGATCAGGGTTGAAGACTCTCAGATTGGAGGAACTTGGAAGAAACTTGTATTCTGTAATGGAATGGGACACCCGAGTACTCATCCAAAGGACGTGAAGTATGAAAAACTAGGTAGGAGACTGGCACAGATATATATTCTAAGTAATTAGATATAAATGTTTCTTCCCCAACAGTTGTTAACCAGGATTAGAAAGCCCATACACTGACTATTTGTAATAGATGAGAGGAAGAAGCTGGAAACCTTTTACTTCAAAGGTTTAAGCTTCACATCCATCCTTGAGAAAATGAGGAGTGATTTAGCAAAAGTGAAGGACCATATTTGCAGTGTGCAGTTTATAAAGGACCAAGGCCACATAGACTCTACTAAGGAAATTCAGGTCTGGTCTTTGCCAGTAAGCCTGATCTGAGCATCTATGTTCAGAAGTAGGTGGAGATGGGTGGTGAATCCTCTGTTGCCACACTGGAACCCTTCAGAAGCTGTATGACAGTGTCAATGTCTTTGTGGGTTGTACAGAAATGCTTCTCTTGATATAAGAGAGCCTAAGATGGATGCAGCTTTTGGGATGAGCAGATTTTAGGCAACATTCAGTTCGGCATACGGACTAGTTGCGGCACCATATGGAAGGTGATGATATTATAGCAGTAAGTGCAATAGATCTGATTGGGATCTGGCTTGCACCAGTTCTAGGCAGATGCAACTCCTTCAGCTTTAATGGACTTACCACAGCTTCACACCAAATGAAGTGAAACGAGTTTTGGGTACAATACATCTACATTAAGCAATGAAAGACTGGTGATTTGTGTGATATCTTTTTTAATTTCTCTCTTTTTTTTTCAACTAAAGTGCTAGCATGTTGTGTGGGGAGGCATTTTTTATTCTTATTAACAGTTGGCATTCTGTTTGTTGTAAGCTGTGTGTGGGTTTCTGTGCAAGACAAAGGCATGGAACTGCTCTGGCTAGGAAGCTTTGTGCCAGCTCTTCACTGAGGAACTTCACAGCAGTTTTGGACATATTTTTCTACACTGGGAGTGGAGGGAAGAAAACAGAGGATATGTGCACAGCAAAGGCGAACTTTCCAAACCTGGTTAATCTCACTGTATCCATGCTGTGCAAATCTCAGCTGCTCTAAATTAAATGGAGCTGGAGGAAGCAAAAGCACAAGGACTAAAAGATAGAAAACAAAGGAGAGAAGCAGTGAAGAACATGAGGAGGTAACAAGATAGGGAGAGAGCATTGAGCAGAAGGCAGGCTGTGATAGTTGTGCTGTTCTTGGAAAAGAAGAACGCAGAGAGAAATATTTTTTTGCAAATAAAAAAGACCTAGAGATTTGGGGTCATGCTCCCTTTCCTCTCTTTCAGAACTTGCCTCCTGGTAATCCATTTTGCACCACTGCTCATCAGCCTTTACTGAAAATAGGTGGCTGAAGATAAAGGGAAAATGCGCTTCTAAAAGAGCTCCTAGCTTGCTTTAGCAGGTATATGCAAATAGCTTCATAAATCGATATTGCCTCTAGCAGGCAACCCTGTATTTGGAAGGACAGGGAGGAAAATGAGGGAAAGTTAACAGGGATGATAAGATGGGAAGCAGCAGAGGTCAAGGCTAAAGAAAAAAGAACTTAATTCCATGGCCCTCTTCCTCCTCTTCTAGCCTCTTGCTTGGTTGTGACTGGATCACATCTGATGTGTAGACAGCACTTTGGGCCCAGGAATTTGTATGGCCTTGACGTTCCCAGGAATAGGCTTCTACAGTTGTTAGAGATGCTTTTGTCTTGTCAACATGGAAAACAGCCTGGTTAAGTCCAGGCCCGGGAGGCAGTTGCAGATTAGGGAAATTGTCTTCGGAGTTGTTTGTATGGGCCAATGTAAATTTGAAAAGGACAGTATACTATTGCTTTACTTTTTTTGGCCACAACTAAATGAAGAAAATATGTTGTAAATATAGAGGTATCTACTTGCAGCTTTGCAGGCTTAAAAAGACTGATGATCTGGATTATAATCAAAGTTTGGGATTTCATTTTCCTATAGGCTCCTTTGATAAAGCATGAAGAAAAATTGGCTTTTAAAATGTTATCCTCTCTGCCGATTGCTCCAGCTGATCTGTTGCCTTTGTAAATTGCTAATCTGTCTGTCAAGTAGAAGTCAATAGAAGAATGTGCTGCAACAGCATGGTGGAGGGACTGGAAATGTATCCCACAGCACGATGACAACATGTGATAACCATCTACCTCCTCTGCAACTATCTGTGCCACAATACAGAATAAGGGTAACCTCACTGAACTACACTTATGTAAGACCAGGACTTCAGCTGTACATACAAGGAGTTAGTGGACATTCATGATGTGTCCACAAACAGCTGAGCAAGATGCACCATGAAAGCATCTCCTTTACCACTCTCTCTCTTCTTTTCACACACAGTCATTCTGCCCAAGCTCACTAAGTGAGAATTGGGCCAAACAGCAGAAACGGTCCTGCATAATTTCTTTCATATTTATATGTTGGACCACATGACCTGTTAGAAAAAGCAGAGAAAGAGAAACTCATTTACAGTGCTTAAAAAGGGGAAAATAATGGTTGAGGTTCCCATGATTCTTGGGGAAGTGATGAGGTGGAAATGTGGCACAAGACACACCATGTGAGTGCATTAGCCATCCTTGCACTCATTTGAGTTGCCACAACAGCTGTGCAATGTCAAGCACAGGGTATGCACTTCTGCAAAGTTGCAAAGGGAAAATACAGTATTTGTTCTGCTTTTAACTCAGCTGATGTCATAATCGACTCATGCGAAAAGAAAAGCTTTTCTCTTTTGGTGTTTGAATGTTTTAATCTGTTGCACACTACTATCACCAATAACATGCCTTTGAATGTTGGCAAAATCTGCATTATACTTAACCCAGAGCAATCTTTATTAATGTAATTTTTTTATATGTCAATTGCTGTTAGGAAGCTGCTCCTCAAGAAGGACTAGCTGTGTGGAGGATGTCGGCTCTTGGACCTCAGCTGGTTTTAATTACCTACACAGATAAGTGTAGCCATTTATTTTCTTTGAACTGGAAAACGTTGCTTTTCTATTTTTAACCCCCGAAGACAGCTGAGTAATTCAACTGAAAGTCCTCAATCCAGAAATAACCTTTATTTTTCTTTTTGCCCTATGAGGATCAAATTGTTTCTCATGAACTAAGCTTTAACCCATAGCTGTTCTGTTCAGTTTGATATATTCAGGCCAGATTTTCATAGATTGGTAATAGAGTCTCTGATACTCATCCAGTGTGGCATTGGGCAACACAGTTTGTAATTTTCTTTTGAGAGAGTCCTTTTGCAACAATACTCATACAGAGAGGTACTGCTTAGTAGGATTCCTCACTGAGTAAGATGCAATTCGATATGTATAAGGGTTGCAAGGTCTGGTCCAAAACAAACATGTATGATCAATTTTCCAAAAGTGCTCTGCACGTTGCCATTAATGCCACAATGGGGAGAAACTGTGTGCTAAGCACTTACAAAAATCTGGCCCTTGTTTGAATGTGAATGGGCACTTGAGCTCTTTAGAAAATCTGGCTGCAATCGTGGGTGCTGAGTACTTAGGAAGCAGTGGTGGTCTTGAACCAGGGCTGCCATTACTGATTTACACCCTTGTCAGCCATCGATTTTCAACAGAGTTACACCCTTCTAGAATTGGATCAACATTGTCAGACTGCCATCATTTATAAATTAATGAACATAGAGATATTAATTTAATTTTATTTTATTTTATTTTAGTTTAGTTTTTTTAAAATTTTACTTTACTTTTTGTTTTTTTTAGGAAAATTCTTTTGAAATATTACCCTGTTGCCTGAATCTGTACTGCTCCTGACTGTCTGCCAGCTCTCAGATTAAATGTAAGTCATTACGGAATGTTTTCCTCACATGGGAAAGACTGGAGTGGCCCAGTGTTAGTTTTGTCCTCCGACATTAATTTTAATTAGCTCAAAATGCAAACATGTTTGAATTTCCAGCAGATGACATTATTTTTTCTTTGACATCAGACATCAAAGAAAGAAAAATAAACATGGGACAGTGACAGCATTAGGCCTCTAGTCATTTTTCAGAAGGTTTTACATGTCCTGTTCCAGACTGGTTCTTCTTTAAGTCTTGTCTCGGATATTAGGGAGGGGAAAGGTTTACAGACTCCAAGACTGATGGAGTCTTTTCCCTTCCAGTTCTCTGAGGCAGAGGGGGGGAAGGAAAGAAACAGTCTGGTTTAGATCAGGATTGGAGTCTTAGTTTTTAGAGGCACACACACGCCCCCAGTAGTTTGGTTATATTCTTAATTTTTTTAAAAGCTTTTCTTCTGAATATTCATGGATGATACTGATGCATTTAAAAATTACAATAATTCAAAGAGAACAGAAATTTGTAAATGTGAACAAGAACCTCCAAATGTTGCAGATATTTAGTACTTTTGGGAGATCATTGTTCAGACAGGTGTCACGGCAGCTGAAAGCTGATGTTGTCAGATATTCCCTCTATGGAGCACTGACCTTTCAGACCTCTCAAGTCCACAGGATTTATAAACAGACCAATCCAGGGAGCTGCCTCTACTTCTACATGTCAGGGTTTGGGATATGCTAACTTGCACCCACATGGCTTTTATGAAGTTGTGGCAACTTTCGTGGATCCTGACACAGGGCCATGATCCTCTCACCTGCATTCCTACCTGTGCCCAGAACTCACCTTTCCCTGGATTTTTCCCAGGCTCCTGGGCTGGCCCTTGAGCAGAGCACCTCTGCACCTGAAAATGGGAAATAAATGGAATAATACCACTGCTCAATCTGACAGACACCATGGGGGGATGTAAAGGCTCCATGATTAGATTCCCTGACTGTGTCTTGGTGATGCAGGCTATAGAAAAATCCATGGAAGAAATGAAATGAGAAAATTACAGAAGTCTCTTCCCAGGCCCTGGGAGAACAAGGTTATTGCAGGACGTGGTGAAGATGCACTGTGCAGGCAGAGCTGTGCAGGGAACAACATATCTGTGCTACTTGCTCCTCACTTTTTGAGCACTAAACCTGACTCTTGAGTTTTAAAAAGGATCAGCTTGTGATGGATCTAGCCTGCAGAAGCTGCTGCTGTGGCTTTGTAGTGCACCCATTCCGCATGCTTTTTTGCTCCCTGATGGAAAAATTGCTCCTTTCACTGCATGGGGCAACTAGTAGTGTTTTTACACCAGGCACTCTCCCCCTATATGCTTCCAGCCCCACCTCCATTTAAAAAGTGTAGAAACAAATTCATTTTCAGTCAATAAAATACAATAAATAATTAAATAAGCCATGTGCTCTGCAGTTGTTGCCTGCAGTGTGAGCTCTAGTGTTTTGAAGTGTTTCTCATTGGGACTCACAAATGTTTGTAATAAAACTGACTGGCAAAATCTTGGGCTGGAGCCTCTAGGCTGCTCAGCCAGCTTCACACCCATCTTCCTGATCCATTCTCCCTTGATGCATGCCCAGGGCAGGCAGTACTTCCTCAGGGGCCTTGCAAGGGCTGTGGGCTGGAGTGACTGGGCTGAAGGGCATCAGCCAGCTCACCTCAGGCTCCCTAGAGGATGTTAATGCTCATGCTTAGGCATCTGAAGATGGTGGAAATATGCATTAAAATAATTCCTGCTTTTCTCACCTTTTCTTGCAGTTTGACAGCATAGCTTAGAGTTTGATGCTGTCAAACTGGTTTTTTTTCCATTCTCTGCAGTACCTGGAAGCTACTCCATGACACTATTCCTCCCAGGAAGCATTGTAAAAAGGAATATGGTAGACAGAAAATACTTGATTGAGGTTATCTTTCCAAAATTGCCTACAGACTCCGAGAGAGGTCTAGCAGGAGACATCCTGAAGGGCTCATTTGAAAACAAGAGTACTGAAAATCTGTTTTACAAAAGTCAGTGTTTCCATCTGAGTGCTCAGAAATTAATGTGCTTAAAATCAAGCTTTGTACGGAAATTTGAACCAGCCTGAATACTAATATTGGCAACAGCTCTGCATGTTGGTAGAGCATAGCAGTCCTCATCAGGCAGAGTGGATCATTTAGGGGTATGTTTTCAAAATTAGATAACCCAAATGTTCTTACAAATGGCTTTGATTATTTTCTGTCTGTACAAGACCAGGTTTTTGTAAAGGAATGGACAACTGCCTGAGGAGAAATGGCGGTGGGGTATGTGAGTATCCTTTTTCACACACATCAGTGCATATTTGGTATATGAGGTGGTGCTTACAGAGTTTTCCTTTCACTGTTCAAGCAGCCAGTTTTTAAAAATGTGGCCTGTGGTGTTTCTGTTTCTTTGATGTTTTCAAATGAGATCTAGTTATTTTAACGTCTATTATATCTAATTCTCTGTTAAGGCCACCTAAAGGCTCTAGAGGAAATCTAGACTTTATGTTGTCTGAGCTGTTTCACCCATTTCTAAATTAAAAGAAGAGGGAGCTGTATCTTCTGCTAAAATGACATTCATCCTTCTTGTTTATGGTGTGAGAAATCCTCTTAGTTCAGAAATGTGCAGTCCTTCCTTTCTACTTAACAGAGAGTCCATTAGCTGCTAGAAACATTGGGCCAACAAAGAGTGAGTGACTTGTTCTCATCTCTTTTGGATGCTGTGTGATGGATGATAAGAGTTACATGCGCACATTCAGAATCAGCCTGATGCTCACCCAAGGTCATAAAATGAGACCAATTATACTGAAGCAGGTCTACATCTTCAGAAAATCTGAACCAGCCAGGCACTTCTAGGACTCCACCAAGAGAGCAGGCCTTACCCAAATCAGTTTGTGCTCAAGCTGTTGCTATAAACCAGCTAAATGTTTTGCAGGATGTAGGATAACTGGTACAACATGGGCTTTTTCATGAGTTATACTGGGCACCACCTGCTCTTTGCTGGGATCATTGCATATACAGGGACTGCTCAATCATTCCTCTGGTCAAATTTACTAACTAAATTGTATCACTAGCAACAATGTAAGTGTTCAAAGCTGTACAAAAGTATGTACATATTTGATAAGTAGTAATGTGTCCATTAATATTGCATGACTTGTTGGGAGAAAGATTTTTCTACTGCAACTTCAGAAGTTCTTAGGACAAGATATTCTCTGTGGGAGCCATCTACTTTCCACGTGGAAAATGCATGATGGAGTTTTGAGTAGGACTGGATATATTTGCTGCTTTGAATTACTTTCTGGATGAGTCAAGTTATTTTTTGTCCTGTCGGATCTCTGTGGTGTTGGTGAATAGTTATTTCTGCATGGACGGTGCATTAAAGTTCCCATTAACAGTCAGCAGCAGATGTTAATCTTTTTATATAAAAGTAAGCATTTAAAAACAATTCCTCTGTTATCAATACCTGCTCTGCAGTTTCACCCTTTGGGAAGCATATGTCTGGATAGGAGTCAGAGCTTGTTTTGGAAGAGATGGCCAGTTGCCATTCCCCCTTGCTGTTTCTTTTAAATCTGGCTGTATTGCATCTTTAAATTTTGTGGAGATTTTTTTTCTCTGTTTCATGCCTAGCAGTGGTGCCTTATACGTTCACTAAGAATGAGTCCAGAGATAAAGATAAGAAATTTAGGAAACTGTAAATGTCCTTATCTTTACTGCTGGTGTGGGTAGAATCAGTATCCCAGAGAAAAAATATTGTTTTGTATGAGGTAACAGCTGCTGTTCCTGTAGGTATTGAGAGAGTCTGTGCTGCAGTCATTAATCTTCTACTGCTCCTGTAGCCTTTCACTAATGAAAAATAAGAGCAAGACCATTACTGTTTGGGGATTACAAATGGAGACTGTACCATTCAGGGAGGAAGACCCAAACCCACTAATGATAGTAGCTGGGAAGTTTTTCAGATGCAGCTTGAACTTCTGAGCTAACCCTGCTTAACTAGGAGTGTTTCTCACAGTGAAATGGTGTCTAGGTGCTTTCAGTAATTGCTGTGTGAACAGGAGGCAACCTTTACATGCAGGTTCATATTAACTGGCTAACAGGCTGTACAAAAAGTATACCAGAGCTTGCTGAACCTACCAACAGCCAGAACCTCTTCACAACTGTGTGGATGCCAGTAGAGAGCTCCCATCACAAACTGATTCATTATCCATTATCACTATGCAGCTACTACACCAAGGGATGATTGTAATGAAAAAATAATTTCAATTTAGATATTTAAAACCAGAATGTTTTTGGAATTGCTTGAAATTTTAAGAATTTTTGGAAAGAAAAATGTCTTCCAAATCAAAAAATATGGGAGAAACATGAACAGTGTGTACTGTGCTGTCCTGAACTACTGATGTTTGGATAGTAGTTGCTTGTCTCTCTCCATTAAAGATTAACCTGGCAATATATCTTCAGGGACACCTACTGGAGTTCTTTGTAGTATGTTCACGATTAACTCTTTTAGAAATGCCACCAAAAAAAAAAAAAAAGGCAACAAGCAGTTAGGATATTCTGGTGATTTACTCTGTGCTTTCTGGGAGGAAAGTGAGTGCCTTGGATGGCCAACAAGCCTCTTGTATGTGCAGTGGTGATACACCATGAAGACTGGGCAGCTTTTTCTCTCTGAAGTTCTCAGGGGAAACTAGTTAAGGAAGGTTCTAGATACTGGACCATTTCACATGTTAGGGCATTCATAGGGCTCCAGTTGTCCTGTGTGGCCTCTTGACAGTCCCACTTCAGAAGGTGCCTTTTGCACATGCCTTTCTCAGCACATCTGTGAACTCCTCAGTGTGCTGTGGGAAACATAGACCAACCTGTCTAAGATGGCATGACTGCATCAGTGGACAAGAGAAGAGCTGCAGATGTCATTTATCTGGAATTCTGTAATGCCTTTGTCACCTTTCCCCAGAGCATACTTCTCTCCAAATTGGAGAGAGACAGATTTGATGGAAGGACTATATGGTGGATAAGCAATTGGTTGGACAGTCACATGCACAGAGTAGTAGACTCTTCTGGATGGAGGTCAGTGACAAGTGGTCCCTCATGGGAATACTGTGAACCAGTGCTGTTTATTAGTTTCATAAGTTACAAACAAAGGGATGGAGTGCACCCTCAGAAAGTTTGCAGATGACACCAAGCAGAATAGTACCAGTGCGTGAGAGATAGGATGCAAACCAAAGGAACCTAGATAAGCTTGGGAACTGAGTCAAACATGGGAGCTTATCCTCCAACTTCCTACTTCATGGCTAAGAGAAACAGCAAGTGTGGTTAGCAGCTGTGGTAAATGCTTAACTTATTTCACACCTTTAAATTGGTTTAGGAGTGTAAATACCATTACCTTTAAATTACCTAAATTACCTTTAAATTGGTAATATGGAGTGTTAGGAAGGTGAGGCCAAAGTTTACAAAATTGGACAAAATAAGGCTTCTACAGCTAATGCTGTTAGTGGTGTCTAATTCCTTTTGATTTCATATGCCTCTGAAAGTCAGAATCTACTTCCATATTGTGGCACCAAAGAAGTCTGGTTTGCAAATGTGATGAGGACTAAATAGCCCAGTTGACACTGGAAAGAGATCTCTCCATCAGCATGTTTATGCAAAATATAAAAAAAAAGCTTCCCTCAGTACCTGTAAACTTTCTGTTTGTCATTTCAGAGCTTCCCATAGCCTTTTCATAGCACACATATACTGCATGTGTGTCTAAATATGAATTGCGTGTGAGGATTAGTGCTTCTAGCAGCGTCCAGCTCTCACAGCTTGAAACAGTGCTCATTTTTCAGCATATCAGTTAGTAAGAGACCAAAAGAGAGACATTGTCCTCTCAATATTACTGGATTCAGCCTTGATCCATGGGAAGAAACTCTTCTGTATATAAACATAGGGTTTGGGGCTGAGCCTGAGGAGATGAAATTAAAAAAAAAAAAAAAAAAAAAGGAGTATTTTTTGAGATGATAAAATGGTACCAGTTGGAAGTAGGATGCACCAGCTACCTGGTTGTTGGGGAGGCAGCAGCATTTTACAGAGGAGGTATGTCATAATAAGAAGTTCAAGGAATCCACTCTGATTCAACAGCTGGTTCAATCAAACCAGATAAAACTGCCTTCAGTACCATCCTGGACCAGATTTTTCAGAAGAATTCAGCAGCTTGGTAGCTAAGCCCTTTTGCAAAACATCTTCCACTTACTGTCACAATAGAAGCTGCTGGATGCTGACCACTTCAGAGAATCTGGACCAAATGTGAGATGCCAGGCACTTGAAACTCTGGCACTGGACTCTGCAGAGAATTCGATCCATTATGTGCTGCTCCACTTCAAAGTGATTAGCAGCTTGTGACAACCGTACAGCATCACAGCAAATGTCACTTTTTGTGCAAACATTTAACCAACATAAAGCGGCTTTTTAACATGGTAGTAAATTTCACCCAAATCTCAATTTGCTTTGATTTTTTTAAAATATATTTTCGCTGAATGGAAAAGAATTACTGAGTTTGGGCCTTTCTGATGGAAGTATTTACAAAATTTTTCAGGGTAGCTTGGGGTGCAAGGATGATACAGGAGTGTTTCCTCACCAATCTTGTTTACCATTTTCTGATACAACAACAAAAATATTCATTAGCACAAGTTTAAAAACAGAGATGAAAGCTATTCTTATGAGATTTTCTGTTGTTTTCTTCAGTTCTGTGTTTTAGTTTTGAAAGAAGAGAAAAGACACACAACTTCTTGAAGAAAAAGAGGAAGACAATTTAGCACAGACCAAGAGCTGAGGTTCAGCTCTGCAATCTGACTTCAGACCCATCTCCAGTTTTCAGTATAATCTTTGCATATTCTTTTTTTTTTAATCAAACCCAGGAATTATACAGCTGTTGAGATAAGAATAATTAAGAACAATGCATTTCCTTTTAAAGCTCCTCAAAGGATAACTTCTAATAAGATGAACTGAGCGTCTCATGCAGGCCACACACAAATGATTGTTCATATTTAGTAATAACATTTTTTGGGGTAAAGATAAGCTAATTTTGCTCAAGAGCAGAGGGTGGTCTTTAAGTCTTGCATTTGTCAAAGAAACAAGCAGTTTTTTTATCTATTTCCTATAATCTTCTACAGCTCAAGAGGAGTAATGTAGGGGGAGGGAAATTCAGGCAATGTATTTATGTTGGAGCACAAGCCTGAGCATTTAAACAGACTATAAAGTTAAAGAGACGATGGGCTGGATTGTGGAAACCTCACTTGCAATCCAAAATTTATATGTGCTGATGCTGTTTCTCCTGTAGGTAATCAGCCTTGCAAATAAATGCTGGGTGAGCTCTGATGTGCCACAAAGCTCATTTGGAAGTGTAAGGCAACTGGAAATCAGTTTCTCACAGTTTTCACATCTGTTGCTTTTTAAAATGCCCTTTTCTTTCCATGGAAAAGTTTCACTACTGATCTACATGAAAGGTCAGCAACATCATCACAGTAGAAATGAGCTTGCAGGATTCAGGGGGATCCCTGTGGTCCTCTGTTCCCTCCCAAAATCTACCAAGATCTATGCCCTCTGGATGCTTAGCACTGGATAAGTGGTTCTACTCTGGGAGTATCCAGAAAGACACAGTCAAGTCAGGCATTAGAACCCACACCTTATATGTGGCCACTAGAGCTCACAGAGAGACTTGCAGTTTGCTCTCACATGCACACTAGTGTGAATCCAGAAAAATCCAGTGAGAATGGTCCTTAGAAGCCTTTGTGCAGGGTGTTGTAGAGCAGACCCAACTAGTGCTGCTTCTCTGCACTCATAAAACTGGCCTCATTTGAATAGTTCATGGGGGAAAGCCTAAATATGAAGAAAAGGCAAGACATAGTGTAAAACATGCTACTGACAGGTTCTCCTCCTCCCCTTAAGACATTTCACCTTAAAAAAGAGAAGTACCAGCTGGAGTTATAAATTATTCCAGCTCCTAGTCGCCAAATGTTTCCACTCTCCCCTTTGTATCTGTTACAGATGCATCATCCATATATGAATGTTTCCTGGAATTTGGTTCCAGAGATTTGAGCCTGTGAAGTTTTGGGAAGTTCATTCAAATGGAACTCCCAGGGAGCAGGAATTGCCTCTCTGTTTATATCAAGAGGCTTATCAGAGAATGTTAAATGATTTTTTTACAGCTAAAAGTCAAAAGATCTAACCAGTCTTCTCCTTGCTATTTGCTGCATAGCTTTCAAATTTAAAAAAAAAAAAAAAAATTCCAAAACCGAACCCAAGAAAACAAAAACAACAAAAAAAACCCCAAACTCTTTCCAGTCTCCCTTGTCCTCCAGACAGCCAAGTCTGTTCCTGTCACCACCCTTCTAATTACTAGAAAGACCCCTCTTGGCTGGAGGGATCAATGCAAGATTGTTTTACACCAACACTGATATTTTGCCTGCTTAAGCAGAATCTAAAAGAGAAACAGAGTGATCCATTAGCCAGTGAAAGAGTATTCAATCAAGCAGTGCTCTGCATTTCTCCAGCATTTTTCACTCAAAGCAATTAAGCATTCATTGATTACAAGCATTAATTAGGTCTAATCACATGCCTGCAAATGAGGCGTTATGAAAACATGAAAATGAGTGCTATGTTTTAAGATAGATTTTGGTGGTGAAAAAGGACATAGCCATCTTATGGGATTCCCAGAAGCCCTTCATATTTGTAAAGACAAGGTACTGACCATCTCCTAAAAGTCAGGCCCTGCTGATCCATGCCAGGCAGGACATTGTGCCGTCAAACATTGAAGCCTCTGATTTTCTTTCTAGCACAACTTCGACCACTACTCCATTATTACTCCACTATAATGAAATAGGGCACAACAGGGGAGAGCAGGCAAGTGACCCCGAGGCCTGGCAGCACTGAGGTCAGTGGCATCGCCATCCCAGCCAAGGACAACACACTGAATGGACAACTGCGGGGGACAAGAGTAACTCAAAGCAGTTGTAGAGTTTGCCAGACTCCCTAGGACTACCTGATGTGATTAGGCTGTCATTTTTAATCCAAGGTGCTTTTCTCCTTTGTTGTTGTTGTTGTTTTCTTTTTATTGGCAATTCAATTTACACATATACCTACACATGTTTAGTGCTTTTAGCTCAAGGTAAAGTCACCCGGTTTGTGCCTGAGGCTGAACAGCAACTTACAAAAGCCTGTTAGCAGTTCTACTATACCTGTCTGCTCTTTATCTGCTCAGCTGGTTCTTGACACATTCGTAGCACAGATATAAGACAATAGCTCAACACTTATAAGGCTTTTCTCTCCCAAGCCTGGTCCAGTTTTTCATAAACCCAACCTTCTTGTTTTACACACTCCTCCATTCTACTCTGATTTCCATTGTTTAATCTCATCCAGCTCTTTCTGTCCCTCCCCTCAGCAGGACACAAAAAATAAAAATCAGAAACGCCTTCATTTTGCAATGTTGCAAAGTTGGGTGGGTTCATAGGAAAATATCAAAACAACAAAGAGGAAACCCAATCTTTTCTTCCAGCTCCCATGGCTTGATCCCAAGGTCAAGAAAAGAAAAGACTGCAAGGCTGCATTCACAAGGGCTAGCATGGACACCAGGCTGCATGGCTGCAAGGCTGCCAAATTGCTCCTTGGGAACAGCATAAATCATGAGCGAAGTCTGGATCCTCCTCACAGTGTGCACACTTAGCTTTTCATGCATCCCTACAGCTACTCTTTTTCTAAAAGTTAATCAAATGCAAGGACATGGGGAGACCCAATGCAGTTGCATAAGTAAAATCAGTCGGCATATAAAACCCACAGCATAACAACACAGACCACTTTCCCATCCCTGTGTAGTCTGCTGCCCCCTTCCTCCATGAGTGGGGCACAAAGTAGGTGCTCAGACTTCCATTTGTTCATAGGCTGCTCTTGGCACTGAACATGGTTTGCACCCAGCAAAATGCCTGACTTCTGGTGCATGGTGCAGCAGCAATCCTTGCACACACACAGAGGAGGGATGCTCATAGCCCTGTGTCTCCTGTCCCTGCACATTCAGAAGGGTCTATGTGAAGAACATTGCTCTGACTTTGACTTTTCTCTTGACAGCAAAAATGAGGAGGAAGCTCAGGGGTGTAGCATCACTGTAAACTAGAACATATGGCCCACTACTGGTGAAAATGCAATCACTCAATGGGGGTGATAATGATTACGATGGGATAAATTGCAATTAGGATACCGGAAACGGAGCCTTTCAGCAGAGAAGGTGCTGCATTAGCTCCAGCATTAAAGTGGTTGCAGTGTATGACAGTAATTTAAGAGGGAAGAGAAATCTGGGCACCAAATGGTACAGCAAAGGACCCTTACAAAGCCTGTGAGCTGGAATGAATGTGCAAATGGCAGAAAGCAGATGTAGATCTCCTTGTAATACTGCACGGAGGTCCAAAGGAGAACAGCTCTAGATAAACTACTGACCTCTTTCTCCTGGAGGTGATCCCCCATGGACTCAAGGGTAAGGCAACGGGCAAAGCCAGTCACGGAAGAACTTGCTAGTGCTGTTGCTATTGCTCAATGGATGAAGTGTTTGGGAAATGCCTGCTGTTTCTTGGCATGGCAAGTAGGGTGGCAGCATCTGAGTCTCCACTTTCTTCTGTCAGTGTTTAATGACTCCACAGGTCTCAGTGGAGTTGCCTCCATGTAAAACTGGCACATGAACAAGCCAAATCAGGCCTCAACATCTGCAAAACTGAATAGGTTCACAAGGATTTAATTCCCTCTTAAGTATGTACAAATCACATGGGATGACACTGCTTAATTCCCTGCATTTCTGCATAGCTCAGTACTGTCACTTCACTGGGAAAGAATTTCATATTTGCATTTTTTCAAGTGTGGTAATACTGACATTGCTCATCTTCTCCTAACACTCAATAGCAAAAACTTTTGTCTCTGGAGAAAAAGGCACAGATTTTCCATATTGCATGATACTGCCTGTAAGGGTCCTTGTCCTGATTCAATCACCTCTGCAGTGGAGAGTAAGCACATCTAACTGTGCATGATTAAAAATCAGAAATAGAAGCAAACACAGGTTTTTACCTATTCCAGGTAAGCTTAAAGCTGCAGAACAAGCTGAAGTTCTGCCTGCAGATATCTGGTAAGTTCCAACAACTAATACAGGCATTGGAGAGCAGATCAACATCATGCAATGCTTGTGTCAGTTGCTGACTACAACACCAGCTCCACATCTGGGAGTACTACAGAGCCATTGGGGACAAGTTCTTCTTGTCTCAGGTGCAGTACTAATATCCTGACTCTTCTTTCAAGAGTCATACTAATCTTTTCCCATGGATTAGTGAGCAGTTGAACTCACTCAGTTGTCTGCACCACGCACCACTAAGAGTGGTAGGTCTTGTTCTGACAATGCAAGTAGGGTTTTCTCCTTGAAGAGACATAATAAGCTTTTTGGGTTTTACTTGGAGGTTTGTATGTCCAGGCAGCCTCAGGGAAGGAGATTATGTCCAGGAAAAGTCATAGACTTTGCTCTTTACTAGCTCAAATGCAAGAATGCACTCCCAGTTTAAATGCCCTAGTCACCTAAGTGCCCTTCTGAGTGCTAGTAGAGGGCATGTCCCAGTCCCTGAAGCCTGAGGTCCTGCCAGGTACCCCACAAGTGCTTCATGCCATGCAAAGGCAGCTAGATCTGTGCATGTGGTTCAATCAGATCACTTCAGAGCAGGTACATCTGTGATTTAAGGACCCTACCCTGCTCTATTTGTTTCTGTCAGTGCAAGAAACAGTCTCAAAGGACATCATCTGACAGTTATCAGTGAAGGGGTGACATTCCTACCCCTTCTGAAAGGGCTGTCTCACTAGAAATAGACATGAAGCTGCTCAGGTGTTACCCATCTCCCTGTGTTCCAGCTTGGCTCATCCTCTAACCAGGCTACTCACACCTAGGAAAGCCAGTCTTAGGATTTAACCTGAAGGAGACCTTTCTTCTCAGCAGAGAGACCCTGGACAGTGATCTGTCACAGCAGGCAGTGGCAGACTCATTGGCTTGTTTGGAGCCCTGGTGAGGGGACACAGTGTCATGTAGAGGTTCATCATCAGCAGGACTGCTGTGAGGTGCTATCAGCCCAGCTGTGTAAAGGCTACATTGTGGCTACCACACCACATTCTGTCTAAACATATTCTGTATAAGAAATCACACCTCCAGGCCTGTGCTCATCACAGCATGCTGGGGCCGTGTTTCATTTCACCCAGGAGTAAAGGGCTGTGCTGATCTAGAGCAGGGTCATTCCCAGCTGTCAAGAGCAGTAGAGGTGGGAAAGTTGGCTGTGGTTTCTGCTCTGGGTCCAGCTCCCAGAGGCTGTGCAGACCCTGTACCATTAAACAACACTAAGCTCATGAGTTATACTTGTGTAGCTATTGTCTTTGCTGCTGTTTTTGTTGTTTATACCTTGGCTGCTGCTAGTATGTCTGGTGTTTTTAGCATTGGAGCCAAGAAAACAGCATTAACTGAACAACCTCAGCACAGCAGAGGTTGCCAGGTTGAGAAACCCTCTGATGCTGGGAAACAAAACAAGTGTCTCTCCCCAGCTTGTCTGTGACCTGCATTCGCTTAAGACCATGGAAACCCACACAGCTCTGTGGCTGAGTGATGAGTGTGGTAAGTACAAAAGTTAATAGCGAATGCTTGGGTTTAATTATATTGTTTTGTAAACTACACCTGTCAAAGGTGAGAGTGAGAGCACTGGACAAACAGGCTTCTTGAAAGCATAGCAGCTACAATAGGACAAAACCAGTTGGTTATATTGGGGATTTTTTTAATTGCTCTGAATTATTCACAATAACAGTGGTTTCCTGTGACATCAAGCTTCTGAACATTGCTTGATTGCCATAAACTGTGGTGTACCCAATTTTCCATTCCTGACTACACCCAAGCCGCAGCTCGTTTGAGAAGCTGCGTCTGTAGAAGGCAGCTGAATAACTGATAGATGGGGGTAACAGTGAGGCACCTGGTACTCAGCACTGGCATGGATGAATCCATGTGATTTTTTTTCATTGTATTTCCAGAGAAATGATGGTAAAACAACTAATGAGTCAAAGGGAGGAAATGAGAGCAGAGGCTAACTAAGTGTGTGAAAGACAGAGCTCTGTGGACTGCTCTGCCTGTGCCAAGAACAGGGGAGTTTCTGTCAGCGTAGTTGGGAAAGTCGAGCAGCCAGCGTAAACTGCTGCCTTGACTGCGTGTCTGTCCGTAAGCACTACTGCCCTCTTTTGGGTGGAATTAGACCTGTGCGGCTGTTTCATCCACCGGCGCACGCTGCTCCATCGCCCGGGTGCAAGGAAGAAGGACCTCTCCTGCGGCCATGCTGACAGCCATGAGGAGAGCTGAGCAGCGGGATGCCGATGTGCAAAGGCTCTGTTCAGCAAGGATGCTGTCTGAGAGCAGCGTGGCCATAACATTACAGGTGTAGTCCATCAGCCTGTTACCATGCTCTGGTCCAGCTCCTCAGACAGGCTCCAGTTCCTTGGGTGAATCATGACATCCAAGCTGCAGTTCCATCAGGTGCTTCTCCCCACCTCTGGCACTGTTCTGCTCCATCATCTGCTGTGCAACAGGAACAGAAGAATGGCTGAGCAGATTTGGCTCCAGCCTTGCTGCAGGCAGGTAGTTATGTCAGGTGTTGGATGCCAGTGGCAAGTTCTGCTGAAATCACTATGTCTGAGACCTTCACTGTGGAGGCATCAAAACCTGTGGAGGAGGCAAGGTGCACCTTGAACCAATCTCCCTCCTCCTTTGTCCAAGTTTTGCTGGAGAATCTCTCATTAAGCTGCAAGGGTTTTGTTAGCAGAGGCATAGATTCAGGATATGGGTCAGCCTAATGGTTCAACATATTTGATGACCTATGTCCAGCAACAGTCAGATCTTGTGGCAATGCTATTTGTCTCAAACATTCCTCTGAGAGCCCGCTCATGCCCCCAGACGTATCTGATTACACTTAATTCAGCTTCCTTCAGCTATGACCATACCTGGTCACAATCTGACAAAGTCCTTGCAGTGACCTAGGCATAAAATTTGAGTTGACGAGTGGCACTTTTTATAAGACCAACTGTTTCATTATGAAACTTTTGAGGTTGGAAAAAAAAATCCCAAACAAATAAGAACATGTCCCTGTTAAAAGACTGTTAGAGCATTTTTATGTATCCTCCTTGTAGCAATTGTGGCTGCATGTAAAAGGCAAGCATGCCTTCTGATCGTGAGAGAGTGACTAAAAAATATGAGTCACACAGTCGAACCTTGTGACTTGGTAGAAATAAGGAGGTCTCCTTAAAGGCAATTTGTGGAAGAATTGGAGAGAAACGCAATTTTTCAAGGTCAGCCAAAGGCTAATGAGCACTCTTTCATAGTGTGATTGTATTGCCTGAATTTCTGTATTTCAAAGCCGGTCTAACTACTTTATTGCTGAAGCACTGTAACTGAAGAGGCTGTAATAATATTGACAACTAATCCTGCCAGAATCTGAGATGGTATTCACATAATATGAAACATTTTCTCTTTGCCTGGACAAGTACAGAAAAAAGGAGTTAAACAAATATGTGGTTCCCCAGAGTACCACTTATCTTTCTTCCCGAAGGGCAAGTGTACTGGTGCTTTGTAAGTTGGGTTGTCAACAGTTGAGGCTTGTGGCCAGATTCACATTCTCCACCTTTTGCTTGTGAGCTGCAGGAGAGTCATCTCCAGAGGGACAGTTTTTCATAACTTAATTAGATTGGCGCCATTTGCGCAGCTACAGTTTCAGGTTGGCTCAGTTTTACTTCTGCTCCAGCTCTCCAGTTCAGGGGATTACAGTAGCACTGAAATTGGTTCTGAACTAAACATTTGGCAACTACCTCGGGTCAAGGAAGCAATCTGTGTCACTGCTGTTGCTAAATTAGAAATAAATAAATAAATGATGTGCAGCCCTTAATGAGGGACTAAGAATGAGAGACAAAATGTTTTTTGCAGCTCTCCGCTGTGATTGTACTTAGGAATATGTTGCATTTTTTCCCATGAATGAAAAATTCTAATCTAGCAAACCACTTTGAAGTGGAAGAAGTTCAGTTGAAGAAGAGCAAAATCCAAGTGCATTCTCTTAGCGCAGTTTTGCACTATGCTTAATTTAGTGTAGCTTTAATCAACTGAGAATCTGGATGGGTTAACCAAAAACCAGCCAAAGAGGTCCCACTGGACTTTCAGTGGTTTAACTGTGTCAGTTTAAAAATGGATGGAAGTGAAATCACTGAGATTTTTAGCATGGACACAAAGCCTTTAGCTGTGACTAGCTTCATACTACTAAACTGCAACTCAAGAAAAAGAGATTTGCAAGCAGTGAGTGTAGACTGTAGAAAAAGTAAGAGTGGGGGGCACCTTTCCAAGTACCACACAGAGGGAACCTCCTGCCTGCAACATACAGTGTTCATTAGGGACAATCTATGAGTGAGTATCTGGGTTCGCTTCCATTCACTGTGAGCCACAGTGACTCAGCCTACACTGCCCCTCACAAGCTCCTCAGTGTGGCTCGTGGTGCATGTGGCTCCACTAAAGTTTTGAGGTTTTTACCTGGCAGCTGGTAGCTGGGAAGCTGCACAGTTGTGGCTTCTTTTCCAGATTCAGTGATAGATGACAGCCCATCCCCTAGCGTGCCATTTTGAAGATGCCAGTTGATAAATGGCACTTTAACAGGTGACAGATACAATAAATTAAAAGGCATCTGGCAAACCTGCTCTAAAAGGAAGAAATATAGATGTTTGCAGGGATGGAGAAAAATGACCACTACTCATAGAAAGCAAATAAGAGGAAAACAAAGTGTCTTCATGTTCCTCCTAAAAGCAAAGCAAAACACAGACAATTCCGCAGTCCAGATTTTCTCACAGAATCACAGAATTTTTGGGGTTGGAAGGGACCTCTGAAGATCATCTGGTCCAACCTCCCTGCCAAGTTGGAGGTTAAATTCCTTGGATATAAAGAAATGCAATTAGACCCAGTTCTGTCTAACTCAAGATTTTTGTTGCAAAAGTTCTTCCTGCCTCAGTGCTTGCAAGAGTAGGTTTGCCTGTTTACTGAAGGTACTGTTTATTCTATGACTTTTCACTTTCTCTGTGATATGAGCCATTTGTAAACTGAAAGTAACCTGTGAAAGCCAATTAGTTGCTTCTCTGCAATACAGAACAAATACTTAATACATAGAGTCAGGTCAGGGGGAGGGGGAGGTTGTGGCCTGTTTGGGGCAAGTGTTTTATTCAGGGTCTGAATTTTATAGGTCATTTGCTGGACCTTCAGAAATGGCCACATACATCATTATCACCAGTGTCTGAATTCTGATCTTTAAGAAGAGCCTGTTGCACTGATTTTTCTGTAGAAGATTTTCCTCAAAAGTAAAAAGAAGTTTGGTGCTACCCAATTGCTTACCTGGCATACACCTGGTCTTCCTAAGACCCTTTGATAATTAGATGGTAGGGAGGGGAGCAGGGAAGGGTGAGATGTTTTCCAGAAGAAAACATTTTAAAGAAGATTCTGAATTTAGGCACACTGAATCATCCCCTGTAGGAGTTTTTATCTTTCTCCATGGACCAGGGAGAGGCTAGTCACTCACACTGACTGAGTGACTTGGCTGACTGCAGCTGGTGGTGTGAAATCTCTCCTTGCTGAAGCCAATGAAAACATCAAGAAACAGAGCCATCCACAACCTCTTTAACTAATTCATTCACTCTTATTCTTAACACTTGGTGCCAGCTCTCTTATTTGATCAGGTTTGAGTTCTCCTGCTTGAACCGTTGTGATGGCTTTCTCTGCTTGAAGGAGAAAGATTAAGTGGGGACTGTTTCTGTCCTTCATGCAGAAATTGAGACGCTTCTGAATCTTCTTTGTGATTGCATGAATAAACCCCCCTCCCAAAGAGTCTCACTTAGATGCAGTTTCACCATTTATTGTGTGGCTTTTGGCAGGTTTTTAATGCTCCTTTGGCAGTCATGACTTGCAGCCCTGGCCAGCGCTCCAGGGCCAGAGACCAAGGCTGCAGTGCCCTGTTTGTCCCCTACCCCCACCTTCTGCTCCATTCCACCTCCCACTCCAAGCCCAGAGGAGAGGCATGTTGACCTTTCTGCTTACCTACAGCCCAGCCGGGTATAACATGGTGTTTCTGAAGCAGAGCACTTTGCAGGATGCCTCTTGAGACCCCTGTGGCAGAGCTCTCAGGAAGAAGAAGATGATGCTGAATTTTAATAGCTGTTTATTTCTTAATGGACTGGTAGATAATTTGCCTTTGCATATAAAATAATTTCTTTGCCACTCATTTCCAATACCGAAGTAATAGGTAACTATTTCAGGTTTTTCTGCATCAACTTTGCCAGTTTTGCTAGGATTATTTTTTCTTAACATATTTTTAAACTTTTTGTTCTACCTAAATATAGAAAACCTGAATATTGAAGCACCATTTCCATCAAGGCCTGCAGTTTTCTTTACTGCATTTCTGCATTTCACAATGTCATCAATATTCTTTACTTTTTCCTCCTTTTTTGTTACCACTATAGTTAGTAGTTTCCAGTTGCTGATGAATTTGAATGAGTTTTTAGCTTAAGCTTGATGGTGGAAGGAGGCGATTTAATTATTTCTCTTTTATTTTTATTATGCCTGCAAAATTTTCATTCTTTTTTTTTTCTATTTAGATTTTTCATCCTAACTAATTTTGAATGCAGTTTACAGGAACTTTGGGAAACATTTTTGATACAACAGTTGGATATATTAATCACTACTTGCAAATTTCTCTTTGCCCACAGAGACTGTAATCACATCACAATTAATGGTCCTGACACAACCAGTGACTTCCAGACTAAATGAGGTCCATAGTAAAATAATACTCTGTGTGTAATTGCTGTGTATTATGTGCTAGTTTTAGAAACTCTAGACTGTTTCTCAGTGGTATCAATAGAACCCCAAAAATATTTCAAACTCAAATCACCCGTAACAACCAATTTATTTTTTTTTTCTTTCCTCCATAAAGAAAAAAAACAACAACTGCTGAAGGAGTAAATCAACCTTTCTTTTTCCTTGGCTAAGTGATCCTGAGAGCTCCCTTTATTTCTTCTTGTGTTTTCTCTATGCAGTCACACAAGTTCGATAGTTTTTGGTCTGAGTCCCTAGAAGGTGGTGGCACTCAGAACATATTCAACTTACTGCTTCTTCATTCCTGCTGACATTACAGCATCCTGGTATTGGAGGTTTTTCAGCCAGCCTAATGTAATTTTTTATCTCATTTCCCCTTACCAGCTATACCAACTTTTAGAATTTATATATAGGCATTTGAAAGACATTATTTGAAAGATATTCTTTGAGTTAATTATCAGATCAGCTTGGTTTGGCTTCTTTATGCCCAATTTGAGATTTATACAATGAAATTAATATAGCTGAGTATAAGAGTTTGTCTTGCATTTATCTTTTAACAAATATTTCTAGTCACATAAAACTATGAGTTAATTGCATAAGCTTTTAAGTGAAAAAAAACCAAATACATGGTTTTTTTAAGAATAGCATAATCAAGTATTTTACTGATTTTTAGACCTCTATGGGCATTTCTCTCATTATTTGTACTTTAAAGTCACAACAAAAATTACTGTTGTTTTTTTATTTTATTAGTTAGCAGTTCCCTGCAGTTGTTTCTGTGCAAGCAGTGCTCAATGTGAATAGGAAAACCCAACTTAAAAACTGTATGGAAAGGGAAACAAGAAACTGTTTGGTTCTTGTGGAGGCTGTGTCTGTGAAAGTTTCACCAGCCATCTCTCAAAACTGTATGTTTCTAACAAGGGCCAAATTTTTTCGTAAGTAATGTGTTTTGTGTCTGTTTTGTTCACTCAGGTTTGTGTCTTATAAAGAACCTGATTTTCTGAAGGCAGTAACCACCTACTGTCTTGTCTTGTGTTTGTCTTACTTTAAAGTGTTTCAAGTTGATTTCAGAGAACTGAAGGAACCAGTAACTTATAATTGTTCCATTGTTGTTGTTTATAATCAGGCTCCCATTAGAAGCATGAGAATGTTTTTGTTTTCCATTCTTTTTTAAAATCAAGACAGATACCAAAATCTGGAAGTCCTTTACCAAAATAGGGCTTCCTTCATGCAATTCTCTGGTTACTTCATCACAAGTGCCCAAGATGGAGCCGTGACAAGGAGACAAAAGTACAAATACTACAAAATGAATTGTGCTTCTCATTGTTCTTATGGTGCTTCAACCACTGGAAAGTAAAGCCTATAGGTAGTGGATTTATAGTGATTTCCCTTAAACCTGGCTTTGGCCCCCTTTACTATAGTACCTGGCGAGGGCCTGAGCACCTGGGCTCTTGAATGAATCATCCGCACTGGCTTGGGAAGTAAACCTTCCCAGTGAAATAGCAGCAATATCCGGACTGGCCATCGGTTTCTATTCCGTTCAGCCTCAGCTGATATTTTTCATATGTTTTTGTAGCTGAAGCTGGGCCAGGACTTCTCTAGCTTTGACAGGGGGGCTAAATGAGAGTAGGGAATTTTATGTGCCTCTTCCCACAGCATTCCAGTGACCATGCAGGAAGTCATTGATCAGTGGGATTTAGGCAACATGCACAAGAAAGGTATGTGTGTGTGGCCTGGTGGCCTCTGCAGCGTGTGCTGTGACGGCACCAGCCTCTGATTCAGTAAATGGAGGGATAAGAGCCTAGGTGGTAAGCCAAACACACCATGGCTGGGCTGTATCTCTGCGGCTGAGCAAATACACTGTGGGCTGCTTAAAGCCTGCTCTGTAAGGCTGCATGTTTCCTACTAACACTATGGTTTAGATGTGGTCATAGGAGAGTGATTTTCCTGGGAGATTGCTTAATGTTCTTACAGCAACAGAGGGTGAGTTCCCTGACCTGGTGGCTCATCCTACAGGAACAGAATCTGACCTCTCGTAGACCACTTAATATTGTTTGATTGTCCTGATCTGTATGGCTCCTCTGTGCCATAGCCCAGGAGAAGAGATGAAAGGCCATGTCATCTCTTCAGATGCCTGATGCTCAGGCTATGCAGCACTGGGGCAGTGAAGGAGCTGGTGTGCCTGCACACTGACACAGAGCTGTTAGCAGTAATAGTTATGCAGAAATACAAATGGTATTTCTGACCCAAATGTCATCAAACCCATTCCTATGATAGGTTTACTGACCTAACTGGAATTGCATGGAAAGAATACTTATCCTGTTGTCAGATATCTTGTGGAAATAAAGAGCATTAAAAAAAAAATCCAATAAATATATGTAATTTCTCCGTAATTTCTTTAGAGCATTAGAATTGCTATGGAGAGATCTTCCAGACCTCTACCTTCCTACATTGTACCAGGAGCTGTTCTACTGTTAAGGAAACCTCATTGCAGCAGTTTGTGTGCATTAGCATGAAGGTAACAATTTTATTTTTCATCTTCCCTGTGCTTCACTTTCTTTATTTGGCCATGTTACATGGCTTGGGGTAGGATTCAGCTGTGGTGAGGTGGACAGGAAAGGGGTTGATGTCAGTTCAGTGGCTCTGTCATTGCATGACTTGGAGCATAAATTAATGAAGTAAATCTGTTTTCCTTCTCTCTCTCTTTCTTATCTTTGATTTTCCATATCCAAAGGAAATGAGGAAAGGGAGGCAGTGAGAGGTTATCATTCAATTTTGAGACAGCCTGTGGAGAAAAGGATGCTACTCCTTCAGCAATCCCAAATGTGCTCCCAAATTTCAGAAAAGCTGAATATTTCAGCTGAAAGTGTGGTCATGAAATAATCTTCTTCCCGGACACCAAAATAGTTGTCACTATTGTACAGCATCAACAGACCACTGAGCTTAATGGGGGCAGCCTGTGCAGAGCTAGTGTTTCAGTCTGTCCACCTGCAACCCAGTAAATAATGCCAAGGATAGTTTTCAGTTACAGAGGGATCGGAATTGCTGGCTGAATGGTCACAATCCAAGAAAATGTGTTTTAATTTAGCTAAATGAAAAGTAATACATCTGGGAAAAAAGAGATCAGGCTGTACCTACAGGACAGGAGACTCTGCCTTGGAAAACAGGATTATGGGGTCATTGTGGTAACTGCCTCCACAATAGCTGCTGGTTCAATGGGGCTAAGAGATCTCAGCTGGCTCTGGAGACATAGAAGCAAACAATAGGACTTGGGCATGGCAGGAGCATCTCTGGGCTGCAGCACCAGGTGGTGGTCTCGCCGTATCCACACCTCAGTGAGCAAGAGGAAACACTGTGGAGGACCACTGATATGGGGGCTGGGAATTTTCCTGCATGGTCACTGGAATGCTGTGGGAAGAGGCTGGGAATATAAAAGTCTTTATAAGGGTTAAAGTGTGTCATCCAGTCAACTTTTCTATGACAATGTTTGTTATGTCTTTGTAATGCTGGATCACAGCAGTGCAGTGAGGGGCAACTGAAGTGACTCTAATTCAGCTTTGACATGAAACCCTCCTTCCTAATGGTGGGTAGCGCTGGACGGGCAGGAGATGGTAAAATCACCTCAGGAGGTTGCCTTTACAGACATGTCTGGGTCCACCGCAGGACAGAAACTCAGAAAGTCTCCAGCCAGCACAAGTGTGTAAAATCTGATTGGAATTATCAACTCTCAGATCTTATTCCAGTTCCTTTCTCTCAGGGTGGTGAAAAAAAAGAAAATCTACATTTCCCTCAGTTTTCTTATTGAGGCAGCTCTGCACTGAGACAGTGATGGTGCCCAACCTTCAGCTTTAGGGGTTTGGTACACACGTACTGTGTTGTTGGGTATTTCTGGAAGCACTGGGCATAGATGGGGAAAATTCTTTGGAACTGTGAGATGATGCAGTAAATCTCTCTTCCCTTGGGACCTGCCTACGGCCCTTCCTGTGGGCTGCCACTTCTTTGAGGGTTTGCTGAGCACTGCCCTGCCTCAGAGTAACCTGCCAAATCACTTGGTAACATTGCATGAGCCAGTTCCCCCTTTGGTCTTTTCTAGTCTTTATATGTGGCACCAAGAAGCTTTGTTTTCAGAGAACTGTGTTGTCTTGGTCTGTCTGAAGCCTTCAGGCTCAGTGCTGGTGCTGCTAACTGCCCTGAGCAGCACGAGAGCACTTGCCAGTTGTTCACAACGGGCTCAATTTGAACTGTGAGACCTGGGGGTCAAAACATGATTTGTAGAAAGCATCAGGTCATATGGAACAACAGGTCCAAATACGCAGTTTCCTCTGCAAATAAAGGTCGTGAGGTCTAAAGATACATGGAGAGAGATTAAGGCCACCTAGAGACATGAATCCCATATTATCATCATCATCATCACCACTATTATATTATTACTATTATTATTATTGACATTATCTTTGATCTCTCTGTTGTCTCAGCTGTTGCTTCTGGAAGGCAATGCAGCAGTTGGCTTTCCAGCCTTCCTTAATCACTTTCTTTCCAACAAGGAGTGCAGAAAGTACATGCTAAGGCAGAATTTAAGTCTTTGCACATTGCTTCATCCAACCAGAGACTGGCCTCACCTATAGAGTTTGCACTGCAACTTGTATTTGAACTTCTCCAGCTTGACCTTTGGTTTTGGATCTGCACTTTATTAAGAGGAAGACCAGATGAGAGGAAGGGGTCTGATTCTTGCTTCAGATCTTCCCAAACAATGGGAGTGTGCCTCTTGCACAGCTCTGATCTGACCCCATCTCTAAATATGACCATAATATATTTTTGTGCAATAAAATGCAACCCCCCCCCAAAAAAAAAAAAAAAAACAAAAAAACAAAAAAACCCACCAAAACCTCCAAAAAACAACAACAACAAAAAATAAACAAAAAAACCCAACACCCCAAGAAATATGGTTATTAACCACAGTTACATCACAGCAGAAACAGGTGCAAGGAAATAAGCCTCCCAAAAGTTTCTATTCAGGAGGGAGATGACTGAAGAAAGCAGAAGGAAAAGAGGAAGGTGGAGGTAAGGGTAGGAGCCAGGGGAGAAAGTGGAAGTTGTTTCTCTTGGGATGTGGCCAACTTAGTAGCTGTCCAAACCTAGGAGATGCCTTGGATGCTCCTTCTGTTACTGTCTGTGTTTTTTCCATTTTGAGGCTGCCTGCTAGCAAAGTGCGTGATAACGCCAGTGTTTGCAGTGCCCTCTGAACACCCTATTGTCTGGAACCTACATGGGAGGGTGTTCAGGCCTGATGCAAGTAGACACACATCCTTCTGAGCAGATTTTGCATAAATTTCAAGGAATCCTTCAAGGACTCATCAGCTCAAATAATTGTCTCTGCCCCAAAACTACAGGGAAGGAAGGGAAACGATTATGGGAAAGCTCACATTTCTCCAGCAGCTGCAATCACTTTGGGTGGGATTCATCTGACTAAACATGGAGGTCTCCGTCTGAGCTATTCACATTAGGCTTCCTTTATGGAGGAGAATATGGGGAAGCATAGTGACAGCTATGAGTCACCCCCTCCTCGTTTCAGTGTCTAGAACAGATCAGGTGAATCATGCCCATTTCTCTTCTTTGCTTTTAAAAGGAGCTGCAATGAAGAGTCCAAGTGCAGGTCTGTAAAGTTAGACAAAGCTCATCCTTTATCTGGTGTCCAAACCTGTTACAGTTCTGCTTGCTTTATCTCAGCCAAGGTCAGAATGAAAGATGTGGGAAATGTAGAGTCAAGTTCGGTCTTTTTGTTTATTATATTTTATCTATTTACAGTATTTACAGTCTCACGAAGTGTGAGCTCCAATTTGCCAGTTAAACAAATGTGACAAAATGGAGAGCCTCTAACTCTTACCAAGGCTATTTAAGAGATAATTACCCAATACCAAAGTGACACCTATATTATTTATGCTTTTGACCCAGTAGTGACCATTTGAGGTTTGCATCCTTCACCCAGTTAGAGAAAGCCACCCAAATCTTCTTGAAGAAGAAGGAAGAAGGTGGTGAAGAAGAAGAACTCAGACAACACCCTGGATCCTCCATCTTGGCCCCCACACATTACTACGTACCAAAACCCCAAACCTAAATTTTCACCCTGTGAGATCACACAACACCACTCTAACTACACACTCACAACCCCTGTGCCATCACACAATCTCAGAACCCTGTTCCAAGGCCTCAAGTCAAATGTGGTGCTTGCCTGAGGGTCAGCACCCCTCAGATCTGAAAGCCTGAAATTTTCAGCCTCCAGGGTTCCAACACAAACCAAATGATTTGATCTGGGACCAAAGCTGTGATGAGAGCATTGCCAGCAAATGCTGAGTAACCACAGCAGAGTGGGGTAAATTATCTCACCCGCAGCTTATTTCACTGTGGGAGAGGATGCAAGGAGTGCAGTGCTGGAAAGGAACTGGCCAAAGAAAAAATGTCTATAAAAGTCACTGTGGGGTGTTGCCCTAGTGCCAAGACTGTGTTTATTTTGAACCAGATCAGGTACCTCTGTGTGCAGGCAAAAGTTACTGCAACTTTCTGTGTGACCAGTGACTTCCCTACTCCCAGCCCCTCCCCTTCCCACTTCTCCTTTCTAGACTTCAGTACAGCAGGCCCATCTTCAGATCCCTGTGGAGCATCAGGGGGGGCTGACTCAGCTCTGCCATGTCCTTTTCCCAGATGCCTGGTTTCATACTGAGCTATGTGTCGAAACAGAGGAGTATTTCCCATGCATCGTGTGCTTCAGGAAGATGTAGGGAAAGGAAGTGCAGAGGTTGCCAGAAGCAGCAATGAAGTTACGTTGTTATCAGATGAGAAGAGTGATGAAACAATAATGGTTTTGAGCATGCCATGAACCACCTCCTCTCCTGAGGGATTTGTGCTGAGGACCCTCAAGACCATACATGCATCCATGGCTGTAACCCATGAGTAAGAGTGTGAGGCATGCACACAAGGTAAATAAATAGTTTGACAAAGCTGCTTCAAGTCAATTTCCCCTCCCACTCTTTTCCTTTCTCACCATTAAAGACAAACAAAAGCTTAAGTGATGTCATGGGGCAATGCATTTGTGAACTTTCTTGCTGCTGGATCCCAATATGCAATAAGCATATTTATTAACAGTATTTTTTCATTCACCAGAGGTGATGTGCAGGAATTATGGCAGCTCCTGGCAGAACAAAGCAGAGTGCAGAGGAGACATGAGGCTTTTCAGATCTACTGTAACTGGTTCTGCAGCTAATGCATGGGCCAAATGCCAAGTTTCCAACTCCCTGCTGTAGGTTGTTGGCTGAGAGAGAGGGGCTGGTGCTCTAGGGGATTTTAGTTTCCCTCCCAGAAAAAAATCAGAAGAGTGAGGTAATTTGCTTCAAAATAAACAAACAAATGAACATGTGTGTATATGCATATATTTGCACCTGCATATGATGTACTTTGGAAAGACCTAAAGAGGGGAAGTCTTCAGAATCTGATGTTAGAGAATTTAGTCCTGAACTCAGGACTCAGGCTCCTCAGTCTCAGTAAGATGCTCCTGGACAATTTGTGCTGGGACTTTTCAGAGATTGCCTTTCTTTATCTGACAGGCAGAACTGTGATTCTGGTGTCTTTAAACCTGCCAAAGGATTTAGTATCAAGGCAGCTCCTTGCTCTGTGCTCTGATATTTCTGGGAAAGCTGTCTGGTAAGTAAGGAGAGGTATGTTCATTAAGTGCCCTCACTTGGAGTTAAAGGGCCAAGCACACTTTTGCTCTTCCTCCTTCTTCCTTCTACAAGAAGCTCACTGGGGACAAATAAAATGGTTAAAGGTGCATGATGAGAAAATAGCCTGGTAATTGCATTACCCCTGTGGTGGAGTGACTGCTGGTACAGCCCTGGGCTAATGCTGGTTCCTGTTCCCTCCCATCAACCACAATCCCTCTCTGGGACAAAGAGCCATCTTTGCTTCTCATTCATTAACACACTGGCTGTGTGATTTGTGTGTTTGAGCCAAGAGGCCTGACCTGCTCTGTAGGATTGAAACAAGCTGCCCCAGGTCACCTCCCTCAGAGATGCTGATGCACGGGATGGGTTTCCCAGGAATCCTGTGTTCCTTCACCCCATGGTTGCATTAGTAGTAATACCTACTAATAGAAGTAGAGGAACAATGGAGAACTCACAACTGACACCATGAATAGCTTCAAGCATCAGTGCTTTATTAATCCCCAGTACAACCTTTTATACCCTTTTTCCTTCTGCATAACACCTGCACACCCTTTTACTCTTTTGTGGTTGGTCAATATAAATCAGCATTCCCTGCTCCTTTTCCTTTAATGATGGTCACCTGTCTTACACAGCCACATTTATCAGGGGTGAGATTGCCTACAGCACTATCTCTATTCTTTTACAATCTGTTCTTCCACAGAGGAAGAGATTGGAAGAGAAGATCCTAGTTCTTTCCTGGCAGTGCCTAGCTCTGCTGGGGTGAAAATCTTTCCTCACTGCAGTGCATCACCCCAGTCCTTGTGCACCATATTTTCTCTCCTCTCTACCAGGATATGGTTATCTTTATTTATTGCTTCAGAGAGCTAAGAATCCACCCACACAGCTGGCCTCTCTGTGGCACCCATGCGATCTGTTTGCTTCACATTGAAGCTCCTACAATTTTGCTCTGAGGTTCATCTTCTCATCCCTTGCTTTCACCACTATGGATAAGAAGCTTTAAGCTTTCCTGAAGGTGATGAGGGAGAAACAGCCAAAACCACGGATTTGCCTCCTCCATCAAGAAATATATCTGAAAGTGTTTCACTGTTTCAGTCCATGGAAAAAGAGAGCTGGACTGGACCCTGTGCAGGTCTGGGCTTGCAGTGCTCCAAGAGCCAAATAGTCATGTAGGCACTCTAGCTTTAAGAATTGATTTCCTAAGTGAACTGTCAAGTCCCGGTGGCTGGAAAAATCTGCTAACAATTTCTAGTCACTGAACAAAGCAAATCTTTGTACTGTGCTGTAATAGTTCATTATTAAATAAAAGCTCCTTTGTTAGGCTATAAGAAATGGTGTGTATTCCACCACTCTTCACAATGTGTCTTGGTGTGACTTTGCAATGCATATGAAGTTCTATTTCATGTCCTGTGAAAAGATGACATAGTATGCAATTTTAATTTTGGAAGGAAAAGCTCAGGGTGAAGCAAAGAGCACAGCACAGCTCTGGTGATTGAACTTTACTGCCGATGCATTTGATTCACAACCATACAAGAGAACATGAAGACTGGACTTTTTCTCATTTGCAAAAGAGTAAATGAGGAACAACATGGGCAAAATGACTAGTGACAAGATTGAAGGAAAACTTTAGCAGCTGCAATTCCTACAAGTTGTGTTACTGGGCTGTCTTACTACAGTTCCAGGCTTAAATGAGTCAAAACAGGAATCAAAGGGCGTCAGCGTTTTCTCATCCAGAAAAGCAAATGTGTTTCCAGCTCCCTCTTTTCTTTCTTTCTTTTGCTCTGCACCCAGTGATTTCCCAGTATTCTGCCGGTTTGGGCCCTACAGCCACAGAGCCCTCCTACCCTGCTCAGCAGCTGCTTGCGTTGCACACTTGAGTTGCTTTGCAGCAGACCAGGCACAGGCACAGGCATGGCAGCTGTAAGCCCTTCACCCCTACCTTTTGTCAGGCTGTGACCTTTTAACCAGCCCCATCAGACCATGATTCAAGATTGTATCCCCCAAAGGTTTTCCTTCTCTTGCTATATTTTGTATGGGGTTGGCAGTACACAAATAAGGATGTTGTTTTCCAGATCCTTCCTCTCCTCTGTCACACCACTGGGGCCATGGGAAACCCCCAGAGCTGGTACTTCCCTCTCAGCTGGAAGAGGCATTAGCCAGGGGTAAAGTGGGCATTGGGCAAGCAATTTCTCTGAGCCCTGTCCACTTTTGTCTCTTGGCTGGGCTTAAATGAGGCTTTCCAATAAGTGTCCAGCTCAGCTCAGGCTGAGGCTGCTAATTCCAGTCGTGCGGGTGATTCATATGCCATCTAATAATAGCAGCTTCTGGCCATGCCAGCACAATAACTGACCATGGAAAACTCCACACTGCTTTGGGCTCCCAGCCCATCAGCCTTCCCAAGCTGAGCTGGCCACAGCTGGTGGTTTGTCTTTGAGGGCAGCACTGAGCAGCTCAGCAAGAGACTGCAAATTGCGCTGTGAGCGGTGCTGTGAGCAGTGCTGGTCCTCCAGCCGTGAGCCCTCTGTCCCAATGCCCTCTGTCCCAATGCCAGTGCCACCACTGGGCCAGTTCAGGAGCTGTGGAAAATGGACTGCTCCTCCTGCTGCTTTATATAAAGCAGTTGCTATTAATTACCTGCACCAGCAGCCAGCTTAGGTAGTTTGCTCTCAAGGGCAAAGCTGTGTTTGTCCTTATTTGCCATCCAAATACTGTTTAGAGCATATGCAAAAATCTGCTACATGGCTGCCAAATTCATCTTGGCGGCAGAGTCACTTCTGTTCCTGCTACTGAAAGGCACCAGGGGGTTTGATTGGGATGCCTCATTCACTTGTTTGGATGCTTCCAGGGAGGAAGGGTGATGACAGGGCAAAGTCACACACATGTTCCCCAGACAGACTTCTGCACCACCTTTTTCCATGCCCCAGTGGGATTTACTCTGCCTGGTGTTTGACCATTTAAAAACAAAAGCAGGAAAGTGGTGGTGGAGGTTGGAGAGGCCTCAGTCCTAGGAACATGCAGCTGAAGCCTTGACAGGTGATGGCTCTCTGTGTCTTGGCTGCAGACCAGAAGCCAGTCCAGGGTGGGGGCAAGAAAGTCATCACTACCCTAAATTACAGCCCCAGGCGGTCAATTAAGGATCTCCCTTCACAGGGAGACAGTGGTCTCAGCAGAGCCCATGCATGGGAGCAGCATGCCCACAGTGGGGTGTCTCTGCAGCCAGGCTGGCACTGCAGGCTGGCCACAGAGAAGGTCAGCATCATGAACCGTGATTCCCACAGTGTGGCAGCACTGGACTGCTGCTACAGCTTGGGACCTCAGGCACAAAGATGGTTCTTGCCCCACTGCTTCCAACCATGTGAGCTGTGGCCCAGGGGGAAAATGCACATCCAGGGCAGACAGGGTCACTGCTGAGCCCTCGGAGGTGAGCACCAAATACTGGGAGAGGACTATTAGAAGCTAGAAAGCCGAAGTGTGATGGAGCCAAGGAGGCAGGTGAGACTGAGCAAGATGTGACAGCACAGTGAGCAGAACTGCAGAGCAAACCAGGCACCCAGCCCCAGTCCTAGGTGAAAGGACAGGGGCAAGGCAAACCCCTTCTCTCCTGCTCTCAAACCCTGTGGCTACTTCCCACACATTGGTCCTGCACAGGTACCCCAGAACTTTGCTGACTTTAACTCATGGGGATGGCAGCTGGTTGGGCAGGCCAGGCTGTGCTCCTTGAACACCATCACTGCTGTGCCCCTGGCTCCCACCGCTGTCTGGAAGGGCCCCAAATTCCCAGCAGTCATGGGGCTGTGCTCCCACACCACCCACACAGCAGCTGGGGGATTTTCCTGGTAAGCAACTGGCTCATTGTTTCACTTTTGCCATTTGTTTGCCTTTCAGGAAGGTTTTCCTTTTATTCTTCCCTGACCTAAGCTGCAGTTGGGGTTTTCCAGACCCAGGGTCAGGGTGGTACAGGTCAGCTCCCTGTCCCAGCTGTGCTACCTGAGGAAGGACCTGAAAGCCAGGCAGCAAGGTCCAGTTTTCCTTGTACCAGTGGTGATGAAGCAGTGGTGGTTCTCAACTCCTGAGGGCTTCAGACATGCTTTTTGGAAACCTCCTGTCTTGCAAAAAACATGAAATGGTCCCTGGGCAGAGGAGGAAGAGCTGGCCCTGGAGCCAGTCCTGAGATGATCATATGTGGCTACAGCTTTCAAGGACACCCCCAGTTTGAAACTGAGCTGGCTCCATTTCTGCTCAGTAGTGTTTCTAAAATTACTAAATTCAGTCTGCTCCCTTTGTTTTTCTTCCTCTAAATCTGATGTTTTCATTGCAGTGGACCAGCACTTATCAGCTCAAAGACTGACCAAATACTTATACTCAGCAAACACAGTGGCACCAGCAAATCTAAGCAGTGCCACTGTCTAGGGCACACTGGGAACAACGTTTGGGGGGTTTTAGGCTCTCCTTTTTTATGTTTAGCACAAGGCCAGCCAAGCATGGGATGACTTAAATCAGGACAATGTTGTCATAAAACTCATCATCTGGTGTAGGACAGAAGAAGAGAAAGCCTGCCAGTCTGCAGCCTGTTCTCTTGAAGGAAAATACTTTGTTTGAGAACACGCACAAAGAGAGGAAGATCCAGTTCACCAGGGTTCATATTTAACTGGGTAGATCAAAGCCTGCACTATTTGCTTCAGGACTGTTGATTTTGGTTTTGAGCAGCTTCTCCTTCACAATAAAAAGTCCAAGGGGATTCTGTATTCTCCTGGGCTTTCTGCAGAATGGGACTCTTTGCCCCAGAGCTTCTAAGCAAAGATTGACACACAAGCCTCTGAAACTATGGAAACTGCTAAAAGCAGACCCGACCCCAGCCCCCAATCCTGTTTCAAACAGGAAAGCCAGGCCTTGGCTTTAGCATCAGCAGAGATGGGGGCAAGAGGATTCCCTATTACATTTTGCTGGCTGATGCTCCAGCTTTCCCTTTCTCTGCTGATGCTCCAGTTAAACTGGAGCTCGGCACTTTCTGGCTGCCCATGCCAAGCAGAGCTCAGGTGAAGAGCAATTGAAACCTAAGACTGAAACCTCAGATATCTCAGGGAACAAGGGTAAGCAAGAAGTGCTACAGTGGTTCAAGACTGCACCCCACAGAGCTAAGAAAGGCATTGCTGCCTCCCAGTGTGGCTAAGCCTCTGCACAGCTTCAAGCATTTTCTGTAATTGGGAGGAAACAGCAGCAATCTCCAAGACCAGCTAAGGAGAGAAAAAAATAGCATGCAGTATTCTTGGTTTTCCCCTATCCTACAGCCCAGCCTTGAGAAGAAGAGGAAAAGGAGAGGCATCCAAGGCAAGGGAAGGACACAGGTCAGGCGTAGGAGCTGTGCCACTGGGCTTGCTCACACTGTGCCAGCCTGCAATGAGGCCATGGTGGGCCTGGACTGGGATGCTGCACCGCAAACATCAGAGACATGAATTCCTTTGATTCCCTACAACAAAAAAACCAAGCATGGCGTGGTGTGTTCTATTAGTAGTGTCCAAAGGAGAGCTCTTGCCAGCTGGATCTGCAGCAGGAGCTTGCTCCACTCCAAAGGTGATGTAGCAGCCCTGGGGGCCAAACCACACTGCTCCTCCCTGGAGGGTTGCAAAGGGCAGCTTGATTTACTGTTGCTGGAAGGGAACAAAACCCGGTGCCCACACATGCTGCAGCACACTTTGCCACTTATGGCAGCCCTGTAGCCCTTGGCTTCTGGTGACCAGCCCCCAGCCTCACCATGGGCACTGGGGCCTTTGCCATGGAACTACACAACTCTGAGGGTTCAGTGCCTGATGACTGTTTTCACAAAAGGTATGACTTGGGGATTTTTAACTCTCTTTTACATTTGTAAACTTCTGATGAGAGCTCAAGTTCAGCTTCTGAAGTAGGATGATGCATGCCATTTTTTCTTCTTTGAAGCTCCATCCTAAAAGCCATATTTAGGCAATGCCATGCCATGGGGTCCCACAGATAAAGTTGAAGGAGTTTACTGAGAGCAGTTGACTGGAGGCTGAAGTGGTCAGCAATGACAGAGATGAGATATTTCTGCCCTTTCCCAGCAAAAGTCTTCCAGATAAATTTGCCAGTGAAAATATCGCCACAATTCCTTGGCACTGTGGGATTTGCTGCAGGACTTCAAAACAAAACTGCCTCAAGGCAAAATAGGCAGTGAACTTTTCCTATGTCTTGGGGAGGGCTGGGTGCTCATATAATGGAAATGGGAAGTCTTCAAGCAGCAAAGGTGCAGCAGGGACGATGCTCAGGACAGGGAAGCACGCATTTCTCATGGTTCTCCCTCAGAGGATGCTGCCTGGAGTCACAACCCCTTTTCTATCCAGCTCTATAGGGGCCTCTGCTTTGGGATTTTTCACTAAGTGTTGCTATAGGAACTTAATTGCTTCTGTTCATCCAGGTCTGAGCAGCTCCCTGCTCCCACTCCTCCTCTCCCAGGGCTGACAGCATCGGGGCTCTGAGGACAGCGGAGGATGCTCAGGTACAGCAGGAGTGGGGTCGTTCAGCTCAGCTAATTAGTGGTACTATTTCTGTCTCTGGCCTTTTCTCGGTTTGCATCCATCTGGGGCTCTTTCAGTCATTAAAGAGCTTTCCACCCTCTTCTTGTTTTCCTCTCTCCTCCTCTGTCTTCCAGATTTTTGCCACTGTTTCATGTTGCCGTCCAAGTTATTTGTCTCTTTCTCCCTTGCTCCGGTCGTGGGAACATTAGTAATGTTTTTCAGCAAAGCAGGGTGGCTTAGAGACCGCCTTGCAGACCTGACAGCCATCCTAGTGCTGCTGGCAAAGGCTGGAGCAGCTCAGCCAGCCTTTGGGATGGGAAACAATCCTGTTTATGGTTCATCACCATCTGATCTACCCACTGCTTCTTGCTCCCACCTGGGCCCAACTGTGCCGCTGCCGTGCACGGCCGTGCGCGGGAGGCAGCCCCGCTCTCTGCTCTCCTGCCGCAGCCACCCTGCGTGTGGGGCGAAGGGAAGCATGACTCACATGGGCCTCCCACCCATGAGTAACAGTGTTGGTCTATCACGTCTCAGCCAGCTGGGGCAGCTCAGAGGGAGGGCAGCTGCTTCCTTGGCAAGGGATGAAATAGGTCACTCCGTCCCCAGAACATGGGCGAAAACAGGGGACTGAGATTGTGAGGCACAGCAGCAATGAGTGGCCTCACATCAGATGCAAGAGCAGTACCCCATGGTGGAGGGGGCAGGCAAGGAGGTACAAAGACAAGGGCTGCGGGGATTCCTGTTAAAACACTGTCAGTTCTTCTTTCTTCTTGCCCAAATATTTTTTTTTATTTTTCATGGGAAATAAGCAAGGAGAGTCCAAAGCCAGTGAGGGAAGACAGGCAGAGATGGTGGGAACACAAAGCAGTTATGTGTCTCGGGGTGGAAAGAGGCCCAGGTTATTAAATAGCAGGCAATTTTAACATGAGTTATTAATACTAGTTGTTTGTACTGGGAAGTGGTGCCTAAGGGCTCCCATTGCACTAATCATGTAACAAAGCCATGTTCCTAACACAAATAGCTTGTGTTTCAGCCTGAAGAGAACAAGTCGTCTCCTTCCCATTACCCTCTCTTTGAAAAAGCAGCTTAAAGATTACACAGTCAAGCCCGCAAAATTTGGGAAAGGAAAAAAATTACACTGAGCTGCCCTACAGTGCCATGGCTTAAACCCAGCCAGCCCAGTAACTCCATCAGCACTGTGGGCCCACACTGTCTGCTCTTCCCCTGCTTCATCCCCAACCATGGCAGGCCAGGTTACACATTACATCACATTATTGGTGATTTTTGAGTTGCTCATCTTCGGGTTTGGGTGTAGTAATGTCATGCCACCTGTTTAGGGTACAGGGGGGCTGTAGGGAGTTTTCGCCTTCCTTGCTGATTGATGCTGTATATCTCTGTTGTATTTTTTTCAGGCTTTGCAAACTGCAGTTCTCTCTCATGCCTGTCTGAAGAAAGAAACCAATTTACTGAATTAAATTAATTCATTTACAGCCTTGGCACTAAAGCACAGACTAAAGGTCAACAGCATCTGCTGATTTTGGATGGTACAAACCATGACTGCCCTGCTATTTTTTGTTTTCCTGAGAACTTGGCATTATATTGAGCTTTACCACATGGCAACACAGGTCCTCCTGTCTGGCTGCAGCTTTGAACATGCAGATTTTCATCAGCCCAATCCCAGGTCAGGCTGGAGGACCAGGAATAAGACCTGGAGAACTAGTAGAGCTCAGCTCTGGAAATGCTGTAAGCTTGGTGCCTGACCTTGCACTGCCTGGCAGCACCTTTATCTGCAGCCTCAACACAGCAAACCACCAACGTTCTGAACAGGACAGGGGGCCCCTTGGCATCTCCTGCCCTCTTGACTTTCATCCTGAAGTAGATCCAGCTGGTGGAGGAGATACAGATTGAAGATGAGCATGCAAGGGTTTGTTAGAGGTAGAAGTAGCGGGCTCCCCTATGGCAGCAGGTGTGCAATGCTGATGACACTTGTTTAGCACGATGCTCTGCACACGGGCATGTGTGCAGACTTTACTGCATTAGCATGTAAGAAGTGGGAATTCCTCACCTCCCACTACATGCAGGTGGCTGGTAAGGCTCAGAAATGCCTTGACCCTAAGCCCCTGACAGCCATCATCTGTGGTCAGCATGGATCCTGCCCCTGATTCCCCAGCCCCCACAGGCCTGCTTGTTTCTCTGCTGGTCCATTATGTCGTTGTCTGAGGCTTGTTCCCTCCTGATGCTGATCAAAGCTGTGGGGAGGCTACTGTCACACACACCCATCCCCCAAAGACAGCTGATCCTGAAGCACTGCCAAACTTAAGGAGAATTTTGGATTGCAGCATATAAGCTAAGGCACCATGGCCACCATTAACCTCCCTTTCAAACTCCAGGGCCTCCTTCTCTCCTACCAGGCCACTCCCAGGGCTCTCCTGCCTCACTGGCTTCTCAGCTGGGCACGCTTTAGGCTTTAGCTCTCCATTCTACCATTTGTCCCTCCTAAACCTTAAGGCCTGTGCCAAATGACAAAAACTTAATAATGGTGAACAACAAAGCACAACAGAACAGAACACACACGCACACGAAAATAAGTTAACACGAGCAAATAACAATGCAAAGTTACCTCCCACCAGGGAAATGGCTCACCTATTTTGGCTGAGAAAGGCCTTAGGCAGAAGCTGAGCACTGACAGCTCAACAGGGTGCTCTGGGTCTTGCCAAGGTGCAAGCAATGGAAACAAAAGGCTTTGAAATGAGAACAGCTCAGACACCTTAAGACGAAGCAGTGCTACAACATTTTCTATACTGTTTGCCACCACTAACTTGACATCATCCATAACAACTGTAGTCAACAGGAGCACTCATTAAATATGTCCAGGTTTACAGACAACTGTGTCTAGTTCTTTGCAGATTACGCTGTAACCACCTGAGTGGACATTTACAGATTAACCCAGCCAAGGGAACTTCTCTTCCTCCTCCCTATGCTTCTTCATGGGTGAGCAAGCCGTTGTGAGACACCCTTGACAAGCAAGGGATGGAAACACAGCCCCCACAGAACAGCTCAGAATTCAGCACAGCTTGGCTTTGGCCTCTAAACTGACTGCTCCTGCAGCAGATTCAACCAAGTCAGTCTCTCTCTCTCCCCCCTTCAAACACTTCATCTGTGTGACACTGCATTTTCATTTATTTTTCCACCCAACACCCATCAGCCATTTTTCTTTAGCGAGAAGGTAAACACCCTGTTTTGTTTTCGCATCTGTATTTAAACTGTGAATGGAGTGAAGCAACAGGCTGGGAAACAGAAATAAGAAAGCAGCTCTGAGTGGAAGCGATACAAGCACTGATTGCAACCAGGCTTTTCAGATGTCTGAAAAAATAGCTCCCTCCCTCCCCCCAAAGGAGATACTTCAGAAGCTGAAAGCTAAGAACTTAAGTACAAAGGCTTTTGTTTTTATTGACATTGTAAGAAACATTTTTTTTCTTTGTTACAAAAAAGCTAAGTGGTTCTGAAAGCAGAAGTACAGTTCATATGTACACAGTGCTACAGACCCTTCAGATCAACCTAAGGCTTGAGAAACATCAGATCATAACTTCAGGTTTATCAAATGAAGACCACTAAGGTCTGTTACAGCTGAACACTATTCCTACCGTACATAAATGTATTTACACTTTTTTTTTTTTTTTAAAAAAAAGGATTACAAGCTTTATAAAAAAAAATTTGAAGTTGAAAAAGAAAAGTAACACTTTTTTATCTTACACATCTGCAGGACTGACAACAGTAACTGTTCCATAGGAGACATTCCACCAATCCAAGGACAATAACACATGAATACCAGAGATTTACAAGACGTTTCAGACACTATTAACAGTGGTATGTGCTATTAGCTCAATGGCAAGTACAGCCTCATCAGGAAAATTTGGCAACACATCCTGGTCCCTCTCTTTTACAGGGTCAACACAAAATAAGGCACATACATTGCGGGAATATAAACACTGCTGTCCGGGCGCACAGGCCATGGCAGGACAGGCACGGGCAGGCCAACCAACCATCTCACTCAGGGGCAGGGGAAGCAGGGATGGGAAGTCAGCAGCCAGCCAGCACCTTAATGCACCCACCATTTGGGGCCATTCTCCAAGGGCAGAGTAACATCATCTGCCACGTGGATGTGTGGGACCATCGTACCCCCCCCAGCAAAGCCCATGTGGAAGCCCACTGACTTTCCTGCAAACACATTTTTCCTTCACCCGGGTGTAACTGACAGGTAAACTCTTCACTGGCAATTTCCACTCTGTGGAAAGTAAAACTGTCTGGAGAAACACACACAGTTCAGGCAGGCTGAGTGTTACTGATGTGACCAAGGCCAACAGTAACAAATATGGAAGACCCTCACAGAGCCATTACAAGAAAAAGGTGATTAAGACTTATGCTGCAATATTTTAAAAATAGAACATTCACAATATTTTGTGCATTTTCTTGTACTCTTGGGTGAGCAATGGGTTTCCAACAGCTATGCAAATATCAACTGATGTGCCACGTACACAAAAGCAAGCTTTGACTCTGTATCTGGAAGAAGAAGGGTAGAGGGATGCTAGTAAACTCATCCCACCAGTGTTGATGGGACTTTTCCCCAGACTGCCACATGTTGAGAAGGAGGTTGACAAGTGAGAGCTGGTGTCCAGTGTAACAGTGCCATGCTCAGAGAGACCAGTCTACCTTATCAAAACAGAACCAAAACCCAAAATAGCTGGGATATGATGTATTGCTACCCTTAAAGGTACCAAAACCAGGCTCCTTAGGATAAAACAGAAAAGCGTGAGAAAATACTAAGAACTGAAAAGTGGCACATGAATATAAGCGGCACATACATTAATGGTGAAAACGATAAATCATTTGCACAAACTTCACAAGGAGACAGTGGAGTCTCTGATTCTTCAGCTTTGCCAAATCAAATGGGATGACTTTCTTGAGCATGTGGTTTCTGCCAAGACACACTGTTGGCCCAAGACAAGGCTAAGTGAGTGACGAAGGTTTGTCAAATCCAGGAAGGCAAACTGGCTACTCAAACAGTCCCTTTTACCCTGGAGCAATATAAATGGCCCCTTCCCAGCTCTGATGGATCACATCTGTTAATAGCTTCCCAGCATCAATTGCACCAGCAGATACAATTATGAACTGGAAAATTGAGTTTAAAAAATAGTTGGGGATGTTTGGGGTTTTTTTTAATGTATTGGCTCCATAACAATAAAAGATTTCTCTCCCAAGCAACCTACTCCCAGGCTGGTCATAAGTCTCCCTGTTGAAATTGTTTATAAACATGTAATTGATGGCTTTAATAAACAGCCAGGATTGGTTAGTGAGAACCGTCTGAAACATGTCCAGCACAGCCTTTCTTCATGCCTATGGTGCTGCTTCTCTGCAGGGCTGTGAGCTGTATCCCAGCACTGCAATGCACAGCATGGCCTTGGAACATCCCTGCCCCTGGGGACCTCCCAGTGGGATGCATCCCTTCTTGTCCCAGCAGCAGGGCAGGGACAATGGTTGTGTACAGGCAGCAGGACTCTACAGGGCCTTTGGGCAACAAGAGGGCAACAGGGAGCAGCTTCTTCCTGCTGCCACAGCAATCCAGTCTTTGCCATGGTGAGCTGTGCCCAACTACCTGTGCAGCCCAAGGACCACTGCAAGTGGGCTATGACAGCTGGTATGGGGCAGGGAGGTTGGCAGGGGAACTGGCAAAGAGAAAAGTGCAGGATGAGCAAATATGTGTGCCTGGGACAGGTTAAGAAAGAAATACATGCTAAAGATACAAAGCAAAACAGGAGCTAGATCATGATAAAAGGTGTAGGATATTAACATTTGTCTTGATTTCTGACACTCCAGCTCACAGTGCAAATCTCTTGGTATGTGCTGTGATAAGCTCAAATATGGCCCCTGCACTAGATTCCTATGATGTTTTCCTACTGATATATAGATTCGTCCTCTACCAGTTGTTAACGGATCAATGTTACCAGACAGCTTCACTGAGATTCCATTCCTACACATTTCCTCAAATGCCATGTGCTGAATCAGCTGGTATTTCACCTTTTCTTTTACAATTGAAAAAAATGCTATGGTTTTCTAGCCTATAGAAGTCACCTTCTGATTTTGACTGGGCTGAAGTTTATCCGTATTTTAAACCTGACTATGCTCCCTCTTCTCACTGTATGTCTACTATAACATCAGCTGTTCACAGACATCAAATATAAGTGACTGTAAGTGCCTGCACAATTTACATCCCATAGTAGGACTTCATTCACTATTGGGATTTAACCAAGAAGTCTGCAAGGGCTGGAACTCCATGCAGCTTCTTTCTAGGAGTGGGTGAACTTGAACTGTGGTCTTGTGATTGTTCCCCACAGCAGCCTGTTCACCCAAGAGCACTGTGTGTTCAGGGGTGCAGACACAGAGCCCAGCAGAACCGAAAACAAGCCAGTGCTCACAGAGCAAATGCCATTCACCTCTACCAGTGTGTAGCTTCATGATCACAGTATGCTGGTTTTGATGTTTTACTGGTGTAACTGACCCTGGGCATTGACCCACTGGTTTGCTTTGAAATTAAATGCACATGGTGTTACCAAGAGAGAGAGAAAGAAGCTGGGTTGGTTTTTCTGAGCTTTGATTAGTTGCCAGACAACTCAGTTGGTTAGAACATGGTGCTAATAGCATCAAAGTTGTGGGTTTGATCCTCATACAGGCCATTCACTGAAGAGTTGGACCTGATAATAATTCCAGATCAGAATAGTCTGTGATCTGTGAATACTTGCCGTTCCCCTTGTTTCTTTGCTATTTTTAATGGCAGTTTAAATGTCTTAATTTTGTAAAGCCTGGACACAGTGGAAAAACATTTAAGATTATCAGATTGCTTGCAACTGCTTTGATTTATTTGGCTAGTCTGAGAACTGGGCCAACCATTCATTTTCTATTTCTTTTACCAACATGCCCATGATGCTTTTGAAGCTGTAAGTATCCATGGAGCTATCTGGGGTAAAGGAGATGTACACACAGTTCTTCCAGCAAATAAGAACCAGTGACTCAGCAAGTTACAGCTCAACAATTTGCATTAAAAAAGAAATCTCAGTATGAAATACTGCTATTTTGTTATTTCATTGTATGAAATACTACATAATACCCTGATGTATCTCCACAAATGTGGTATGCGATGAGAAGACTATAGACTACCCAAGTCACTACACGTGCCCATAATTTTGCTATCCAGTCATTTAAAAAAGAAGGCTGAGAACCAGAATACCAAATACTACAAAAGATGAGAGTTGGGCTACGAACAGCTTTCTGGTCCTCGCTTTCCCCTGAAACAGGTCAAACACGACACAATCTCAGCATCGTTATTCAAGGCAGTGACAGCTATCTCTGTGTGCATTTACAAAAACCTTACGCTTTCACTAGAGATCAAAGGGCTGATAGTTGTTACACTTCTTATTTGCTTGAACCTCCCAAATTTTTGTGCTCCATTATCTCTGAAACTGCAGCCCAGAGGTACCATGGCAGTGCATTTTTAAACTGCTTTTCCACCTCAGCGTGATGTGTCCAGTGCATCCAGAGAGGATTTCATCACTGTATGCTCACTTCACATTGTGCCTGGTTATAGGTGCAAGGGGAAAATTTACAAGGTATAGCTTCATTTGAGTAACAGAAATTTGTCAAGTCATTTAATCAGGCCTTTCTTACAAACCCCTCCCCCCAGAAAAACCAAAAAATCCCCCAAAAAACCCAACAAACCAAAAAACAAAACAAAACAACATGCACTTCACACGTTTACATCGGGTTACAATTAAAAAAACAAAAAGAAAAAGAAAAAGAAGCATACAGACATTTGAAAAGGGCAAGAGAGAGAGGAAGAGAGGGAGAGAGAGAGAGAGAAAAGAGAGAAAGGGAGGGAATGGGCATAGCAATACTGATTCAAAACTGAAATGGAAGACAGTTTCTCCCTAGAACACTTTAGGGTTTTCAGAGTCCTTATTCCATAAAAGGAATATACTTGAAACACATCCCATTTAGGTGAGATGAGACTGCTAAAATACATACACAGCTAAAAAATATGAGTCTTTTTCTTTTTCCATCTGTTATCTCCTAAGTGTTTTTTGTTTTGTATGTCTATTGCATAACAGCAAGAAACTTGCTTTCTTCTGCAAGTGAGGTCAACAAAGAGCTCATGTCCCCAATAGCCATGTTGGTTGTGCTTACAGGCATAGCTGGGAATGTAAGAGATGCTCGGGGAGTGGTGAGGCGTGAGGAATTGCGGGAGACATTTTGAATGATACTTGGGCTCAGGGCTCCCGAAATTAAGCTGACATGGTCCCCATCATCAATGATAGCATCAAAATCTATCTGCACACCCTCTAGACTGCTGTCAATGCTGTCAACCGTGCTTGACACTTGGTTAGCCCCTGGGGAAAGAAGCTCAGATGAGTTTTCAGTTGCAGTCCCCTGCAGCAGGCAGCTGGCTTCTGAACCAAAGAAAGAACCTGTTTTCATAGCTTGGTGGCTAAAGCCCACGGTTTGGTCATATAACTGACCAGAGTAATTCTGCATGTTAGAGCAGAACTGCTGTGATTGACCTTGCATTTCCATCTTAATGGTGTTTACCCTGTATGTCTGGTCGCCTTCATCTATGTGTCTTTGCTGTTGGGACAGGTTGCTTCTCAACATGTTTTGCCGTCTGTTGCTGCTGTAATTAGAGCATGACTGGTAACTTTTGGTCACTGACAAACCTGAAGGCTGGGTACCAACGGTATGAGACACCAGTGGACAACTCTGTGGCCCTTGATACAGGCTTCCTTGTGAGGTAGGACTAACCTGCCCTAGCATCATTTGACCAGATTGATTGACTCCCTGGTAATGAACGCCATTTCCAACTGGCTGGCTTTGCAAATATTCCTGTTCCATCATATTTCTGTCCTGCATCCCGTTTGCCATACTGGTGGTTTGATTGCCAGATACCAGGGGATGGCTGAAATTTTGCTGGTTCCCATTCACTGGCATGTTGCTGATTCTCAGCTTCTGCCCTTGCACTGCCATGCCACAGGAATTGTCTGCCACCCCAGACATCATTGCTTGCCTGCCCGTGCATTCACTGTAAGGCTTGTTGGACTGCACGCTGAAAGAATTCCCGGCTCTGCTGCCAAGAGTCATGTTTTGCTGTAAACTGTAGGCAGTGTTGCTCTCCACCAGGTTCTGGTAGCCATTCTGCTGGGCCATGTTGCTTCTCTCCAGGTTCTGCTGCTGAACCATCATATTGTTATGCAGTCTGAAGGCCCGAGCCTGCTGCACTGCTGACCGCTGACCACATTTCAGCTTTGAAGGAGATAAGTCAGAACTTCCTGAGCTTACTTCATTCCACTGAATGGGCAAGTCGCTCTTATTTGCCTCGGGACCTGCCTGCTGACTGCTCGGTGGAGGGGCCTGGTCAAAGCTGCTGGGGTTGTTGTTTCCTGAAACTGAGCTGTGATGCGTTTTGTTGCTGTCTAGGACATTGTTCAACAAATGGTCGTACATGCCCTGGTTCTGGGAATTCAGATACTGGACCACATCATCTGGCAGGAGATCCTCATCATTCAGACTGCTACCTGCTTCCATTGTAGCAGCCTCCAGGGTGACATTCTCGCTGATGCTTGGAGGACAGGGGGAGCTGAAGCCGCGGAAGATGCCACCCTCAGGACAGGTGTAGTTCTGAAGAACAAGGTTGCGCTTTTCCATGGATGGAGGCAAAGCAGGAGGGTTAAAGCTATTAAGACTGTTGAAACGCTGGACTCTCGGGACAGAGAGATTGTCGGAGGCCATTCTGACTGGATCACTGGCTCTTCTTGTCCCATTTCCTAAAGCTTCATGAGACAGAAAATGCCTCCTGCTGTAACCATTTGCCCCACCATCACTACATCTTCGAGAGACATTCACTGGAGGCAGTGGAGATACTCCAGACTCCCTGCAGTCTCCCAAGAGTGCCATCCTTGTCTTGAGGCTCATCCTCTCCATGTTAGGCAGTGGAGTTGGTGGGGGTCCACCAGTAGCTGCTGCATATTTAGCTTTCAGCCTGTATTGCTGGGCCGGGGTGAGGCTGAGAAGACTTGGCAGGTCATCGCACTGGCTCGCTTCACTGGAGCGCCGGGAGGCGTCTGTCGAGATGGGGTCGTAGGAGTCTGCAACGCTCACATTCTGTGGTCTTCCCTCTGCCTGGGAGGCATCACTGGACCTCCGGCTGGAGAAGCAAGGTGAGATTCCAGAGGACCTGCGGCTGCTCAGGTAGGCTGAACTGATTGTGCTAGTATTGCTGTCCCTCCTGTTCAGCATGTTCAACACAGTGATGTCCGTACTTGAGAGTTCATTCCTGTTTGGCAGAATAGTCATGGATCCTCCAACACTGCAGCTGCTGTTCGACTGGGTACCTGTGGGTAAAATTCACAGTTAAACAAAGAGGTATCATCCAGAAACTGGTGTGGAAAACACACAGTGAAGTGGAGTATAGAGGAAGAACATCATTACAGTCAATTATGGTAGTGCTCTTTCTTGAAAGAAGTAGGGATAAGAACTGTGTCCTTAGGTTAAAAGCTAATTCAGAAACTCAAGGGTAACATTTCAGTGTGAATCCCAGCAGAAAATTTATAGCCCATAGCCACAAACTGTCATCAGCTGGTGCAGTGCTCCAGCCTGCAGTGCAGCTATGCTGGCTGATGTGCCAGGAGGACACATTCTTAAGGGAGCTTTTTATAGGCAAAATATAATTGAACAGGCATTTGCATGGAATGGCAAAATATACAAACTGGAGGCTATTCAAGGTCATTTCTAAGACTTCTTGAAATATTCTTGAAATAACTCTTAAGAACAGCAAAACATCTTTGTTGGTTTCTTTGTTTTGGTTTGGTTTGAAGTAAACAGGATAAATTTCTTAATTTTACATAGTTTCTTTTGATTGAATGGGTCTCAGAAAACCTGGGCTGTCACTGCTGGGTGGAGCCCAGAAAACCTACAGGCATGCTCTAGGCAAAGCAGGGGCAGCAGTGACATCCATTTTGGTCATGAGCAGCTCTTTGGAGGAAAACAACTGGGGATCTTCAGAGTTCAACCTCACCTTGCTCCTCTCATTCATGGATATCTCCCCTTCACAGCAGTAGCATCTGTACATATGATTTCTTCTGTGTGTGGGAACAGGTTATTTAAAGGGAAGCCCACCACATCTCTGCCAAGGCTGACTTGCAAAGGGCTCAAAAGACTTCTATACAATAAACTCACAGGTATTTATTTCTTCTGTCTTGCCTCAAAACAAGACAGAATTATGATGATTATGGGTCAAAACCTTTAGCTTAGGGAATATTGAAAATGTGATTCATGGCTCCTTTGCTAACCCCCTATTCTGTAAAACACAGGACTATCGGACTTCTCAGAGGGTGGGTAGAAGGACTTGCAATGAGGGAATAAACAGAAAAGTGATCAACTTACAAACTATTTCACAGCTGCTGAGTTTCCTAAGCTGTGCAGCTCCTGCAAGAGTTGCAAGATTGAGCTAGCAAGCAACAAGACTAAGGAAAAAAAGTGTTATCACTCTTATTTTATGTGTATCTCACCATTTCCTATGAGAGGTGGCAAGGCCGGGGCTTTGGAAGGTGGAACGGGGTTCAGTCTTGGAAGCATTCCATTAACTTGTTTCAACCTTTCTAATTTCACTTGCTCCATCCATTTGGTCCCTGTCATATTCCTCCTGGCCTGTAAGCCAAGTGCTGTGGTGGCTGTGGAAATGGTAGAGTCCATGATTGGGGTTTCTTCAATGACACTGAGGTCTCCTACACTACCACCACCAGTCAGAGTAAGCTCGATCCCATTGTTGGAATAGTTGCTGATGGGGGACTGTTCGCTGCTGCATGTAGACTGACCACCAGGGCTTGGCTGAGATGTCTGTTAGAGGGAAGTAAGAGACAAAAGAGTGTGAGCATTAAGCAAACAATGTTAACCAGAGCATTCATGCTAAATGAAGGTCTAAATGGAGTTGAAGATATAGATATAAAAAAGTTCAGCAGTAAATAACAGCAGTGATCGTTCATAAAAAGGCTTTCTAGATATTGGCTTCAACTGCAGTGAATGGCATTGTAAAACACAAGACTAAAATCCCCTTTCACATGTTATTGATGGTATACAATATATCTCCATAAGACATTTGTCCAAGTTATTCCCAGAGTTACTTCTATCACTTCAAGCGATATGTGAGCACATATGGATGGATACCCTACTTTGCTTATGTCCTGTTCCCAACTCAAGCTGCAGCTCAGAAAAACCAAAGCAGAATTCAGCCATGTTACAAGGTATTAGTTTACACTGCTAGGCTTGCAAACACACAAGACTCCAACAACACTGGAATTTGGGTTTTTTTAATTAGACTTGTGGCTAAAGAATATAAGCATTTTCCAGGCTTAAGGCTCATTGTTACAAGCAGTGGTTGGCCTGAAATGTTGGCATGTAATAAAACAGGGACAAAACATCAGTGCAAAAAATACTGTATCATATTATCAGCCTCCCATGACCCTGGCAGCACTCAGGTCTAACTTAAACCTCCTCTTATACCTAACTTATACCACCTCTGCTCTGAATCAAGAAGGTGATGATCTACTAAATCAAATCCTTTGTTTCATTCATCTTGTTTCATCAAGATTTTAAGTGCAAGAATTTAAGTAGACAATACAGGCTGCTAATCTGCAGAGATATAAACATGCCATAATAGCATCTTCTTTCCTAACAGGGAGTGTTCTCTGCTGCTCCAGCAAAACTCTTGCTATGGGGAAACACAGGCTTGATTTACTTTTCAGACTTTTTATAAAATTCTCACAAAAGAATGTGAAAATTGACAAACTGACAGACAAAACAGAGGAAGACAGACAGAAGTCTCTGGACTTAATATTTCACTGTAAGGTTCTATCAGTGTGATCACAAATCAGTGGGGCATGCAGTATCATTTTGCTCACAAGAACAGTTTCATGTAAGTATTTAACTTTTAGGGTTTCTAATGTGGTTTTGGTTTTTTTTTCTGCCACTCTGATCTTTATGTACATTTTACTGAAAAATGCTGTCTAGAATTTCTGAAGTGGCAGGGATGACTCTCACTTTAAACATCAATGAATGAAGACACAGATTCATGGCACTGCTGTAGTTTCATATGCCCCTAAGGAGTCCTTTTGAGATTCAATAACTATTTTATTATTTCTAACTTGAATGATGATACTTAGAATTTATGAGGCCACACTGAGCAAGTTCATTTCCAAATCCTGGCCATAGCAGATTTGGTGACAAGAATAGAAGTAACAGTTATTATACGGAAGAAAGTTTGTGCTTCTGGACAATTAGCTCCATGCCTACAGAAGAAGAGTAATAGTGATCAGAAGCCTGTTCTTGTAGCATATGTCAAGATCACAGTGAGGTAGGGCAAAGAAATAAGAACTGTATTATGCAGGACATATATATATATTTCTAGATGTGCAATACAGAAAAAAAAAATGGATGATTCATTTAGACAAAAAAGTACAAAGACATTTCTGAAGATGTTTCACCAATATAAGCCAGATTTTTCACATGTCAAGTGTTGCAAAATGCTCACAACACATTACAACTGGGAATGTGCTTGATGGATTGCACATTACTAAATAAAGGAATGACTGAACAACAGGCAGAAGACTAAAATAAAAACATAAATAATGTTGCAATAAGAAAAACAGCAGAAAAGTTAAAATGCCCTCACCTTATTACCCACTGTCCTTAGGAAGTTAGAATAAGACATTTAAGAGCATTAGACAGAAAAGACATTGGATTAGTTGAAAACCAGAAAATATACCTCAATTCATACATGCAATGAAAAGCAAGAAACACAGAATTATTTTTAAAATATCATTATCAGTGAGAAATATTAATACTGTGTAAGCTATAGGCATTGCCCCTCTTTCACAAATTTTCATGTTAAAACTGTGTTCAACATGCCTCAATAATGCTACATGTTTACCCAACAAAGCAAGAGAGATTTTGTTCCTTCGTAAACTAAGGTAGTTATCATCAAAGACGACAGAGGGCCTCCTTTAGACTTTAGCAGCAGTTTACTCTCAGCCCTTTGAAGTTTTTGCATTCAGTATTAATACTGAACACTTTGAGCATAAGCCTTAGGCACAACATAGCACTATCTCCTATTTCAGTGAGTAATCACTTTGAATTGCAGCATGATTAACAGTATGAGCAGAATTTGTAGGGCTCATATTTGTAGTCCCCAAGGGCTGGATACAGATGAATCACGGACCCAGATGGGGAAGAGGATGGAGTGGCTGCCTTTGAATTAACCCTGGTGAAGAAGGCAGATGGTACATGAAATTCAGGCAAATAAAAGAACTTGTGTATTTAAGATACCATCTCAAAAAATGGAATACAGTCCTTTCAATAGTTTAATGCAATACGTTAAGGTAAATCAGAGAAAAGACCTGCAGACTGTCAATTCAACTTGATTTAGTTAAACTTGGACTAGGTTAACTTGAGCAAGCATCAGATAAACATAAGAGGTCACATCACAACAGAGATGTTATTAAAAGATGCCCATCTGCTGTTTAAGGAAGTCAATTCATCCTGCTTCAGTTTGATCCATGACCCAAAAGCCTCAAGCACCTAAAATCTGATTGCTTCCCCAGGTTCTCCAAAATTGATCATCATCAATATCATCATTTTAGTCATTTGGACTTCTTGTGGTTTGGTTTGTTTTTTTTTTACTCTGGCTTTCAGCCTGCAAGATTCAGATTCACCATCTTTCTTCTGGAAACAGAAGAGTGCAAAAAAAAGTTTGTTTGTTTGTTTGTTTCTTTGTTTTAAAATGAAAACTCTGATTTTCTCATACTATGCTTATTCCAGAAGATGGGGCTTTTTAGGAGAAACAATTACTGTGGCAGTTGCCAGCACTGCACTTATTCGATATTGCACAGATTATTTTTATTTGCTATTTCTTAGGCTTTAAAAACATTTTACAATGTAAACACAGCAGAAGACCTCACAAAACCAAACCTTTTGAGCTACAGTTTACAGACTTGAGCATTTCATAAAGGCATTATCAATCAATTGGTTGCAGGAAGAAAAGGACAAAGGGAGTGGCATAGTGTATTGCATACCATTGGTTTTTCTGACTTGACCGCTTTCACTTGGAGGCATTCTTCACGCTTTGAGGTAGTGTTGCTGAGGTCCTTCTGCTCACCAACTGCACCCTGAGTCTGATGGCCTGGTGACCGGGTCTGAGAGTGGCTGCCTGGCTCTCTGGGTGGTGGAGGCCTTGGGTGGATATCTCCTCGCTGCTTCTTGGTGACGTGTGCCTCCGGGCCATGCACGGTCTTCACGTGCTTCCGCAGAGAGCTGGGGTCTGTGTAGCGCTTCGTGCAGCCTGGTATCTTGCAAACATATGGTTTCTGACAAGACACAAAAACCACCTATATTAGATTTAATTCCATGTGGGACTCCTAAAGAACTCCTTGGAGCACAGCTGGTGTCACAGTTATACGCTTACACAGTGAATTTGTTACCTAATTTATGGTCTCTACAACATCTGAATTATAGAATGGTTTGGGTTGGAAGGGACCTTAAAGATTAAAAGATTATCTAATTATCCACTCCCTTCCCAACATGAGCAGGGGCCCCTTGGTCAAACACACATTCAGTCCTGGCCTTGAACACTTCCAGGGATGGGGCATCCACAGCTTCTCTGGGAGACCTCTACCAGTGCCTCACTACCCTCACACTGATCAATTTCTTCCTTAGAGCTAGTCTAAATCTACCCTCTTCCAATTTAAAGCCATCACCCCTTGCACTGTCGAATTGTGACTGCACCTAATCAAAACCATTAGTTGCCCTTGGTTCAGGAGGCAGCAATTAGTGCTGCACAGCTGATTGAGGGCAGAGTCTCTCATGGGTACCAACTGGCACAGCTTTCACTTATCAGAAGAGTAAATTCAGCTATGGCAATTTATGAAGACTGGTCTAATTTTCAGCCCTGTCCTTTGCCCTCAGCCGTTTGATAGTGTTCCCAGTATGCCTAGTACCCACTACTTGACACTAAGAGAAACAACCACCTTCAAAAGATGCTGGGTAATTTGTTCAGGAAGAATTAACTGAAGAAGTATCTTTCTCTGGCTCCTTCGGATCACCAGTACAATGTCAAAGCATAAGGTACAATGCCATGAACATTTTCACATTGCAGCAATATATGCACTAGCACTATTATTACTGCTACTAGCATAACTCATCACTCATTTTTTTAGAAAACACTTTATCTGTGAATTTCTATAGTTCACTAAGCAATGTAGAATAAAGCAGATTTACTGTCTTATAAATTAACAAAGCCTTTCTTCTTGTATTATGAGGAGATTAGAAAGAAGAGCTGAGCACTTCCTAAATCCATTAATTGCCTCAGGAAGAAAACTCACTTTTATTACTGAATTGTTTCCAAGAAACTACTATTTTAAATGTTTTGTTTTTTAAATACTAGCCTTCAAAAAAATAGAAAGAGACCCTCATGCAGAGTTTCTCAGAGGGCTTCTCTGTCTGCTTACACATGGCACTGTGGAGCCTTTGACGAATACAGTTTCATCATAGCTGTCTAAGGCCTGAGACTGCTTCCACTGACATCAGTGGAAAAATCCCTCTCATTTAATTGAATAGGAGCAAAAATGAGCAATTTAGAGATGATGTTGAGCTACTGAGGCAGTTTTTCTCAAGCTGCTAGGGAAGTACAAGTCACTTAGCCCTCCTCTGCATAAGGCATATTGTCATCAAGACATGTCTGCTGCTTTTAAAGCTCTCTATAGGCTACCTACTTAAAACCAAAATGGCACTGCAAGCAAGTGCTGAATTTGGTCTGTGCTTTTCATGGTATTCACATCACTTCACCAGTATATGTTGCTCTAGAGGATGAGCCTGTTTTGGTGTGAAGTAATGGTGAAAGAAATATTTCATTTGCCCCTGTGGCTGCACCTGTCAGAAATCATATGCAGCATAAAATTTCTCTGATTGACTTACTGTTAAACACGAAATTCTGATCTTAACACAGGGGCAGGTCACATCACTAAATACGAGAAGGTCTAACTCATCAACTAGGCAGCACACAGATTGGTTCAGAAGTGAATGAAAAAAGAAATCTCAGACAGCTATTGGCAAGACTTGGTGGACTTCCTTCTACCTTAGTGACCATTCACAAAATCACTGCAGGGCTTCAGTGCCATTATTAGTTGGGCTGCTGAAAACACACACAGCAGGGATGAGGAAACTCAGAGATGTGCAGTGCCCTCTGCTTCCCTTGTGACTGAAGACATGCTGCAGGGCAGGGACTGGAACATGAATACTCCCTGGAGATATGATGGCCCGAGTGCATGCCTGCGACAGACCCAACAGCCAGCTAGGGAAAGAGATAAGCTGTGTGGAAATGGATAGCTGCTATGGTATTCCCCTACTTCCAGGTTTAGGGTAGAGGTGAAGGAGTCGAGGGACATGCCAAGGAGGAGAGAGTGTACTCTGAGACTGAGATGATGTGACTCTCTGGGCAACTTGAAACAGGGCAATGAAACACAGACAATGCAAGAAAATGGTGTGATTCCTGAAAAAGGAGGCAGCAGTAACAGGAAACGTGGTAATAAGATGTTACACTGAGAGTTCGGGAAACAGCTGTGACTGCCACAGCTGGTTTCCTTGAGAAAGGCCATATTTCCTCTGCTGCATCCCTAGTCCATGAGGTTTGTTCAGGATGGAAAGAAAGTGAAATAGGCCAGAGAAGCAGGAAAAGGCCTAACTCAGAACTTAAAAGGCAACCCCTGATTTCAAATGTGGAGACTGTGGCTGTCTGCAGCACCCCAAAGTATGCTGGGCAAGCTGCCTTCCAGCAGATGCCTGGTGCCAACACAGGCATGGGGATGGATCTAGGCACTCAACAAGCCCTTCCAGCTCCAGAGGGAAAAATAATCCCAGCTTTACATGGAAAACAGGATCTGTCCCTGGTTAATCTGCCCCTGGTATTTCCATTAGAATCCCTCATTCAAAACTCTCCTACATGTCACAAAATGCCAGGTCTGTATGACACTGTGCTGTTAAGAGCCATCCAGAACTTATATTCCTTTCAGGTTGCTGAGGGTTGCTGTGCCTATCCTCTGTAATCCATTACTATGACTATACTGTAAGTCTGTTCAACAATGAATTATATCAATCTTTTGAAGCTATGCTTACTTACCTCATTGGAATGGGTCCTGTTTTGGTGCTTGGCCCTGTCAGATGCATTGGAGAAAGCTTTGTTGCAGCCTTCATGTTCACACACATATGGTTTCTCTCCAGTGTGAGATCTCAAGTGCGTTTTCAAGTTTTCTAGTCTGGAGTAGGCCTTTGTACAACCTTCAAACTGCAGATGAGAAATAAATCTGGTTTAGTTTTAATCTTTGGACTTGCAGGAAACAGTAAAAGTAGACTTACAAAAGTTTAGAAATTTCCCAAGCCTTCATAACCTTGTCCATTATAGGTTTGATTTGGAGGGTTTTAATTTTACCCAAGCAAACTTCACCACAGTTCAAGTTAAAATGCCTTCAGCACTATGTGTATCTTCTCTTACAGGAGAGCTAGCATTTGCGTACTTCGACTAAGACTGAAATCCATTGCAAAGCCACCAGGAGGCTGGTGGCCAGCAGTAGTATCAAGATCTGCAAGAGAAAGTGCCTTTAAATAATTAAGCAAACTGAGCCCTGTTTAATAATGCCATTTGGGGCTTCTTTGTACTTTAAACTTGAGAAAGTGGGCCAAATCATCTAGGGAATCCCCTCTCCTAAAGATTTTGTCACCTGGTTGTGCTGGATAACAAAGCAGACATAGCAGTCTCTTCTCCACAAGAGTCTGACAGACGAGAGCTCAGGGAATACAGCACTTGTCCTGCTCTGTTCTCTGCACAGCCCCAGCTTCCCTGCACAAGTCTGGAGCTCAGGCCTCTTTACTTACAGTGCATTTGTGTGGCTTTTCCCCTGTATGTCTCCTCATGTGGACCACCAGCATATACTGGGCTTTGAAAGGTTTCTGCTCCCGGGAACAATCCAGCCATCGGCACACAAACTCTTTCTTCTCACCGTGTATGTGGTCATTGTTGATATGCTGTTCAGGTAGAGCAAGAGGTTACAGCTTAATAGAAACACAACATCAGCTGCAGCCTTACTGTAATTTTGCATTGGAAGAGCACCAGAGATACAGGTGTGAGCCAGGCCCTTGTGATACCGAAAGAATACGACCATCTGCACTTTCAAGTGACCACGGAGTTCAAATTATAGATCCTACTAGAAGTCCACTAAGACCCATCAATTTTTTCTACTAAGATCAACAGGCTTTGGACCAAGCCCCAGGGGTACAAGCTGACAAATGGACCTTGGATAATCTCATGCATGGCTCCACTTGTGTGATTCACACTGGGTATTGCTTTTGCAGAGCAGCGAAGCGTTATTTAAGTGCTGCTCAACACAAACAAGGTTTACAAAATCGGGCCTTTAGAAACATATCCTCCAACCTGAAAAATCAACAGAATTGCTAAACCAAGTTTCCACTCTGAATTTTAACTCACTCGCTGTTACCCATATTTTCTTTCAGTAAATGTATTTAGTTCAGTAAATGTACACATCATGGCGGCAGAAATAACCCCCTACACACTGTGAATATAAGCTCTGAGTACTGAAGCATTACATCAAGCCAGTTTTTGCCATTGCCAAGTCTGGCTCTGTCTGAATGTGTGTGGGAGTGACAGCTGACTCACAGGCACATCCTTCTGTGGTCAGTGTCATGCATTTGAGTGTATCCAGAAGCAGGACAGGGCTGCCTTTACTTTTACCTTTTACTCTTCCACAAAATTAGCTTGCTCTGTTTCTTTCGTTCAGAAAAGCATTTAAAAATGGATTTAATTCTCTCTGTGTTTGAGTGTAAACAGGCAGGTGAACCAGGGACAGCCTCCAAATTGGTCTGGTTTTGTTTTTTTTAAAGTTTAACTATTTGAATATTTTTGCACAGTTTTAGAAAACAAAAGAAAAGAAAACTACAGCTGGACTTTCAGAGTCTTTTTTCCAGTAGGAGCTACCCGACTCATCCTCCCAGGCACTCTTGGAGGAATCATTCCACACTGCCGTACTTCTGTCATTGTGCCACTAGATGGCTGCATTACTCAGCGAATGACATTCCCACTGAGGTACCAAAAAATCTTTCCAGTTTTTATTTGATCACAGCACAGGGATGAAATCTCTATCTGTTCCATAAAGGGCTCACAGAAAATGCAAGCCATACAGAAACTCAGTACTCATACTGGAACACAAATAAAATAATCCCAATCTTTTCTGAAGTCTTGAAATCAGTCAGAAAGCCACATAAAATCACATATGTTCAAAATCATGTAGCATCACAGTGGAAAACAGACATTCATTGCCTGTAAAAGATGACAGTTCTTTTTCTGAAACTTTATTGCCATTTCTTAAAAGTTGTTATGGGGCACAGGATGCATGAACAGAGCAGAGGTGCTGGGCAACATATGACTTGAAATCTGCAAGAGTTAATGTCCTAGTGCCAATCTGTAGCCATTCATAATACACACAACCTGTGCCAGAAGCATACACATGCCCTGCACTGTGAAATGGTATCAAAAGACTTCAGCGAGGATAACATGTGCTCTTTCTTGAAAGAGAAAGAAGTAACAGGACAAAATTAAATGCATTCAAGTAATTCATGGCTGAGTCTCTCTGTAAACATTACAGACTGTGCGTTATGTGGTTAAACCTACACAACCACGAGGGGGGATGAAACTTGAGTGTGTGACACAGGCTTTCCATTTGATACAAAAACCTCAAGGCTGGATCAATCACTTCGCCACAGCACCTCCTTTTACCTCCTGCTGTGGGGACACTCAGGCACCATGGAGGCTCTTTCAGACAAAATCTCCATAGGACAGTTTTTTCTCTTTGTCCCTGCAAATCAGCTTGCTCCCTGCGCTCCAGACCTCTAGCCTTTAACAGCATGAGAATCCTCTAAAACTGACCTTTCTCATGGGCCTAAAAGTCCTTTCCTCACTCCCTCCCCAGCCCAGGCTCACTGCAGCAGCTGACAAAGCTTGCTCAGAGTGGTGATGATCATTTGCCTCTCTCCATCACCGCCTTACCTGTCAAATACCTTGTGATCATCCTCTGGTCTCTCACAACTGTGGCTCTCCACAGGCATTTGCCCTGCTCTCTTATTCTATCAATCCTTTCCTAGACTCTCTGATCTTCCTACAATCAAACCCCTCTTTGTGCTGTTTTCCCTCATTGCTCTGATGCTCCAAGTGGCCCTTGAGAACTCACCCGCAAATCCATCACATTCTCATTCAATTCCTCTGAGGATCCTCACCTTTAGGGAAAGCCTGGAAAAAATGAGCCTTGATCTGCTAATCCGGGTAGTTTATTTGGTCCACAGGTGAGCTGCTTAATTGCTTTTTGCAGAGGGGTGATATTTTAGCAGACCTACAAACATGTCCAAATACTGAATGGCTGGTCTGGAGGAAGACACTTGCTAGACACACAATCAGCACCAGCAGTGCTCTCAGGTAAGGAGATCCACAGTATTTGGCATCCTGAGATTCAAACACCTTCACTTGCTGAAGTTCTGATGAGAAAATTCATCAGTCATCTGCTATGGACATAAGGGCAGAACCGTATCAATGCAAACCATGAACTAAATCTACATTGGGAATTTTTACCATTATCACTCGGCAGAAAGAATGTGCAGTTTTTTGAGACATGTATAAAGAGGAGGGAGGTCTCGCTGTGCAAACTACACCATTTAGAAAAGTTCAGAAGTTTGTGAACTCTGGCATTCAGGTTCTTTGACTCAGATAATTACCTTTGGATTTTACACGGTGTTTTTGGCTCCCTGGTCTCTATTATGAGAGGAAATGAACAGTTTTGAGCTTGTAAAACAAAGAACAGTCAGGAATAAGAGTATTATGCAAAGCAGAAGCTTTGGTACAGTACAATAAGGATTTATAGGGTTTCAATTTATAATCTGTTTGTAACCTTATTACACCCATGAAATGTCACATTCCAGGGACTAGATCAGAAGGATTTTTTTTTTCCTGGTGAAATTGAATTTTGATGCAGTTTCAGGGTGTGAAAAGGCTTTTCTTTTAATTTTATGGGCACAAACCTGCAAGTTTTACTTATGTCTGTAATCCTTATTACAGTAAATAGGCGCATGAAAGCCAATGATATTACTCCCTAGTGTCAGGTTTGCTAGCATAAGGCTCTGAAGCACCAGCTCTGTATTATTAAGAATTTTTGACCTGAAAAAAAAAAAGCCGCCATTAAAAGCTGGAATTCTACAAGCTATCTCTTGCTGCACACAGCTCCAAAAAGCTGCTAAACAGGGGTCATTTGCAGAATATCAGTCACTTTCATGCTACTTCAATGCTCATTACCAAACCTCTGTTTGTCCTGGCTCATCTTCTTTTCTTTAAAAAATATTGTTATTATCATCTAGTTCCAAAATACCTTAAAAAGAACACAGAGAGCTGACCTAAACACGAATTTTGGTCTCAGAATGACCCACTTTTGAAGAAGGAAGCTCTGAGATGAATTTCAGTTCTAGAGCATAAACCCCCGCCAGATTAATTGAAATCACCTGAAGTTCACCTGTCATCTTTACTGGGCAATCTCAAAAACTAGAGGTAACAAGAAATTCAATCCACACTATCCTGGAAGCATAAATACTTAAATGGTAAGAAATACTATTGAAAAGGGAACGCTCTAAATCATGCATGTTCTCATAAAATCCATACCAACATACCATACCCGTTACTTGATATTGTAGTGGATGAGATGACACTGGAGGTAGGATCTGTAATAATCCTAGTGTTCCATTTCCCTCCTCCAAGAGGGTTTTTAGAAGAAGGGAGACTCTGCACATGTCATGGTACCCCTTAGCTATTCAATACATAAACAAAGGCCAAATGTGCTCTCACAGTAGTCAAACAGCAGGAGGAAAAGCCTCTCCATACCAGTGGAAAAACTTAGGAACATCAGAAAAGGAAATGTCTCTGCAACTGAGATTGCATTTGAAAGCAAAGTGCTATTTGGTGGCAAGAGCAGAATACACTGGCAAAATCTCCCATTTCTGTTTTCTAACCTAGACATGCTACCCCTAAAGTGTAGGAGAAAACTGGGAAGAGACCATGTTTTATTGATATAACATGGTAAGTTAGCAGCAGAGTGAAAAGGCCTATCACCATTGCCAAAATTAGGTTTAATTTCAGTTATACAACAGCAGTTTCAGATTTCTATCTTCTCATAGTAATTTCTCCGTATTTTAAAAAATTAAAAAGGAGGTGCTAAATAACTTCTCTCTAGATCTCACCACCGACATTAAGCAGAGGCAGCATCTAGCACAGATCTCCCTCCTTGTACTGCACTGCCACAAAAAGCTCCTCGGACCAGCAGAGCTGCAGCATTTGATGCATAGGGGACAAAGTGCGAAAGGAGAAGAGGCATCATGGTGGAATGGCTGCTGAGCACAGCTCGAACCGCAGCTGCACAAGAGAGCTGTGGAGCCCACAGAGAGGACATATGCAAAGGCTGGGTCTGGCAGTATCAGACTAGCCCTGAAGCTGGTTTGGAAGAGGATTAGCTGTCCCTGACCTCCAAGTCCTGCAGGGAACACTTTTATTTCTGTTTTTTGCATAGGGAATATAGATTTGTCCTTAAGACAACATACAGTTAGAAACAGGTTCCTGGTCATCAGGCCCATCCCCTTGCTATGGTAAGTCCCACTGCACATAATCCTGGTCATGAACAGAGCTTCAGCTTCTAAGTACCTTGGTGATCAGCTCTCTCTGCCCCCAGTGGAAGGCGCTTCTAGGAACTCACTCTTCTGCTGGTTAGCAACTAATTTCTAGCTTCAATTTATTCACAGCCAATTTAAATTCATTTGTTCTTGTGCCAACACTATCCTTTAGCTTAAACAGCTCTGCTTCCCTGCAGAGTGTTTAGTTCTCTCCCTTTCCCACCCTAACTGACTGGCAGACAACACTCCTCTCTGTCTTCATTTGCTGGATTAAATAAACTAGTTTCTTCTGGTCTCTCTTCAATGACCAAGTCCTCATTCCCCTCTTAACCTGTTTTGGCTTGAGGTGGGGGAAGTCCGAGTCCCATTTGTCATTTTGTTCCCAGATTCCCCATTGCCACTTTGAGGACTGTATTAGTCCATCAGTGGCTCTCTCAGCCTCTTCATCTGCTCTAGTACAACTTCAACCTTCTTGACCTGAATAGTGGGAAGTACATGAGGGCTCACCAGACTTGGTGCAACTTCAATTCAAACTTCCCTGTCACCACTTAGGCGTAAGCACAGATCTCACATTCACTTTAGACTTGAGACTATTACCAAAGCCTCTGAGTACCTTGTAGCTTGTGAATGTACCTCTCCTAACAACACACCTCAGGAAAGAATATCTTCTACTATGGCCACAGTTGAGGCAGAGACTTAAGGCCTAGGAAATCTAAAGGCCACATTCACAGAAGTATTTAGATCTCTGATTCCCACTGAAAGTAGTCACTTATTCATGAGTGGTGTACATACTTCTGAGGTTCTTGACCTACACAGCTTCCTGTGATAGCCAGGTGACTGTAAAAAGAATATCAGTGTTCAGAACAGTGACAGGGAAGCACTTAAGCAAGTCCCCAAGCTTGCCTGCTCCCCAGGGATGCAATATGTGACTCATCACTGCTCCTTGTTACCATTTTAGGTAGTCAGGCAACTAAGAGATGACATCAGATGGGCCTCCCTACCATCTCATTAACATCTTGATAAAGGTTGGCTTCATGATCCACAGCAAGATGATCAGACAAAGGCATTGTAAAAAAAGTCAGGATGTAAAGAAGGTCCTGGTGAGCCAGGAAATCTCCTATGAAAATAGAAATTTCATTTTGAGGAGGAAAAAAAAAAGCATCTCCATGGAGTGAAATCCCCAGCAGACTTCTTGGACACATTCCAATCACTGCAATCAAGTCTCTCCCTAACCTCTCTGACTCTCTGTTAGAACAAAGCGTGCATTTTAATTTCCTCTTATCTGATGGAAAATAGGTACAGATCCTGTCTGCCCTTTCCTTACTAAAGATTTTGCAGGCACAACCAAGCTAAACAGCCCCAAGAGACCAATGTCTCCTCCCTGCTGCTCAAGTTGAGAGTACACTTTTGACCCCATGTCCTTAGGGTGGCATAAGTACTTAAGCCATTTTTAGTTCCTGAGACAGAAGAAGCACTTTAGCTGCTTTAAGCCCTTATGGTGGCATAAATGCCTAAGCCGGTTGCAGTTCTTAAAGCCAGGTGGAAACTATAGCAATTCCTGAAGGACTCTGTGCTTCCACATTAGGCACATGCCTGTGGAGAAGTTCAGAAACTATCTCCAATCCTGCTTCCTTTCCTCTGGATGCACTTATTGTTATTCTATTAGAGTTCTCTTGATGCTGTCTTTTATACGTTATGGAAGATTTAAGAAATGCTGTTGTGACAGATCTCTGCTAATGCTGATTAGCAACATGACAATTTATACAGTTTGCTGATCTGGCCCAAAGCAGGTCAATGCCTCCACAGTCTTGACACCTTTACTAAAATAGAATATATACAGTTAAGATCATCTGGATCTTAAAAGCGCTGCACAGCAATTTCCTCAGTGGATAATGAATACACTACATAGTCTGTGCACTGCACTCCTCACCTCACAGTGTTTGATCTAGTCACTCTATCTTTATACCTGATTTTCAACATTTTCCACTATTAACAAACGAAGCCCCCTGCTCCCCCTACATATGGCCATGATTGTAAACCTAAATGAAGACTAGTGGCATGTCACATTTCATAATCAGATATTTTTGGGTTACATGTAAGAGGAGTGTGGCTTTTTTAACAGTTGTAGTGGCTTAACACCAGCCAACACCTACCTACCTACCAGGTTCATTCCCACCCAGCCCCTGCCAGCATGGATGGGGTGAATTGGAAAAAGGTAAAATCCATGGGTTGAGATAAGACTTGTTTAAAATCCAAAATAAAAACTATAATAGCACTAATAATGATAGTGATGAAAAGGGAGATAAGAACAGGGGCATTAATAACAGCCAATACAAACAAGCAATGCACAATACCTTTGGTCACCACCTGCTCACTGATGCCCAGCATGCCCCTGAGCAGCAATTGGTCATCCCAGCCAACTTCCCCTGGTTTATACCCTAAGCATAATGTTCTGTGGTCTGGAATATCCCTTTGGTCAGTGGGGGTCAGCTGTTCCCAGCTGTGTACCCTCTCAGCTTCCTATGCACCTGCTCCCTGGCGGAGCAAGGGAAACTGAAAAATCCTTGACTTAGAGCAGGCACTTTCGTTGTAGCTCAGCAACAACTAAAACATCTGTATGTTATTAACCTTATTCTCATACTGAATCCAAAACACAGAATGTACCAGCTACTACGAAGAAAGTTAACTCTATCCCAGCCAAAACCAGGATAAAAGCACGCAAAATTATATATATACACTGCAAATATTTGTAACTCCAGTGTGACTAAAAAAGTTTTACTCACTAAGAAAAAAAAAATACTACATAAACAAAGTTCCAGTTAAAAAATGGTTATTTCAAAAAGGAGTGAAGTATGTGGAAAATGGGAAATGTAACTTACCTATTTTACAAACTCAACATTTTAACTTTGTGTCCATGACTGTTAATACTTAATTATAAGAATAAAAAGAGACTCCAGTCAGCACTCCAGCTGAATTCATGTTTGAAGCTCATTTATTACTGTGCTGTTCTGAATACCCATTTCTGTCCCACGAGAACTAGCAACAGCAGTCAATGAAGAAAGGAAGGAATCAAAATTAGAAGCCCTAAGTCAACTGAAAAATTATGATGATTTGTAACTTGAGTTAACCTGTGTATGTAGGACAGGGATAACAGGCACAGGAGAAGGGCAGCATGAAAACCAATGGCTGGAAGAGAGGATGAAAACAGTAGGAAAGGAGGACTCCAGTGTCTGGGGGAGCATTCCTAAATACATGGTAGACTGAAGGGAACCTCAGAGATGTTGCAACAAACAATTAGGGTCAGCAGCTGTCTTGGACCGGCACAGCTGCCACTGGGAGAAGACTGGGTTTACAGTTACATGTATAGATTTGGTGAAGATCTGGGGTTGAGTGCAACACATGGACAGAGACTGTCCCTGTTTCATGGGGCATACAAGCTCAGAAGCAAGGAATGCACAAAGGCCAAGAGCAATCAAACTAATAGTAACAACTAATGAACTTTGGCATTTTGTGGAGTTTACTGTATGCCTGATCAGGAATCATCTTTTGCCTCAAATTCTGTTTAAGCAAGCCATGGCGAATCAAATGACTTTTTACATATGGGATTGGATAAGTCTTGTTCTCTAAATGTGAAACTCTATTACTAATAAACAGGAATATGCTAATTCAAAGGACACAGCTCACCAGGACTGTTTGCTTTTCACCTTCCTCTTTCAGCTGAAAATATAGGTCTGATTATTTTTTTTTATCTCTCTGTTGCCCTTACAAGAGCAATAAAATTTCTAAATCCCCCAGAAGAAAAAAGATATTTTCTTTCTACTTCTCCTTTTGTTCTCTTGCAGTAAATCCTGTAGCTGTCTTCGTTGCCTATCAATAGGTTAAACATATCCAACTTGTATGTTTAAATGCTAAAGACAGAGAAGTCCCCATGGATACGTCAATCATTGGCTCTTGTACAAAGAAAATACTGTATTTTGCTCAGAAGAGCTTTCTGTGGCAATTTAAACACAGTGAGACAGACACAATATCCTGGAGAGAGGAAAACCTGCCTTATTACATTCCTGACCCAAGAGAAAGGATCTGCCCTTAGGATATAAAGAGAATCAGTGGGGGGAAAAAAAGAGAAAAGTTATCTAATCCTAAAAATAAAGACAGTGGTTCATAATACAGCATGAGCTTCTTTTAATCTCTGATATAGCAGTTATCCAGTATGGATGTGATAGAATACCAACAGGGCAAACACAGCTTTCTCGTCAGGCTGGGAACCAACTCCCTCAGCCTGTATGTTTCCAGGTTTTGGACAGCTTTTTGGTAGGCTCTGCTATATTCAGTGGAGTGAATGGAACTTATGGGATATTGCAGGGATTCTTTCCCAATAAGATCACATCTTGTTCTTGTTTCATTTAATATACATATATTCACGTATGCAGTACAGTTAAGTCTGTTAGCAGCAAAACGTACTCCATCAAGGGAAATGTTTTACAGCTCTCCCTTGATTTCCTGTGTCAGAGCATGCAGTTATAAAGCAATAGGCAGAAATTGCATCTTTATTTGATAAACCTAAAAATCTAATAAATGAGATTCTGCCAGGACGTCAACATAAATGTTGTGGACAGTAATCATTCCAGTTTTACAGGTAGGAAAGGTGTTTTGATGATTGTCAGGTTTGTTTCTTCTCTGATGTTCTCTTCCATAGCTCTGTCAAAAATCGAGTGCTTTGTTCTTCTTGGAACTTGCATTCTTGTATTACTAGTTGGGACACTAATAGGCAAAGGTGGCATGGTACAGGAATTCCAGCTTTCATGACTACTCTTTTTTCCCCCAGCTGTAGAAAAGTAATTTTTCAATGCATGGTGTCATGCTAACTGGGTTCTACCATCTCCTCCAGCACTGATGCTTTTGCTTTGTATCACATTTGCCTTAGTTCAAGCAAGGTATCACAGCGTCCCTATTTTAGAAATGTTATTTAAAAAACAAAAAACCAAAAAAACAGAACAAACAAACAAACAAACAAAACCACAAACCCCAAACATAAAAAAAGCAGTTCCACTTCTCTCTTCAACCACCTGCCCAATATGTGACCTGACAGCCCAAGAACAGGCTAATTGCATTTTTCTGAGGAGGCTGCAGAAGGAACTGATAGTGGAAACCACAAGCCAAATGCTCAAGTCAATTGTTCTCAAATGGAGATGTTTTGGTTAAATCTCTGTTCTCCAAGGAAGAGCCCCACTCTCCTGAGAACTGCTGAAGCAGGAAAAGATGCAGAAGGGTTACATGAGGATGACAAGTTCTTGGGGCACTGGGATGAAGGAGCCTGTAGGGCTGAAGTGCCCCTGCAATGCTCCTGGAAGAATACAAGGGGCCAACCACAAACTGAGCACTCCTGGTGTTTCTCCCAACACCTCCTCCTACCTGCCGACTGTCTGCAGTGCTTCCCAGCTCTCTTGGCTGCCCTCCCAGCTGCCTCTGCCACAGTGCTCCCTGCACAGCTCCTGCAGGGTGTGCTACACACTCCACACAACTGCATAGTTGCTAGCAAACTCTCTTACAACTTCCACTTGCTTCAGGATCTTTCTTGGTGTAGACTGTGTGTTTTTTAACACACAGGCTGAGAGCAGCTCTGAGCATCTGAACTGCTTTGCTAACTGCACAAAAGCCTTTTGCTGTAGGGCTTTTCTTTTTTAAAAGGCAACATCACAGGTAGAACTCCATTTTAACTCTCAACTTCGCCAAGACTTCAGCAATGCACAGAATTCACTTTTACAAAAATTAGCTTATATATTTGTGTGTTTACCTCACTTCTACTTTGTTTTTTTAACCCTCTTCATATTTAGGATCCCCAATTACATCTACATTTCACCTGTCATCTATGTAAAGGTCATATGAGAAAAAGATAGGATAATTTGGTACCTGCAGCATAATGAGAGCCCCAAAACAGACTACCAAGGAGAAAAGCAGAGGGAGAAAAAAGAAAGGTGAAGTGTGTATCGATGATAGAGAACTCAAACTTGGATTGAAAGACCAGGGCTGGAAGAAGAAAAGTTGACAAAGGCCATTTGCTGAAGGGTTTAAGACCCACTGCTGACTACATGATCAAACTGTGATGTTGTTCTTTATGGCGCAATAGCAAATGAAAGTGGTCTTCTCCCAGATCCTATACCTTAGCCCTGCACTGATGAGCTTCAGCCTTTTCTGCCCTATTTCCTCTCCACTCTTCTCCATCACACTTGCATCCCAGCTCTCCCCACAGGCTTTCTGAGAGGTGGCTACAGGAGAAATTCTACAGCTTGAGTTGCAGGAAGAACTCCTGCCTTCAGGAAACAGCTCTGCAGCATGATTGCAAGGAGGTGGAATGCCTGTTCAAGTCATAAGCTCACAAGATATGAAATTCACATTGTAAAGAGTTCCATATTCCCCTCAAATCCATCCGACATTCCTCTCTCAAATTAGCCAAAGCAGTAGTGCACAAACAAGAGAGAGGTTTTCCTACAGTTGGACAGGAAAGAGGGTAAAGATTGGCGAAAAATCTGCCCTTCACTGGTTCTAAGACTGCCAGTGAATGTTGCCTAGAAAATGTAGTGTCTGGCACCTTCTAGGAGTGGCTGAATATGGAAGGAGAGAAAACCACCTGAGGCTCAACTTCAAGATTTTCTGCTTCATGATCTTTGCATTTAAGAATAAAAATTGATTTTAACTGCTGGAGAATTTCCAGGAAAACTATGCTAAAAATCTCCCTCACAGGCAGTAGCCAAGGCGAGCAATGGTTTACTCTTCTTTACAAACCTGAACTCACGTACATCTGTGTACAATCTGTAACAAAAACATACAGGACTTACCTTAAAAAAAAAACAAACAAAAAAAAAAACTTGAACAGCTCAACACTTAGCACTGCTACATATGTTAGTAAAACACACTTAAAAGCATATATTCTATTTCTGGATTTTTCTCTCTGGCAAGGACAGACCACAGAGGACTCCTGCCAGCACATGAGAAGGAAGTAATCATAAAGAGGCATTACAATAAGGTATTTCATCTTATTTGCAAGTAGTATGAAGAATGAAAATACCGTTCCTGCTATTGACAGAAGCACACCAGCACATACAAGGCAGAACTAAATACTTTGGATGTTTTCCCACACTTCTGCAGAAGACAAAAAATATAGGCCTCCTTCCTGCCACCATAACTCATCTGACTTCAATGGAAATCAGACCTGCTGTATATATTAAACATGAAATTAACTATTCTCCCCCCATATTGTTTGGCTTTGATAAATTCCAGCCATCACTCCTGGCCAAGATGCACAGATCCTGGTTCAGTGAGTTGCTCTGCTAACAAGAGCTCTTATGGCCGCCTGGAGCCCATTAAATTCAACTGGGTCCAAACACACTGAGCTCTCTGCAGGAGTGGGGCTTTAGCAACTCTTCTAGTTAGTTATTGAGCTGTGGGTTCAAACCATGCTAAAAGTAATAATAATCTCCTTTAACATAGGGCATGTTCACAAGAAAGAAAAATTGGAAGAGATTCCTAATCTTTACATTCCACAGCACAGACCAGAGTAGTGAAGCCAAGAAATAAAAGCTTAAGAGCAAAGATGCCTAGAAAAGAAAGGAAAAAAAAAAAGGAAGAAAGAAAGTACCCAGCAAAATATCCCAACAACTGGTGCACCAAATGAATGTATAAAGAGAGGTGTTTTATAAAAAGTTTAAGGCTGTAATGACAAAAATCTGTTAAAATTTACACTGCCTTTCAGTGCATGTGTTTGGAAATACACTGGAACCAGTTTAGAATCAAGAGGCTCTTTGAGTTAGAATGTAACTGTATATTATAGTAGCTTTATACAATTTTATATTATCAGAGACAAACTTAACCCCATGAATCAATTTAGAAACTTATGAAAGGCTATAGCAAGAAAAAATAAGGAAAAGCTAAAAAGTACCATTTTAACAAGATTTTGAATTCTTCCAAACTCCAGGAGTGGGGTACAATGGGTCATCTACCTATGAAGAAAGATTACCAAAATATTTGATCCTTTATGAAAAAGTTAAACCACGCCTCTTTTACTGAAAATCCTTTGTTCATAAAGGAGATAAATAGCAAGGTAAATGTCAGATATTTAAATGGGATCTGCTTTTCAAGGTGCATTAAGCATATGGACACTAGCACTAAGCATGTATACAGGACTTTCTGAAAAACGTGAACCTCTTTTGGTTTAACCTTGGACCAGATTTTGTAAGATCATGCATTTTCTTCTACTTTTAGTACTTTATTAATAATTACAGCACAGCTAACACTGATCCACTTAAAATGAAAGAAAATATATTCCTCAGCAGGATCTTCCCGTGTAAATCAATCAGTAAATCTTTCTTATTTTTTGTAAAGAGAGCCCTTGTGCTTATCACATGGACACATACAAATTGTTCATATGATTAAAATACCAATGCTTTGTCTGCAGAAATAGACTATTGAAGAACAGGTTTTCATTTTCAATAAATGCGCTTAGTGTCTCCTTATACATAAACTATGAAAGCTGCAGTTCAGATTAGAAATAATGCCTGATCCACGTTTAGCAATGAAAGGCACTAAAAACCTCTATAAAACCTGGAAACATAGTGACTTAAAAACACAGAACACTTTTCAGAGAAACTACAAAGAAAAATAATGACAGTGATAAGCAATGCCAAAATACAGGCAACAGGCAATATATGTTTTAACATATATTTAATCACAGAGGAGATCCTGGTAGAATTAATCCAGCCTCAGTAGCTGACAGCAGCAGCAGTGTGTTAAAGCCACAACATCCCAACTGGACTGGAGGAAGTAATTTGCGCTCCTCCTCCTAACACCTCCAAGAAACATATTTAACAAGCTTCAGCACATGCAGCAGTTTATTGCTGCTCTAAAACCTCCCTTGGGGTTTTTTTACCGGACATCCACTTAGAATTTCCCTTTTGCATCCATGCTAGGCTTGATCTACCCTGTCATGTCCTAGCAAATTCAGGGCTAGCAAAGGTCTCACTCCCATTTTAGAAGTTAGTCACACTTGATGTTTCAGGTAGCACAGCAGCAGAGTTACATTCTTTCATCTTTTTTTGCCATGGGATAATATTTTTCTATCCTCTCATATGTGCCATAAACAGTCCTGTGCTGTATCTAAAGATGTATGTTTGAGCTGCTGCACTGAAAACTGCAGGATTTCTTAAAACTACGTGAGAGTATCACCTAAAACACTTAGAGAACAGCCAAGGCCAATTTTTTCTTCCCCTGCACATTACACACTAACTTTACTTGACTTCCAGTGAACTTACAAAGGCATTTGGTAACTAAAAATCAATCCTAAGTAGTCTGGTTTATCTCAAAGATTCCTATCTTCTCCTATGTACCACTGTGGCACCACCTGAATGGGACAGACTTGTGCTGGCAGTCAACCACAGCAGCAGCACACCAGAGGGTAATCCTGTATCTCTGTTAACTCTTCCTCACCCAAAAACATTTGAGAACTGGAGCCTGGTGCCTTCAGTATGTCCTACAAAACACATTTATTTGTTCAGGCTTTTTTTACTAACTGTAAGTGTCGGAATCCCCTTGGCAATTAATTTCCTGGCTGCTAATCCCTTGGCTCTGATCCATGCAGAGAGAGTGGCTGTACTGGAGGGAAGCGTGCAAGGAACATGCTCTGACTTTGCAAAACGAAGTCTTGATTTAAATGACAGTGGCCATTTAAAACTTTATACTTTTCTGGCATAATGAAGTAAGCTAAGCTCACTGTTAAACACTCTTTAAAGCCGAGTATAATGTGGTAAAATGGTTAAATACTGCAGGCAGCATTTTCTTGGTAATCTGAGGCAATATTACACATAATATAGGCACAATAAAGAAATGTAAACACTGCCCCAATGGCAGTGAGATAGAGGAATTGTACAATACATTGTTTAATAATTAGCACTGATAACAGTTTAAAGGATACAGCCTTCACTTAACTTTAAGAAAAATTACACTTACAACAACAACAAAATCACTGCATATCCACAGTGTATTAAGGTTCTCTACTCTCAGCTCTTGTACAGAGGGGTACAGAATTCTTGTGGCAATCCTGTCTGATGCTGGTAACTGGCAAAACACTCTACAATAAACAGACCAGAGCTACAGGAATGCTTCTCCCTAGCAGCCAGGCCAGGTGGGCTTGATCAGTTCTGACCTATCTATGTTGTTTAAGGTATTCAGAAATGAAGGGCCAGAGAAGCTCCTATAAGTAGCCAAACTCTCAAAAAATTTTTTTCACTAGGTTTCCTTTAGTTTTAGACAAAGGATTTCACAGGAGAAAGAAAGTTGGTATCACGCTCACATGTGCTGTGAAGAGTGAGATACTATCTTTTTAATTAATACACCCTAAAGTAATGCTGTTTTAAGTAATGTGCTCCAATCCTGAATTTCTCAAATTAGGAAGCATCAGAGCTAAAGAAATACAGGAAAGACACCTGTGCTTCATGCTGCAGAATCCTAAAATACACCACAACCCTCCCCTCCTGCAAACTGGACCTCCCTGGATGCATCCAAGGCATGGTTGCCCTTATCAGGCAGGGATCGTTTCTGAGGTAAGGTGCTAACCAGAAGCAAAGGACAGACTTATCTGTACTGTGCTTCTCTCTGAAAATTTAGTGAGTGCCTACCCACGGCTGTGCTGCTGCTGTTCGTTCTTTTTGTGCTTTCTTGGCACATGTAGAAGAGGATAAAAGCCTAATGGGTGTGAGTGTCAGCACAATATAAATTGCTGCAAGAAAAAACTTGATGCATGGCTTGGGATCTGAAAGAAGAATGTCCACCATTGTTTGTGATTATGGATCACATCACAATCTAATAGCAATTTTTATTTAATCAATAATTTCCATGCTGAACAGACAGCCCTGTTACAGAGAATCGACAAGCAAGTACTGATAGCGACAAGGCTTGTTATTAATCTTTACCCTGCCAACATTTCAACCAAACTACTGTAAAAAAGCACCACCAAGATGGATTTAGAAGTAGGCTTTTTTTTTGGTCTCTTTTCTTTCTCTTTTTCTTTCTCTCTCTCTCTTTCTTTATCCCTTCCTTCCCTCCTTCTGCTCTTCCTTTCTTTTTAGCTACACAGTCCAGTCCCATTATCCTTCTTCCTTTTCAGGTATGTAATGTTTCATACACTTTATATTCTAAGTTTATTTGAAAAACCTGGGGCTTGAATTGCACAAAAAGGCAATTCATATTAAGCAATTTCACAAATCAGTGGGACCTAGCCCAGTGCTGAGTGTTAGCCATTATAGGCTAATAAATCATACTTTCTCTTTGAGATGTCAATCGCCAAAGTGCTTTGTAAAAATGTTGGCATCTGTAATTCAGCGAAGCCTTTTCATCTTGAAATAAGATGCTCCAGACTGATAACAAGAATAATCCTCTCTTGATCAAAAAAAAAATCTGCATTTTACCAATTAAAGCTGCTGCCAGAAGCCAAACGGAGCAGCACTGAGACTCCACTGTAGTTTATCTCTGCTAAACACAAGGAGGGATACAGTTGGAGCTTTGTTTCATTTTCAGCTTGACTACTTTATCTCACGAAGAACTGCAGCATCTCAGCCTTGCGATACACATAAGAATGGTATATGCAGACCTCATACCTACAGTGCAAGCCACCAGAGAGGACCCACTCCTGACAAAACCACCACCCATTCATTTTACAGATTAGGTACTCAATATCTTGAAGAAAAGTCACGCTCACACTAAAGTTTAAGAATAGGAAAACACTAGGTTTGTTTCCCCATGATAAAAAGGCTCATCTGCTTTTCATTTTTCTTTTTCTTTCTATTAAGAGGTTACACAAACAATAGAGACTGCAAAAACGAATCCATACAGCCCAGCCCTTTCCAAACCAAATGCAGAAGCTTCACTCATCCCTATATTTAAGTTGCCTGTCTCTGCGTCCATTTGTACATGCTGCCACTTCTGTCTCAGAAAAAGCCCTTCCACATGCAGCTGAGCCAGCACTCACAGATTTCTATTCTTCCTAGGAGTGGTTTACTATGGGTAGATTTTTGGTAGAATATGGGTGACAAAAGCAGTGCAGAGATCTACCACAATCAGTTAACAGAAGCAAGACATGAAAAAGCTGAACAGAAAGAACAGCTCTGTCCAGGTGAATCTGCTTTGTCCCGGTCCTTTGGTCAGGACTGAAAGGTACCTGAAGTCCATGCACAAGCCCAACCCTCCCTGCAGCTCTTAGGCAGCAAAATTAAGGCAGGGAGGGACTTCCCTTTTCTCTCTTCTCCATGGCATGCCAACAAGAGTCAGCAGGTGAAGAGTCAACTCTGTTTGCTGCTTTACTCTTGCCTATGTGTTTGTCACTCAGTCAGTATGGGCTCCACTAGGACTTGGCTAGCAGCTTCTTATCCTACATTTCTCCCCAAAACTGGAAGTCACCTTAAAAATATCAGTAACTTGGAAGAGCTCAGGCAACTCTCAGGCAAACACTTCAAGTAAGTATGTGTGGACACAAACCACCTAAATAGTGCTGTGTGATTAAAAGCACAGGCCAAAGTCAAGCCCTGCACGGCCCTTTCCACCCAAGTGCCCCCTTCACTATGGGTAGAGTGGGTAGAGTAACTTCCCAGGCATAGGAGGAGCACTGTTCATCACTAGCTACAACAGTGAAAAAGAAGTGTTATTTAAAGGACATGTCATAGTTTAGCAACCTCTTTCAGGGATATCAATTCAAAGACAATGACTTTGGCAACTCATATGAGCAGAAGGCATAGCAGCAGCAGGCTAACAACAAGTTTTTTTAACGCTGTGAAAGAAATGCTAATTACAGAGGAATTAAAATTTAAAAAATGATTACATTTCTCTCTCTAAATCCCCTCTTAATACTTCACAGATTAGGGTGGATTTATTTTGTTGTAAACCTTTCTCTATCAAAAAAGAAATCCCCATGTTATTTTTTTCCCCTCTTCTTCTCTGTGATTCATCAAAAGCCAGACTCTAGGCAGGGAGACTGCTTATGGACTTGTGTAGTGGAGTGCTTAAGAGGATCTGAGCCAAAACACAGCTGGCCTTTGGGTCAAGCCCACAGTGAATAAGATCTCTTCACAAGGCAGCACCAATGACTTTTAACACTGCTGGGAGGCAAAGGGCATCACGGTGACTGCTACAGAACACGGATGTGCTGAGAAGCACAAGCAGGGGCTGTGCCAGAGCCTGGGGGCTGCTGACACTCCAGAACAGCAGTGAGGTCCATCTGTGGTTACTTAACCTTAAAACCCAAAAGCACTTACATGGATACCTCTGATGGGGGTTAAAGACTTGCCTAATTTAAACAAGCCTGTGTTAGGTACCCAGACAGAACCAAGAGTGAACGAACATGCTCTCAAGGGCACAGATCTGCTTACCAGCTTTGTTATGCCATCAAATAAATTGCCTATAAACAATACAACAATTCTGACAGTTCAAAAGGATGGGCTCAGCAGCTTATAATCCAGCACAGTAAGGTGGTGTCTTAATTCAAAATCGGCCTTTAAACAAGTAATGAGGAAGAGATTTCAGAATCTAAAAACTTCTGTACAGATGTCTCTTATGATTATTTGCTATAATCTCTTCCTCCTTTCCTTTGCACCCTCACAGCTACAAAGATCAAATATATTGAGGGGATGGACAAACTGAAAAAAAGCCTTCCCATGGCACTTGCTTGTCACTGAAACAACTCCTTGCCTTCTCCAAGTTGTCCCAGTTTTCAGCCTAAGCCTTGGGCTTGTCTCACTTGAAGAGCTGATTTCTTTTGTCCACAGCACTCCTTCTCCAAGTTCGAGTTAGGGTCCAGACCCCAGTGAGTAAAAAATAAAACAAGGTGAAACAGAATAAAACCACCAACAAAAACCTCCTTTGCTGTCGTATGTAAAACATTTTCCTTTTGGCAGGAAAAAATGATTACTATAATGGATTTCATGTTCTTATCTATTCCTTACTCTTTTCAATTTAAAGGAAACATTCCTGAACCTTTCAAGGCAGTAGCTGTCACTGCCACGCACAACAAGCCTGTGAATGGGCTGAAGCTTCTCTATGTTACTGTGCAAGAGGCAAACAAAACTATAATGAAAGTACACCAAAAACTGCCTCTGCAAAGAAGAATTAAATATTAACGAAATCCCTGAAAGTATTTTGAGAAGCATGCAAACTGGGATGTGTAATTACACCCCTTTGGGATTGTAAGGGACTTGCTTCACAAAGCTGGGACTTCACCTGCCCCACGGCCAGTTTGCAAGCACACCTCCAAGACCCAGAGAAAAGAAAACGCACTAATGCATGAAGGATAATTTGTTGGGCCAGATGTATGCAATTGTCTCTGTGTAGGTGCAGATGCCTACCCACACTGCTGCACCCAGCACCTGCTTGGCTTTGGCACCTTTGGGACCCTTTGCTTACAGCACAGTTTCTCCTCTTGCAAGTGGTGGGCAATGTGCAACTCTCGGGGTCAGTTACAGGTCTGCTGCACTGGAGCTGATACTCAGGGCAACTGCTTTAATCTGGCTTATCCTCCTATTGCAGCTGGATCTTTGTTTAGAGAAGAGCGGAAAAGCTGTCTCCAGTCCTTCCCTACAACTCTCCTACAGGAGAGGAGCTGAGGAAGGACCCACAGGCCAAGGCCAGCACAGTAACAGATGAAGTGAGATTTTCAAATATATTGATCTTGAGTGTCTTTATTTCTGGGCATCCAAAATCTCCCACTGTAAAAAGAGTTAATCCTTCAGAGTGGCATGTTCCCCACCTCCTGATGTTCTCAAGTGTTTTGAAGTTCACAGGATTGATTATGGCACCTCACAGATGCTGTAAAACCTAAGCAGAGATTGGTTGTGGGCACAATTTGGGGTTTATGTAGGTCTCTGTGGATTGCTGGCCAAAATCTACTGGCCAGGGTTGAACCCACTGTTTTCTGTAGGAACAGAGAGCAAAAACAGTAAGAAACTCCAGTTTCAGAACTGCATGTAATGGTTGTTTTGGGTACCCTCAGTGCACTGTGATGCCTTGGGAACATGTGGGTACCTGAAAAACACAAGAAGCTGCCCTCTGGTGCAAGAAGGGGAACCATGTAGAGCAGTACAATCCCCAGGGATCACTGGGGAGTGCTCCAGCCACCAGGGCTTTGCAAACAGGCAGGAAGACCTCAGCAAATGGAATCCTGAATGTAAGCCATTTCTGATAGTTAAGGGCTTTTTTAATCTCATCTAATCAAATTTAACAACAATGAAATAATTTTATTGCTGTAAAATTCAGGAGAAAACACTAACAAAAAATAGCTCTACAGTTCTTCAAGCATGTTTTTGAATAAAAAATAATTATCATCAAGGCTACGCAGCTACGCAGCAAGGGGGATGAGCAATAGGCAGCACTGCATTTTTCTGATTGCCATTGTATTAACATTTAACAATAAATTCAGTCATTTCCTTGAAGGACAATTTTCTTAAAATAAACTTTTATCTTTAGCATCTAACCCTTTTGCAATATTAAATTCTTAACTGATTTCTGGGGGGAAAAAAGGGACAAACTGCAACAAAAAGCAGATTTATAAATATATACAATATCTTATTAGCTTCTAGGCACTCATATATTTAAAACAAACTTGAGCTCAGCTAAGCCCAATTATAATATCTCGATGGGCAGAGAAATTAATTAAACAGCTGAATGATAAAGACCCCAGCAGCAAACTGAGGCTTTAAAATAAATAATATTTTTTAAAATTTTTTGAGGAGAAAAGGGAGAGAAAAAAACCTCTAACAGACATTTCAAACATCAATGTAACCAGCCTTTTCAGGAGTGCAATGCACTGTAAATAAAACTACCTGGCGGGAGAATGCAGTGCAGCTCTAACGTGGCTCACCAACTCTGTGTCTTCCTAATGCGCAACACACGCACCCCTTTTGCATCAACTTCAAATAACCCTGGGATCTCAGCAGTGCAGCTCAGCAACAACCAGAACAAGGGCAGAACTTGTCAGGATTTAAGAGCTTTCAGCAAAAACCTTCAATTGCAGCCGGTACCCTATTCCATAGAAGGATATCAATTATAGATAGTGACTTGCTTTAGCAGTGCAGTCGGTACTGTCAGACGCTAGATAGACAACCATGAAGAATCATGAATCTTTCTATTAACTCTAAGAGAAGGAGGGGGGAGAGGAAGGATGGGTAGGGTATTATAAATAAGGCAGAGCGTCTCATGGTCTAACACCTTGACTTTTGGTGTACGCATCATGAAAATTTAACCATGCTGAATTCTAAGTGGCTCATATCACTTGAAAATAAGAGCACCTGTGCCAAAATCTTTTCAGTGTCAGACCCTTCTGGGTGGGTCTGTAAAGATTCTTTTAGGTAGCTTTTCAGTTATTTATTCATAACAGCTCAGGCTCTGTTCATAAATTCAGTCAGAAAACATTGGGACTGAAGAACACTTTCAGCGGCACAGTCATTTTACACTAATAACTGCAGGACTTTGCTTCAGAAATGCAGAAAATGACATCAAATGCTGATTGCTGTGCACAACATTGCAATTTCTGCTGTAAAGCTATACCACATATTTAGACACAGATTTTGTTTGCATTTACCATTTCATACATGCTATGTCACACATCACTTTGTCATGCTGATTCAACTACAGTTGATTTCAAAGCAATCTGGTCTCAAAATAGCCCAAGAAATAACAAAGCTATCCATATATGACAGAAAGACCAAAATATACACAAACTCTTATTTACCTTTTTCAAAACACATGCATGTGTGCTTGTGTATACACTCCATACACAGTGGGAGTAATGACAGCTATATCATGAACTGTGTGCACTGTGTATCGTAGAAAAGCTTTTCAAAGCTCTACTCAACCTAGCATGACTAGAATTCAAGTAGAGTTACCTAACCCTTCTGGAAACAAAACAAACAGCTAGAAATATACTTCCATCTCTTCCTTTAACATTGCAGTTCCTCTAAAATTTCAGTGCATTGGGAAGCAAGACTTGTATAACAGTCTGTCCTACGCCATAGGACATTCTGGGTCTGATCTCTTGCTATTATGCATGGTTATAACCATACGGAAAGATGGCAGATGTTATCTGGATGAGTCTTGCTAGGGCAATTTAAGCCTTTTTTACTTTTATCTATGCCATTTGCCCTGTCTTGGTGATTACTACCCCACAGCAGAATCAACAAAACTGGATGGTTATCTATACTTCTGACATCCTGTCCAGCATCCTACTTCCAAACCCTCAAGCTCTTCAAGCTCAGCTGGAGCAGGTCAGGCTCTGCTGAGTCTGCCAGTAGGTTGAGGATCACCATGAGAGCAGCAGCATGGGCAGCCAGGAGAGGCATGGTGGCAGAACTCTGCTGCTGGTTTAAGTAGCTCCTGACAGCACCAACAGCCCAATGCATGTGGCCCCAGAGCTGCAGGGTGGAAGACCTCGTGCCCATGCCAAATGCACTCCTCCTCCCATGTCTGAGCAGTGTCTGGCATTGTGAGGCTCCAGGCTTGGTGAGGGCCCCAGCTGCTACCACAGTGCCAGGGCTGCAGAACCAAGCGTGTGCAGGGCCCTAAGACACACACCGTGCCCATGCCTGGTTCAGGCACACAAATGCACATGCCACACACAGTGCTCAGAATTGCACTGACATTGGTTTAAGCACAGCTATAGCAATTTGTATCTACTTGGATTTACCTACAGTATTTGGACAGGAGGCATAAATGAGCCACACCATTTTTTCAACTGAGATTTTCAAGGACCTAATGCTCAGGAACAAAACACTTTCTTCCAGAGTGACACACCTAAGCAAAACCAGGACTTCCTTCCCATGAAGCCCTACTGAGACCAGACTTCATTTCCCTAGTTGTTGCAGATGTACATCAGAGGGCTCTGGCAATCAAGGGCAGACAAAATGTGCAAAAGGCATACTGGGGTGAGTGGCCAGGCTTTCAAACAGAGTTAGATACCTAAAACCCTTTGCAATTCTGGGCAGAAATAACTCGCTCAAGTCCCCACAGCAGGGCTCTGCCAGAGCAGCAAAAGAAATCACAAACCATGGCCCCATCACTGAATCCCGCTGACTCTTACAGCATGATTTACGCCACTTAAATGTGATGGTTGCCATGATGAATTTATTGTCTTCAGGATATGGAGTCAAGTCGTGTACCTTGTAATCCTAAACACCGTCATAACACACCTGAATCCTGAGCCCTGCCAAAAAGAACTCCCTGTCATAGAAAAACTTTTTATTTTCCTTTTCTATGTCTAAAGAAACTTGTTTCAGATATTGCCATTGTTCAGAGGAATAAGAAATACACTTTTTTCCGTCTTGCTGTTGACCACAACAATGCAGGCAGATTTACTATGTAAATCCCACCAAAACCAACAAATTAAAATTAAACTCCAGAAGAATTAAACTACCACCCTGTCAATTTAATTCACTTTAAAATACAAAACACAAGCTATTAGATAACATGCTCAGTGGACTTCCATTAAATTTTACACCTGGAACATCAAAAAATCTTTTTTCTTTTTTTACTATCAAGAGTACCTTTATTCTGAATTTATTTTATTTCATATATTTTTGTGTTATATACTATTTCTCATCATCACTGGGATAATTTCTGAATATTGAAAGATTTGCCAGGCATCATAAAGCTTCAGGCCAGCAGATATAAAGACTGTGCCTGTGCAGAGCCCCATATGATGTCATTTGGTCTGTTGGCACAGAATCAGTTTAAAGACAAACATTTGATCTTTTAATTTAAATGTGTCAAACCACTTGCAGAAGCCATTTGTAATAGCATTTCTTCCCCAAAAGGTACTGTGACACTAAAACAGTTTCTCCTCACATTTCAATTTGGCCTATTCAAATGCTAGGGAATTATGTGTGCAAAATGTCTCAAAGAATTCTTGGGAAAATGTCACATTTTGGATATTATTTTAGTTGTTGATAGTCTTTTAATTATCATTACTGTTGTTACTGCTGCTGCTACTACTCTATAGTAACAAGAACCTGAAAATACATCTTGATGAATAACTGCAACACCAAGAGGTTCTCACACTCCAGCAAGTGAAAGCTGATATTGCTTTACTGAAGTCAGCTTTGCAGGATAAGTTCACCATTTGGCATAGTGTTTGGAAATACATGGTGGGTTTCTTTTTATTTCTTTTGGGTGAAAAAAGTGGATTTTTCAACTAGCTATTTCAGAAGTACTAGCCACATTCTGCAATAGATTTTGCATGATCTCCAGTAAAGTATTAAAAAATTTTCTAAACTAAATACAATTCCATTATACTGCTCATTTGCTGAAGATGTTCCTCTCTATTCTGTACTAGGAATTCAATTTTTTCCAGATTATTTATGATGTTCTATGATGCCAGTAAATAAGAGAGGTGCTGCTAGTTAGTTAAGGAGGTTAGAATTGCAGCGGATTGTACTTGTCAGTTTGTATTCTGAATTTTGATTGCTCACTTTCTATCTCACAATACTACCAAACAGTACAAATTGTTTATTTGGGAGAGGTGGCAGAGAGGAACAAAAAATGAGGGAGATAGAATTAACATTTGGTGTAGCACAGAAAAGACTATGCTTTTGCTAAAACAACTGAAGTAACTCAGTCCCCATGTATTTAGCCAAATAATCCCTTTTAGTTTACACACAACAGTAAATTGATAGTAAAACCTCTCTTAGGGAAGGAAAAAATTCCCCTCATCCATTTCTACTATTACAGCCTCTTTGGGGAGAAAAAAATCAAACTTGGCTAAAGGTTAATAATCATTCATGTCCAGCTTACTATTACTCAATAACTATCAAAGTCTCTAACTCAAAATAGCGTTTGCTGGCTTACAGGATCAGAGCCATTACAATCTCTGTGGAAGACTTTATTGAATTTTACACTAAGCTTTAGCTGACTGAACAGGTCAAGCACTGTGGCTTCGAGTTTTCTTTATTCTCAGAAACTCATAAACCCCTCTCCAGTTTGCAGCTCTGTTAGCTGAGAAACTTGACTCAGCACAGGGTCAGAGAACCTGACCTCCATGAAAAAGGTCACGTAGTTTTAAAACCTAGTTCCTGAATACCATTAACTTACATGCACTAGCTGTTCCTGCGTGTCAAACTCCCGGGAACAGCCTTCCCAGTGGCAGTTTGTCTCATAGACCACTTCAGGCTCCTGTTTGCTTTCATCTTTGTCCCCTTCCTCTTTTACCAAGGTCATTCCTTCTGGCTGTTCCTGGAGAGAGGAAAAAAAAACAGAGGTGAGAAAAAGAGACAGGAAATTCTGAAACTGAGGAGGAAGAAAAGTGAATTACTTCAGCATTAAAAGAAAGAAGATTTGGGAGGGGTGGTGGTGTGTGGAGGAGGGAGGATTATTTTACTCTCACTTCAATATGCTAGTCCATTCTACAAAATACAGAAGCCCAAAACATGCCTGATAAGCCAGAAGCCATTTGCAAACTAAACATGTAAAATAAATTCTTCATTCCCCTTACATTTCAATTAATAATAAATCATAATGGCCTGGCTTCCCTCACACTTTATTTAAGCAGCTTATTATTTGTGCACCTGGTTTTCATGATTCAGTGGGACCACTAATGTGAAAGACACTATTCAATATAGTTGAATTAATTGGAATTTGATTTTAGTACTAGGGTTGGATGGAAATTGGATCACTAGTAATCCAGTGTGTTTCCATTGTTAAAACAGTAACAGGTTTGCATGCTAAAACCTTTCCAAGAGCAGACTGGTAACTTTTCAGTTACTTGTTAGTCTGTTCCTGCCCTTAACATGTGCATAAAAGGGGTGAGCAGGGGAAGAAAGTATTTAATTCTGGGGTTAGATTTCCCACCTCCAGTTCATCAGGGCGCCTCATTCTCCCCAGCTTATTTGCTGAGGGTAAGAGTCAGATGTTAGTGTAAACATTTGGTTCAGATTATGCACTCCTGCTATTTTTCTATTTCAAACCTGCTGCAGGATTTAGGCAGACCTCTGCTTTGTTTTCATGGATTCACTCACAAGACTGAGGCTCTGATTCTCATCTCCCCTGAGTCACTGTAAATGAAGAGTCACTCTACTAAAACCAGTGGCATTAACTGGTATAGAAAGTACAGCAAATGAGAATGTAGCTCAGCACTGGGGCCTCAGAGCAATGCAGCCCTAAGACCCAGGAAAAGTCAAGGTGGCCTTAAGTATTTTTGCTGAACAGAAAACATGTCCTTAATAAAGATCAGAATGTCTCTTGTTCACTTTTCTGTGGCAAACAGAGCGTTGAGCATGCTCTGACAGGTCAGAGGTGCCTCTCCATCAGCCTCTCTCTCTCTCTCTTCATCCTGCCACAGACCCTGCACCCCAGGAGCCGCTCCCATTTAACCCTGGCTACCCGTGTGCACAGCACACAAACCGCAAGGAGCCTGAAAACATGTGTGTCACAGGAAAAGTGCATTCTCCCTCCAGCAGCAAGAGGGAAGGCTCAGGACCAGAATCTGGCTGTCATACCTGCATGCTTCCCGCTCCTGGGCTGGGGAGGTCCTCATCAGGCTTTATCTTGGAGCGCTTGTTGTGCATGGGGTCTCCTGTGCTGCTCACTGCAGATTCACTTGTGGGTTTATTCTGCTGCAGGCACGTGGGGTTTTTTATTCCCCCAGAAGAAGACAAAATTAGACTGTGATAAACATGTGGCTCCAAACAAAAATACGCAGCATCTGCTCAGCAACTTTGCATGGAGAAACTGCACTGTTAATTATATTGTCTATGCAATTACATTGTTCTTCAATTACATAGTATTAACTCACGGAAGAGCTGCATTGCTCAACCTTGTAGTGGAGCAGAGAGGGAGTGAGAAGGAGAGCATTTGATGTAATTGCTTGGTACAAACCAATGCTGGTTTTGTCAGAGCAGTGAGAAATAGGAAGAACTTGATTTTCCATGTAATGGCAACTTTGGAAAGGCAATTTTGAAAGGGAAAATCACTGCATGCTCAAATAAACACAAGAGAAACACTTGAAGGAAACGTTTTGCATTTAATATTTGCACATAAGATTTTAGCTTCTTCACTATTTTTCCCACTATAATGGGCAAATTTTTTTCCCCATTTTTCCCATTATAAAGGGAAGAAGAACTGAACGCTAGTGTGAGATTCAGCCAAAAAATCCTAGATGAAGTCCTGGATTCTCACAAGCTAATAGCAAAATAGCTGACATAAACAGGCCAGAATCTTGTTTTTCTCTTGTTGTGCTTGACTGAACACCATTATCTACACCTGTAAATGGATCTTGAAGGAATCCAGAGATCTTTTAGAGATATTCTGAACTTGCAGGGACCCCACAAAAAATCAATGTTTTCTACAGCAGTGTGTTCTTCCCCTACATTTGTAAAAGCTAGTCAGGAGATAAACAGCTTCCAGACTGATAAATAACCTATCCCAGGTCATCTAGAAACAAACAGCACTAGTTAATAACAGGCAAATCACAAACCGTGATAAACTCCACATTAGGGGCCTGATTCACTGCTGCTCATTCCCAGCTTTCAAGAATACACCTTACTGAAATGATCAATTCAAACTCAGTAAGTCAAATTTTTCACAAATCAGAGAAAAACTTCAAGCCTTCAAACCTTCACTGTCTTTGAGCTACTCTCTTGCTCACAGAATTACTTGATTCAGGTTACTCACAGCTATACAAGGAGGGCAGAATATGACCATGTATATTTTAGGGTCAGGCTGATTTGAAGATGTAGCTGCTAATCTTTAAAACATTAGTATTTTGATGTGTTTTTCTCCTTTTCTTATTCCCCCCACCTCTACTAGGTTCCTATATAAGATCGAGGCGAGGCAGTACGGAACGAGAAGCTGCTGCAGTTGAATGGAATATTTATGAGGACTAAAAAGCACACTACCAATCAGTAGTGTGCACCAACACTCCTGTGATTCATATTACAGTGACTGCAAACACTAGAGCTACAAGAAAACTGTTATCGAAGGGTCTCAGTGACAGTGGTGATTAATTGCCATTGAGACAATGCCATTTATTTAATTTTTAAATTAATGGGGTGCAAAAGTTTCTTTTGTTGTGTCTCACCTGTGCGGACTCAGAAGGTCCAGAGCTGACCTGGACAGGGTTCAGGACACTGGGGATGCCAGGGATAGGTCTCTGGGTAGGAAAAGTAGGAGCAGGATGGATGAGTGGAGGGCTGTGTCCAAAGGCTGAACCTAGGGTTTGCTGACGACTTATAATTTGCTGATGCATTTGCTGGAGGGATACTGGTGTAGGAGGGTATGTGAAACTCAGAGCAGGGCTGAATTTGGGAGAAAAAGGAGGGAAGGGGGAGGAAAAAGATAAGGATCATTACGGTAAGGAACCATACAGATTAAAACTTTAAAATATATTTGATATCTTTAAACTACTTGAAGCCAGATTGCCCCCTCCCCCTCATACCTTCTTCATGCCCCAAAAGATGATAAATCCTGATTTTAAATCCAGAGTTGCCCTGGATTTACTAGTGAGTACAAAAATGATACTATAACAAAACATTTTTTCCTAACCTCTACCAGGAAACCACAGAAAGCTGACCAAAATAAAATTCAGAAAAACTGAAATAAAAGGCAGGAAGTTCAATAACAGCTATTTATTGCAATAACAAACTTTATATAAAGAAAAAGAATGGGTGCCTACATGCTTTATAGTACTTTTATTGATAATGCAGTTCCCCTATGTTCGTGTGTATGAAGCAGTTCCTTTAATCTTGGCTCATGCTACGCTCTTTCATATGTCTCTAGATCTTATTACAAGAGGAGAGAAAATCAATTGGTTAAATGTGTTCTGAACACCATGCTTGTCATATCACTCATTTGTTTGCAAAGATGGAAAGCTCAGTTCATCCAGAATGTCACCTAAAGAATTTCCATCAGTGCCGTTTGGTTACAGAAACTGATGGATTAACCTTTCCCCTCTGAAATTGGTGATCAATGGCTTCCAAAGTAGAAATATTCCAATGGGAATGCACTTCTCCTTCTTCCAGTTAAACAACATTAAATGTCTATTAAAGCCCATTATGCATGCTAATACCTGTCATCACTTCATTACTTCACTGTATTTCCCAGACCACAGTGACTCAGGAGGAAATTACACTGCCATCTAAGGACCTATTTTGTGGGTAGTGCAAAAGCATTCTTTATGTCATACTTGAGAAATAAATGGTGTGGAACTAAATCTTCACACACAGGAGTGAGAGATCCTCCTGTAAATATTTCCCAATAACTTCCAACCATAAAGGAAAAAAAAAAAAAAAAAAAAAAAAAGAAAAAGAAAATTCATTATTGATTTTAAAAAATACACATAACTACCACAGCTCAAAAAAGTCTCAGGAATATAAAACATTTGGTCTCAAAAGAGGGGTGCAGGCATTATATCTTCCAAGAATCAAGGCTTCTTCTAATGTCAAATTTATCCAAATTAACACTCTGGAATCTTAAATGCTTTCACTGTTAAGTGTATTAACTAAAAATACTGTGATACAAAAAAGCCAAAATAATTTCTACCGTTTTAAGTAATATTTCTACAGAAATTCTGTGTTCATTAATATGACTATACATTTTGTCTGTTTGACTACAGACCATAAAAAGGCAGCTTCAATGTGATTACATTACTATTATTCCTGGTGAGAACTCTGCATTACAATAGTTTGCCCATTTAGGACAGAATATCATTAAGAATACCCTGGGAGAATTTTACTGGTCTTTGAGGAACTCTCTTTTCATTCTGCATTGTATTCTTTCTAATAAAGGGAGGCAGAAATGTAGTGAAAACAGTAATTGTTCATAGCAAGAGTTAGGGAGAAATCAGTAATAATATTCAGTTATCGAAGCTCTATAGTCCCTGCTAGTGCTCCTGTAAGCAACCATGAATGATTACAGCACGACTTAGCTAAGGTAGCCACTATGGATGATTAATAGGACATTAATCAAAAGATGCATATCAGGCTTAGAATTTGTTCACAAGCTTTCTTCTAATAGCTGATTTCATGTTCACTGAGCTCTATGCCAGTTTGTTCAATTTATTCTTCAGTGTACAAGCCATTCATCAAAGAACATAACGATTTAACACCCCTTTTCCTTTTTAGTGAACAAACATTACTAAGTGTAACTACTCTGGTCTGGTCATTAAAAACCACACAATTACACTGCCATACATGAGGCTGAAAAAAAAGCCTCCTTACTATACCCTAGTGTTTTTGCTTCCACACATACACTGTGAGTTCACCTCATACACTGAAACACTAGACGGCACCATCCTGAAGATGTCAAATTCCCCGAGATCAAACATGATACACAAACAGTTTGGATGAGGTATTTTATTTCTCTGTGAGTGCTTAAAGCCTATGACACTTTCACACTTCAGATGAGTCAGTTTAAAAGAAAAAAATAAGTGGACTGATTTAATTGGCAGTTCCAAGCACATAGCAGCCTTTAGAAATAGAGGCTGAGTTTTGGGTTTTTTTGGACTTTTTTTTTTTTTCCATTTGACCATGCACAACAATACCTAGATTTGCAAGTCCAGGTTCAAAACTTTTGTAACGTCCTTCAGACCCTACATGGTAAAAAACCATACATAGTGTATGACTCAAGCTGTGCAGTGCTTAAACATTAAGTAAGTATACTTGCTATTCCCTTCTCTACATAAATTAAAATTGCCTCCACCAAAAGGATAGATTTTACCCCCTAGGGATGTCCTTGTTATCTGCATCTGTCCTAACACTGTACAAGCAGTATCCAGAAAGAGGATGCTAAGCCAGGCATTGAAAAAATTGTAGAGTACAACAGAGGAGACAGACATCATCTTAGCTAGAGGTTCTTACTGGAAACTAGTGACACCAGCAGCAGATGCATTAAGATCCAGCTGGACAGATGTCCTAGGGGAAGAAGGAATCCTTTTTTCTTTAATATCTTTCTTTTACCCTGTGCTCATCAGCAAGGGTTGAGAATATAGGACTAGGATTTTCCTACAGAGCCTGAAAACCTGCACTTCATTCCCCCTACCACTAAACTTTAAACATTCAAGAATGAAATGAAAAGGTGATTGTGAGGGAGAACAGGAATAGCCAGCACAGCTAAGTGGAGTAACTCAGAAATGGAGACAATGGTTCTGCCATCAGGGTGACTTCTTAAATTGCTCAGACAGCTGCCTTCAAATAGCAATTCTCTCTAGCTGTTTCTGAAGAGCTTCTCATAAGGAAAGTTGACCTGACTGGGTTTAACGTCACTTGCATGCAAGATGTTGTCACTGGGCAGCCTGGAGGATTTTTCTGATTTGAACAGATCAGAAGGTTCTGAAGAGAACAGAAGGTGGTAGGTCTTTCTCTGCCTTTCAGAAACTATACAATAAAGTTAATGTTGAGGGTCAAAAAGAAGAAAAATAGATCAAAGCTCTCAACACTGCTAGCACTGTGTGCTCTATTGGGAAGGGAAGGCCTGGATTCCTGCCCTCCTTCCCAAAGTTTTTCACTGCACTTTGTTCGGCAACTCTTGAATACAAGATGGATGGGGGATGTCTGTAGCTCAGAGCCCCACGTGACCCCTCTGCCTTAATCAGCAGTGACATGTCCTCCTGCTGGCCCTACCAAACTCACACTGCTTCCTAGCCAGGTGGCCAGCATCAGCAGGAATGCTGGACAGTGGCATGAGCTACCCTTGTCCAATTGTTCCAGCCATGTCTGCTCATAAATGTGCAGCAATGTCACTCAGGAACCACCTAAAATTCATGCCCAAAAGCAGTAAGCGAGACCTGAAAGTTGCAATTTTGAGACTCTGGAACTACTAAAACCAACAACCGGGTTTTTCAAAAGCAATAAATAGTTCCAGAGGCCTCATTTTGAGTCACATTTCTTTTAAGACAGTTTTAAGAGGCTGCATTTCAGACAAGGAGAACTCAAGACTTCCCAAATCCAGATGCCAGAAAAACACGAGATTCCTGTCCCAATTGTTCATGTTTTCCAAAACACCAGCCACTTCCAAAAAATCTTGGATTCACAGAAATATGAATGAACTATGAAATTTTCCTTCCATCTACCGAGATATGAAAATTTACACCACTGGAGGGAATTTCATTCATATTTCTGTTAAAGACTTTTAAACAATGTAGAAGAAGAAAAGAAGATGAAAGCAGATATGACCACTAAAAACTACATGCCAGTTATTTTTTTAGTTGTTGAGTTTCATGAGGAATAAGGGTTAGAAGAAATATGTAATATTTCGGCTTAAGCATTCAATGACTCATACACACTGACAGAAAAGCCCATCAGTGATATCATTTATTTTACCATACTGTGGGCTTCTGTGTCTGTGTGTCAGTCTGTCTGTTTGTCTCTCTTCTCCTCATCTGCAAAGTCTCAAACTGCCTTCACTGGCAGTAATGCAGGGCAGTGAACTACATTGCAATTACATGAGCACATCAAATTTTAAAGAACAGACTTCAAGAAGAAGAAAAACAGACATTATAATCAAAACCAAACTTCATAGCTACTCTGGGGCTGTCCTGCTAACAAGGCCGTCCAGTTTCTGGTCACAGCTGAAGAATTTACAAAACATCTGTGAATTAAAGTCAGGAAAAAAATCCTTCTTTCCTATACACTGCATAGGTGTGCCTAAGGAGGCAAAAATGCTGAGGAGATTCCAATTTTGTGAATATTGCAAGGATTGTCTCACTATATCAGTAATTTTCTTCCCAAAAACTCTGAAGGCACCCTCTCTGTGTTACAAAATACAAAGTTCTGCAAGATCTGATGCATGGAAGTCTTGCACAAGTATCTGAGTGCTTTCCCCTTTCTGGTTCTGCTTTGCAAGGTTTTAGGACAAGAACTTCCCAAGCACGTTAATGAGGGAAGCATTTAATGAAAAACATACAGGAATAACTTGAAATAAAGTAAAAAAAAAAAGCATTTGTGGACTTTTGGAATAGCTGCAGACATAGCCAGCAGGTTCATATGTGACTAGACAAATCCAAAGACAACAGGTCCATAAAGAAATATTGAAGGGAACAAGCAAGAATGTATACTTTGGGGTTGCTAACCTAAAGAACATTGAGGCTGGTAGAGCACTAAGGGAACAAAAGTGAGCAAGCAGAGGGTTCATGTGCTTCTTAAATAGCATCCCCTGTTTGCACTGTCAGAGACACCCTAACTAGAGAAACACCTCTAGTTTGACCCAGTGGGATATTTCTGATGTCTTAAATTATTTTTTTTCTTCCTTTTTAAACTTCAGAAAGATAAACTTGTTTCTTTGGGGTATCTTTATTTATTCATATAGAACCACATTATGTTTACCATATTAAAAGTTTCTTTCCTATCCTCTGTCTTAAATATTTCCTGTGTCAACTGAAGATCCAGCACTTTGTTATTCTATGCAGCACTCATTATCTTCCTTCCCCTTCCTCTGCTTTCTTTTTTTAAATATTGGAAATTATTTCTATACCTTCTTCCTGTCCAGTCTGGAAAAAACAGATGAACTCTATTTCAACTCATAATTTTTCAGAACTCTGATCTTTTCCTTTGCTTGTCCTTGTAGTACCCCAACTATCCAACATCTCTTGAAATAAAACAATGTAGAACAGCTCACCAGACACAAACATGGTACAAAGTGAGACACACTGTCTCCATCTAGATCATGGGGCAGGAGAGGGCTTTAGGCCTTTTGGCCTTTGAAGGGTCTTTGATATCTGGTGGTGCATCCACAATCCTAACATTCACTCATGAGGGGGAGTGCAACCAGCACTACAAGGGGACATGAAGGCCTTTTCTGACTTGTGGAAAATCCCTGGCACTCCCTGTTTACTCTACAGCCTCCATCACTTGTTCTTGCCATCGGGGACTTACACTAGACTGACCAAGTTACACAAATCCCTGCAAAAAGGACCCCAGTTCAAGAAAGGGCTAAATAATTTGTAGGTGGACTGCCTCCATGTTCAATAAAGTTGATCATCACAAACTGGGATAACACCTAGTTAACTTTAAAGTTCACCTAGTTAACTTTAAAATGCACTTCTGTTTAGAGCAGTTTACCCACAATATATGTAATATTCATACTCAAGTAGGTACAGATGCCACTTTGGTTCATTATCCCTTAAAGAGTTGTACGAAGCCTGTGGACAAGGGACCAAGAAATGGGGGTTAGTAGGAAACTACTAATGTTGGAAGAATATCTGGACTCATTGAATTCAATGATGTTTTTATTCTCTACTTAGACGAGTCCAGGATTTCACATTTAGTTTTCCATTTTGATTTTCAAAGTCCTTATAAATTGTTTATGAAAGTTGTTAAGAGGCAAATAAGTACCTTTACTGTTTTATAAATGGACCCAGCTACTGTTCAGGAAAGCACCCTAGTAACTCTTAAATATTTCTGAAGAGAAAGAGTTTCATTCATCCCATGATAAACTGCCATGTAGGAGCCACTGTTCAAAATACACGACTTATGTAAGCATGGTTGGGAGCTGAGCCATGGGTGCTGAGGGGATCTGTATAAGCTGACTTCACGCATAAAAGGTTACGTAAATATTTTGATAGAACAATATGTAAAATGCAGCTAGGAACACCACATACTCAGATGTGAAAAGCTGTGGACAGTCAGCAGGAGAGACCCATAGTTAGACCCTAGCAGAGGTGTGGAAGAAAACAAACCAGTGAGTTCTCCTCTAGACAAGGACACAGAAGATAAGAAGTAACCAGAAACAACATATAAGAAAACTGTCTCCTGTTGAGTTGGCAGAAACAGGAATTATGTATGTTCCTTGTAAACACATAGGAGTGAGTAAAAAGAAGTTTTGAACTCTGTCCTCTACTTCTCCCTCCAACCTCCAAGAGTGAATGTTAACAACCTCCAAGAGTGAACGTCGACAAATTGCTCAGGACACGAGTGACAAATCACTTGGCGACCTTGCAGCCCTGAAGAGATTTGTGAAACTCTTACTGTTTCAAGTATCTTAGACACAAAACAAAAAACAAAACCAAACAGCATTACAGGAAGAGAGACTTTAAAATGTACTTCCGTTTGAAGCAATTTACCCACAATACATGTAATACTTTTAGTAGTAAGAAGCTGCTTTAAATTCTGCTCCTCCCCCTGAATTTTTTAACTGACAACACTGTGCTCTGAGTAGGCAATGCAGAAAAGTCATCAGTAGTTTCTATGGCTTGTTACCCAAGTACAGGGGAAAACAATACCAAACTTTGACTATGAAACCAGATATAGTGTGATTTTGAATGCTGGTATGAGACTTGAAATCCTTTGAAAAAATATTTCAAAAATGACTAGGTTCCAAATATCCCTCTCTACCTGTAATGTTGAACCGTTGCATTAAAAATCACTAACTTAGAGGCAAGTCATCTAAATGAATTGGTAAAAAGACATATCCTGCATCTAATAAAGTAGAGCATGTATTTTACTAGGTTTTCCAGTTTTCATCAGATAATAACCATCGCTGTACAATTGTATTAAATTCACATACATCATTGCCCCTTTTTTTTTTTTTTTTTTTTACTTTTCTATTACCAGTTTAAAATTAACAGAGTCTATGGTTTGTACTTTCTCTTCAGCTTACTTTATCATCTATTCTGTTTTATCTGCTAGGCTAGGTGAAATTTTTCTTCATGAATACATTGCCATATTCAGAGTAAAATGGCATAGTTTCACTGAGAGCAACGGGGCCACACTGATTAACCTTATGTGCTCAGACAGCACTGTCAGCTTTGTCCTTCTCACTGGATTATTCCTGTGAAGGAATCCTTAGTATCCTAACTGGACTTTGTATTAATGGTACCTTGCATAATTTATCTGTGCTCCCTCCATGCAAGCTCATGTCACTTCTAGCAAACATTATTTTGAATTAAATTCATAGCTAAGCATTTTCAGGCTTCTAAAACCGGTATAAGTCATTACATTCAAAGTACTAATTAATACTTGCTTTTAGGGTCTGAAAATGAAGTCATGAAGTGCTAAACTCCAGCACACTTGTCTTAGCTCGAGAACTTTCTTGGAACTAATATTGCTCTGGGTTCAATGACTTTAAAGTCTTTGACTAACATTGAACCAGTCTGGAGCAAGTTGCTTCAAATGGACTTTTAATTACAAGATTTGTGACATACAGATTTACAGGCATACGAGATTATGTATACATTATCTCACTTGTATATAGATGCACCTGTTCATGTAAATGTGCAGGCAATATGTGCCTGCATAGTCTGCATTTTTTATGTTGCTCAGCTCCTTAGAATTTACATTTTCCAAAGACAGAAATCTTGCCATTCATGTTGCTGGTGTTTTGGGTGAGAAACATTCACCACTTTTAATGCAAGATGTAACTGACCTCCGAAACAATCTGCCTGAATGTCGCCCTCCTATAATCTACATGAGCTTTGTGCAGGAGGCTAGCTGCATGGTTATATTTCCATAGAGCCTGATACAGATGCAACTTTCTGTAATGCTGGTGAATTTCACTCTTATTCACTTTGTGGCACTTCTCTGTCATTCACACTTCTTGAAAGAAGGTATGAAATGAAGCTATTCTTGCAGGATAGAGCATTATATTCCCTTCTTTAGATTAACTACAGTACAAGACCAAGGAGAACAAAGTCCTATATTGCACATATGTGAAGGTCTAGTTATAGTGGGACCTGCTTCAGTGGGGTTACACTTGGACTGAATTTGACTCAGTCTGAACTGAAACAAAGCCTTCATTTACAACATATTGCACAAAATTAATTAGAAATCTTTTAATATAAGAAAGGCTTTCAGTCAAAGTCAGATTTGCATCTAACTTAGGCGGATTGCAATAAGAGTGATAATAAAACAACAAAACACCAATAATGCTGACATAATTAACAAACTCCTTATCCTACACATCCTATAATAACGAGCTTCTTGCAAAATATTATTGTGAATGTATTCTGTTCTACCCATGCTGTCCTGCTATGCTAAACATGTCCTTCTTCATTTCATTAACCAGCATTTGATTGTGTCCTTTTACATGGATATAATTACAGAAATATACAAACTTAAAACTTACAGTTTAAAACACAAATGAAAGGTAAGTATAAAATAGTTGGATTTAAGTACAGGTTAGATAAAAATTCTCTGATGGGGTCTTCTCTTTCATAATGCAACTGTCAGCAATCTGGCCATGGAGATGAGAAATGAAAAAATTATATCTGCATATATGACAAAATTATTTTGAGCAGCATGGTGAAAGCTAAGTGGTTATCTTTAGAGCCCAGTATGCTAGATGAATGAGCAATACTGATAGTAAGATGCATATCAATACTGAAATGGAGTCAGAGCTACTCATACACTGGTCCTAAATTAACTGAGATAAATGACAAGAAGCACTTGCTTGTCTCAATGCAGAATTCAATGAAGGAATGAAAATTTGATCAACATGAAGGTATGGCAAAAACATGTTAAAACAATTGGCCAGGTAAAAGAACCAGAAAAAATCATGGTGCACTTAAATTGCTGGTCCTCCCCTGGAATATTAATGCATGTAGTAGAAGGAGACTTTCAGACAGTATCAGCAGAAAAAACAATACAAGAACTCTAAAGAGCAGACTGAAAACATCAGAAAGGAGATGAATAAGAGGAGATATAATATGAAAATATAAAATATTGAATAAAGAAGGAGGATTGAGAACATGAGGGCTTCCTGTCTTATAACTATGAGACATTCTGTTAAATTCAAAAACTGGATAATTTAAACCTGATAAAAGGATATTCTTTCCTTTTTATTTTAACAGAGTGTATAATTAGACTGTTAGACTTTCTGCTAAAGATACTTTTACTTTTCTCTGTTGATAACCTTACACTTCATTTGGATATCTTAACTCTATTTTTCTCTTGATTTTCTCTTTGTGTTTGCAAAGGAAAACTGGAGAAATTATTACCTACTCACTCATCTCTAGATACAATGCCCTGACTCATTATACAACAAGCATTCCATACAAGGAGTTTATATGAGATGAGGAAATATCTGAGAATCCATACCTGCTTGCAGAAACACAAGTCTTGTCTTCCTCACTGATGTTACTCCATTGCTGTCTAAGCTCACCCTACAAACCTGGCTATCCCTTTCTAGAGCTCTTTGTCAAAGTATCCTTTCCACCATTCCCTGATGCATCAGATCAACCCAGAGCAAAGTGATAGGAGCCAGAGCAGCCAGGGTCTGGCTGTAATTAAGCACACTATGTTAATTGTTCTGATACTATCAGGGAAGCAGGGCAGTGCATAGGGAAAAAAGAAAGTGCTATTGTGTTTTCTCAATTTCCTTCGAACCTTCAAGGAGATCCCAAAGGGCTCTCGTGCTCACACGAAACTCAATTTTAACATTATTATCAGATGGCTAAGTTATATTCACAGTTGTATCTGCCTATACCCAAAGAAAGTCTCTTGTAGTAGGTGGAACTACTGACTCAAACATCATGGATCTGACAGGGAATTTGGATCATTTTCTGAAAACTGACTTTTTAATTTTGGTATCACAGCATTGCCAAGGGACTAAATTTCAAGGGACTAGAGGTTCTAAATTTCCAATTTTATGGAACATGAAGTCCCAGCCTCCTGTGTTTATTAAAGACCAGTTAATCTTTTGTAAAGGTTTTGAATCAGTACTTTTAATATCATGGGAAGTGATTACCCCCTCCATACTCACTCTAAACCATGCTGTCTCTCAAAAAGAAGTGCTACTGAAGTGCAAAGTCTAATAATTGTAGCAGGTAGCAGATACAACATTTAGTATGTCTTGAAAAAGGATTAATAGCAGGGGCGCTGCACTGCAGGACTGAGGCAGGTAACCAAATGAGTAAATGTCATATGAAGGATTATCCTCATTTGATGGTATTTCACACATCTCCTTTCTGCATAATCTCTCCCAGCTGAGACCTAAACCAGATGTTTTCAAATGCACAAAGTAGAAGCTCTACCTGGTGTGCTAAAGGAGATCCACTATTAGCTGTCAGCAGGAGTGTCATCTCCTTTTCAAGTACTCAGCCAGTAGTCAGGATCCAGCACTACACAGCTGACAATGGCAACACACCCGCCAAGCTCAGCTCTCTCTGGATTGTGCAAAACTACTAGTATTTATTATTCAAACTACAGTAGTATCCATGTCAAATACCAGAGCCCTTCTGTGCTTGGCTTTGTAAAGAGACCAAAATGTGGCTCTTTTCACCTGATTTCATCCTCAGCATCCCACAATGCTCATATAGAGGACCCAATGCTGAAAAGCTGTGTGAAGCACAGGATGCATTCTTTCAGCCAGTGCAAAGACCAGTGACGTCTTGGAGACACTTTCTTAACTCAAGTAGTACCTTTACAGAAATGGGTGTACAAGAACATTGAACTCACAAAATAAAACATACCAGAAGTAAACCTGCCCGTATCTTCATGTGCTGACTCATCAGCTTTTAGTTACATGACAGTATACCCCTTTTCCTCTCTGCATGATTTGTAACTCATTCAGTTCACAAGACATACAGTAGCCTTCAGCAAGAGGCCCTCTGGTATTTTTGTTCTCTGTGCCCAAAGTAATGCACATAGGCCTATCTTCCCTTGTATTTAAACCATTCAGTGAATAATTAATTACTGACACCCTCCTGAGCTTCTCCACTGTGCTCATCACTGTATAATCTAATTGCTTCACAAAACATTAATGCTTTCAACCTCCCTCTGAGGTGAGGGGGAAGGATTCATTTTGCACAGGAACATGCATTAAAGAAAGATGGAGGCAAAAAGTGTCACTCATTGCAGTTGCCCAATTTCAGGCAAGATCTGGGCTAGTTAATACAGCATACAAAGTGTTCAAAACAGCTGTCAGGATCTTCAAGTCATGGTTGTGAGCAATTTGACTCCTCTGCAGAATTAAGAGTGGTAGGCTGGGACTCCAGAAGACAAACTGAGCCTGGTGGTGACTTCTGACTAATTAGTTTGCCCAGCATCAGTCTGGGATTGTGTTGCGGAGCACAGTCTGCCCTCCAGGCAGCAAACAACCAGGTACGAGGTCCCTCCTCTTTCAGGCTGCCTGGAACAGGTGAAGCAGTGTCCTGTGGCTCTCACTGATACACAGAGGATGTTCAGACTGTGCACTGAAGAAGACAGGGGCCCTGTGAAACCCTGAAGTTAAAGATGGTATCAGAGCACAATCACAAGGGGGCAGTACCTTCATTCTCTGAATGACCAGCTTCTGCATGCTTTATTTTGCAGCCTTTTCTCTCTTCAGCTGCAAGTTTATATTGTGTTATAGAAAGGCATTTTGTGCCAACTTGCTTAGCCTGTACAGCTTGTGGGCTGACTCCTGCTTCCTCTGAAGACTGCTTTCTGTTCCACAAAACTGTTATGGCTGGACAGACAGCTGAGCCTTCACAGGCTTCCCAAGGATGTACCAGAGCTGCAGCTGCAGGGAAAGGTCCTCCTTCCTCCCTGTGGGCCCTGGACTGGAACATGCTGAGTGCTTAGTTTATTTAACACATGCTAATAGAAACCTCTTAAGGGCTTATCACTTGGCTGAATAGAACAATTTCTCAAAAACAGCAAAGATCAGATCTGCATCATCTAGTCAACATTCCTGGCAAAGTTCAGCTTCCCAGTAAAAAGGTAAGCAATAGTTTTTCTAGTTTGTCCAGAAAAGTCTCTTCTCCCTTGCCTTCATTTGGATAAATTAATAACCTTGCTGATGTTTTTTTGGAAATATTCAGCATTAGGTAGGTATTTACCATGAAAAATGCTGCCAAGTGTAAACTATTTGGACTAAGTTAAAAAAGATAGGAAATAATATCAAGAATTAGAAGGATAGTGTAATGTTAAGTATAGTTATGCTACTGATACTATCAAAAGCAGAAATCCTTCCTGTCTTGCAATTCCTTCTAGTGGCTTGCTGAATTGTACCATTTTCTTGCAGCAACTCCGATGATATTAACCTGCAAGTTTCCAGAAGTTGGGATTTTACACCAGGAAATTTTTTTTTCTAGACTTTGATCACAGTTGCTGACAGGATATTAAACACGATGAACCTACGGTTTTATTCAATACAACAGTTCTTGTGCTGAATGTATTACTTGCAAGAGAGTGAATAATAACTTTGGTTTTACTGACAGTCCTGTTGGCATTTAGTCTTGGAATTTATTAAGGCAATAAAATGTGGTTTGGGTTTAATACCTTACATCATTGTTTATTTTGGTTTATATAGACAGGTTCACATGGGAGAAGTTAAAGGGAACCAAGAGAGGTGAGTTACAAAGCAGGAAGAAGAGCTCTCCCTTTCCTTCCTCTCAGCTGAGAAGAATGGAGGTGTAAATTTTCAACTCTGCATGCTGAATGGACATACTCTTACTAAAATGAAAACAACAAAGGTTCAGTCACACAAGCACTGCTTTCTTCAGTGACAACACTTCACAAGACTCGCTTATAAGACTCTCTAGCATCCTTTTTCAGTCTTTGCCCACAACTCCCTCCAATTCCACAACTGTCTTCAACAAAGCTATTCATCTGACTCCAGCTTTGCTTTGAAAAAGTAAAAGGAGAGAAGACTTACTCCACTGTAAAGACTCTGCCAACTTTCATGCACTATTTGCTTTATCAAAGTTACAAACTATGTGAAAGGAGTTTAGTTATTAAGTGCTGTCCCATCTTAATGACAGTGCAGATAGCACACCTCCACACAGTTACATGTATTTGACAGATGTGGTCCAACTGTTGTTAGCCATTGACATAAATCACATTCCTCATTATGGAGCTTCATAACAGGGACCATGGTTCCATTGACTGGGAAGTTGTATTGCAGAGCTATGACACTGTACCTGTGAAATACTACACAGCTACTCAAGTACATCAGAACTATGAAGCATGACTTAAGTGCTTAAAAACAAAAACACAGCAGTTACACTAATATCAGTATTTACAGTGCTGTCACTCTCAAGAGTTTGTCAAGCCCATAGTTTCTAACACACCAGTTGTATGCCCATCCTCTCCAGGAGTGAAAACCCCCAGAGCCTGTTTTCAAAGCTGTAAATGTGCCACATAGGCACTTCACAGATTTCACAGAATATTCTGAGTTGGATGGGACCCATGAGGCTCATCAAATCTGACTTTTTAAGTGACTGGCCCATACAGGGGGTCAAAACCATGACCTTGGTAGTGTTTTTGAGCCTTGCCTAAAATGGGTGCCCCATCTCAAGAAACTGCTGTAGGGACTTGTTTCTTTGCCTCATTGCAAATTGAAGGTGGAAGCTGCTGTTAAACCAGGGCCCAGAAGCACTCTTCAGGGGTTATAAATGCAAGTCTAACATTTTCTGACACTTTGGAAAGGTGGGGGATTATTTTTTTAGAATACCAAAGGAGTTTTTCTCAGTTAACATATAGCCATGCCACAAATTCAAAAATATTCTCCAGTTGCATCTCCATTTTCCCTGCTGCACCCTTTAATTTTCTTCCAGTTCCCTTTTTCTTTTTACATTATTCCTTTAGTTTCCTCTCCTTTGTGTCCTATTTGCTTCACTTTTCTTTATAACTTTTGTCCGTCTCTTCATTTGCTAGTCTGCTCTTCTGCCTCCAGAACAACCATTTCTGACTGTTTCCTTGTACACACAAGTGAACCAGCCAAGTGAAAATCACAGCATTTCTGATGACAGTACTTCCTTGGTACAAAAAAAAAAACCAAACAAACAAAAAAACCAACCAACCAACCAACCAACCAAACAAAAAACCAAAAACCAAACAAACAAACAAACAAACAAAAACAACAACAACAAAAAAAAACCAAAAAAAAAAAAAAAAAAAAAAAAAAACCGAACAAAAAAAATTTGGAGATGAATACCCAAAAGTTAAAGCCAAACCTTTGAATTGAATAGTACCATATTTCTTCTTAACTTTCTGATGATTGTAATGCAGGAACATTTCACTGTACATATCTATGGGCAGAAGAACTGAAGTGACTTAAGCCACAAACCTATCCTAGAGTTTCTTCTCTGAAAACAGATTCCCGGACACACCAACATATGCTGTTCCTGCTGGTCAGATAAAATATTACCTGCACTGGATAATAAGATAATAATCGGCAAAAAGTTCCTTGTGGTTACCTCCCGAGCTTGAAAAAAATATTTAATGCTTCAAATTAATCTCCAATGAACATACATTATAGAAACTGCAAAATGCACATATGCACAAAAAAACCCCACAAGTTACTTAAAGATGTGAGTACACATTCACATTCGTGTGTGTGACACACATAAATGAGAATATATAATTCAGGTAGAAAATACAATTCTTACCTTATTGCACTTGCAGATAAGTGGCCGTAAGAACCACTGGCTGATGAACTGCTACGAGAATTATTGAGAATTGTGACCAAGGAATTTGGAGATGTCCGAATCATGGTCTGAAGGTCAAAGCTGTGATCAGACAGGGGGGATATGGACAACGTGCGCTTTCGGCTTGGTCTAGCTGACAACCTCGGACTTGGAAACCTGGCGCCTGTTATGTAAACACAAATAATTATTCACCAGGGTACCTCATCGGATTTATTTGTTATCAGTGATGGGTAGAGGGAGACACCAGCACACTGTGACAAGCCCGCTCTCTTCATTTGTGATCTACTGGCTACGATTGAGGAAAATTAGGAAGAAAAATCTTTCTTCCTATGGCTTACCTCAGGGGAGCTCTGTTTATTAATGTGCAAGTAAAATGATAAATGGCTAAACAAAAGGAAAAGACTTTTATGAGTTATCACTCTTATTTCTGGTGATTTATGAATCTGATGGCTTCTCAGACATTCACATCATTAATTCAACCATGAGCAATGAGACAGTGGTTGAGATGTGGGATACCAGCAAGCCCAAACCCACAACACTTTAATACATACAGCCAAACCTACACATGTCAAATACAGCAGAGAAATGAAGAGGCAGCTTTGAAATGAAGAGCACCTTTGTTGACTGTAATTCTGCCAGGGCGACGTTTGATGCAAAACAAAAAATCACGACTGAAACAAACACTAAAAGCGCCAGCTCTATGAACAGAATTCAGATTGACATTCAGAGCATTAAAATGAGAAACGTTTTAGTAGGCTTTATTTGAATTTGTCCAAAATCCATTATATTCTCTTGCTCGAGTGTATAGGGGCCTACAACTGCCAAATTCCTTTAAAACTGGAGATTAGACTTCTCAAAGCAGCAAAGTGAAGACAAACATACAGATATCACTTAAATAAATACATATTACATTTCTAAATTTTATGTCCTGTTCTGAAAATCTCTACCTCTTCTGATTTATTTTACCATGTCATCCCAACTCTGACAGAAGATATATCACCTTAAATTTATTCCCTTTATTTAATTATTTTCTATCTTGGTTGAGAGCAAGGAGAGAATTAGCTTCCCCACTGCGTACTGAACAATTTCCTTTAACAGTACTGCTGCTTCTACCTTTTTAATCCCTTTAACCTGTAGTAAAGGATTGAATTCTAATGATCCTGACAGCCAGGGTTATGTAGGTCTTGGGTTTGATGCCTACTTTACAGCTACTTCTCCTGGAGTGTCTGACATTCTCTGTAACTTGCTAATAATTCACTATTGGCCACAAGCATCCAGTATAGGTCTGCCTTTCCTAAAATTTTTGTGTCCAGAATAATTTTTTTGCAGGGTATTTAAGTTTACATGTCTAACAATAACCAGGAGAAGAGCCCAAATGACTCTAATTAAACTCATCTCAAGATCAGAGCTAGATTAGAATTTATTAGTATGCTTTCTTACACACCTGAGTGGGTTTCCCTTCTTTCTGTGCATGCTAGCCAAGGTTTTAGTACAGTATCGAGGGCTGCCATTTTATTACTGTTGTGACTGTGAGATCAGATCTCCATTTTTAATCCTTCTCCTCTTTGGCATCTGGGTAATAAAAAGTTTTGTTCCTTCCTGCTGTCTCCAGAATAAACCTTAGTCCATACAGCTCCAATCTTTCAATGAATATTCAAGTTCTCGATCCATCATTTAAAATTTAGGTATAGCCATTTATTTATTCGTAAAACCTACTACATGCTATTTTATGTAATCTGCTTTATCTCCTTTTTAGGAGCTTGCTATTGTACTGTGTCTGATATTTTATTAGTGCTGTGCTTCATGTCTTTCAAAGGGAGAGATCTTTTTCTTGTGCTAAAATAAGAAACAATAATGATCAACAGCTTTAAGAAACTGCAATATATCTAACTAGGAAATACAACATACATGTCATGGTAAAACAAAAATAGTAGTAATTTGCACTTGCATCTTTCATCCACAACTCTTTTCTGCTGACTGTTCAGCTGGAATGAATTAAAACAATGCCTCTGAAGTTAGTGCTTGTAATGTAATTTACCCCAGATGAGGATACAATTCAAGTGCTTTATCATGGTTTTACAAGGGCATAGCTAAGTACAGACATTATACTCCCTGCAGTGCCCTGCACATTCTCAAAAACTGCAAAGACTTCCCTCCTCCTCCTTGCCTTCTCTGGACTGAACCCATCTCCTTTACCCTTTGCCTAAGTCATGCTAGGGCTCTTGCCTGTCTGCCCACTGCTTGTTACACCTTTGCCTTGCCTACCAGCTGCTGCCAGGGCATCCCTGTGTCCACTCTGGATGCATGAGATCTGTGGCCAGGGATGCAGAAAGACACTCCTTACAGCTGTCAGGGGCAGCACCAGGGCTTGAGCCACACATACAGTAGTCTCTGGCTTCCTCTGTTCCTCCAGGCAGCATCTGTCTCAGGCCCCATCTAGGTCTGGGAATTCAGCAGTGCCCTCCATCTACCTGCAACAGGAACAATCTCCTAAGGGAGATTTTGCAGTATCCTGCAGAAAGGGAACATTCCTGCTTCAGTCAGGTGAGACCTCTACATAGTCTGACCACAGGAGACAGGGGGGCCATGACTTTTAAAACTGAAAATACAATTGAATGGAATTACTGTTTTGCCATATCTTCATTGTTTAATTAGGTCTCACATGCCTTAAGCATGAGCTGGCCACTTGTTACGGGACATCTGCTTAACCATTCATTTCACATAACATGAGTTTTAGTTCATATGCTACTATGAAAAGGAATAGGTCACTATTTGTCATTGCCTCTGAATACTAAACCCAACTTTCCAGCCTTACCAGCACTTATTTTAAAAACAAACACTTCAATATTTATTTATCAATTTGAGATGTTCATCTGCTCACAGTGCTCTCCCACTGAAGTACTGCATTCCCTACTCAATAATGCTTTAAAATTAGAAAATGAAGGAGTACTGATTCACTAAAAATCCATTTACCTCTGTGGAAGTGCTGATAAAAAAACATCAGCTTTGGCAAAGCATGCAAATGGAAGCTGACAGTGAAGATTTGCTTAGAAATGTCACCCCTTTGGAGTAGATGTTATAGAAATAAAAAGTCAGTAGTAGACAGTAAAGACTTGAGTGTGCCAACAAAAAATCCAGCAGGTGTCAGAAGAAAAGATCCTATTTTGAGGTGGAGATCAATTCTAAAATAACAGATATCTATCTCCATCATAAATTTCAGAAATGGAATATGCCATCCAGCAAATTTGCCCATGAATTTGATTTCTGAGTTGAAGTTTTTAGTATTGCTTAATCATTTATAAGGCAATCTTCAGACATGTATCATTTATTTCATCCCTTTAAATCAAACTTCATCAAACCTTTTTTATTCCCTTCCTTTAAATCAAACTTCTTTGAATATGTCTCAGGCACTAGTTTTTATTGAAGGCTGTGAACATGGGACATTTGGGGGGGTGGGTTTAAATCAAGCCTTTTTCATTTCTTTCTTTTCCTTCTTCCTTCTGTTTACAGACGTATAAAAACTTTGTTTTCACTTCATGAAAGTTCATCATAAATTTTGTCTTAGTTTTCAAAATGATAAATCTGTCATCAGTATGAGAGAAGAAGGAATGGCTTTGATACTCCACCCTCATTCTCCAACTTGCCTCACAAACAGAAACCAAACCCAGTCCAAAGCTTTTTACTCCGGCTTAACTCTTTGGGTTGGTGTTTGGGTCTGGCTGAGATAGCGATTATTTTTCCCACTGCAGGCCCCACAGTGCCATGCTTTGTACTGGTAGCTGGAAAGCAGCTTCAGCACTGTCTTCCAACATTCCCCCCCATCGGCAGACTGGAAATGGGCAAGATCCTGGGAGGGGACACAACCAGGCCAGCTGACCCAAACTGACCAAAGGGATATTCCACACCATATGATGCCAGCGCAGACATAAAGGCTAAGAAAAGGAGGGGGTGAGGGAGCATTAGTTATTTACAGTGTTTGCCTTCTGGAGCAACCCCTCTGTGTGCTGGAGCCCTGCTTCTCAGGAAGTGTATGGATACTGCTTGCTGGTGAGAAGTAGAGAATAAAAATTTTTGCTTTCTCATTCCTTCTGCACATGGAATCTCTCACTTTTCCCTGAGTAAACTGCTTTATCTCAACCTACGTGTTGTTTTCCATCTATTTTTCTTTCCTACACCCAGCTGAGAAGAGGGAGTGATAGAGCAGTTTGGTGGGCATCTGGAATCCAGCCAAGGTCAACACACCACAGCTGCCCGAACTCTTGAGGTCAGCTGGGTTATTATCAGAGCCTCTAATGCCAAAAGGAGTAGGTCAATACCAAATACTTTTGAAAAAGAGAAACCTCCTGTCCTGAGTGAGGACAGACAAAAGTTAATCAGAGTGAGGATATTAATAATTTGGAATCTTGAGACGTCAGGAAACATACTTGTGTTCCATTGAACCTCATTTAAGAGAGTAGAACATATTGCCAAGTGAAAAATGCATCTATCAATCCAAAAGACAGTGATTTTTAAAATGTTATAGTGCTTAAAGACAGTTTTGGCATTCAATATCTTTACAGTCACAACAAGCAATTTCAGTTGTTGCTACTGTGGTGCTGTCAAGAACTTCCACATCTACTCCACTCCTATTTTAGTTCTGCACTTAAAGGTAACAAATCTGACTGTTTTAGAACAATCAGAAGATGGCAAGGCTTGCACAGGGTCTCTGGCCACCAAAACTGTAGAAAAGCATGATAGCAGCAGCAGAAATTTTGGTCCAGTTTTCATGCTATTCCGGACAGGATGAAGGAGAACTACAATTAAGCACACATAATCTTGGCTTTATTCTCGTGCAATGTATTAGAGAGCTCATGGACAGCAAAGGTCAGAGCTTCAAGAAGTCTACTGCTCTTTGGGTAAGATTTAACCTCTGATTAACAATTCTCCCACTCTCATAATCCCGATATGAAATCAGTTTTCCAGTACCACAGAGCAAAACAGAAGATCTCAAACTGCAGACACTGTATGTAATACACTTTGGAACTCAGTGCATGCTGGTGTTGGAATTATTATTTGCACTACAGGAGGGGGGGGTAGAGATTCTAAATTTCTGTGCTAGATGCTGTATAAGCACACCATTAGGAGACAAACTTGCTTCACAAAAGAAGAACAATGTCTTGCTTGTATCTGTTTGGTTGTTGTGTGGGATAAATGAGCAGCAACCTTTCAGTCAGTTGAGTCAACTTGCTCAAAATTTGATAGCAGATAATGAGGGAAACTACTCATGTGTCTTCTGCTTCCTTTGACAAGACTGGGCAAAGGCGAAAGACTACTTTTAAGATCACCATATAAATCTTCAAGAGGAAAAATCCAAACAAATGGCATTGCTTTGCACTGATCGTACTTTGTTATTAAATGCATACATGGGCATTCTTATTGGAGATTTTTTTTAAAGTCTTAATATCAGCTTGCTGCTAATTGTTTTGTTCTTGTTTCTCATCTAAAAATCTGACAAAGAAGAAAGGGGTTTTCTTTAGCATGATGAATGATAGGACATTCAGATCCTTACTTAATGACAATTAATTTACTGTATACCCATGCAAGTTAAGATAGTTTTAATTAGTTTTTACAAAGTAAAAGGGTAACTTCATACTCTATTTAGATAAAAGCAGCTATTGCCTGACTAAACACATTCTCATCAAATACAGAAGGTGAGTTGAGTGACCTTACTAGGATTCACTCTTATTTTAATTCTCTATTTACTGTTTAAAAATAACCCATTTGCATAATAGTGCAGTTTTTGTCTCTAACTCTGAAAAAATGCTTAATTGAAAAGTTGCTGGTATAATTAATCTCAAATGTGTGATCTTAATTTTTAAAAACAAACACAAAACAAATTAAAGTGTGCATTTCAAATGTATCCTAGCTAGAGCTGGTGAACACAAATATTCTTGTTAAAGATGGTGTTTCGGTACCTTTTATGAGTGGGCTGAAATTATGGGCAAAGGTCAAAATATTTCTTATTAAGTAAGTAGTGATAACATTCTAGGGATGTTGTCTCTAGATAGGGACAACATCCCTAGAATGGGATGCACAAAAGATGTAATTCTATGTAGATTACAGCATACACAACCTCTACTAACACATGAAGATCCTTCTGCAAATGCCATTATTTGTATATGAGTACTGCCATGTCTTCTGTTGTTCTCAAGTTTTCTGGTATATATATGGGTATTTATCTTTCTAAAGGCTGAATAAACCAATCAGATGAAATCTGCATCCAAGAATGTGGTTTGGTACTGCTACTTACGTGCATTCAGACACTCTCTCACAGTAGGAACCAAAACCCTTGAAAATTTAAAATGTCCCTGCTCATTGCAAGTTTGACTAGATGATCTTTCAATTTGCCTTCCAAACCAAACTATTCTAGGGTTCTATGATCCTTTTCACGGAAGCAATGCCCATTCATGCAAGCTGAGGATTTGTCCTTGCAGCTGAAATATAGCAGCAAATTTACATTACCTGAACCACATGTAGCATTGTTCCCATTCTGCAAGGTATTATTAACAGGCATTCAGTACTTTAGCAGTGTGCCTCATCTCTCCCTATTCCTCTCAAAATCCCAATCAGGAAGTATAATATTCTTAAGCTTTCAAGTATGGAAGTCTGCACATTAATTTCTGGTTTAAGTCCAGACTGCTTGTGTGAGTTTATTGTGTTTCTGCAGTGTGCAAGGTATGTTACTCCTTCATTAGCAAGGAAACAGAATGAATAAAGCTTTCCTGCAGTTTCACAACTATCTCTCTTGCCTGATTCTTATAAAAATTATTGGTCAGTCAAGTACTTCACACTCCACGGCATGTGTTTTGCAGGGCTAGCTATATATATTCCTGTATGTCCATGTGTTCCAGAGGTAAACTTCCCAACACCCACACTCCCTGAGATCACCAACCATACAGCCAACAGCTGGAAGAAGAAATCTCATGTACACAAAAAGTTTTAAATTCTACAGGAAAACAAGGTTGTCTGACACTATTGTACTGGTCTGTACTACCAAGCGAAAGTCAACATCACCACCTTTTCTTGCCACCATTTTTCACTGCCCTCATCAGAAGGAACAGAGTACGTCCTGAAAAGCATATAAGCAGCTATGACTCGAGGGGAATGCTCTGCATAATCCCTTCTGGTTGGTCAAAAGAAACAGTAGCAAGCAGTTTGCAATGGGGTCCTCTCTTTTCCTCCTTCTACAGATAAACAGAGAAAGATTGGAGGGCTGAAAGATACTGAGTGGATAAAGAAGGCTCTCAATATTATGGAAATATTATGGAAAACTATGTTGGGATCCTTAGAATTCAACAAACTGCTTCACTTTACAAGTGGTCGCTGGTCTATTGGTCTATGATACACAACTTCTAAGTGCAGCTAGCACTCTCTCAAAGGTGCAGGGCTTGCTCTCCTAATAGAAAAACAGATGTAAACTTTCTGTTAACAGAGAGCTAACTCATCAGGGAAATACTCAGCCTAACTAGGAAAGTGAGTTACTGATTGCAAATAGAAAAGGACATTTTCAAAAGCACTCAAGCCTTGCTAGAAATAAAATTTATAATCTGTTTTCAGGAGCAGTCCTGCTCCTCTCCCTACTTTCTTTAAAAGTTTACTTTTAGGCTTGACATAACCCTTGTGCATTTGGCAATCAATTCTCTGGCCTTCCAGCCTCATGAGGAGGCTTATGTTGACTCCCACTTCTCTATCAGCACACAGGCCTTTTGGGTCAGACCATGAACAACCCACGTGGTTCCCTTTGCAGGACCATCTATATTTCTAGAAAATATCACTCACTATCCATGGCATGAAGATACTCCATATGAAGAGCCCCGGCTCCTGCAGTGGCAGCTGAAGGAATGATGTCTGCATAGGGGCTGCGCTGGCCTGCCAACAGAGCCATCTGATGATAATATTCAGCTGGACTGACGCCAGCGTGTGGAGCTAAAAAAAACAACATAAAAGTACCATTAATGACGTAAGATAAACAAGAAAGAAAGTTTTATCACATTGCCAGTTTCTCTGGCTATAAAAACAGTTTATTTATTTTTTTAATGTAAAGCAACGTCTGCAATATACCACCACTGGTCAATATATTTCAACCAATGGTACTGTAAAGATACCATTCAAAAAAACCAGCAAGACATAAAATATTAATGAGCTTGGTGATCTCATATTTTTGTATTTATTATTAAGTGACTCAAAAAAGCTGACAGGCTGACAGCAATGAAAACTAGTATGATTTATTTAGTGACATAAAAAAGCAAGAGAACCTTCCTAGCATTTTATTCACATTTACCTCATCCTTGGCCCAAAGGAATCTGTCTTTAAGGTAACAGCATGGCTGAACTTCCATTAGCATTCGGGTATCTGGAGCCTCTACTTAGGGAACTTAGGGAACTAGAAGATTCTCCCCCACCATATCCCTGTGTCTATGCTTAGGAGCAAACAGGGGTAAAGCATGATTCCAGGACAAATAATAGCTGTCCAGGAACAACACAGGGTCAGTTTTTTAGGAGGACAGACTGAAAACAATAAAAGTGACCATCCCATCCCTCAAAGTTCGTGTATAAATATAGTTGACACACACAAGCCTGTTTGCAGAGACAAAACCACAGACTGAATAGACTCTACATCCCATCAGTGAGATTACTGTGATGCAGTCCTCTGATAATGACTTATATTAGCTGTTCTCTCATGTAAAAATAACATGAGAGCTTCCTGTTCCCCTCCAATTTTCAAGCAGGCCTTCAACTAATGGGAAATTCTGGACAAATACAGAAACTGACATCACTTTAAGATCATTTCCTTTCAGCGGGCTTCAGACACTACTGAAGGTAGAGGGTCATTTCACAAACTTGTGTAGGATGTACTCATAAAATAAGATGGCTCCTTCTCCTTGATCCTGACCCTGACCTGCCATGAAACCTGAGGTGAACAGCCCTTGCCTCTGGTCTCTCCCTGTCCCACTTCCAAAACAGTTTACAGTCTGATCACCACAAGATGGTATGCAAGCTTGCCTAGGACACTTAGGGTTCTTTAGATTAATGGGCTGTACCCCAAGCTGGTGCACCAGATTATTTTTGTACTCTTTCATTTCATTTAATGAGTTTTTTTCTAATCTCAGCAGCTGAATCTTGAACAAAAACAAAACTTTAGGCTGAAATTCTTTGAATATTGTTACCTACACAGAGCTACTAAAAAGATAATTTATATTTTCATTAGAAAATCAGATTCTAAATGCAAACCTTAGAAACAAAATAAAACAAATAAACTTTAGAAACAAAGAACCAAGATTTACACTTTCAATGTTTTTTTGAACATAAACAAGGCATTGGAATTTGGAGAAAAGTTTATTCAGCAACAGATTGCTGAAGTGATAATCTGCCTTTATTACTACAAAATAAAATGAAAGAATGTGCTTTTGATGTTAAAATGTTAAATATAACATATAAGAAAGGGTTGTGAAAAATAGAAGTACATCAAACAGGAATAGAAATGGCATAAAAATGAACTGAGATAAATTAAAAGTTGCTGGTCTTTTTTTCCAAATTACAATTTGATTTCACAATTAAATACAATCTGTCTATTTTCTGTGAAATGGTAAAGAAATTCTTCAGACAAAATTTTTAAAGATAGGTAACTTACACTGAATCACTGATTTTAAAGTTTTACAGTAGTAGGCAACCATGGTATATTTCCAGACAGACTAAAAATACTTCCTGAGCTTTCTGACATAAGTGTCTGGGTTAACTAACAATAACATTGGCTGCAAACTTTAAAATTAACTGCTGCAGAAAACACAGTGAACACATTATTGCATTACTAAATGTTCCATATGCCAAGAAATGCTCTGGTGCTCTTAAAAGATTATTTCTCACTACCTCCCTCAAACATAAAAAATTAGCCTACTAAATGATGTATTGCATGAAGGGTAAATGAAGGGTAAATGGGAAGACATACAGCCTGGAATTTTTTCTTGTTTATTCCAGGGTAGCTCCAGCTTTGTTCCCATTTTTCTATAAGCAGCGGCATTTGCTTCTGCACCACAGGCACAGCTGAGCTTCATTTGAGCACTCTCCTCTACATACATCAACAATTCCATCCTTACGCCTGCTCCAAATCCTCAGAGAAGTCCTCAGCCACCCCTGACCCACCAAATCTGCTGGCTAAGGAGAAGTGACAAGAGTTATGTTCGAGATTGTTTTGGCTCCTGGCCATCCCCACATCTGTGAGTCGACAGACTAAGCCCAATAGTACACTGATCCAATTATCTAACTGTCCTAAAGCAATTAGGGTAGCAAGAGAAATCCTGCTATAGCTTTCAGAAGAGCAATAACAACTTCCAAGTTTTCACAGTTCAAATACTATACCACTTAAGCCATGGTGTCCCTTATGTTATAAGTACATTATGTGCATGTACCCCTTTAAACCACAAGAGTGTTTCATTTGCATTCCAGAAGTGCTCAAGCCATAATTCAGATTATCTGATCCCAGGAACTCACATCTGGCACTTCTTTGTATACCTGATTCATCATACAACTGACTATGGATTCCAGGGAACAAACTTGCAGCTTTTCAACAGAATGATGTTCGACTGAGATATCGTCAACGCCTCAATCAAGTTACTGTATTTTCATTGGATGCTGTGCAACACCAAGGCTGTGGTAACTGATCAAAAATGAGCTGTGAGCTCACAGGAAGTGTGAAGTAACATGTGTTTGTTTAAAACTTGCAAGAGATTCTTAAGCCAGTAAATTTAGCATGTACTTATGACAGATTAAGGCTGTGTATACAGTCAGCAATCAAAGCTCAGGGGATGAGCATTAAGACAGAGTGTACTCAGCTGTACTGTCCACACCTGAGTGTTTCATGCCACCTGAAAGCCTGGGAGTATCCAAGCTACATAGGCTGGCAGGAGAAAACTGTCTTTCTGAGGCGGCAGGTGGAGTTGAGGCAGGGTATTTCACAGACCTGAACTGACACCAAACATCTGCACTGTAGACAGATGAACCTCATTACCATCATAATTATGACGGCACTCCAGACTCAACTGCTAACACTTCAAGTGTCCATTTGTTGAGGAATTGAGAAGTTCCTGGATGTTTCCCTTCCTACAACTCACTGGACTACAATGGCAGAACAACACAGCAAGATCACACATTTCTTTACTGTACACATCTACATTTAGGTGCCAGAATCTGAAAGTAAATTCTACCCTGTGACATCTCTGGATGTTTCTGGAGTGTCATTTGGGTGCTATGTACCTACATCTTTGCAAGTGAATTCAGTGTGGTACACCTAAGATCAAGACTGTATACAGCTTAATGTCATAGGTGGTGATAGGTGGTTTCTGTCACACCTTCGTGTGCCACTGGAACATACCTTAAGCATAAATTAAATTCTGCAGGAATGGATCCTGAAGACTATTGAAGATAGCAAAGTATTCTGCACATTAGCTCCTGTGAAAAGCCCAAATGCGCACCACAAGAGTTTTCCCAATATACACCATTACATTATAGCTCTGTCATTTTTATCCTGTATCTAAAGCTCCAAAGCTCCTGAAGTCAAAACCTGCCTTTCTGACCATTCAAGTTTTTTCTTCAAAGTATGTATTTTTAAAAATACTTCTTGCTGAAACAAAAAGGGTAGAATTAGCAAGAATTCATGCAACATCTGAAGTGCTGCTAGGAAAGCCCTATGTGCATGCCTTATACCTTGACTGACAATAGTTCATTAAAATTTATTCTCATAAGAATATGTGCCCATAACTAATGGATTAACTGTAAAGGTATATATTCTTATAAACGAGGATTAATTAGTTATCCGTTTGGATAGGGTGCACCGCTCATTTTTCAAATTCAGCTAAAGGCAGTTTAACTCTGGTAAGTTTCTGAATTCACTGGAAAGATCTTTCCCATAGTTTAAGTACCAGTTTAATTACCTTTCTCTACATAGTTGATTCTGAATATGCTATATTTTAGTTCCCTTCAGAAAATGCTACAATTTTGAAATGTCAAACTGCTTATGTTTACCCACTATTGAAAAACCTACTATTAAAAAGACAGCCTTTTTTTGCAACTCTGTTGATGGCTCACTTTGGCAAAATTCCCACTGAAACAAATAGGAAATGTGCTAGAGTAATGACAAGAGTGATCACAGGAGTTCAGTTCAGACCAAATAGCCTGGAAATTAAAAGCCATGGTCACACCAGGACCTGAAAAACTGAATTTCAAGTATACTGCTCATCATTTAGATTAAAAGGGACAATCTTGATCATCAGCCACTTTTAGGTAAGCATAATTTCATTTGGCCATATTGTTGGCTAGGATAAACTGAAATAATTCTACATAAGTTTAACAGAACTATTGACTAAATGTAACTTGTCAGTGCATGCTTTGTATGATTGAAAAATACTATTTTAATTAACAAGCCTTTTGTGCCTGAAGAACTCCATGGTTATACACTGACATGCACTCAAGAAGAATCTGACTCAATTCAGTGCAGATACAATGGATTTTTTTTGGAGATCAGAATTACACCCCATGTCAGTCCCACAAACAAAAGATATCACAAGACATACACCATCCTTCCAGCATAAATTTTGAATGAGGCAGCTTTTTTTTTTCTTCTCCCTGAAGTTTCAACATTTGTGAGATGTACAAATGAGCCATGATCGGCTGATGAAGTATTGAAACATTTATGACATAATGAATATGTCTGACAAACCTGGTGAAGCTGCTTTGAACAAGGGGGAAAAATGTTGACAAGATTAATATAACTTAAGTTGCTACAATGACAGAAAACAGGAAGCCTGTCTTAACCCACCGTCTGTTGGGCTGAGTCCGCGGGCTGCCGAGATCATGGAGAGGGACGGGCTGCTGTGCAGGGACCTGATGTAGTCCATGTAGGGGTTAATGTATGGGTGAGGGGTGCTGAAGGGAGACTCTGATGTTGCAGCAGGATTTCTGTGCGGGGAAATTCTAAGGAATGGAAGCTCTGAGTATGTTGGGCTACTAGATAAGGCAGAAGGCCTGGAAGAAACAAAAGGAAGAAAAACAAAACCAGCCAGGTTATCTATACAATAAAGAAAAATACTATAAAGGTAACACACTTGTTTCTTGAAGAATAACAACTAGGTTGCACATGTACTGAAGTCAACTGCCTGGAAAGAAAAAGGATGGGGAATTAATTCTTCTCTGTCCCCATTATTAGCAACATTTCTCTGATTAATTTTAACACGATTTTACATTTGGTTTAATCTTTACACCTCTCAATACCCTTTCCCCAAGGAGTTAAGGAGAAAATCACATCAATTAGTGCAAAATATGCACACTGTATTAATAGTAATTCTTACTGCAATATGAAATACGTACTGAGATTCAGAATCATTTACATCTTCAAAACCACGTGGGTATTGAAAATGGAGCTTCGAGAGCCACACTGCACACATGCCATTCATTTGCCAGCTTACTCTTTCTGAAAGTGCATGATAGCATGTGTATATAGAAATCACTTCAGGAGTCCCAAATTTTGCAAGCCATTAAGACAGATGGGTCCTTTGGAGCACTTTTTTTTTTGTTGTTGCTGTCCCTTCCCATGAAAAATGCACAAAACCTGGTGGCAGAGGAAGAAAGACTGCTGCATATGTGTGTTTTAATATGGCACCAGTGACCAATGTTTTTTAACAAGGCCCTATTAATTAACTACATCGTTTTTGTGAAAGGAAAGCTTGGTGCCCTCTCATGCTATGTGTGATGAACCAAGGCTGAAAGCTGAGTTCACACCTGACAAAAGATAAATAACCCACCATAACTCTCCCCATCATCCCAGCCTGTCGATACAACAGCATCTGGGTTCTGCTTGGAGACTTTTCTCTCAAGCATCCCATCTCCAAAGGCACTGGAAAAAGTTCAAATTTCATCAGAAGCGGTTGGAGTGCCTGCCCTTGCCAACCTGCTCTTTGGCAAAAAACAATGATTAAGCCTGTCATGCATTTGCTGTAGTCCAACTGGCTGACCCGAACTAAATGCCTTTTTGTCCCTGTTTTTCCAATTAATTTAGCATATATACAGCACAGACACAGGCAGCAGCTGTGAGAGCAGTGAGGGCAGTCTGTTCCTTTGATGCTGTTGGCTTACAAAGAGTAATCAAACAAGAAATGTATTTTTTCCCCCTTTAACATACACATACCATGATCAATGGAGGTAGTTGTCATCACCTAAAAGGCCAACAGAACATAATCTTACATAGGAGCCAATTCTGCCCTGCCATCAGCTCGGAAATGCTAGCACATGAGTGGGACAATGATCAAAGACATGAATTCCTAAGGTGACGCCAGCTTCCCTGCCACTAAATCCATGAGGGCTTGTAAAATGTGAGGAATGAAGATTTCTCCTGATGTGTTTTTCTCCCTCTTTTCCTTTCTCTATTTGACCTTTTTTGTGTTTCTCACCCTCCAAGAGCTTTCTGCACGGTAAGCCTGTTAAGCCTTCCTGTATGAAAATACCTCCATGCTCCAAAGTTTGTTAAATGAACAGCATTTTGTGCTAGCAGCAGGTACCAACAGTGTGGTCACTCCTCTGGCATCGAAGCAAGTGATCCACGTAAACCTAAGCCACTCACTAGCACGCCTTCACCAGATTTGAAATGCACTGAGAACCTGAAACCAGAAGTCACTTTCCACCACTGTGCAAACCAGACATCTCCTTTCCTCAGAGAACTTTTTGTCTGCATGGTTCTAAAGTACCTTTGTTTTACAGTGGAAGTGCATCTTTTATCTTGGTACTATGAAATTCCACCAGACATGAAATATTCGTTGTCTCCTGATTCCCTTTGAGGCCAAGTTTGGTAGGTAAGAGCTTTAAAAATCATGGTGATGCAGGAAGCAAAAGTACTACAGCTGAGTATCACATTACAGAGTGAATTTCCTATCCTGGCAGTGAGGAAAATACAATAGTACAGCAAATTTAATACAAGAATAACGAAGAAACTAAGTTTGGATGTCATTTTACAAGTGATTCTTTTTTAATGTGATCCCAACTCATAGTTAGAAACATGAAGATCATCCAGGCAGGCTGGGGCCCTGGCCTTATCTGGTGCATATTGAACAGAAAACTCTTTAAATGCTTATGCAAGAAGGCTGAAAGTCTGTATCGGCCTCTGTGATTCACTCTCCAGCTGGCCAACAGCCAAATGCTGCTGCAGGAGCAAGATTAAGAGCCAGGCTGTCAGCTTCTCCCTCCAGATCCAACAAGAGCCATTCAAGGACACCAGGACTCAGCCACTCTTCTCCTCCTCAGCCCTACCTCTTTCTTTCTCCACTCTTCTGAGCTCCTCAGTTTTCCTAGGATGCTAGGGAAAGGACACTGACCTGGGTAATATCAATCAACAGCAGGCATGTAAACAGTATTATCTGAGGCAAAATATGGAGTCATCAGATTCCACAAGGAATTCCCAGCTCTGGAGTCTGATGTTCCCTAATTTCTCTCAAGCGCCTGATTTTAACATGCTGCTAACTTCTGTGCTCACTTTCAGTCTGGATTTCTTTCACTCCTCTGTGTTCCCAAGACCCTCCATTCCCTACAGATTAATTTTCCCTCATGCCTTCTTCATCTGCTCTCGGTCTCACAATTTGAGTCATCCTGATTTTTTCCAATAAACATCACATATCCTTCTTTCCCCTCTGTGATCGAACTTCACTGTAAACATCTTTCACAAGTAGTAACTCCCTCCTTCAAACTAAAATGCAGCTTTTAGAAAGGGTGCTGCCAAACACCCTTACTGTTGCTTCACAACTTCACTGTGTACCAATAAAGAATGACTTTTGTCCTGTAAACAGCAAACAGTACAGCCCAGGAGTGGCTCTGCAGAGACTCATTCAGTGACAAACAAATCAAATATCTAGATGTGGATGGCAGTCCATCCCCATAATTTTTATTTCACATGTATAGATTAATACAATGGTTTGGATTGGAGGTATTTTTACAGGTCATCTAGTCCAACTCTGCTGTCATGAGCAGGGAAAGAAGCTGGGGACCCTCCTCCAAACTCAGGACCCTTCAGCCCAGTATCCTGCAACCTAGCCATGTATCCTGTTCAATGGTGTTCACCCTTGGGTCTGAGGCTGCTTCATGGGGATGCAATGAGGCTTCAGCATGAGAAGAGGCAAGGAGATTTTCAGTGATACCACTTGACAATTTATGCCTTGCCTGTAAATCACAGGAAGGCAGAACTTGCCCTGCATTTTCTCTGTGCAGGGGTTCTTCTGTTATACAACATTCAGACCACTTAAGGGAGGGAGCAAAGCAGACGTATGCTCTTTTCTGAGTCAGGACCTCTGTGTCTAGTTCTAGAGACCCTGCAAACTCAATTCAAATTTCATACAAAGCTGATCACACTTTTAAGACATAGTTGAAGGTCTCCAGGTTTGTGGGTAAAAGAGATCTTGTGGCTGTGTTTCACCACTAATTTTTATCCTGGCACATTAGATGATTTTATTGTTTTCTCAATTAACCTTGAATGGATCTGCAACCCTGATGTAAATGAGAAGGAACAGAGAACAGGGTTAGCTGTGAAGGCATCTCCTCCTTTCTGTCTAGAAGGCCTTCCTGTTCACTGCTAAGGTGTTGAAACATCATGAGTGCCACACAGCTTCCATATCTAACACAGGACTTTCCACTCCCCACCCATATCCAGCTTGCCAGCTTCTTCCTGTCCCAACTCCGATACTCTGGGGAATCTCAACTACTCAGCTTGTGAATGGAACATGTTGCCGAGGCAGGGAGATCGGTGTAAGGGTGAAGAGGTGTATTTTTTCCTATTAGTCATGACACTATTTTGATGAATTGTTGCAGAGGTGTCCGCACAGTCTTAAAAAGTTACTTAGTCACACCAGCAGCTGTGAACAGCATCAGTTGTAGGGAAAATCATAGTATGTGTGAAGCTGCTTTTTTTTTAAAAATGTGTTTTTTTTCTGACCACTGCAGAACCACAGGTGAGCTATCTGTAAGATTTCAGTTATTACTCATGAGAACCAGTGTGTCATTTTGTTTTGTTGCTTACAGCTGCAATAGATGAACCCTGCACAAGACTGACTAGCAGCAGGTTTGGATTTTAACCACCACAAAAACTGAATCAAGTGTAATTCCCTTTCCAGCCCCTACAGCTCTTTTTTAACTGGTGAAGGAAGATGATGAGAATCTGAGAGTTGATGAGGCAAGCATGAGCAAGTTACACATATTTCAAAATGATCTGCATGCACAGATCATTACTTAGTATTATCTTGAAAGGATCACACATTCTTTCTATCAGCAGAAAAAACCTGAGATACAGGGACTCCTACCACATATTTCCAGCTGTTTTTTGTACTTTAGCATTAGCCAGTTTTACAAAGAGGAAGATAAGATTGCTCAAATTTAAATCCCATCCCTTTCTTTGGTATTAATGGAACAGCTAACTTGAGGTGAAATATTGCTGCCTGGCTCTGACTAGTGCTGAAAGCCCTGGGTAGGTAAGCCAGCACAGAGCTTGTTGACTGGGGGTCCTTTCAGCCACTCTCTCAGCGCTCTACTGATGGGATTAGAGGATCAGCCCGAAGTCCATGAAACTATCTTACATGGATTCATGCATGTAACTGAGTAAGGAATTGAGGAGGAGGAGGGGATGGAAAGAAAAGAGACTCGGTTCAGGATGCTGGGGAACAGCAAAGCCCAGCTGCTCCCTAAGGAAATGGAAGCCAAGAGTCAGGCATGGGCAATGCACTCCATGTCATCAGATCTGAGCGCCCAGAGCCACGTGTTACTAACACAGTCAATCAGCAGTTTGAGACAAGGCAAAGTGACAAACCAGATCTGGGTTGTGCCAGTCAAGAGTAGAAGGAGACAGGGACAAAGACAGGTCGGGAGACAAGTTCCACCATGGTTTGGAGGGCTCTATCCAGAACAGCTCCTTACAGTGCAGATCCTGAGTTCAGCTCCTTACAGTGCAGATCCTGAGCTCCTGCTCCTTCAGGAGCAGGACCAGAAACTGGCACTACTTAGAACACAGGTCAGGCAGCTCTCCTAAAAAGGAGTTCCTGGATGCATGAAGTGTTGGTAGAGGTCTCCAGTGAGGCCGCTCAGGACAATTATAACCAATTAGTGGCCTCAGGGTACTTACTTGCTTTGAATTGTTTTAATACATGCCAAAACACCAATAAAGTGCAAATTGTCCCTGTTCTTCTATCTCTTGCTACTGTGAAAACTACAGGAGGTCCCAAGGCATAGTACTACCCCCATAGTACAACGCTTGTCACAAGCACTCTTCAATAACAATGTTTTCTGGAGGCAGATGTAAAGCCACTCAGAACAGCCACAAAGGTCTGTGCCACAGGAAAATCGAGACTACTATTTTTGAAGTTGGTTTTGTGTCAGAGATCTGTCATAAATGCTTTCCAAATAACTTTAAGCTGTGCTTGGACAAAAACCTCTTCTAAGCACAACCTATCTTAAAAAAAAAAAAATCACGGTGATTTAAGCTCTTTCTGATTTTAAAGGAAACTATAACTCCAGAACTGGAAATCTTAATGCCAAGTTTTGTCCTGATAAAATTTTAAATGGCTCTTTTATGAATCTGTTGAAAAATACATTTATATTGAAAACAGCAAGTGATCCTTAACTATAACACTGTAAATATGACACTGAGCTGAGGTTACAGATGGAACAATAATCTATCTCACAGAACAAAGCTTGTCACCGAAGTGGGATGAAATATTGTAACATAACCTAATTTATTATTGCCTTTTCATCCATCTTGTTATATTATGAACATGTCAAAGTTCAAACCTCGATATTTAATCATTTAACAGTACGTTATTCAATGCTGAAGCAAGCGTTGATGGCATAACTCTCATACCAATGATATCCACACTGTTTCTCTGATACCTGCTCAATTTAGTCCTGCTTGGAGAACTGAAAAATATTAAACTCATTAAACTGCCTCTGATACTTTCGTTTTATCTTTTTCTTTTTTTTTTTTTCTGCAGTAACTGTCTGACATCTGCCCACAAAAGATTAACATTTATTTCTAGTAGAACCTGGAAGATGAACAAACAAGGACTTTCTTGGTATGTGGTGACTCCTATTCTAAAGCATGTGGCTCAATTCCTTTGGTAATATCACCCATGTTAAATTTCTGTTGTTTATTTAATACCATAGTTGCTTGTACAGACTGACCTTTCAGCACCAGCAGACAGCAACTGGCTAATAAAAGGTTTGTATATTAATCAAGTTAAGCTCTGAGATTTCAATGTAAGGAGACTGAGGCCAGCACTGAGCATTTTTAAAATGCAAAGTGCAATACACATTCCTTTTCTCTTTTCACTTCTCATTGAACAGGTAAACAATCACACCTATAAATACATAGTATGGGAAATCAATAATATAATTTTTAATACCTAATTTTTTTCAGAAATTCCAGCTTCAAATAGACACTCTGCTGCACTGGAATCACTCACTGCCTCAAAACTGCTATATCACATTCCTGGACTTTGGAAAACTAGGCAAGTAATTATGAACATTTAAAGAATTATTTGAATACATGGAAATGTCAGAGCACACTTCATATAAACAGCTCAAGTACTGCAAAAGAGTAAGCACTGTTAACTGTATTTTCTTAATTGTGAAAATCAAGAAAAAGGACAACATGAGCATGTTTTTAAAGTCCTAATACAAAAAATCTCTCTTGATTTCCTGTAACATTTTCCATGTTTCAACACCTAGTGAATACTTGCTCACATTTCCTCCAAAATCCACACTGGAACTGTAGTCAGCAGAGGGAAGTAAGTCACAGAATCTGAGTTAATAGCAATCTTTCCTTCAGTTCAAATAAATCATGAGTGGGTCCATGCCTATGTAGTTCACACAGAAGCTCGATCAGGTAGATATAGCTGAGGTAGACAGGCTCTGGTTTGGTTTCCATCATTTATCTGTTGTCTACCTTGTATGGGTTTGTTGTTTCCTGATCCACTGTTTTCCCATCTTTAAAACTGTGGTAAAGCACTTGGAAAATGTTCAGTATCTACAGTGCGAAGGTCGTAACAAGAGATCCTATGTTATGAATATTTCCTCACTGAGGCAAGGACAATGCCTTACAAAATGTGTGCAGTTCTGGTATGTAAATTCCTAAAATATACAAAAACCTCACTTGGGGTTAGAATAAGAAGTTTCTCCCACATAAAGTTAAAAGGCATCATTGCAAGGAAAAAAAAAAAAAAAAAGAAAAAGGACACAAATGACTGACTGTACAAGAGATGTTCATGGTTCAGGAAATGTGCATGACAATTAGGCAATGACCGGCAGCAAAAGAATATTACTCTGGTTCCCCTTTCCTTCTTTGGGAAGTGTTAACATTATGTAGTTACAGTTAAAAATTGACTACATTAATCAAGCACTAAATCCTTAGTCAATGACTGTATTCCTATTTTTCAACTGACGGGCTGCCTGAACATAGACCCAGGTTTTTTACATACACTGTCTGCTACTTTTTAGACTTCCTAAATAACTCAACTATCAGCTTGTGGATTTCCTCAAGAATAGTTTATACCATCAAAAGCAATGACTATTCATTCTATTATTTAACAGAATTCTGCTTACATAAAGTCAGCTGTAACACTGGTGACCTCCAGCCCATAGTAACACTTGTACTGACTACAGCAAGTAACTGCTGCTTCTGGTGATACAGTCTTGACATGAGAGTCTTGACATGCATTCCTTAAATGCGTAGCTGATACAGTTTTGACTGTTTAATTTCCTTTGTTATGAAAAACGTAAATAAATAAATAAGTAAATACTGTCTCCCAGTATTTCTCAAGTCAAGTCTTGACTCAAGTCAAGAGTCTCCTTGTTCTCTTCCTGACATGCGAGTGATCTCCCCTCAACAACCTGCCTCTTCTTTTCCTCTTCCTTCCATCCACCCACCACTGTTGCTTCCTCCTGGCACTGCTCTGAAACACTGTCCCTTGGCCTTTGCAATACGGAGCATCCCCGCTTTCCTCTCCTTTCTCCAAATCCTTCTCAGGATGCTGCTGCAAAGAAATCAGTGACTGGGGTACGATTATATAGATTTACTTGGCAATTTCTTTCCTTGTTCAAAGGACGCAAATATACAGAAAAGTAGCCAACAGTAACTACTCCCTGCAAATGCCACTTGCCCATTCTAGACTTCTACCAGATGTTATCTGGCAAATTTTGTGGCAGCTGTGTAAGCCTCCTAATACCCAGCTGGTGCCCCTCCCAGGCAGAACACTTCTGCCTCTGGCCACTTCATCGCCCAGTTTCAGGAAGCCAGAGCAAAGCTGTAAGACTGTAAATGGGGAAAAGGCACACAATCCTGCTTAGGGAGCAAGGATAATCCCCAGGGTGAGGAAACAGCTGGGGCTGGTAAACCCTGAGGCCATCAGAGCTGACTCACCAGAGTTCATTTGCCAAAGAGGTCTGACTTTGAGCTCTTCCTGGCAGAGCTCATTGTATTTGCACAATACTCAGCAGAGCTCCGATCCTGCACAGAGCTGTTGGACACTGCAGTAACGTAAACAGTAAATAAATGCAATGCTAATGTGACTTCCATCACTTGCTTCTGCTAGAGCCTTACCCAGGCACTCCCTTGTTTTGCTCAGCTTGCACTGAATCATAAGTAAAGTAAGACCTTATATCTTAATAGGACAGCCCAACCTCAGCACTGGTAAATTTTTTCCTCCCCTGTCCAGCTGGTTCCAAGTTTACTGACTTGGGAATGTAATGTACTGACTTGTACATTAATATATGGAGGATAATGAAGCAATGTTGCATTTGATGCAGAAGTCATCATTATGAATATAAAACAGATGCACGGGACAAGAAAGTGTTATCTGAATAAGATTGCTATCGACCTCTACACACTATATCCTCTTCAAACTACACTGTAGCACAAAGCGCAGCAGAAAAATCTAAAAGCTCTACAGCCAACTCATTATCTGTTGTTAGTAATAGCAGACTGGGCAGCGAAATTACCAGCTGCATTCCTACAGCAAACTTCTCTGCTCTGCAATTCTCTTTCAATGCCCCAAAGGTGGTCCCATCTGCTATTCAAATTTTAGCCTCCTCTAGGCTACAAGGCAGAGTCTGCCATCCCTTCCAGTGTTTAACCAGAGGCACCATCATATGGGTATGTGGACATATATAAATCTATAAATCTAGACTGCATTAATGTACCCCTTTCTTGCCTCCCTTGCCACTCCTCTCCTCTCTCAGAAAAAGTGGGTCAAAGGAGTGTCAGAAGCTTTCTCACACTTAATGCTGTTAAGTCAACTAATTGAATAAACATTTGTTTAACATTTGCTCCTATTTCACTAATGCACTGTGAGAATGAGAAGAATTTTATTCCTCTTCTTCCCCATCCTCCCCCTTCCTCAGGAGTGCCACTAGCTGTTATCGCAGTGACTAATGTGCTGTATGTGGCCATTATAGTCCTCAACTCTGAAATTACACCCAGGATGAACGATAGGCTCTGCCTGTATGCTGATTGGAGTTGGATGATGATTGATTAGAAGAAAGTCAGACTACGTAGCCATGCAAAAAGAACTGCACTAAGCTACAAGCTTAAACACTAAAGAGCATTTCACTAGTGGCTTCAGAGCTATTAGATGTTTTCATAGGAACAACATTTCTCACATCCAGGTTTGCACATTTTATCTTTATTCTTCCAAATACTGAAATTGCTTGGATAAGAGGGTTATATATATATATTTTATATATATATATATACACACACACACACACATTTCTAAGAGTAGCCTGAACTTTTAGAGGAAATTGAAGAGGCTTTGTGTCAAGTACAGCTAAATCCAGCCTTTCTATATCAAACCCCTGCTAGAAAATTACTGTGCAGATGATAAGGCTGAAAGATATAATAAAAAGTGACTCTACTCAATTTACACTGCAATATTGGTATGACTGAATATTTTTCATTCAGGTGACTGATAAAATCACTAAACTGTATTGCAGATAAATAAAGGAGGCTTCTGTCAAGAATAAACACCATTAATCATGAAGTCTCACCCTCTGAGTGGCTGTGCTATGCAACTGCACAAATGCACCATCACAAGTGGCATGTGACCCACTGCCTGCTTTCTTCCCCCAGCTCTCCGGTGATACTGTCTTCTCAGGAAACTTTTCTCTTGCCTTTACAACATTTGGAAGCCTGGGAATGTCTTTTCCATTCAAGTTTATACACAACTGCAACTCAAATCTAAATTTTAGTGGCAATACATTCAGCTAAAAATTGAACCATGAGACAAATGCAGACTGTGGCTGCATTGCTGTAAATCCAGCACTATAGTGAAAAGCCCGTGTTTAAACTGAATGAATGAATGAGAATGAAGCCTTTATAATTCTAAAGCTGAAACAAGTAGGAAATTTTCCCCCTAAGCATTATTCTCTTTTTTTTCCAAAGCCACATTTTCCAACTGGTTTTATTACTTAGTTTTGCTATTTCCAAATAGGTGTTGTGATTCTTTTTGAACATACAAATATAAAATTTCTTAACATCATAAATCTACCTCAGTAGAATCTATGGGTCTCCTTTCGAAAAATCAACTTACATGCTAAAAAATGGATATGAGCTGAAAGAAACTTCCCCAGCAAAAGCACAGTCATAAAAAAAAGAAAAACCAGACAACTTAGGTAACCTTTTTGTAACCTGTTTTAGAGCAAGTGATGATTCAATAGTGGCCATGTTATTAAGCCAGAATGAAGCAGTGCCCTACACACTAATGAGGTTAAAAAATGTAGTTAGGTCTTCATGTTAAAGGCACTTAGCAAGCAGCCTGCTTGGCAAAGACCAACTGTGTGTTGGAGCAGAGGACTAATCACACAGGCAGGAATCAAATCGACTGGAAGAATTAGGAGACTTGCGGCCCCGAGGAATGTAATTCATGCAGAAAAGCAGTTGTCAGAGCGAGGCCCGGGAACTGTGTGGGAAGAAAGCAAAATAAACAGCTCAACAAAGAAAACAAAGACACTCGAATAGTGGCTTTTCTAATGCTTGAGTACACTGAAACTTCAGTGGGCACACATAACAAAAAAAATCATCAAAGACAACCTCTATAAAAGTAATATACTGGTAAATAGTGTACTGGTTCAAAAACACTCAGAAAATACTGCATGTCTTTAAAAATAACCTTGATGCTTTTATGCAGGACAGAGAAAGTACACATACATCCATGCATGCATGTTTGGGAGAAAAACAACCAAACAGTACAAAGCTAAGAGAGAAATCGTTTCTGCAATTACTCCTCATTTCTCTCTCTACCATTCACAGATAAGAGGATGCAGTCTGCATGCTAAGAGTGCTCCTGCCTGTGTGCAGCAACACTCCCCATGGAAAAACAGCATTGCTAATTAGGATCCACTCCCACAGTGTGAGGACCAGATTACTGCATCCACCGGGGGGATTATCTGACCAGAGCGAAGAGCTTGAAGCTTGTCCTAAATCTTAACAAAACTCATGTGCAAATTACGGGAAGTTCTTCTTGTGATGGGTATGACCCATGACAGTAAAATTAAAAATTGAAATCAACTTATACATGAATTTTGCAAATAGTTTGTTCTCTTGCAAAATAGTATTTTTAATTAATGTGTTATTGCTCTCATAATTTAATGGCTTTTTTATTTTTAGAGAATGAAGATTTTATCACTTTTAGTACTTTGGAATATTTCTCCACATCTTATTCATTCACTTATGATTTTTCTAAACACTCCCAACCTCAAACTCAAGAATACTAAGCACACCGTTGTTCCAGCAAATTTTAGCCTCTCTTCTGCCCTTAACTCCTTCCTCCCATTAAGGCAGGTGTTCCAAAAGCACCTGAAAAGCTTCTCACATTACCTCAAGTGAAGACTGACACTGTCCTCAACATCTGTTCTGTGAAACACTCTTTTCCCAAATTCAAAATCAAACCAAAACAAACCCTTTCGTTTCCAGTGCCTACCATAAGTCACAATATTACAAAACTGGGATTTGGGGAAGAAAGAAATATTTTCTTTAATTCTTTTACATAATAAAACAATAACTTCACTGTTTAAAACAAAACCAAGTTGGCAATAACAAAAGAGAAATTCAGGGACTGAATATTTCTCCTATTGTACTTGCTACCCATGTTTAATTGTGAAGGGAACATTTGACTAAAATTCTAACTTTACAGGACTACAGTCCTGACAAAACAGTGATGTGAAGGTTCAGCATTAATCATTTCTGTTGAGGTATGGTTGGATTTGCTTCAAACCTCTGTACTAACATCAACAGACAGCCCAAAATTGATATTCACAGGGATTAGTGACTGTTACTGAACAGTATATCAGCTAGAATTTCTCATCTAAAACTACATGCAGCAGAAAAAAAATAGATTATACAAATCTACAGAAACTCCTGAATAAAATTATATATATATATATACATATATATACATTTCTCTATAACACATTCAGATTATTTTCTGAAATGCATCCTCCCCCTCCTTCCTCTAGGCAAATACATGATTTGGGCAAGAAAAGCAATTTTGAGAGTGCATGTGAGTGAACAATATCAGATGTACAGTACACATTTAAGCTGCACCCAGGACTGAAGTCAAGTGGTGACCTTATGAAAACATGACTTCCAAGCTTCTCCCATCCTCCAAGCACCTCCACGAACAGCAGGTGAGCAAGTCACCGATCAGCGCCAACAATCATGGGGGCAGTAGGATTAACAGATATGTGAAGCACCACTTACACCAAAGGTGAATGCTGCTAAGGTACAAGGGGGGAAGAAAGATATTCTGCTAACAGCCTCTTCTTGTATTTTCTCTGCCAGTACTGAAGGTCCAGGTATGGCAGCTGACTGAGGTGCAATCAGAGAAGATCAGGAAAACATTCAGTTCTCATGCCAGGCTGAGAAGTCTTGTCTCCACCAGGCCAGCTTTTTGATCCTGCAAGCACTGAAAGCCATTTTGCTGCTATGTAGTCCAGAGTACAAGTTAGTCCTAATAAATGGTAAATATATAATACCTGGAACACTATAGCCATCAAAAGAGACAAGAGATAAGTCCTTGTGCTGCTAGTCTTGTTCTATTTGTGTGAAAAACTAGAGTTAAAAAATGTTTTTCTGGGCAAAGACGTAACTTTGAACAATAAAAATAAAAGAAAATTAATATTCTGGCTTCATAGTTTTTTTGAAAAGTAGTAAATTAAGTTTTGAAATCTTTGAGGTAAATGCATTAACTATATGCTGGAAGCATTATTAGTTCTCTAAACAGAGTAGGTAGCTGAGTGTGTAAATGAAATCCCTAAGGGGAACAACCTGGCCAGCTTGGAACACACCTGCACAAACTACATTTGTTCCCTCAGCATCTCTGCAATTCAATCTAATCACAGGAGTAGAAACAGAGTTCCCAGAAAAGGAGTCAGGATGGAAGCCTGATGTCCAAGGAACATGCAAGGCAAACGAAGACAGAGGCAGGCTACACAAGCTTTCCTGGTACTGTCTTGATGATATACGCTGATAGTGATCTTCCAGGGCAAAGCAGAGAACACCTGATTGCCCCTGGTCATTCAGCTACTCCTCTCTCTGCCAAATCTGTCTACAATGTTGTTAAATGGGACTATTTGCGTTGGTGGCCTCTATAAACTGGACTAGACTATCAATCTTTTCTTCCACGGGCCAGTGGAAAAGGCATGATAAATCTAGGCTGAATTTCAACAGGAGATACAGGACTGAAAGATGTGTATCTTTAAAGAGATAGCCACTTAAATCTGATATGTTTAGAAATTCTCCCTTATGTGAAATACTCCCTAATTTTCTGTTGATCCTTAACACCAATGGTCACAACACCTCATAAATAATGCTTTCAAGAAGATGATAGCTTAGTTCATTCCTTCAGAAGCTTTGTACTCCTGACTCATGGGGTGCAGGATGTTTTGCCTCTCTATCTGACCTCTGCAGAGTCTCCAGAAAATTACCAATGCACCTATAAAGCTGACTACAAATGCAGTCATAATCTATTGTAAATTCAGACCTACACATTCGGTGCTGGAAGGGATTAAGAACCTGCTCTTCAGTGGAAACTTCATAGGGCTCAGCTTCAATGTAAATGTTACTCTGAAATAAGGTCCCAAGCCATTTCTTGTTCATGCATCCTAAAAGCAAAAATCAAACAGAAGAACATTTTTCTTTCAATTGTTTTCTCTATTAATCAATAACATCAGTCATCAATGATAGCTCAGCCTGGCCCAAGCTGCAGTGATGAAACTCCCACTGAACACAAAACACAACCCTTTTAGTGAAACTAAGGTTATCTTTGGCTTTTCTTTTCTAGCATCACACAACACAGAATATGCAAGGGACAGCTGGTAAGTCTCCTACATCTCAGAAGCACAGATTCAACAGCCTGTGTTTTGCTACAGATATGTAAACAAAAACAAATACAGACTTATACACACACACACATATACATATGAAATATAGTAGGATGAGTAGGTGGTGCCAAAAAGGGAAACAAGGTATTAATTTAACTTCTGCTTTTTCATCCTTTGGGAAAGAAAAAGTCTCAACTACATTCAGTCCATACTCCAAGATTCTGGAACTTGATGTCTTTGTTGGGGGAGGATGGCATTTGAGTTGGGGAAATATTATGTGAGAGTGTGATGAAGATGCTCTGTGTTCCTACAACACATCCTACTTGCCATTCACATTTCTTGGAGTTTATACCTACTCTAACTTTAGGGAACCTCCAACTCACAACACAGGAATCTCACAGTTAGGCTTTTAAAAAGAAAGAGAAAAAAAAAAAAAAAAAAAAAAGAAAAATCCCCACTAGGACTGTAACATTTCAGCTCTCTTTGAAGCAAGATTTAACATGAGTGGAGGAACTGTACTGAAAAAAAAGGAGTCTGTCACAGTCCAGTACCTCACAGGCTACTGCAACAAGTTTGACAGCAGCCTCTATAGAGTTGGCTTGCTTCTGGTTCACTGCACGTGAATACCACAGTCAATATCTGCTCACTCGACTAATACTGCTGACTACAGCACAAAGAACACAGGAATTTTGTCCAAGAAACCACAGGCTCAGAGCCTTTGAATGTGCACTATATTTAGAGCTTGCATTCTTTGCTGCTGATAACAGAATGAGATAATAGAAATTTCAAGCAGCAGAATTCAAGCACTGCAGCTATTCTGTATCTTTTTGTTTAAATGTTAAATTAAGGTAATGATCCACATGTTCTCAAAGGTTTTGCCATTGAACATTTTTTTCTAAGCACTTTGTTAACATTTTTCCTCTAATTTCCATCCTTCTCAGACTCTGAGTAGCTCTTTGCATTAGTTTTAACTGCAGAGATCTAAAATTACTCAGTCCATGACAAATGTAAGCAAAGATATTCACTCTACTATGTAAAGAGGATGCACACACACACACACACAAACAAATTCACACACTTTTATACACATCTGCACAGAGCAAGCACCCAAACAGCTTGAAATCATGTCTAGTTATTCCTCAGTCTACAGAAAAATGTTACATAGAACAGTGACCTGAGGCATAACTTTGCTGGCCATTCTTTTTGCTTCCATCATCCCTTAATTCACGCTGGTTTGAAAGCCCGCCTTAGGGAACCACTTCTCACTGGCAGCCAAGAATCCATCTAAGGACTGTTAACTGCCCAGATGGGGTAAATCAGCTAAGTGGCAGTGCTGATGAGTGCTGACAGACACCTTACTGCTGATAAACCTTGGAACTACTCCTCTGCAACAGCATAATCCATAAAAATCTCTTAAAGAATCCCTTTTGCTGGACTGGGCTCCACCGGACAAACCTGTGCTGCTCTATGTCTCAGGTGGGGATGAGGCAACCAACCCCCTTTAGACCATCAGGAGTGTTCCCAAGGGCTTTTCCCAATTTTTCCTCCCTCTGTGTCACACTGGGAGGATGCCCTGTGCGTTGTTGCTACTCCAGAGTGCTAAAGAGAGGTGGTCAGCCAGCTGCCAGCCACTGGAGGCACATCTTGCTCATTTAGGGGTGGAGGCTGCTGCCCCTTGAGTGCTTTTCTCAACATTAAAAAAACCCCATGAACCAAAGATTTGGGGGAACTTTCTACCATGGATTTTCAACAAAACAAACTATTACATTTTACAAGCTTTTCCTTCAACATTAAAAATCTCACCAAAATTTTCCTCTTATTTAAATTGCTGCAACTTCCCCAGACAGCCCGAAATCAAGCTGGCTGTACGAAAAGAACAAAGAGCCTCTGTTAACGCAATATTTATCTGCTGCTATTGTTTCTCCTTTATAAATCTGTAGTTCCTTGGCATTACAATTAGCTACTCCAGAGAAAATGATTATGTCACAAAGCATTATCCACCACAGAAACAGATGAATGATGTGAACCAAATGTAATCTGGTGCTTAGAGGCAATTCTGTTGACTTTCATGTAAATGTGCTGGCCTAAAACGGGGATGGATTTTAGCAGTGAATCCTTATTTGATCTAGAATTTATTTCTCAGCAGAAAATAAATGATAGCTTTTCCTAAATACTACTTTTTCCTAGAAGAGAGAGAGCAAATCAGTGAGAAATACAGAAGAGTTGAATTGACAGGGCAGTAACTCCAGACTGCAGCTTACCTAAATGAATGAATGTAACTGCACTTATGTAAAACAGCTACATCAGAAATATTTAGCTATTTTTATTCACACTTTAACCTACTTTTTTTTGCTTTAAAATGTAGCTCAGAATCAAAAATTTAAGAGAAACACTTATCCTTTCTTTTTCTGCAATTCAACATATGCCACGACTAACCTGCTTTCCAAACTTTTCACAGTTTCAGATAGCTTTTAAAAACAGTCTGTTCCTAAAGCTACTCTGCAAGCATTACAAAGCTTACAAAGGAGAATTTATGATTTGCAAAACTTAAGGTAAATACCATCAAACAAGAAAGAACAGCTGAACAAAACATTGATTCACTATTTTAAATGATGCAAAACTATACACTGAGTGAGATATCAGAGTTTTAGCCTATTCCCAAGCTTTGCAAAAGGTCCAGCACTGAATGAAAACTATCTGCTGAAGTTTATGTGTGGGCATCTGGCCCTGGTATTTTATTTCCATGAATACCACTAAGAAAAGAGGGATACCAGCTGCTTGCAGAGCCTACAACATGCATATCTGTGGCACATAACAAATTCTGACTCTTAGCGAGTCACCAGACCATGCTGATTCCTTCTCAGAGACTTGCTATAAAAAATCCTCCGGGCTATTAGCAGCTGCTTATTCTTCATGCTGCACTTCACTTCCAGGGACAGGTTTCTTGGGGTGTTTCCTATTTAATACAAGATTTCTTCCTGTTTAAAGAAAATACTTTCACGGATGATTTTGGAAAGCTATAACTACAGTCATCTTTTCATGTCCCAAGAGCTTCCCAGTCATTCTTCTTTGATGGCTCCTGGCTAAACCATAAAACCCATTCCAAGTCTTAAAGTAATTAAAGCCAATTCAATGAGTGATGTTTTTCATGCTGGGTGGGGCTCTCCTTCCCACTGTGAAAGGATCAATGAATGCCCTGACAAGCTGACAAACTCCTTGCCAAGTCTACAGCTTAGAGGTACACTGAGGTAAAGCAGCAGGTAAAAGATTTAGGAGGTTTAAACACTCAGATTTTTAAAAATAAGTTAGAGCTTAGAACTGAAAATGAAAAGAAAAATCATAATGTCAGTGACAAGGCTGGGAAAACGTAAACTTCCTATCAAATGTGTGGCAGCAATTTCATAATCGAGCATACACTTTAATCTTCTCACATTTGGGCATCCTCTTTTTTCTGCATTGTCCAAAATCAGACAATGATGAAAGCTGAGTGTCTGGGCCTGACTGCTTCTCTTCCCACCCCTGATGTGCAACTGTTGTGTGCATAAACCAGGTATGAAATAACATATCCTAGAACTGGACTCCCCTTTTATCAAGTTGGAGCTGACTGCAAGCAAAACATGCTTTGGTTTAGGACCAGAGCGCTGAGAAAGTTCAAAATATCTGTTCAAGGCATTCATCTTAGGCACATGCATAGCTATCTGCACGTGCATAATTTCAGGGCATAAGACTACCAAACTTGCTAGTCTCAATCAGCAGTTAGGGAAAAAATAGGAGCTTGGAATATCGTTGATCCTAGGAAGCTAAAATACATCATCTGTACCTTGCAACTCCCTCCTGGCACAGGCAGCCTCCTCCCAGTGTAGGCATATGAGTAGCATCAGTGCACCTTCCCTTATATTTACCTGCTCACTCTTCCTTATGTGTAGTCCAGAGCTAAAGTAAAAGGGGATGGCAACAGAAAGAGATGGAGACTAAATGGATGAATGTTTTCTAATCTTCATGATGCATCTTGTAATACATTCAGCCCTGAAATTTTAAACTCTCCACTAGCCTCCTGCAACACATGCATTTACCACTCTGAGATGTACACAAGCCACTGCCCCAGAGCCATTCCTGATATTGCCACCTGACTGTTGTCTCCTGTCTCATCTCTGCAGGAGCGTATTCCCTCCACAGCCACAGTAACAGTACCTGAAAACATCCAGATAGGTCACCTTCAAAGGCTGTCCAACTCAAATTTGAAATGAACCATACTGGGAAAAACCTACTGATGCAACTCACTTGAAGTGTGGGAATGAACGAATGGCCAAGAACAGTAGCTTTCTAAATTGCTGAATTTAAATCCATCAGTAGAATTTTGTCTCTGCCTTAGGAGCTTTTTTAAAATTAATAAGTAAAAGCTCTCATCCTGGCTAAGACAGATTTTAAAAGTTGTGGGACTGTAAAGTTATTTACACTTGTACTGTCATAAAAATAGACAAGACACCCTTCTTCTTCTGTTCACTGCTAACAACTCTCATTCCAAAGACATCAAGCAACTGGAAGAGTTAGCCAATAATAAATCTGTGATTTGGATTTTGAAGAAAAATAGCATACTCATGGTATTAATTTCAAATAAGCACCATCTTAAGCAGCATGATTTTGATCACTGCGCACCAACCAGAGAAGGCATCACGCTCTAATGGATGACTGAGCAGATGTCAAGGACTAACACATAGATAAGCTTCAGCTTCTTCTTTAATAGCATACTTTAGAAATCAATTTTGGAAATTAGGAAAGAGCTGAACAAAACCAACTAAGATAAACAAAGCAAGGAACGCGATTACTAGAGCCATGCCTCTTCTGGCTTGTTTGAATCATATGGTGTTATCACATAATTTAACCTCCTAGTTCAATGTAAAGCGGCAAAACTGAATTACAGTTTACTGGATTTTTTTTTAAAACTGAATTTGAGAAAACAAAATAATAAAAGGAAAACACAAGCTCCAGCCTCAATTCAGCCATTCATCCATAGCCGCTGAAGAACAACTCAAGTTTCATACATCTTCTGGAAGTAAAAACCAAAGATGTATTGTAGAAATTCCAAGATAACTACACAGCCCTAACAGGTTTTGGTAACACAAAGTGACACATTTCAGTACATATTCATAAGGGTTGGGGGTTATTATTGGGCTGTAATTGCAGTTGTTCCAACACCTAATAAGCCATGGCTGGAAAAACAAAGGCAGGTTAATTTGTGATTTCCTCTACTCATTCAGAGGCAAATTAAGTGTCAAACAGCTAATACAGAACATATTTCATTTTATGAGATTTTAATTTAATTCTGCACCATATTGTTGATGCCTTAATGTAGGGTGGTTTATCTAAGAGGAAGAGCAATTTATAAACCTCTTTCAATTGAAATCTTTAATGATAGGATACGATAGCATAATTACAGCAATGCCTGCTAGTCCTACAATACATAAGCATCTGTCAGCAATTCCATCACAAATATAAACCCTTAATTTAAGGGTTTATAACTCAAGTTATAAAATTTGGCTTCAGGCTGAAATTTGGGATGCAACAGTTCTGACCATCACCAATTAAATTATAAGAATCATACATATAAATATAGAACTTTTTAGAACTGCAAGTATGTAAGAGCCCTGTAACATCTTTAAAATTCCTGCTTATTTTTTCTTTTTCATTTGGCCAGTGTTCAACATTATGTGCAGACACTGTAGGTACCATGCAGACAAGGCCCTCCTGACGTTTTTTCTGCACTTTTATTATACCTAAACTAATTCCACTAAGGCTTGACAGGTTCTGGAATGTATTTCAAGGAGTTTGGATAACTAAAATCATGCCTTTTTTTGATTTCGTTTTTAATGTATATTTCATACACGCATTTGAGAATACTACAAAGCTGAGGAGAAAACCACTCATACAATGAAGTCATTGTTGAAGCTGTAGGTAAACATTTGCTTCCTGACTGGTTTCTTGCCATTTTCTTTCAGAATTCTCAAATACCTTCTCAATCCAGTTCTTTCTTCCTATTTGTTTTTTTTTTTTAATGGGTACTAGGACACCAGATCAAGTAATGGCTCCAAATGATCCCAGGTGATCCTAAGTGCTACTCACACCAGGCTCTGTAGAACTTGCAAGAAAACCACCGGGTGCCTACCTCACATGTATGTATGTTAATACATTTTCCTGAAAACTACAAAAGCATAACATTCTACAAAGATGTTGAAGTCCAAATGATTTTTTAAGTTGCTTAATTGCCTATTTAATTACACCAACCATAACAGCTCCAAGGGTCCACTACAGCTCATCATTCCGATGGTGACATAAACCAAATGAGCAAAAGAATCAACAGAAGTTAATGGGGGAAAATGGCCAATATCAAGGCAATATTGAGTTTAAAGCTTGGGTTGATATCAGAATACATTTCTAAAGCAGCTGCCTGCAGTCATCATATCTGGCTACGACCTCCTTGCCTCTGCAGGGCCCAGCTGAATCACCACTTAATCAGGGAGCAGGGGTGCACAGAACAGAGCAGAGCACCTTTTCATAGGAGAGTGATTTCAGGGGTCAGAGGGGACTACCCCTGAATGCTAAACAAGGTATGAAAGAGGTATTTCCAACATCTTTTGGGGCTCTTAGAAATCTTGGCACTGAGAGCAGTGTAGACTCTAGTCCTGATTTCCCAGTGTCACCCAAAGCAGGTGACAGTGGTCTACTGATCCAAAAGCCCTGCTGCAGGCTTGGGGTGCCATGCTATGGACTGGGTTCATGGGACTGAGGCTCCAGGGAGAGCTCAGCTCAGCAAAGAAGGGAAGGGTCCCATACAGCACAGACTTCCAGAAGCCTCTCCCAAGCTGGCAGGCAGTACTCATGTCTTGGATGATAGTCCTCTGCTGATGCGGGTTAGAACTCTCTACCCCATCTGCCCAATACAAAGAGAAAGGTAAATTCCCCATGAGCTTCAGAATGAGCTGGATTATCTCCCCCAGCTCCCAAAAACACTCATCCATGTAGAATATTGACTGCGCTACAAAATCTAGGATGACCCTGTAATGACTGTCTGAGCCTGCCACCTTCAGCTTACAACAGTATTTAGCAGCAAATTTAAGCATGTATTTGAGTGTACTTTATTATGTGGTAGATTGTGGCGTAAGTGGTGATGCATCTGAGGAACCCTGAGGAATAAATCACAAATTTCTGTGCTCTCTCTATAAATACCCACTTTTCCTCTAATGCCCAAGAAGACTGCAACACAGATTTATTACTTACCTCCAGGCAAATTTGCTCTGAAATTACAATTCAGTAATAGAAGACTGACCCAAAAAAACCTCTTAGTAAAATATTGCGTGTGTACTTGGGCATGTAGTTAGGATTGTTAATATCAATTAATTCTGCTCACAGAGGAGGACTTGTTTTAAAACAACTTCATTTTTCTTCTGCATATATGTAATTACACAGCTGTAACTAATAGCCATAGAAAAGCAATCTGCCATCTAAACAACTAGCATTATTCTTCAAAGTATTACTTGTGCTTTTCTTCTTGTATTTACCCAGTGTGAGAGGTGATTAGTAGATATGATTAAATGTATACATCAAGCCTTTTAGTGAAGTACCAAGTCCAGCTTTTCGGCTCCCTTTTAAATGGTATTTAGCAGTTTTCTGGCCACATCTACTGGTTTATTCTGCAATGCTGATACCAGTCTCCCCATATGGAATAAGATAAAATTTATTTCTACAGGATTTCACCACTACCATCCTTTTCTAATGCATGTTATCACTGGTATTCATTTCTTTTATCTTTGTGTAAACCATGTGCTCTATCACATTTGCCATTTTGTTCGGGTGACATTCCCATCAATCAACCGATTGCCTATATGTGCACACAACAGGGACTAAGAAAATTTACCAAAAATTTCATTATGCTTCGTAGCAGTCACTAGGGAAAAAAACCCAACCTTTTGGTTGTTTTGTAAACAAACCTTTGGCATGAAAGGAAATTTTAGCTATGAAGAATACCAAGCCTAATACAGATTAAATACATGTTTATCTGGCTGTATTTTGTAGCGCTCAGCACTTTTTAATTTAGCCTTTATAGAATGACATAATACAGAATAAACGTCAGCAAAACATATAGGTAACCTTTGCCATCTACCTATTATAACAGGAATTCCTCAAGCACCAGCACAGGTTTTGTTTTATGAACAGATAACCTCAATGCTTTCCAAAAGTAAATCTCACACTCTGGCAAGACTGGAAATGTGCTCCATCTACATGGTTTCAAGCATTGCAAAGGTTCATGTATTTGTCCATTCTTTCAAGAAGGAAGGGGGAACACTGAATACTCACACATGCAGAGGAGGAATGGGAGATGGTTCATAATGGTAGCGTCCCTCATGATGTCTTGCATCAATTGGTACAGGAGGGTGGAATGCTGGAAAAAGGTGAGGAGGATCTGAAAAAACAAGCGAGGTTCCCAGATCTGAGTATCTCCAATGATTCTTTAAAAATAACATTCATAAAGACAGAACAGATACTGAAAAGCACGTGTTGAGAGTGCCACAACTTAGGGGTCACAATCTCCTTCCCTGCTGCTGATAGTCAGATCTGTCTGAGAGGAGAATTTGGCCCACAGTGTTTGCATGAATATGTATTTACTAATTTTAATACTCTCTTTTTATAGCTTAAATGGAAAGGGGCATTAAAAAAGTCTTTAATAAATAATTATGTGCCCATATGCGAAGCATCAGATCAAAAGGACCATCATGGCTTTTGTAAGCATTCCTGATTTATTTATTTTGTATTAAAACAAGAAAAAAAAACATAAACCCAGGACAGAAAGCCTAAGCAGAGAATACAATGCAATAAAAAAGTATATCCTCAGAGATGTACACACAGTCCTACAACAGAATGCCAAACTGAAGTGACATGCTGAAAAATATAGGTAAAACTGCAGTAAATCAGACAATGATGTTCAAAGGCAAACGCAACAGGGAAAGGCCATATTGGAGATGTGTAAGTGCACCACACCAGTGGCTGAACCTGGAGGAATGTGTGTGAGGACAGAGGGACTCATTTCATACTCAGCTCTTAAAAAGGAAGAGTGCTTTTCTTTGTGACTGGACACCCAGGGACTCATGGCTGCAGTAAGATTCCCTGCTCTATCTCCTCCATGGCTGTCACAGGATGGGGGATTTTGTAGCTGTCAGAACTCCTGTTCCCTGCTGTTTCCAGAGAGCCTCAGAGACAGGCGGACAAAAGGGGGAATGCATCCCTGACACCCCCATGGGCTCTGCCCTGAGGAGTGACGAACCCCCTCGCCCTTCCCATGGCTTCTGCAGCCGGATTGCCTCCCAGCTTTGAGGGGCACAGTTCACACACACCACAGCTCTCCTCACCAGCACACCCCTGTGATCTGTGTGCCTCACAATGTTACACGGTGCTCACCACTGCCGCCCAAACGCTCACAATTCCAACAAGCACCTCCAGCAGTATCAAACAAACTGATCCTGCACAATCATTACCCAATTGCCACTTCGGGTGATATCATGTATTTATCTGTCATCAAAGGCTGAGAAGTTCAGACATTAGGTCATGTCATGGGTTTACTAAAATGGTTCTAGAAAAAAAGAAAACTTCAATCGTGTACTGGCAGTAAAATTAATTCTATTCCAGTTATGCTCACCAACTCTTCAAGGTATTTTTTCTTTTATATTTCCCACCTTTCCTATTCAGCAAAATGTAAATCTCCTCTTAGATTATATTATTTGTGAAAGCAGCTCCCTGGTCCCAACTAGAGATGGTTAAAAAAAAAAAAAAAGGATTTTTCCTCATCATGTTTTAAAAAGTTGGGTTGCTTTATTATTGTATTTTGAAGTGAGAGAAGAATGAGAGGAACAAACCTCATTGCCCTGAGGGAATACACATAGGGGATGAAGAGGAAATAATTTCTAAGGAAATATTCCCAGTATTTCAAGAAAGCCTGAAAGCATCTGACACAGACTGTCCAGTTACACAGCTTCGTTTTGTGAAAGGCATCGGCATGTGATTAGCCACAGCACATTTCAGCCATTTACTGACTTAGGCACCATAAATGAAAAATAATTGTGGCTTATGATGTAAGCTGGGACCTCAAACTCATGATATTTCTAATTCTGATTCTGCTGCACCAGTTAGACCTTGGCATGCAATCTGCTATGAGCTTCACTCCCCACGCCAAGCACTCAAAGTCTGCAGTGGAGGCAAAAAATGGATCACAAATGATCGGGAACACACTTGTCATTGTCTGAGTGGAGGATGCCTGCTGCAACCTCCTGAAACCCATTCCCCAGCAGACACCAAGGCAAAGGGAAAAGAGACATGGGAAGTGTGTTTTAGCACATCTCCCTGCCTGCCCTCTTCCCTGCTGAACTGGTATTTGAGTACAGCAGCATAAGCCAAAGGGAGGAGGTTTCAAAGCAGATGTCCGGCATTTCACAATACAAAGTCTGCCACCATTTTTTCAGGAAAAAAAGGAAGCCACTCACACTCTCATAAATGCACAGGCAAATCCTTCTCTGCCCTTTGCATCTCCTTCAAAAAGTAAGTCTGGAGAGCACAGGTAAGACCACAGAGATTTTGATACCCATATTCTTGTCAGACAGGATGTGGCTCACCTGGCCAAAACATGAAATCCCACTCAGGATGCTAAGCCTCTTCACTGTCCCACACTCACCCAGCCTGAGTGCCTACCCATTAAAAGCAATCCTAGTACTTATGTAGTGAAACACCATTTGGCCCTCCTCAATGTCTAATTTACTTGCCAATGAGAAATGGAAAACTTAGCATTAAACAACCCAAAAAAGGGTATTTTTCTCTGTGAGGCATATGCAGTGGAGATCCTCAACAAGTTTTATTTATGCATGGGCTATAAATCTCCAGGAACATCTTCTTGAGTCCTCTCACATTAAGCTCCTTTGTATATCTTGGTTGCATCTTGTTTGTAGTTTCCATCTGAGAAACAGCCATACTCCATCATGGCACAGAGAGCTGTCTCTGTCAGCCCTGAGCCATCCAGAGCAGAGCTGCATATCAAACCCCAACATAATTATCCATCTCACAGTTTATTATTTGCACATGAGCAATACAGCTGGTGAACATCATAACTCAAGCATATGTGTAATAAGTTACCACACTGTAGCCATCTCTTGTTGCAACTCTTAAGAAAAACCACATGATGACTTTTCCAAAGTCAGGCTAAATCTGCTGAAGCAGAATAAAGTGCCACTAAACCTGGCTACCTCCTATTTATCATACAATTTCCTGACTTGATAGTTTCACAAACCAGCTGCTAAGTGCTGTGTACTCTACTGTCAGCAGACTAACATGCTAAATGGGAGACAGGGAGAATAATGTGCAGAACTATAGAACTGGTGAAGTCAATCTAAGAGATGGAAATAAAATCCTGCTGTGGTGGGTCAGCCCTCAGCACAAAAATAGCTGGTAAATTCTACATGCTTGGGGGCCCAAGACCACTCCACTTTGAAAAGCACTCAATATTTATATGGAAAGACTCTGAAATCAGAGAGCTGCCAAAGCACCCATCATCCAGGGCTTCACTTGGAATTCACTTGAAATGGCATAAAATGTAATTGGTTGATGTATATTTATATGGAAATAGTAAGTTTACAATGCAGTAACTGAGGCTGTAGCCAGTTTCACATTGACTTTTCATATCCCACCTAGTAACTATGGCATTAAAGGCACCATCAGAATATTAATGGCGCATTCTGCCACGATTTTTGATACTGTAGGTAAGTAAAAAACTGAGTGAGACTAGTCAGGCTAGAATTGAATCTGAACCTATCTGACTCACAGTTGTTTGTGCAAGATGCTTTGCCTATCTGGAAAACCAGGGGAAAAACTCAGAGTCAAAGACAGGATAGCTGCTCTGACTGTGTTTTCATTAATTCATTTAAACTGTAAGGAAAAAACCTCTTAACCTTCAGCAAGGAGAAACTCCTTTCACCAAAACAAATGGACAAAATCTAACCTCCTATTCTGCTAAGGAAATTACTTATTACCTTCTTAAAAATTCTGGCTAAGATGCAAACTTACACAGTGCATGCCAGGCAGTTTTCTTACAGACATCCAAATGAAACTGTGAATTCCTGAGCCACTGACATCCTTGCAGCGACTGATGTAAGTGTACAGTACATGGGCAGATGCTCGCTGTATATTTGCAGCTCTCAGCTTCAACTCAGTAGAAGTACCCAATTCTTAATTGTGCATAAATTCCTCTGTTTTCAAGAACTTGTAAGGACATGCCAAAGCAATGGAAATATATTTGAAGACATTGCTCACTCACTGCTGAGTTTGATAGCTGTTGATGCTTTCTGAATTTTCTGCTGTGTACTACTGTAAGCTTCCTTCAGATCCTCTCCTGTGTCCTGCACAGTTAGCTTCAAGAGATCTCCTTTAAGGGGTCTCCTTAAAACAAAGTGGGAGACGCAACTCCCTGTAATGCTAAAAACTCATCAATTTTATCACTGTGAGATCTTCTGGAAAATATGCCAATTTATGCTGACTTTCTGTTGTGTAAAACCCTGTCTTCTCTATTTCTCCTTTAAGGCTCATTCTTACCTTCTTAAAGAAGTGAATAGGATCATCTCTCTCCAATTACAATCATTCCCATACAGGAAAAAAAGAAGAGACCTACTCTTGTTCTCTTGAAGTCGACAACCTAAGTCTCTGCTGCAGCATCAAGAGAAAGAAACTGGGAGAAAGGACAGGTATGTATGATCCTTGATGCTGAACAGCAAACCTGAATTGAAGTCTGATGAGATGCAATTCACAGCAAGACTTGTTGGAAAGGGGGATGATGCCAGCTGGCTCAAAGGTGCTGTGTAACACCCTGAGATGACAGCAGAAGGGTTAGGCAGCTACAAAGCTCACTGAAGTTTGTGATAACTTTTCTGTACACTCTGTAGTCTCTCAAATAAGTCTCACTTATGGTCTCACTATATTTGGAAAGGTCAGCTGTGATGGTGATACTAGTAAAACACTCAGCCCTCTGCTAGCTGACTTGCTCAAGCACCTTGTGATTTCTGCCAAACACCTGAGGGAGATGGCTGCTGAAATGAGAGGTTGCATTTTTCAGCACATCAAGAAAACATTTGCTACCGCAGAAGATGCCTGCACTGGCTTGAACTCACCCAGTGTGGCCCTGATGTCTGCACCTGTGTCATGAGGTTAGGGCCAAGGAAATAGTGGCCCCAAGCCCAACACAGGAAGCCCTCATTATACTTCAGCACATTTGTCCTTAGGACAATCAGTTCACCAAATTACATGCCAGAGCTGAGCCAGGTGCAAACTTCTCTCAGATACAACCTCACTTGAGGTGAAATCTCCTTCCTGCTTAAATCCTTTACAGTCTTGATGCTGAACGACAATACCAAACTTTCACACCAGATGTAACAGATACAGTATAATGCAAAATATAGCCTCCCTGTTAATGTCTTTTCAATATGCAGAACAGTTTTGAAGAGTTTGCCAGCAAATTTCTACACTTCCTTTGGTTCACAAGCTGATCACCAGATGAGAATTTTCTAATATTCAGCTTTGCATAGTCCCTAAGGGCACCACTGTTTCTTCACGTACATTTGCTTCAACTGATCTGAACTTAATGGTATTGCCAGGTTTTATGGCAGGAATTAGGTTCCTAGTTGCCAAGCAAAGATCTTGTTTTGGATTTCTGTTTAATTACAGCTTGCATTAGAGCTCAGTAAGAGCACATTGTCTCTGAGGGTTTTTTTAGTCCTCTTTCAATATGGGGTGATTTATGTTTTCTACGTCTGCTTATACAGAGGCTTTAATCAGGAAGAAAAAATGACTGAGCCACAGCTACACGTGAATGCATGCACTTAACTCTGTGCACTTTGAAGAGTTTCCCTATGGTGACTGGGGCTGCTGCTTCAAGCGTGGCTGGTTGCCATCTGAGGCACTGCTTGTTTGCAGGCTGATCTGCTGCCGCGCTACAGTTATCTCAGGATGCTTTCCTGTGCATCTCTGCGCACACACGCTTCCAATGTGGCAACAGTTGCATTGACATGGATGCAGCTAACTCACCATCTGACTTCACAGAGAAGGGGATTCTAAATAGGAAAAAGGAAAGCCATGGCAAAGCTGGAAAAAAAAGTCAAGTGTATAAAGCCAAGAAACAGACAGAAAGAAATTGAGGAAGAGAATTTTTAAGGGGCAAGTTCTCTCCATTCCAGTAGCACTAAATGTTAATTGTGGTAACATACAGTAGATGTAACACATTCAGAGAATAGACAATTTTCCACTGGCTCACTTCCTTTCCATGTGTCTGTGTGTACTAATGATGATCAAACTTCGCCTTTCTACTCTCTGCTAGTGCTCACAGAGCCTATGTACTGATCTTAAAACTAAGCCACAGGAGTTCCAGGCCAAGCCTCACAAACCAGAGCAGAGCTCCAGCTCTTGTTATGGCTGAAAAATAATTTCTACCTTTGCAAAAACAAAACCTAAGACTTCGGAGCATCTTAGATTCCTGTTATCCATTTTAATACTTTCAGTTTGTAAATCTAAACACCTTGTGGGAGCATGTTTTATTGTTAGCAGTTCCGCAACAACCATTATAGCAAACACTTGACGGAGGAGCAGTTATCGTTGTGCTGGAATAAAAGTTGCTGGAACTGGTTTCATCAGCTGGCACTGAGAGATGCTTTAATATGCCAGATTTGCTGCAGGTATTGGCTAAATAACTGCTGGATTGATTTCAGTTTGAACACTTTATTATTCTTTCCAGTCAATGCAACTCTGCTGTCTAAGGAGCAGGACTGCCTTCTGGAATACTAACTAAACTTTCTGAAGTCCATTCAACAGACTCCAGTGCTCACTACAATTTGTCCATCCAGAAATAAAGGGGAAAAAAAATAGTAAGAGACAGATTCCCAAGGTAATAAATATATTGCATGTATAAAACACCTTGAACAGAAAAGCCTCCAATTCTTTCAGAACATAATTTATGTTTCATCACAGCCCAGTGATTTGCAAGTGACTGTTTACACTGAGATGGATGAACTGGTAAGTGAAGAAAGAACTCCTTGTGCTGTCCTGATCAAGCAGCAATGAACTTGCCTGGTGAGTAGAGTGGGAAAAGCAGTGCTGCCCCATAACCCTCTTGGGACATACTTTTCAGAGGAGGAAAGCCAAGTCAGCCCATCGGCCCAGTCTGCCCAGCAGATTGGTGAAAATGCATCAGTAATATCCTGCCTTCCACTCAGGGAACTAGCTGCTTCATGCTATAAGCAACCTTTAAGAACGTGCACAAGGAAGAGCACAACTGCGTATACCCAGCACCTGTACACTGGTCCATGGTCTTAGGATAAGAGAATGATGAGCCTCACCATCCCATTACTTAGAGGTATAATTGTTTCATCTAACACAGCTGGTTCTCGGTACAGCACAGCTCATCTTTTTCGTAACCTCTGGATCACATGCAGCATTTCTTCAAAAACTTAATAATGTGGTTTCTGCAAGAAAATGACAAATTGCCCTCTGCCAGGAAGCTGACCAAAGAGATCCCTCCCTCTTCTACCTCCAAAGGATGGGCAGTAATAAAATAATTCAGCTTCTGCTTTGCAACACAGTTGCAGTCTTGCTGTTCCTGCTCCTAACTTCCTGTGCCACCATGTGTCAGTGCAGACTTCACCACTTCAAAATCCACCTCTAAAAATTATGAAAACTAAAATGAGCAACCATGTTTAACTCTCAAGAATCACAGACAAGTGTTTTTAATCAGCTGCTATGGAATGCTTCCCACCTTTTATTACACATGTATGAAGGATCACATCCTCAGCATATCCTCCTCTGCAAGCAGCAAGTAACTAGATCCATGACCACAATATATACAAAAATAATTTGTACCTATCTACCTGTTCATATCCATTTCTGTAGCACACTGTGAATTTCAGTGGTTGAAGGTGAGCTGTGAAGTGGAAACTTGGGAAATTAAAAGATTACAAACAAAATAAATCCTGATCCACACTGGTGAGAACTAAAGAAGAAATCTCACACCAAGGCTTTCAACTCCAAAGAATTTCTAAGCAGAAGTTTAATGTGGACTTCCTGAACAGTAGGAAGGAGGTGCTGCCAAAGATTAGCTTGGTTGTTGCCTAAGGCTCAACACAGCTCAAAGAATGCATCTGAATGTCCTGATATCAGCTGAACACAGTAACTCAGCAATGACAAATATCTGTAAGATGCAAAGGTAAATGTGGCTAAGGAAAGGCAACAGAAATCTAGAAACTGGCGGAGTGGGGGACTAGAAATACCCATGTATTGCTGCTGATTTGGTGTGGGAACAAATGAAGACAAGCTAGGTAATTCAGCAACCTTTGGTGACATTCTTAGAAGTTTGTAAGCAGCAGTGAGTCAGTCTGCAAACATTATTTGTTTGAACGATGGTTTGGAGACTTGTGTGCTCTTCTCTGTGCAGAATAAGTTTAAAAGCTATTTAAAAGGCCAAACTTCAAACAGTTGGGTGTAAGTATAGCACAGGGAAAATCACTGTAGCTGAACTGATTTTCAGCAGCTGAAGGCCTGGACCACAGTGTGGAAGACTTGGAAATAGGTTATACCTAGCAGCTTTGATGAGCATTTTATGGCATGATAGGAATTAGAGAGGAAAATGTATAATTAGAACAACTATGTCTATTTTTGTATATTAAAACTCAGATTCTATGGGATGCACAGTCAGATGAACACTCTGAGAGATTTCTTTTCCCTGCTGTTCAACCTGATTTTTTTAAATTTCATCCAAATATTCACAATTATTTAGCTTCTCTCTGTATCATCCTTAGCAATTACTCTCCTTATGAGGTGTTTACAATCTTCAAGCTCTTGCAGATGAGCAGATAGTGATTACATGTGCTGTCAGGCTACTTAATAATATACATTTACTGCAACCTTTAATCTCTCTGTCCATATTCTAAATTAATGATAGTTACTTGTTTCTGCCTTCTGTGTTTCTTTCCAGCTTGGGTTATCATCCCTGAAGTCTTGGGCATCAGGTTTTCATGTTCATTCAGGTTTTCTTTCAGACTGACACTGTTTAGGAGGAGGAAGCCTTAGAAATTTACAACAGAAATAACTTATTTTTGAAAATTTCCCTTTCCAGCAGAGATATGTATTTCTTACACACAGTCTCAAAAACCATTACCTTTCATTTTTCCACTATGAGACAGTGTCTCGTTCATTATGTGGCAGTGACCTTACCTACCATTTTCAGGGGATTGCTGGTGAAACAAGCACTGCTCAAGTCAAATAAAGTCAACATAAACCAGCTCTTAGTTATTACTTCTTGACATTTCTAAATATTTGACTTTAAGCAGTTGTCTTCATCCATGTTCTCTCACATTCCCTCAGCTTCTTAAGGAGTTCTTCCTCTGTATTCCATTTTTATGTTACTTTTGTTTCAGATCATTATTGAAGACGGAAAGCGCAGTGAGTTCCCTTTGCCCTATTGACATTTATTCAAAGTGCTCACTCAGCCTATTTTTGAGATGTCAGATTGTCAATATCCCAATCAATCTTAGCTACTTTCATAAGTCAAAATTTGAGGAAAATATTTTTAACAAAAAGGGGCATAGTTAAATTTTGTCACTTTCCTGGACCTCAGCCTGGTCACTGTTAACAGACAGATACCCTTTCTGAGACACTCTAAACCTCTTCAGTGAAAAGTCCCAATAAAGAGCTAAAAATGACAGTATTTTATTAACTCCCCATTATTTCTTCTAAAAATAGTGGTTCAATTGCCTGAAACTGCTTGTTCTTTTACTAATCTCTCTTGGCTTTTGTTAATGGTCTTTTATTAAGTTCATTTTTCTTTACAGACAACTTCTCTGTTTCCCACTACTCAGTATCAGTTGATACTACAGTATCAGCTTTAGATAAAACTACACTTTTTTTCTTTTTTTAGGACTTCTGTTAGGATTTTGGATTCCCCAATTCCTTTTCCTCATGAAAGGGCATTCTCTCTATGGGAAAGTATGGAAGTTCCTCATAAAATCTTATCAACACTTTCATCCTCTCTCTTGTTCTCTGCAGATGTAGTGGCAGGATCTGACATACACTTCTCTTGCTTTGGAAACTAAGTGCTGCTTACCCAAAGGGGCCAACCCTCTACATCAACCACTTAAAGCTGGCACTGTTGCTGAAAAACAGGAAGAAGGGCACGTATGTCTGAGCACACTTATTTAAAAGCACAAATCAAAAACGGACAACCTCAGCTTAAGTAATACTTATGGTCCTTATGCCCATGAGGACAGCTCCAAGTCAGTAGTGTATGTCTGCATCAGAGGTGCAGAGCAGGGGCACACAGCTGCAGAGGGCACCTGGCTGCAGAAGAGCTGTAACACCCCCTGAAGTCTTCTGCCTGCACTGTGTCCTACTGCCACCAGCATCATTGCCAGGACTTGTGGGTAGGTCCAGCTTCACCAGTGAGGAAAAACACTCCCACTAATGAGAGAAAATCAAAAAATGGAAGAACAGAGACCTGAACAGGCAGAAGCATAAAAATGCAGTAGTGGGCAAAGCACCTCATGGCATTAGCAAAGATTTTTCTGCATAGCAACAACACAAAAGCAAAGTCTTCAGGGCAGTTTCTATCTTAACATCACCTGTCTACACTGCCTACCACGACAGGGTCCCAGCCTCTGATGGAGCTTTCCGGAACTACCACAGTGTAGTATACTCAGGTATACTGAGTATAACAGTATAGCTTTCTCCAGCCTCCAGTCTAGGCAGACCAGAAATAAAGTTAGACAATCGGCCTGTGCACAGCCACAATCTTCAGCTTAGTGACTGAGGGGCAAGACAGGAGAAAACATAGAATTAGGTGGAACACAAACCCACAAATATGAGAGAAGATGGAAAGAACTGCTCTTCTGGCCACCCAAACAGGTAAAGGGGCACTAAAGGGGAGGCTGCCTTTCATTCCTCTCTACATCCTAAAGGAGAAGCCAGGGGTGCTACAAGGAGACAAAAGGAGCCAGAAGAGAGGAAAGATGGCCAAATGAGGATGAGGCACATCATTCCCTTCCACACAGCCAAGTGGCACGGGAGGCCATGGACACAGGAGGTTTGAATGCCCTCAGAGGGAAGTCACAGAAAAGAAGTGTAGTAAAGACCTGAAAGTGATGAAACCACAGGATGAAGGAATTCCTCAAGTGAAAATTTTGTGAAACTGACAGAGGAGCAAAAGGAGAGGTGAGTCACCTGTGAAGTTCTTATATTAACCCCATGGAGTCTGCTTTTGGTTATTGTTTGGGAAGGTCAGGAGGCATGCCAATACAGTCCCTCATACTCTGAGCACTCATGGCAACCCTCTTTCTCTGACACTCAGCCAGCACATCACCAATGTCTGTCCATTACCAAGCACTGCAGGATTTTAGCTCTCTGATATAACCATGAAGATATCCCCAGCCTGTAAAAGCACATCTTTCAGCTGCATGTTTGCACTGCATAAAAGAGGTGGAATTAAAAGTAACCTAAGATGTCTGCCTCCTGTCCACCAAGACATAACCCTCTCTTACACATTTCTGTGTGGAGTTCAGATGTAATCAAGCTATAAGAAAACAGGGGACTTCAATTACACTTCAGCAGAAGACGGGAAGATAAGTTTTCTTCAGTCCCACCCTCTGGCAATCTTGGACCTTTTCCAATGCATTAAGCATCAGTTTCCCACCAGTGAAGTGTTTGATGCTCTACTAAATGCAGTGGCAGTGAGAGAGGTATAGTAACCCTCCATATGGAAAAGCCATTTGACACAAAGGTTGGAGGTCAAAAGTTTAAATGTTCATGACAGAGACCACAACAGTCCTTTTCTGGTCAATAACATCAAAGGATTTGCCAGCTCTTAATGCTACTATTGTCACTTGTTTGGATCCTATTGAAATTCTAGCATATTTATTGCACTCCAGGAACATAAGGACTTTTTTGTTTGTTTTAATCTCTATGCTGAACCCAAGGAGTCTGAAGTGACTCCCCTTGCTCCCAAGGAGAATGAGCAGAGAAACAATGCCAGAGGATGTGGCATTGTAGTCCAAACCAACTTGGTGCTTTCTTCCCCGCCAAAAAATATAAATGATGGATGGAAACATATGGTCTCTATTGGACAGGCCTGGAAATCTCTGCTCCTGAAGTCCCCACATGCTTGGTTTTAATTGTTCTGCGCTATGACGGGGTGAAAAGCACTCCCCACCATCAAGGTCTGTTTTGCCAGTCATTGTTGAGAAACGCTGTGCTGCAGCCGACTATCACTCCCATTAGGCACAACTGTGGCAGAGCCAGGAGCAGCAGTGAGGTTCTCTGAGACGAACTGAAATGCCTTAACCACAGAGAGTTTCACTTCACCCAGCCCTCCTTTGCTCCCTGGACTTCTGCCTGCGGTTAAGCAAAAACTCACTACCAGACCTCTGCAGAGCATGTTCCAGGCATTGTATTGCCATCAATACCTCATGCCTTGCCAGGAGCGGGATCCGAGTTCATTTGTTCCTACCTTCCTCAGATTCCTGTTCCCCTCTCCACAATAAGGATTAGCGGTTTAAGTTATGTTGCTGACCTCCATCTGGCTAGGCAGAAACAGATGTCTGCGCACTCGGGCACGATCTTATTTCAAAGTGGGGACTCTGGGTTACTAATGACGTTATAAAGGCAATAGCATATGTTGGCTCTCAACAGTCCATTGTCTAATTGGGATGGTTTTAATCAAATATGAATGTACCCAAGTTTTCTCAGCTAATGAATAAATCCCCCTTTTAAATAAAGACAGCAATTTTGAAATCTCCATCAAGGCAGCATCCTGAGGAATGCCTACATGAGCAGCAGTCATCACTGAAGGCCTGTAAGAGGCTGCAGCAACATCCGCTGCAGCCCAGTTCATTGTTTAAACAGTTCCTAACTGCCCTTCCCAGAGGTAAGCTGCAGCCAAATTGTTTTCCTTCATTTCACAAACCAGATATGTACGGCTTATGTGAACAGCCCTAAAGTTTACTTTAGTCTCTGTGTAAATACCTTCTACCACATATTTCAAACAAACAGTTCACTTCATTAGAAAGGCAAACAGTGTAGCCACAGAATACGAGCACTTGAGGAGAACCATACCGGGCAGAGAAATCCTCTGCCCCTGTGTAAACAGTGCCTGCTCTGCAGCTCCGGGCAGCATTCGCCTGCAATGCCACTTCAAAAGCCTTTTCACAAATACTTTAAATGACTGTTTGCAAGTAAATGATAACCCAAAGAGATTATCTGCAGGGCTGAGAGCCCTGATGACTATCACTACCACTGCACAGGCAGAGAAAGAAAAGCCAAAACACTTGCTGCCAGCCCGTGCTGAGATATGAAACTATAATAAACTCGGTGGCAAACCAGTAACATCACCTTAACATGTTAACCTGGAAAAGCAGTGCTGATTTGGTAGCCTCCTTTGGTGTATTCGGCTCCACAAAGGGCAGCAAGTTTTACACATGAAAACGTTATTGCACCTCCATAATTTTTTAACTAGTAAACATCAGAAAGCTGTACAAAAGAGTGAAAAAGCTGCATAACCAACAAATCACCAGATAGAGCCCTAAGCTAATTCCTTCTGGACAAAATACACACAGCAATTCAAATGCCACACAAATTACTCTTCTATCCCAGAAACAAGTACAGAACGTGAAGGGAGAAAAAAGACAACTGGACACAGAAAGGAGAGGCAATGGAAGACAGCCAGTGTTAGGAGACTCCTCTCCCCTGCTCTCCCCTTCTCACACCCATGTGATTCCTGGGGATGCTCACTGCTGAGCTGGGAATGCACCTTCAAGAGAGATATGCAGCTTAGAACTGCTTTATGTCAGGTAAAGAATTTTAATCAAAATACTGTCATTTGCACATTTGAGGGGAAGGACAGAAGGCAGTTTGTTACAAGTTAAGGGCACTTTCACCGTGTTCATCACTACTGTCATCACCAGAATGATCACAGGAAGCAACAGGGATGGCATCTCTGCATCAGTCATAAAGCACAGACCTCCAGTAAGCCCAGAGCTTTCACATAACCTTCAAAAATAAATTATCAACTATTCATATCTTAAATCAATTCTCAGGCAAAAAAGAAACAACCAAAAATCTAAATATCCTTCAGGAAGTTTGTTAACAGGGATGCACAGCACCTGGCTGTACAGTGAGCGCTCACAAGGTGTGAAAGTGCTGAAGTTATTCCAACTATCATATAAAGAGGAGAGGAACAGATAACATTTTAATTAGAGGGAATCAAGTCTTATCAAATAGGGACATGAAGGTTAGAACACCTCAGCAACTGTAACTTCAACACTGCAGTAATGCAAAACATACTTTTCAGTTTTTTCCATTCTCAGGGTAAAATTAAGTCCCACTAAGTCAGAAGTGTTTTATCATTAATTTCAGCAGAGTTGGCATAGCCAGCTCTTGTGATTTTATAGTAAGTCTTTTTTCTTTTCAGTGTTTTGTTTGTTTTAAAGCTCCAGTATTTTCAGTCATATCAGTGAGTAATAATTTCAGCTTTCATTTAAGGGGGAAAAAAACCCCCAAAACTAGCCAAAAACCACATATATATTTCCAGCTGTTATGGTTGCAGAGAAAAGCTGGAAAATGAGAAACCCTCAGGTTTCATAACATATGAGCAAATAAAAAGCTCCAAAAAACCCATACATGAATAGGTATGTAGGTACAGACAGGATCTCGCACTTGGTATGTGTTTTTCGTGATCACATATACAAAGTTATTATTAATTAGATACTAGGTGACAGCAGGACAATACAACTGTGCTGTTACAAATGGTATCTGTTGGCCCTAAAATCTGTGCATTTTAACAGTGATTATCTTAAAAGTTTATTGCAGAGATTTTGGTCCATACCAGAACTGCTCTTCATTTTTCAATGATTTTTTTATTTGACTGAGTAGATGTTTCCTGTACAGAGTAATTTTTGCCCTATCTATTAAGAATTGAGAATTCTTCTAAATTTGCCTTATATACTCAGATTATAGTCTTTAAAGATTGCTTACTGAAAGACATGAGGTAGAAAGATCCTTTCTGAGAATTTTAGTGGAAAGGCTGAATTTAGGTTTAAAGTGGAAATAAAAAAACTAAGCTTCAGCATGAACTAGAGAAGACTACAGTCATAGCTCTTTTAGGGGCTACAATAATACAAGCAATACATTTACTATTATTATTACAAGGGATAGCACAAGCTGACCTAATGCAACTAAATGTTCTAAACCAGTTCTTGGAGAGCTGATAATACTAACCTTTACGTACCAGGAGTTGGGAATTTCCCAGCATACCAAGCTGGTTGACTTACTGACACTTAAAAAGGGACTCCAAACCCTGCTGCTCTTGTGGTTTATATACAGTATGATTTTCTTCAAGCAACTCTGATCCATTCAGAAGGGTGAAAGAAAAACAAAAATCCATTTCTTTCAAGATGCTTATGGCCTGAGGCTTTTCTAATACAAAAAGGGGAGAAACAATTTATTTTTATTATGCCATTCCCCAATCTTCAAGTTAAACCAGACCACTTCTGCAGTTTTTTACAACATTCCAGCGAGTCCTCTGTTGCAGTTTTTTGTTTCCTAGCATTCAGCTAGTAGCTGAAAAAAGTTATGCCTACCCAAACAACACATGGTTTTGTGGGGCTGGTGGTTCAAGGTGCCAGAGTTAATCTAAGCTTAGAGCTTTCAGGCACCAGCCAACAAACCACAGCTTTCCCTCCAAATCCATTAAACTCTCTTGCCACAAATATCCAACCTGCATGGAAGAGTCAGTTCAGAGAAAAGGAAACCACGCATCCTCTCATACACAAACACAGAGAAGAATCCTAGAAACACAGGAAAGGCATTATCCCATCTTTCTCAAAGCGTATAATTTCTGCTCCTGTTTACTTGAGCAGTCTGCAATTAGTTCCATTTCTTCTACCCGTACTGCAGCAATAAAAACCTAAAATGAGCTGAAGAGAACAACTCACGTAGACATCTTATGAATGTACTTTTAGGAGTGAAATACATAACATGCATTCAATGAAGAAATCCAGGTCTCTATTTTAGCTCCATGAGATATCACCATGGCTTGTCTTTTCCAAGTGTTTAACTTGGGGTGACATTTCTTTGCAAAAAATGACCTCTCACTTGATGCCCAAGCCCAGGGTCATCCTTGAGAGACTCTCAATCACGCTTCAGTTCAGCAGCCTTCTTGATAGAGGAATGTGAACAAGTCAGATCAACAATAGCCTGTGCTCCTAGATTCCTCTTGATGACATACTCTCATTAGTCAAAATGAGATGGCAACCCTTCACTGATGTTTACAATAATGGTGGCACAAGCTGCCTTTCAGTGCAGATGAAGAGTATGTAAGAGTGGCTTGTCCCCTTCTCATGCACAAACTCCATCAGGGCTATAAAGCAGCAACAAGTACAATTGGCATTTTCTTCAGTTTATCAAAACAGATCTCCAGAACTTGCTGAACGCTCCAAAATGGTTAAAGCAGGTAGCTGGTTAGTAGGTGGAAAGCTATTTTTCATAGGACCCATTAGTACATCATGGGTAGAACCTGGGGAAAACCAACAACAGAGGCAATCACCACCACCAAACTTACTGGGATGTAATGCATGACCCTACAATGAGGTATGGCAGAAGCTGGAACTAACAGAAGCTGTTTCAAAAGAGCCAGTATCTACCACCTTCTCCTTCACACAAAAGGCTGGCCTCTGGCCTGTTCTGGCAGAAATCTATGGAGCTACTTACTAAAGCACCCAGGCTGTAAGTTCCATTTGTTCCATTTCAGGCAGCATGTAAATCCTCAGGACAAGAGGCACATGCCTTTCCTCCCTTCTCACCAGAAAGATTTTGGGATGGTCAAAGTGAGGTAGCAACAACCACGATTAAATGGAGAAGACAATCAACATTTGAGCACCAAGCAAGCCCTCATGGGCAAACTCAGGGAGCGCTGCACCATCGTGCCAGGCACATGCAAGGAGTTTTTGGCCAGGTGGGAAAGCTGTTTTCAAGATTAAAAGCTCCCTTTGGCTGATTTTGCTTCTGGCATGCATTCCTATTTGTATCTGATTATGGGTTTGGCATAGAATTTGCCTTTTGAAAAAAAAAAAAAGTTCAGGGAAGAATTTCCTTTTCAGACACAGGCTTAGAGAGAAAACAAGAGACTCACATTCCCTCCTCTCCCAAGCTGCACATAACGGGGTAGAGGTCAGGGGGTGCAGCAAACTCTCTGTAAGTAATCCCCAATTAAGTTCATTCTTAACTGAAGCACTTGGCTCACAGGCAGATGGCGTTTCTCCTGTGCACGTGAGCTCAGCAGACAGAAATCCGTGGCTCAAAGCTGTGTGCCTTGAACAGAGGGAAACTCCTTCTTCTCTGGCACTGAGCTGGTGCTCATAGAGGACTGTGAAGACCTTGCTGAAACCAGAGCCAAGTTAAGGGGACGTGCACAGCACCAGATTTGCACTAATATGCTGCTCAATAAAATGAAAACCCAGTTTACTAGCCTCACTTACATAAATCCACCGAACTACACAGCGGACTTGGATTGTAATGACTTTTTAGGATCCTGGAAGAGGCAGAAGAAGGAATTTAACCAATGCAAAGTAGCCTTGTTAAGGGCTGCAATGTATATTCCATTCTTTAAAGAAAGCACAAGTCTACCAGGGATAGAGACATTTGGTACATGCATAGAGCAAGCCCACTGAGGCTTTGCCTGCAGGCAGGAGATCTGACCAGCATGTTCAGACATCAGACAATAGTAAAGCTGTGCTGAGGACTGGGAGCAGCTTCCCATGCACAAGCCACACAATGATCTGGTATGCTCCTTCAGCCCCAAAATGCCACGTATAGCTAAGCTACCACAGGGACACCCTCCTGCAGCCACAGAAAGAGGCCACAGTCTCCTTCCTCTGCTTTGGCAACACTCGTCCTCCTCATCCCTCATCACAGCCCCCTGCCATTGCTAATACAGCAGGGACAGTGGAGTGGGATGAAAAGCCTGGAGCTGCTCCCCCACATGTGCAAATCCATGCCTGCACTGTATTTGCCCAGTCTGGTTCACAAGATCCCAAGGATGGAGTTGTGGTAATATAAACCATGACAGTATAAACCCTGGCACTGCAGCTACCATTCTAGCCTGTTTATTCAGGCAGTGAGCCCAGAGCTGGGCTAGCCTGCATGCTGCCCACCACACTCAGCAAGAGCACCTGAGCTGGTGGGATGCTGCTGGGACACACCTCTGACTGTGATGGACTTGCAGGCTCCATGCTACCCCCCTCAGCCCAAGGTGTGTGGACACAAGCCCAGCTGCGGGCAGCAGGATGCTAAAGTAATGCTCCAATTCTGCTCCCAAGGCAGCAAGTGATCAGAGCCAGCACCTCGAGTGGGGCTCAGCTGTACTAGGCACTCTTTGACATATAGGGACACATTTGCTCACCCGGAGATGAACATACCTTACACCAGCTCTTTAGCAAACTGAGGGCTAAAGCGGGCCAGGGAGTTTCCAGCCCGTCAAATAAAAGAGGCGTCTGCTGGGAAGAGCTTTACAAGCCAATGTTCTCTATTTAATGTCCTAGAGCCTCTTCATATGGTGTTAACCCCCTCATGGAAAAAAGGAAAAAAAAAGGGGGGGCTGAGGGTGGGTAAAAATCAGACTTTGGACATGATCCAAAACCCACATTCCCAAAGCGCCTGAGAATCACCATGGGGACCATTCAGTACACACTGTTTTTCATTTGACAGCTTCAGACTCAAAACCCCAGGAATGGCATGGGGGACTGTGCACTTACATCCTGCTACACTGCTCCAGCCACAGCATCTGGAGTGGTTGCAGCAGCCGCTGCCACCGTAACAGGTATTACTTTTGCTGCCAAACCAGCTGGGGAAGAGGTATTGGCAAAGATCTGGCATACGGATGTGTGCAAGAGCTTTTAAACTCCTTTCCCCCCACCACTTGCTGGCAGCAGCCTGTGCCAATACAGACACTTTGAAACAACAGAAAAAAAACCCAGAAAGTTGAAGGAGAATCAGGAAATAAAGTACAAACTAAAATAAAAAATCTCCAACAAGGCAGGGTTCAGCATAAACGCGTGTTTTAGGATCTGTGTGGATAATAAGCAATACTAGAAAACCTCTGTGAGAAGGCCTCATAGAGCTCATTTGTTTCTAAAATAGGTACAAATCTGGCAGGCAGCAACTGCAGAGAGGAGTAAGAAAGGAGAAGGGAAAAAGAGACCGGAGTTTGGCTCATGGATGAAGAGGGAAATTGGCCTCCTGCCAGGGTGTTTGTGAATGGGTGGGTGTGTAGTATCCATTTCCTCCCAGTTCCAGGGGGAAAAAAAACAACAAGGAGGTAGGGAAATGCTTCAAATTATGCATTATTTGGTCATGCTTCAAAAATGTGCAACTACTGTCACATAATTTGATATTTTCCTAGTATTATGAATATTTTCTTGCAGCCCAACTTCTTTCTTAATAACGATATTTTTCACTGTGTGCTGAATGTATTCAACTTTTACACACTAAATGTCTATTCATAAAAAATGCAAGCCCTTTAAGTGAAAAATTCTGAATTTATGAGTATAAAGACTTTAATGTATCTTAACTGTCTTAAATTCTCCTTATGATTTTTACTGAGCTAACATTTGCTCCCAACATAAAGGGGCATCAGCAATGTTACTTGTGGTCTAAGAGACAATTTCACAGGTGTTGCAAAAAATACAATTTCTCTTTAGTATATTTAAAGCATAACTATTGCACTGCAATGCTGGCAAGACAAAAAAGGAAAGACCACCTGACAAAAACAATAACTTAACAAACAAATAAAATTAGAGGTCTAGCGTGGTGAAGTTTGAGGTGTTGCTGCTTTTTCCATAGTTGTCTGATCAAATCTTGTCCTTGTCTTTCATTGTTTCAATTTCGTTTTTAAGTACAAATGTATATTAATTATAAAGCATGTCAATTGTGCGATAGAGATAATCCAAGCTAAAATAATCAGGTAGCATTGAAAACATTACAGCAATTTGAAAGTTAGCTGCAAAACAAAGCAAGCAAAACTGTCCAGAATATGTCACAAAACTCACAGGAGGGACCAGACCTAAGAGGAAGGAATATACAATAATTAAAGCCAAGACTAAAAGAGTAGGGCTCCCTGGAAGAGATTGAAATACACAACTTGTAGATTTCCTAAAGTTATACCTCCCTAAAGTAAAATCAAACCCAAACTTTACCATTATGGACAGTTTTTTTAACATTCTAATTCAGGTTTTCAGCAAGCTTGGTAGTGTTTTCAGTGCTCGGTGAGAACGGAAAAGCTCACAATAAGACACAGGAATAAGAGAATGGTATTTAATTCAGGGGGATACCAAAAATGAAATATAACTTAGCCCTGCCACCCCCACCCTTCATAAAATGAAGGCACTTTAGGTTTCTCTGAACCAGCAGAAAAGCTCTAGGACTGCCCCATGGGAACTTCAGCAGTCATTTGTATAGTTTGTATATCAACAAAGAACTCCTAAATGAATGGCTTTAGTAATCACAGGTAAAAGAGGGATTTCAGCCCACCAGCCACAAGTCCCAGAGTGAGCCAACCTATCTGAGTCTGCTCCTGTACCACAAAGAGCAAGAAGGGACCAGCAAAAGTAGAAACTCTGTTTATAACTCCTCCCCAGCACAGCTTCACTGCAGGATTAAAGTTAGACCTCAGGGCCCACCTGTAAAAAAGAACAGCCTCCAGCCCTGAAAACTAGTGCATGCTTGAAAAGCATTTTGAAGATGCAAAGTAGAGGCTGTCACTTAATAGAGAGCATGTATTAAATAATGATAACCATTTAACATTCCTGCAGAGCCTTTTGTGTCAACAACTTGTCACCCTGGGCTCAGCTGACAGAAGAGCAGAACAGCCACACAAGGCAAACAAAGTTCTCCTTGAATATCTTCAATATCTCTCTCTCTCTCTCAGGGTTAGAACTTCTTACAAACTTTTTATTTTTCTTCCAATATCTTACCTTCAGAAAGGTTACGTATTTTGTTGCTGTCCTGCCCCCTTGGATGAATTCAATTTTTATTCAAGTAAAGACATAAAAAGGAAAGGAGAATAAACCCCTTTTGCCAAGATTATATAAAAAGAAATGTATATACTCAGCCCCTGAAGGCTGCTGTGGTTTCTGGAACAGCATATGTTTTGTTTTGGTTTTTTGTGTTTGTTTGTGGTTTTTCTATATAGTCAGTACCATGATTACACACAATCTGGTAAGTTGTGCACACTTAACTACAGTATACCTTGCACATTGTCCACTACTCGATCAATATTCTCATTTTCAGTTCAGCACAAGTTCACTCAAACACCAGGATGTGAGCTTTCATGCTGTACAGACAAATCACCTATATCACTATCAGATATATTCACCCATTAGGTAACATCAGTTAGTCTGTGAAGAATCCATGCTTCTATAGTTAAATACAAGTTTTATTGAAAAAATCATCTATGAGGTAGCTGGGACTGCAGAAAAGCCCATCACTTCAGGCGTGTTCTAGAGACTAGCAAACACAGAAACACAAAGTGAAGAGAAATAAAGAGGTTATTCTAAAAAGCCCTGAACACATATCCCTTTTTATTAACATGTAAACTGGATACAATGATATCCACAAGAGAATTTGGTCATGTAAGATGTCAACCACAAAGTGGAAGAATCGCTCATATATTCAATGGCACCTGAGTTTGGTGACAAGACTGACATCAGTGCACGCTTTCATCCCTAAGATGGTTATCTGGTTTCTGGAATGCTGTTTGCACACATTTTTACATATGTCTTAGACCAGGCATTTGGGTGAATGAGAAAACTGGCCCATCCAAAAGTTTAGTGCTCAGTTGTCCAAGGGTTTTTTCCTACACTGCCAGAAAAAAATCAATGACCCAAATACCAGCAGGACCAATTTACTCCATCTTAATGAAGGTGTCTACATGTCACAGGCTGCCCTGCACGCCTCCAGCTCTCACCAGTGACTACACAAGCCTTACAGTCACCAACATAATCCCCCCTTTATTTGTGTTTATCTTAATTCTTAACCTTCATCTTACAACCCTTCCTTTCTCAATAAGTACAAACCAAAGGAAGAAGGGAACAACCAGAACACAGACTATGAATAAATGCTCTGCAATACAAGACACATATATACATGTACAGAGGAAGAGAAACAGAGAGCTAAAGTATTCCCACAACAGGAAGCTGGTTACTTCCATGTGAAAATAATCAACCATAGGCAGGGCCATAGAAAAATATATACAGCATCACAAATCTCTTTCACAGTAAGAGGGAAATACCTATGGATTCTGGAGCATGGAGAGGAAAGACAAAACAAAGTGACACATCAACTAAAACCTGTGGGGTACTAGAGAGACCCAAGTGAAAACAACTAACAGCAACTGCACATATGTATTACCAGATGTACATGCAGTTTTCCCCTACACGGTGGAGTCTGAATGTATGAGATTGTTGTTTAAGTGTGATCACCAGAATAAAATATGAGAGACCTCTATGCCCTAAATTTTGCTGCCTTAGCCTCTCTTAAATGAAAAACTCACTGTAGCCAGGTGTTCTGAGTCAGGGCACACATTAATCAGTATCTAAGCATGCTGCAGCAACATTGTATGAAAAGACAAGGGAAAATATCTGACTGAAATAAAGTAAAAAGTGAGCAGAATCCAAGAAAAAAACAAATAGGAATGGAAGCAATACATATATACAATAGAAGCAAAATACCTCTAAGACAAATTCCTCTACTTCTTGGGCACTTATTCTGCTTCCAAAATTATCTATCTAGAGAGCTCATCTGAATAGCCCCGAAGACACCATGAGGAGATTAATTCATACAAATAAGCTGAAGGCCACTAACTGACCTATTGATAGTGTGTAGACCAACACTGACATCAATAAAAGACTTCAGTGGGCCATCAGCCCATATGTTGAATCAAGCATATTTTTTAAGGAGGAGGTATTTATTTTGGAACTGATCTTCCTTCCCTGGCAACTAGAATTCTATTTCAGTTTACCAACACTTAATGCTATTTTCAACATTAAAAAAACCAACAGAAGTCACAAAGAAGTTGCATTTACATATATTAACTGTTAAAATTAAATTTATACATGTTTACCTTAAAAAACGATACGGGTAAGATCTCGCAAAGACTTTGTGGTTACTTTTAGCTGCCGTAATAGGTTATTAATTCAGTGCAATAAAACCTATTATTAACTACTGAATGACTACAAAACCACTTGCTGCCATACTAATGCACGCAGCATGGGTAACACACAAGAAGAGCTGGAGGCCGTGGTACAACAGCAAAGCTAGGGAAATCATGGAAATGTAGTGGGACAACTCACATAACTGGAGTGCTGCACTGGATGGCTACAAGCTCTCCAGAAGAGACAGAAAAAGGGGGAGAGGTGGAGGAGTGGCCTTTTATATTAGGGAGGCTTTTGACACCATGGGTATTGAAACTAAGGATGATGGAGTTGAATGCCAATGGGTAAGAATTAAAGGGAAGGCCAACAAGGCTGACATCGTACTGGGAGTCTGTTATCATCCACCCAACCAGGAAGAAGAGGTGGAAAACTTATTTTTGAAGCATCTGGATAATGTTTCAGGATCACCAGCCCTTGTTCTTGTAGGTGACTTTAACCTACCAGACAGGGACTATATTAGACCTGTTGTTTGCAAATAGAGATGGGCTGGTGGGAGATGTGGTGGTTGGAGGCCACCTGGGGCACAGTGATCATGAAATTTTAGACTTCTTGATAGTTGGTGAGATGAGGAGGAACATCAATAAGACTTTTATATCGGATTTCCAGAGGGCAGACTTTGGTCTATTTAGGAGACTTATTCAGAGAGTTCCTTGGGAAGCAGCTCTTAAAAATAGAGTCCAGGAAAGGTGGGCATGCTTCAAAGCAGTGATCTTGAGGGCACAGGAACAGACTGTCCCTGTGTGCTGAAAGATGAGTCGATGAGGCAAACGTCCAGCCTGGATGGGCAACAAGGTTTTGAAGGAACTTAGGAATAAAAAGAGGATGTATGATTTTTGGAAGGAAGGTCAGGTCTCTCAGGAAGTATTTAAGGGGGTTGCTGGCGCATGTAGGAAAAAAAATAGAGATGACCAAAGCTCAGTTTGAACTTAATTTGGTAACTTTTGTGAAGGATAAGAAAAATGTTTTTACAAATATATTTATGTTAAAAGGAAAGGTAAGACCAACCCTTGTTCTCTACTGGATGCAGAAAAGAACTCAGTAACTGCAGATGAGGAGAAGGCAGAAGTGTTTAACACCTTCCTTGCCTCAATCTTCAGTGGGAAGATGGCTTGTACTCACAGAACAGCTGCGTCCTGGGTTGGTAGATGGTGTCAGGGAGCATAATGGTCCCCCTATTATCCAGGAGGAGGCAGTCAGAGAACTGCCTGGATGTTCATACATCTTTGGGACCAGATGGGATCCATCACAGGCTGATGAGGGAACTGGCAGTTGAGCTTGCAAAGCCACTCTCCATCATTTACCAACAGTCCTGGCTCACTGCTGAGGTTCCAGATGACTGGAAGCTGGTCAATGTGACAGCCATTCACAAAAAGCATGGGAAGGAGGATCCTGGTAATTATAGGCCAGTTAGCCTGACCTCAGTACCCGGTAAGGTAATGGAGCAGTTTATATCGAGTGTCATCACACAGCACTTACAGCATGGCTGGGGTATCAGACCCAGCCAGCATGGCTTTAGGAGGGGTAAGTCATGTTTGACCAACCTGATCTCCTTTTATGACCAGGTGACCTGCCTGGTGGATGCAGGGAAGGCTGTGGATGTTGTATATTTGGACTTCAAGCAAGGCCCTTGACAATGTCTCCCACAGCACTCTCCTGGATAAGCTGGCAGCCCGGGGCTTGGACAGGAGCACTCTTTGCTGGGTTAGGAACTGGCTGGATGGCCTGGCCCAGGGAGTGGAGGTGAGTGGTGCTGCATCCAGCTGGGGACAGTCACCAGTGGTGTCCCTCAGGGTCTGTCCTGGGGCCAGCTCTGCTCAAAATCTTTATTGATGACATGGATGAGGATATTCAGTGTTTCAGTAATAAATCTGGAGACAACACTAAGCTGGGAGTGTCAATCTGTTGGAAGGTAGGAGGGCTCTGCAAAGGGACCTGGAATGGTTGAATGGATGGGCAGAGTCCAACAGGATGAAGTTGAGTAAGTCCAAGTGCCGAGTCCTGCATTTTGACCACAATAACCCCCTGCAATGTTACAGGCTGGGGATGGTGTGGCTGGACAGTGCCCAGGCAGAAAGGGACCTGGGGGTTCTGGTGACAGCAGCTGAACATGAGCCAGCTGTGCCCTGGTGGCCAAGAAGGCCAATGGCCTCCTGGCCTGGATCAGGAATAGTGTGGCCAGCAGGAGCAGGGAGGTCATTCTTCCCCTGTACTCAGCACTAGTCAGGCCACACCTTGAGTGCTGTGCCCAGCTCTGGCCCCTCAGTTTAGGAAGGACATTGAGATGCTTGAGTGTGTCCAGAGGAGGGCAATGAGGTTGGTGAGGGGCTTGGAACACAAGTCCTATGAGGAACAACTGAGGGTTGTTCAGCCTGGAGAAAAGGAGACTCAGAGGTGACCTTATCAGTCTCTACAACTCCCTGAAAGGTGGCTGTAGTCAGGTGGGGCTTGGTCTCTTTCTCCAGGCAGCAACTGACAGAACAAGAGGACATAGTCTTAAGCTGCACCAAGGGAAATTTAGGTTGGATATTAGGAAAAAGTTTTTTACAGAACGGGTGATAAATGGAATGATGGTGATAAAAGGGTGATAAACTGGAATGGTTTGCCCAGGGAGGTGGTGGAATCACCATCCCTGTAAGTGTTTAAAAAAAGACTGCATGTGGCACTCAGTGCCATGGTTTAGTTGAGGTGTCAGGGCTGGGTTGGACTTTTATGCTCTTGAAGGTCTTTTCCAACCTAGTGATCCTGTGTGCTCAGTGAAAGTAAAAGATCTGTACTGACTGCATTCCAGTAATTGTTTTCTACACAGAAGTGACCACTGCCATGATTATATTTTTTACCTTGAAGATGAATGGCATTAAATTTATTAGAGTTACCTACAAGAGCATAAGAAAAAGAAATTTGAAAACATGCACGCCCACAGCTTTTTAATGTCTTCTACGTATTAGTGGTGCCTACAAAATTAGGCACAGCAGTTAGACTGCCTCTTCAGCAGAAACACTAAGACTTTATAAATCAATCCAAGGTGCAGGGCCATTCTCTCTCCAACTTGCTTGTTGTGAGCTCAAGTCAGGGCTCAGAGCTGAGACAGGTCAGACCTCACAGCTCACACAAGGGATCAACAGCATGAAGATGCTCTTTAAGTTTCTCCCTGATACATAGTGTTTTCAAGATAAAAGGTTCTTCCTACAGCTTTTTTTTTCCCGTCTCATTGCTATAGGTTAAGATGGCCAAAACATAGCTACGCTGGTTTCCCTTCACAGAGAAGCAAACACATGTCAAGTCAAATTCTCCACATTCCACTTTGAAACTGAGCAACTCGCCTCATTTCCCACTGACAACGTCTAATTACTCACCAAGTCACACCTCAGTCCAGCACCAGTGGTGCATCTGTGATATATAGCACGCACTTTTCCATGAGGTCAGAAGAAATAGTTAATTCAAATAAAACTGTTATATTTATGAGCTTGCTTTGGCACCTGGCTTTCATGTCAGCATTGTGTGAGTATTAATAGGGATGCAAAAGTATGACAGAATCATCCAGGCAACTGTATGTGTAACACCATCCATGTACATCAAGCCGCTCATGTACCAGTTTTGAAGAAAAAAGCTTCCTTACTGACAACAAGTCACTCATACTAATTGAAGTCCCACGCTAGGGTAGAGTAAATGACAAACATCTCGGGATCATACATGAGAAAGCTTTCCTTTGATACATCTGCAGGCTTGTCAAGCTTTTTTGACTTAGTGTAAAGTAAAGACATGGGACAGGAGGCTTTTGAGACTCCAAAAACATGAAGAAAAATAATGGAACTCATTACTGAACACAGTTTTGACTTGTTTAAGGTCTGCATTTGCTAGTGAATGGAACAAATGATGTTATGGGGTGAAAGCTGCCAAGTTTCATTAGAGCACTTCTGTGAAAGTGTATGATCTCAGAGGCTATACATGTTAATTTACAGTACAGTTTAGATTAAAGTGATGAATGTCTATCTAGTATACATTTAAGCACAATTTTAAAAGAAAACCAAGCTGGGGCCTTCCTGTTCAACATGCCACTGCAGATTCTCCAGCATTAAAGCAGAGCACCTCAAGCAATTGTTACAGTCTCTATTGGCAGAACGACACTGTATTTAATTAAATGTCCACTAGAACTGTAAAGTTCATTTCCTAACCCTGAGTTCAGTTATCAGAATACACATAGTTTAAACAGTGTTTCATATCTGTTTGATGGGTAAAAGCTGTCAGAAGGTCGTGTCAAACATGAAACAGAGTCCTGGTAAATTTAGTTGCATCCTTTTTTTCTCTTTAGCTCAAGATGTTGGTTAGCATTCAGCTGATTTGTTTCACAGTGAGCAGATCAAATAGAGCCCAGCTTCCATTCCTATTTCTTTTCTCTCACTTATCTCCCCTAAAACCATTTTACTATTTTTTTTTCTGTTTTTACACATGAAGTATAAACGAGACAAACATGCTATGTATTTATGTAGAAATATGGCAAGCTCATTCTTCAGTGAGAATGCATTTAGATATTTTTGTCTCCCTGTAACACATGCCTAAACCACACCTAAACTTACACAACTCTAGAACTCCAATACTGTCATTGATGCAATAAAGCACACGAGCAGGCTTCCTGCTTATGTCTCACATACTTATTTTGAAAGCAACAGTTGATGTCAGGCCAGCTGGGCTTGCATGGGAAATTACACATTAGCCACAAAAAGTAAAACATTGCAGAGAACCTCCAAGTCAAAACCTCCCCAGCTGGTAACTTACCATCAGAGCAGAGCAGTGGGCAGATGATGTTCTGGGGCAGGACACCCAGCTTAGCCCCAGACTGGCAGGAGCAGCTCCCCAGGCTGCACTGGTACCTTAGTGTCCCAGAACTGCTTCAGGCAGCAGCTGGATGCGCACTCCTGCAGCTGAGTGGCACAATTCCGTGCCAAGTAGCTGCATTTTGATCAAAGTTCACTTCTTTTCTCTATCTCTCTTTTTTTGTTAAATCAGGTCTGTTAAAACTGAAATTGAACATTGTGCTTGTAGAAACAGGACCTAACAGCATCTGCTGACAGCTGTGCTGATACAAGCACAGCTCCTCTTCAGTGTGACACAGGAAACTGGGGAATGGATTCTGCTCTCTGCTCTGTGACTGCAGGACTATTGACTTCAGCCAGAGATGCAGACAGACACCAGCATAAGGATTAGGAAAACTGCTTCACAGAAAAGACTGCCTAAAAATCTCTGCCATTCTCCATGAACTGTAGTAATACCCTTGCACATTTAGGTGAGAGCAAAACTTTGAACCATCTAACTAGTTGAAGAATGAGGTAATCAGTGGCAAGCTAATGTACAGAAAATAGGTACGTATTTTTAAATGTATTGGATGTTTTGGATGATAAGAGCATGGGTTGTACATAAACAGTAAGGAATCAGAATGATACTCAAGTGGTATTTTCTTTTACACTGAAGCCTTCAAGCTAAAAACAAAAGCTAGTAAAATAAAAAGTTGTGTTTACTGGGTCCCTAGACTTGCCATCTAATACAGCTATTCATCTAAATACTGCATGCTTTTTGCATGACACATGCGTCTTGTTCAATCAATGAAAACCTGCAAAAAATCTCCTAAATATTCTATTCTAAACAACACTTTGCAGCTACAATCACAGTCTGATTTTGATTTATTGAATAATTTGACTGGAGAACACCTTAAGTCACAGCAACATTAAATGCAGTAACTTTTCATTCCTTTGCTGAACACCATATGAAATTAAACAAAATAAAAATTGACAGCACCAAGTTATTCTGAATCTATTCCAGATGGATTAAGTTCGTTGTATGTATTAAGTGGAGATTTTAGCTTAGGTTTGACATTGCATTTCACTGACTCCCCAAAACAAATCAAAAATAACCTAGGATGTGTTACCAATTCCATTTTAAATCTAAATATTTCTGATACTAATTACAGAGCAAAAGGAGAATGTTGAAGACATTTCAACTTTAACAGCCCTGCCATTCTGATTAAAAATATCAGCTTTACATCTGCAAGAAATTTATAAAGTGGACTCTTTACAAATTGTTAGGGAGCAATTTGTGCACAGTTAGTTCTTTGTTTAATCGAGAAATCTGCCCAAACCCTGATTGTGTGCTTATTTCCCTAAGGCTGGGAGTGAAGGTTATTTCATTATGCCTTTTGGGAGCAGCAATCTATCTAATATGTTTCTGAATTATTCCAGACTGAGCCAAAGCTGAACATGAGAACAAAGCCCTGCTTCCACAGCAGAAAGACCAGACTAACTCCCAGCTGGGAAGATTTAGGCAGAGATTTATAAGTACAAACACTGAAGAAATTTTCAAGTAATTGCATGTATTTACTCTCTGTTGTGGTATGCAATAAACTAATATTTATTAAAATGTATCAGCACAGTAGTGCTCATTACACCCTTCCTCATCTCTTATTGCAAGGTTGTAATGAAGGTTTGTTTTGCTTTTTTTCCTTTATTCTTTCTGGGCAAGATGACTAGGGGAAGAGGGCAAGAAAATGAGAATTACTGAACAATGCCTGCTGTCTATGTATGTTATAATGCACACAAATACTATCTCTGTAATTAAATAAATATTGTAATTTCTGCCAATGAACAGTACTCCCATCTGTTCTATTATATAAAAAAAATCTGGATACTCAGCCTTACCATTAGATATCTTCGGTGTTTCTTGCTACATAGAGAAAACACTCATTTAGTTAATTAGCACCTACACACTCTGCAGGTTCATGCTTTGAAACAATGGTCAGTTTAACTTTTGCTGAGGTGTTGGTTCAGCCAGCACTGGTTAAGTCTTACTGGGCTGGAGCACCAGTTGCTTTGGAGATCACTCAGTGCGCAGGAATATGACACTATCAATACATTTACTTGTCCCTGTGGTACCCTCATTCAACTCCAACACAGGTGGGGTTTTTGGAAGATCAGGATCTTACTTCACGGTATCTACGTCTCTAAAAATTTTGTTGAAGTTCAAGGCAATTTAAAAGCCATTTGCTTTCCAAAGGTTTCCTAGCAAAAGGAACATCTGGAGAAGTTACAGCAGTATATGCTTTTGGAGAGTGCCAGGGATACCCAGATTTGTTCCATTCAATGATAATTTGAAACTGCCTATTCCCAACTCAGCATTTCAAAAGTCTGTTTAACACTGCTGGGTGACAGAAGCCTACCTAGCTCACACATCACTTTAAAAACCCTACCTATTTAAAAGCCAAGAAAGGAGTAGCTGCAGACAAAATTTGACTCTGTCCCTGTATCCTCATCAGATAAGGGGGCTCTGGGATTAGCTCACTTGGTTGGAGTGGCTCTAGAACACCAAGGCTGTGGGTTCAATCCCTGTCTGGGCCATTCACTTAAGGGTTGGAGTTGAAACCCTTGTGATGTAACTTGTCCACCTACCTGAACTTACAGTGTCGTGGTCTAAACTGATGTAATTTTACAATTGTATTATATCACCTTATCAAACTGTTTTAAGAGAGCACATTCTCTGTTTCGTAAATTTATTTGAAAGCAAACATTTCTGTTTACAACTTCAAAATATCAAAAAAAAAAAAAATCCTGTACAATTTTGTATGAAGTTCAAAAGGATATGTTTATAACACAGACTTGGGTAAAATGTAATAGCTAGTGACTAGTATTTGGGGTTTTGAGTAACAGATCATTAATAAGTACTCAGCATAATATATCAGTTTTAGTAATCTTTCATACAAGATTTCTGTGTAGTTCTTAGTATTGGACATTACACTTACAACAGCAGCACTGGGGTTTTCCAACCAAGAGTCCAATTTTAGTCTGTCTCATTTTACTACAAAATGAAAAATTCAACTAGTAATTACTTGGGGTTGAGTTAATGTAGTTTAAAGAATAATGTGCTTATTTACTATGAGGGTAGTGTAAGATTTATGACAGCCTAAACTATTAATTTTCACATTTGTAAGTGCAAGGATTGTATAAACTATAAGACAGGTTAATTCCACTGTTGTCATTTAGTAACTGTAACTGGCTATTACAATGAGTGTTTTCATTAGGGAGTTTCCCCATGAGGTCCCTGCACTACCTTCTGTGTCCAAGTTCCTTTGCTTTTTTTTTTTTTTTTTCTTCTGTTGGGATACGCAGAATTTCAGCTTTATTGCATGAAAATACTATCTCAGGGACAATCAAGCCAATAGTCAACTATGAGAGACTTTTTGAAACAATCCGCAGTTTTCGGGTTACAAGGACAAGAGTTACACTGCAATATAACAATAAGCTTAAGAGGGTTTTTTATTATTATTAATTTTTAAAAAAGTTTAAAATCAACCCAGGAAACAAAAAATAACAAACAAACAAACAAAAAACCCACAGAAACCTCCCTCCCTAAGTGGGGAAAAAAAAGGAATCCATCATGTAAAAATCTAGGTGTGAATAGAGATGGTCAGGGTCTGAGACCTGACACACTCACTGCGCACTTGACATCATCTGCACTTTCATTGTGAAGCAAAATTAACCACATACATTACAGCACAGTCCATATTCACCTTGGTTACTGGCAAAATACACACAAAGATATCCAACTTCAAGACTAGAAACTAGGACCAAGATTTTTAGAAATCAGAACTCTAACTTAGACCTTAGGAGTGAGTTAGAGAAAAAACTCTTCATTTTTGAATTGCCAAGCCCAAAAGCCTTCCAGAAAAGCTTCTCAATGCTCAACACTTAGTAAAATTCAGCCATTTACTTACATAGCTGCATCAAGCTGTAGGTTGACTCCAGTTCTTGAAGCAACGTTTACAGCCCAAACAATAATCAACCCTCAAATTACTGTCTCAATCTCAAGTGTTAAGCTTCAGGTGAAAAAATTGTGACAAACAACACTTTGAAAAGGCATCTAAAAAATAAAGGGTTAAAAAAGTTACCCAACTTGAAACCCAGGCTAGGGAGAGAGATTTGAATGCACTTTGAAAGTTTTTCTCGTAATTAGTAAAGCATGAGCATAGCACATCAGACAAAGATTTTTATTTGTGGCTTTGCCACAAACTTACTTGGAGATTTCCAACAAATCTCCAACTGTCTGCCTGTCAGCTGCTATGAATGGGAAATGGATCTGTGCATACCTGCTTTGAGAGAAAAATAGCACTTCACACAGAACACAACATAGGGCCTTTCTTAATCAATCCTAGAGTTTTGTTCATTTTTTGGAGAAAAAAAAAGTGGGTCACGGTGATGAAAAAACATTCTCAACTAATCATTGTTCTATATTGACTTTATGAAAAATCGTGTTTTACAACTCCTTTACTGTCTTAGAAAACTCCTTGCATGAGCAAATGGAAAAAACTACTTTCCTTTTCCCTCACCAAAGCTGCACCGTGAAAAAATACGTAGCACGAAACAGCAAAATAGACAGTAGATCAAATTCCAAAAAGGAAATCACTTCTAATCAAGCTATTTTTAGAAGTACTTCATCTGTGTTCTAGTTTTAAGATTATAAAACCTAATCCTGAACATACTAGAAAGCCTTCAGCTGTTTTGGGTGCGGTGGGACTTCATCCCTAATGAATCCAAGATCAGTTTGTTTGCTCTACACAAAAACCACAGCTTTAATGAATGAGCTCCGCCTACATGCAGAACCAAGGCCAGTGTTTCAGATGCAGCACCCACTACAGAAAACCCCTGCTGGCTGCTTGACATCCAAGACTTGGACGTTCCTCCTAAAGCTGCACAGGTTTTAGACAAGATGGAAATGACTGGACACCTACTGAATGTCCAAACCCTGTCAGAGCTGCTTGAGTAACATTTTGATTCTGATCTGACACCCACACTCAGGTCCTTGCTAGACCTTACAGGCCACAGTCATGCTGCCCTTTCCAAGATGAAAAGCTTTGCAGGACATGCAAGCTCAGGACAGGATCCAACAGAGCAGAATCCATAGAAATAGCCCAAGTTTTGAAGATTTTTCTCTTAGCACAGACAGAAGACAGACCAATAAATCCAAAGCAGCTCCAGTTCTGGGAGAGAAGGGTGAAGAAAAAAATATACAGAGCAGTTAGTAAAATTAATGATCCTGTGCGTATTTAAGCATGATGAGAAGATTAATATTGGAAGATAAGGGAGAGTGCATAAGGCTTCACAGAAGGAGAAAAGTCTGGATTACCTTGACAGAAAGACAAGACCAAAGAAAGAGCCATGCACAGAGAGACTCTAAAAGGCTCTGAAAGAAGACAATTTGAAAATTCATCCAGTTTTTTGCTCCTCATCAAACTCTCTGTTAATATGATTTGAATCTTTACTTAGTGTGAAAATTCTCTAAATTCAGCTAAAATTCACTGAAGCAATGTAACTAAGGTGAATTCCTACAGTTCTCAGATCACACTGCTTGTAACATATTTTTTGAGTATATGTTTCTTCTTACAGTGCTAGCAACTACAATTGCTACAGTCGCCCCTGAAAGTAGTTTGTATGTGCTAACAACATCAGCCTAGGGCATCTGTGTATGTTAATAAATAAACAAATAAAGTACTTGATACACACTCTTCTGCTGTATTGCTTTTTTGAATTTTCAGGTTGTTAAGTATTTTCTAAATACAAATGAAGACACTGTGGTATAGCCACAGTGGACTTTGAACAACTCCTAGTCCACTCTACACGTTTTAGCATGAGATCAGTTTTGACCACAATTTTGTTCTTTTGTAGGGAAAAAAAAAAAAAAAAAGTAAGATTCCACTGCTAATAATATAGAATGCAGAATTTAATACTACTGAAAAATTTCAGACTCATGAAAGGCATAAAGCCCCAAAGTTGCAAAGGAATTCTTAACATATGTAATACAAATATATATATATATACACATGTATATGTATTTTTACACATATATAGGGAGAGGCTTGGTTAGCACCTGCTGGACTGGATTTATATAATGTCTTACAAAACCCTATTTTTAACCCTATTTTTATTATAACTTTCTGAAAACTTCTTTTTCAGGAGTTACATTTTCCACGATTATTTGACTGAGCAGAATAAAATGTCACAACAGGAAAAAAAAATGAAAACAAACACCCAGGTTTTCATTTTCATATTGTCTTACTCTCATAATGAAAAAATGGCTGAACCTTACACTTTGAACTGCTAGGATGGGTTAACTGCCACTGACTTCTAGATACTTTTGTTGTTTAGAAAACACTAATATTATTATTAGTAATTGTTCCCATGGTGTATGTACTAACAGTGCAACAGCCAGCCATTTCACTTCATCTCCAAGAAACATTATTTCTTACAACCTGGATAAAGGCAAGCCCAGGAGCCATTTCCATTTCTTGCCTTGTTATACACTGTGCAACTGCAACTCTGGACTACAGCATCACATTTCCAACAAGCTGTGTGAGATCAGCCCTCCTCTTTTTTCTGTCCACTTGTGTTTGGCTGAAAAAGAAGCCAGGGCTATTCAGAGAAGAGCTCACAACTTGGTTTGGTGTTGTCAAGCACATTTTTTCACCTGAAAAACACTTAACTCTCCAATGAAATGCTGTTAAAACTGCAGTGCAGTTGACATTCAGTTTGAAAAGATGCTTCATAATGACAACTTTACACTGAAATTACATAATAGTCCTTTAATTCAGTTAAACCTAACACTGCCAGTTTTCAAAAGAACCTCACATTTCCTGTGTTTTATGAACTCAGAAATGAAACAGCAACCTTCCAATTAGTTCCATAGAAGTCCAAACTGCTGGCACCTAGCTCTAACATGAAACTGAAGAAAGTGAACAGAAATTTAACATCATATTCTTCAAAGTATTTGTAGTTTAGAGACAGTAAGTATAGAATATTTTATTTATAAACATATTCAATGTGTGCATCAAGACTACAACTACAGCACTTGACTGGATGTGCATAAAATGGCACACGTGTCCAAGCCTATAGTTAGGCTGCTAGGAGTATGTCTGTATTTCTTCAGACAACAGGTCTTCTTGAAGGAATCTACAGCACCTCACATCGTGACTTTTCATTACTTTTATTTGAGTTAGTATTTTTTTTTCCTTAGTTTCTGCATCTATCATCCTTCCCTCCTCTCAGAATGAGGTAATAGGGAATAAAATTGTATGAGCAGAATTTAACAATCTTCACAAACACAGTAAAAATTAAACACGTGCACTAATTTTAAATTATGTGCAGTATATGAAGGTAACAGACATATTTATGGCTATAACAGCACCATACAGTTTTATATAGCCAGCATTAGCTATAGGGTTTTCTATAATATTTTTATATATAAAGAAAACTAATCTGCTATACATACATTACAAGCACTCTTTAACATATCAGATAACTTCCAAACACAATGCTCAAAACAAAAGCCAGAAGGTTTATGAAGGTGCTGTTCTGCTTGCCTTTTATTCATAAAGTAGAATCACTACATAAGTCATGACAAGTTATTCTGTAGCCAATGATGTAAACAACTCATTATTTTAAACTGAAAGGATTCAACTTACAGCAATTGCTGAGTTTTTTAGGTAGAAATGGTTTGTTGCCTTTTTAAAAAAAAAAAACCTAAAATACACTATCGCTTGTCATAATAATTTGAATTAGGGCCATCAAGATACTCGATATGGGTTCAGAAGCGCTGAACTTAAGGACTTTCACTGCAACACAGACAAGAGTCTCTTAAACTATTTATTACCCTCAGAACAGTAACTTTACTTTCACCTATCAGGATTATGGATACTGTTTTCAGCAGAAACTTTGTGTCAGTCTTTTACTTCACCATCCTGAAGTTACTGTATCAAAGTGACCTTGTAACACTTAGTTCAATCAGGGAAACAGTAATTGACACTGGAAAAAGAGACTCCAGGTCAGAGTAAGTTTTCTTTATTTGGCATCAAGGATGTATGCCTTTTTCCCATCTTCAAGGGGCAGATCGGGAAAAGAACTACACAGAAATAATATGAAGAATGGAATGTATTGGGGCACTGTAAGGCACTTGCCTGCTCGTGCATCTCCAAAACCAGGTATGATTCACACATGAGTGGGAATTTCAGCAAAAGTAAGCTTTGTAATTTCGAAGTGGCAAATGTATTTTCATAAACAAACCCTTATAAAGTGCCGATGTGTTCTTTTAATAAAACAATGCTGATAATTGACAACATTCCCATACCTTGAACACGGAGCAGAACAGCAATTTTGCACAGATGCAAAATCCACAAGTGCAGGCATGGGAATAAACCAGCAAAAGGATGATTTCTGATTCTGAACCCAAACATCATCACTCCCCTCCTTTTAGAAGCAGAAAGGAGGGGTGAGGACAAGGAAAGAAAAGAAAAAGAAAGACAGCCAAAACCAGCAGGCTAAGTAGAGTAACCGGAAGCACACAATTTACTGCTAATGGTTCAGTGTCTGCAAAGGACTGCTCAAGCTGTGCTCAACAAAAACTCAGTAATAGCCAAAGAGGGAAGTAAAAAAAGGCAAGATGTTTGGCTTTACTTTCTATCAAATACTGTTAAATATGAGCCACTTAAAAAAAAAGAATGAAAGAATACAATAATGCTTTGTACAGGTGGTAGTGAGGTCCCTGGCTGGGCCTTCAGACAAAACCATTCCCATGTAAACCTTAAAGAGGATTAATCCTCAAGGGCCACTGTAATGAGACCTTAAAAGGCTGAACAACAGCAGCCTATCACGGAGGGAAGCAGTAGCCTGCTCCCAGAAGTCTTCTCTAGCAGAGTTACATCAAAGCAAACTGGGACCAGATAGCAGGATTCTGCAAGAATCCCTTATCTCAGCGCTAGCGGATGTTTCTCCTCTGATTGTCTTGAACTGCCACCTGTCCCAGACATCTTTGAAGGCAATGCTAAGCCTGTGATGGATCTGACCTCCTTGAGCTGAGATTCTTTTATGTCTTTCTTCATTTTCTGCTCTGTTACATTCTTTCCCTGCAACACACACTACATGAAACAAAGGGAGTTCTCACTCCTTGACTTACTGTCCCCAGCTATTTGAAAGCAAAAAAACAATGTTAAGGATTATACTTCACCCGCAATATGGAGCCGTCCTCAGGAGACAAGCCTCTTATTTTTGAGAGTTATAACTAGATGGCTTTTACACGAAGGGACTTTAAAATGAGGTTCAACATTGCTGGGAGCCAAGATATGAAAGCTGCATATCAGAGATAGCTTAAAAAACAAAAAGGTTCATAATACAGAAGTATACAAAAATCACATTACAAAAATGAGCAGGAAAATAATCAGGAAGCACCAAGCCTCAGAGAAAACACCAAATTATTGTAGTATATATATGAATCCTATGTTGTGCATCAATAGCCTTTAATACTAATGTCCACCATGCAGTGCCAAAATCACCATAGATTAAAAGAAAAATAATTGGTCACTACAAATAAAACAGTAGGTCTTCTACCTGAGACACATGCACCTACACTGACACAAAGTATTACACCCAGCTCCCATAAAGGGATATGGCTCCACCACAAATGTTGCACATCTGGATTAGTTTGTAACCAGTGATGCTCTGGCGACCACATTCACACTGACTTGGTGACATGTACTGGATGTAGGATCAGTCAGAGTTACAGAGCTGAAAATAAATTCAGGGGAATATCATCAGATTTTGATCTCATAGCTGTAAGCCATAATATACAAGTCACCATGGTTCTAAAAAGGCTGGCCTGAGGAGGAATACTGCTACAATTCCCACCTCTGCTTTCCCACTTTTGAACTCAATTAATTCCAGACTATTTTGTAAGTCCTCTTCTTCTAAATGGCACTGTCAGAAGAACAAGAAGCAAAATATACCTAGGCTGAAGAGGACTGCTGCCTGCCAGCAGCGTCTCTCAGTCCTCCACGCTGACAAAAGGGTGCCATCCGTTGCAGTAAGGTGGGACTCATGGAAGCAATATGCAGCAGGGTGGAAGCAGGAAGAGAAAGCACCCCTCTTGAGGGCTTTTGAAGCTCCCTAGGAAATCACAGCTGGAAGAATTCAACCAACCATATAAATGGCAAGACTTTGAATCAAACAGCTGAGATAGGCTCTGTGAAAGACTGAAGCAAACAATGAGCAGATACAGAGCCTGTATAATAAATTTTAAAAAAAAAAAGGCATTACACAGAAAACATGGAGCAGACCCTGGCATTTTCTGGAGCCAGGACCTACTGGCACATGTTGCCAAATCAATGTGGCCTTGAGGCATGCTCAGAAGGAATCTGAAGATGACTTTTTTTCCATCTCTATAACAATTCCCACAACAGGGTATTGTGCTTCATGACCACAAAGCAATGCCAGGCTAAGCACCAGGCTCCCATAAGGAAAATACAAAAGTCATTTCTCAACAGACAGTAGAGACACAATTTCAGATGAGTGTTTTCTTCAGAGAGCTGTGCCAATACCCTGTGTAACCTTAACAAACAGTATCCATATCTACATCACTTCTTAAAGGCAGCCCAGAAGCCATTCCCTCATGCTGAAGCACAACCACCTTGCATTTTGCCAGCCTCAGCAGGACCTGCATGCTCAGGCAACCCCCACGTGTTAAAGCAACACAAGCAACACTCCCACAAGGTTATCTACCAAAAAACTTCAGACAGGGAGGCTGCTCACAACACAGAGACATGGCATGCTCTAACCCACCTGTACAGATCGCCTTTTCAGAGCAGAATACACTCATAACTCACATCTATGGGGAAAACCACTACAGCAGCCCTTGTCCTTCCTGACCCTGGTTTATAATGAACAAAGGATTAATGGCACTACTAAACATCAGATGCGTGTTAATCTGATAAGTAACTACTGACTTTGAAGAAATGTGCTATTTCTCCACAAGAAGCGGAAACATTTTCACAGGCCAGCATTCTGTGCTTCATTCAGGCTTTTAATTTATTCTGTGGGATCATATGAAGCCAAATCAGGCCTTTAGCCTTTATTTAAAGGGGTTTCTTCCAGTTTGCTTTATGTGTTTAAATTAAAAACAAAAAAAAAAAATTAACCAAAAACTTTTAAGAGTGAAAAAAAGCACAGACCACAGCCGTTGCCAGTCTCATGCAATGTAAGGACTTAGATGAGCAGGACATACATCAGGCTTTCCAAATCAAACATCCCAAATACTGGGCAACTCAATAATTAGCTAGCAACTAGTGCTCCTTTTTTCCCTCCTAGTTAAAAGAAAAAAAAAACAAAAACACTCCTATCATAGCAGTAATTAATGTTTTTGATGTCTGGCACCAACTTTATTGTTAACAGCACTGTTATATCAGTGGTGTTAATGCCAATTCAAGTATCATCCAGCATGAAGAACAGCTTTGGTGCCAACAGCTTCCTATCACTGTACCATGCTGGTCCATCCCGGTAAAGTGAGCAACCAATGTTTATACATAATACAGGCCTTGATCCAATTTTCATTAACCCAAGTAACTCAATTCCATTTCAACAACGATGTCTATCGAAGTCAAGGCCTGAGCTTGAAGCTTTCATAAGATGTATATGTATATGTATATAGGCTGGTGAAAAAAATAACAAACCATACAAACCAAATTCAGTATCTTCACAAGCTAAGGAGTCTGACATGCTGGAATGAAATTTAATTCAACACATTCTAACTCATTAGTTATTTGCTTCAACACTTGGTATGGGGTTACACTCAGCTGTTACCATAATCAGCTATTAACTTTTAAGTATTTCATATGCCATTACTTCTGGCTTGTTACCACTGGCTATTTCAATGGGGACTGTAGACAGAAGAATAACAATGATCAGCTCTTCATCTGCAAAAAGGTAACATGGATTCTTGGGAATTATGATTTTAAATTACAACTAGCATGGAGAACAGGTAAGATAAAAGGGTAGAATTGAAGGCAACTGGGGATTATTTCAAATTTTATTGAAGCTAGCAGCTGTTGATTCATTGAATTCACTGGGTTCTGGACCAGCATCATTCAACTGTTTGGGAAAAATGATGGCTCAGGGCAGCACTGAAATGTGAAAGGGAAACTAGAATAAACAATGGGGGACCCTCTATACTACCTTATTCAGTGTGAAACACAAAAGAAGCATAATTGAGATAAGAAAGTGATTCTGTTATCTGGTGAGCTATATGTTTTGAACTCCAAAAAACTGCAAGACAATAAAAAACCCCAATAAAGAAAGCAAAATTGAAATACTGTTTTGTAAGTAGTAACTCTTACTTTTAAAAGGAAGCATGAAAATGTAAAAACTTGTACATATATCCATTCCCATGCACATATTGCCTTTCCTGTTGCTGTGTACCCACCACCATACATGCCAATGAGCACATGGCAACGCAGTAGCTGTACTCTTTAAAACACAGCTAGGAACACATCAATATTGAGGATAATACTGCTTCCCTGCACTGGTGGTTGCTGCTTCAGCTGTGAACTATATTATCAGAAATCAATAAAGGTAGCCAGTATAAGTCTGACTGAAGGGGTAAGCATTCCTGACACGATCTCCAGACTGGGATGTGAACCACTCAGCAAGCTCAAGAGCCCCAGTTTTAAGTAATTTGAACAGTGTTTTAATAGGAGTTTAGAGAGTACTGTGTAAACTACCAAGGCTAAGAGGCAAAGAGTTAGACTAAGAGCAAGCTAATTATGCTGGTAGGTGTGAATAAAAGGAAGTAGAGGCTATGGCTAAGTGGCTCTCCTCCTGAGTACTGAGCTCAATCAATAGGAATAAAGCCGTATCTGCTCGTGATCCTGAAACTGTTTTTGGAACGAAGCGTTTAAACAGCAGTAAAAGTAAAGGCCTGTTCAACCCTGGACTCCAACATGAGGCTAGTACTGAGAGGCTTCCATGGGATAAGCTTGAAACTGCACTTTGACAACAGAGACACTGCTGCCTTTTAAATCCTCCCTTGACAAGTCCGTGGTCAATGCCATGCAGAGAGCAGGCCCACGGTGCCCACATGCCCCAGTACCACCCACCTGAGGCGCCCTCTGTGACACAATGCCCTCCTCCTTCTATGCCCACACGAGGGCCAGGGGGCGAGCACAATGAAAAATCCAGATTTCAAGCACCCAAAATGAAAGAAAATTAACACAAGTGAATCATGACAGAGGAGCATCCTGTACACATTAGCTACTCTGCAATCTAATTATTGCCACCGTTTGCTTAACAGAAGTTGGACAATGACAGCAGAGATGGAGCAAAACACAGCAACTCAGAATTCTGCTGGCTTAATACAGACACACAGGGCCATCTTAGTTCCCTGATATATCCAGACATTCATATAGACTTAACAGATATGACCCAAGATACAGCGGTTGACCAGGCTGGCAGTCAGACCACTTAGGATCCTCACAGGCATAAAAATGGCACTCAAGTTCCAATCTCTACTTAGGCAACTAAATTCCCTGTAATAACACTGACCAGAGAGAACACCAATGCAAGAGAATCATCTCCCATTTCTCCCCACCTTCCAGTTGCTGATGCCACAGCAGTTACATTGTAGGCATAGAAGATCAGCCCAAATCCGCTACACACCTTCTGTTCTAAAAGCATTGTGATATATGTCCATGTACTTTGAAGAAGCTTTTCAGTCTCTCCTGATTTAGGGCCAGCTGATCTGCCTTGATGCTCAAGAGATGGATTACATTATTTCTTCTTCACAGCTCTTAACCATGATTCTGTGGCTCTGAGCAATGAATTCTGTCTCTTTCCATGAAGGCAGTATACAACAAATACATACTGTAAAGTAGCTGTACTCAAAAAGCTTTAGCTGGGAAAAACAAATCAAATCCATTAGAGTAGTGTTTTTGCATTTGTCCTGTCTTCATCTTCCCTGTTCTTTAAAAAAAAAAAAAAAAAACCAACAAAAAAAATCCCACCACACATAAAACCTCACCTCAGCTTCCTTAGATGCACTTGAACATCAAAACAAGAAGAGATTAACAATATTTTTAACATGCTTCTCAAAATCTTTTTAGAATTTTGAAGCTCAACAGAATTACAGGACTAGAAATAATTTCTGTAATTTCTTATTTAGAAATAGGAAATCTCAAACATTCTATTCTACCAAATCAAACCAAACCAACCAAACCAAACAAACCAAACCAAACACAAAGAAAAAAAAAAAAAACAAAACCACAAAAACCACCAAAGCAAAAAACTCCCACAACAACAAAAAAAAAACACCAAAACAAACAAACAAAAAAAATCACCCAAATCTACAAGATCACCTTTCAATTCCTCAATCACATTACAGGCTTTCCAGATATTGGTAGTTCTGGAGTCTGTCTCACGCTGAGGAGAGAAAAAATGTGTAAGAAGGAAGAACATATCCACATACTGTAAATTTATAGGTGCCATTGTTACTTCCAAATGAGACCATCACACAGAGGCAGCAACTCCAGGGCTCTCACAGAGACACTGCTGATTTCACAGGCCTCCAGAGAAATGGGCAGGAGTACTTGTAATAGGCAGTTGCAAAAACCATGCTGGAGGTTTGGAAGGCATCTTGGAGAAGCTATTTCAACTTATAAGCTGCTAAGCTTACAAGGTCTGCAGCACCTTCCTAAATTTCACACTGAAGTTCTCTCTGACGGTAAGTTTGAATTTGAGAACAGTAATGTTTTTTGTTTGACACTATTGAAAGATATTATTATATTTTAGACTTTTAATCCCAAAAATGTTTTTGCAAACATGCTAATGTTTTTAAAGACCCACACTTCCACTGCTCAGCTGACATGAACAGTCAGACATTCACTTTTCTAACAGAGGATTTTTTTCCTTTTGAGTTCTATTAAAAGCTTTAGATTTTACTTTTTTCAAGTACTCCTACTTGACAACATTTGGAAACCACCCCATAAATCACTGTCAGTAGAGAGTTTTGTTACTAGAGTGCTTAAGCCTCTCTCCTGCAAAATGCTGCAGAGTTGAAGTAGAACCCAGATTCTCAGAGGTCAAACTTAGCTTGAAATTGAAGAGTGCCTAAATGTATTTAAAGACTCTAGCCCTAAATCCCTACAAGGATTCTCCACTGACATTCCCCTACCACTGTCCAACCAGCCCAGGTAAAAACTCTGGAAAAAGCTGTCCTGGTCTCCTGCCACCCAAAGACAGAGGGAAATTAGAGGTGAGATAAGCTAAAAGGCCACCACCTACTGCTCCATAGGCCCCTCCCCATGAGCCCATCTTCTGGTGATGACCTGGACTGCCCACACTGTCAAATGTGCCACACATAGCTGGCCAATGTGGTTCAAGACTTGCTGCCATAAAAAGTCATTGCTCCCCAGCTACTGCATTTTAAAATAGTGCTTCCAGTTAACAGTTTGCATTTTTAGAAACAGAATCCAATTTTCCTTTTTTTTGTCAACATTCCCTTTTCCTTTCCTGTGGGGATATGAAGGAAGGGGAGTTCTTGTCAACAGAAATTAAAACTTGTAAATTAGCAAGTGCACCTAGTGAACCAGCATTGTATTTTCCTTGCTGGGGTCTTTTCTTCATGTTCCAAATTGACTTTGAGGTGACAATAACATTGGGTAATCTAACTCAGGCAGTTATGCAAGGCCCAGGCCTTAAAAAGCGAAGTCCAAGAACAGTCAGTGGGAACTGAGGGCAATCAATATTTGGAGGGCTAATCCTATGAAATGTGAAATAAGCAGTTCCCACTTCCCCAAATAGATACAGAAGCTTCAAAACCAGCAAAATAAATCCTTGGTAAGAAAAGGGAGGGGGGGGGGGGAAGGAAAAGAAAAGGAAAAAACAAAAAAAAAGGAGTGAGCTCCTGCTTTCAGCTAGTGCAACCTCTCTGAGATGAAATGATTTATCACAAAGAGAATCCTGCAAGAGCCGTATATTCCTGTATATATAAATTTTTGGATCAGAGCCAAGTGATCTGTCACTGCTTTTTACTTAAGATAACTCTTCAGATTTTGCTAATTAGGTACTAACAATTCTTTCAGATGAGCTGTATAACCTAGGGAAGAATATCAACAGTATGTTTTAAATCAAAGTGTTTACATCAGGAATGATTCATTTTTTCCATGAAGAATGACTTGTAAGACAGGCAGTCTTAGCACTGCCATAAATCTACATGAAAATTAAAATTGTGGAAAAGAATGACAAAGTCAAGTTGCTATCCCCACCTTCCCTGCCTCAGCCCCAACTCTAGAGATGGAATTTACATTAACAAGGGGCTCCAACTATCACTGGAATTAGTGTTTGAGAAACTCAGGATTTTAAATCCATTTAAGAAACACTGTGATTAGGGTCAGTAAATCTGCTCTCCTCAACAAAGAAAAGGAGCTAACTCCAGCACTTCTGTCATCTGTCCTAAAGCCTTTTTCAAGAAAAACCTTAAAAAGTTTTTAAAAATTTAAATGAACAAAAAAAAAAAGCATCCCCCTCCTCCTTTGTGAGCTATGTTTAAATAGTTGTTAAGAAATCCATAACAAAAAATACAGAAAAGAAAAAATTCTGGTTAAGGCTTGTGTTTTCCCTTTTATCTGTTGGAGGATAGAAGGCTGTGAGCTGAGCATGGGACTGCACTCACATTCTCAGTTGCTAAATGGTTGAGGGGTTCTCTGGCGGTGCAGAAGGGCCGCCAGCTCCATAGCATGTTTCATCCCAGCTGTTTGAAAAGCTGGTTCACTTGAAACACAACCATTATCCCCACCCACACTCTGCAGGAGAGCAAACTCCCCCTCAATGAGAGATTTATTCCACATTTATGGTAACTATTATTACCAACATTTACAACATCAGTCATTTTAATTAGAAAAAAAATTAAAACAAAAAAATCCTGCAATGCACAAACAGACACATACATATTTACATGTAAAAATGCAAAGCACTCAAGTTGTTTCTAATAACTGAAACTCATGGAAGGGACATACGTTCCACACACAATTAACTTAAACACTCTTTTTCTTTTTTGTCATAAAAATATACAGATGTCTTTCTTCAATTTTTTTTCCTTTCCCTGTGTTACAGGAAGCCTGCCCACACTTTTAAATACAAAGTGGATATAAATAGAAGCATAAATTAGGCATCTTGAAAAGTCTGTATTTTCCAACCACAGGGAATCTAAGAAATTACTGTGAGTGTTTACACATCTGACTATGTTGAATTAAAACGTTTTCTATTCATATGCCCAGCAAAACTGGCAAGAAATTAAGAAGGGAAAACAATAGCCTTTCTGGTTCCTTACCTGTTGCTACAGTTTACATTATTTAGCCCTCCTCATATGGACCACTAAAAGTGTCAGTCTGAATACACTTGCCAACCTGATGAAAGCATATCTTACATATATAAATGATACAACTACTATGAAAATTTCAGTAAGACTGTCTGCTTTCCTATAAATCTAACTAGACATTTGTCTTTTTAGTTGTCTCTCTGTATCATAGCTATTAAAGGTAAATAAAAGCATGATGGCTCTTTTTATGACATTAATAGCTGGAGGGACTTTATAAATCAGTGAATACAAATGTTCTACTCATTACAGGAGAGGGAAGCAGGTCTGTCCATCTGATGCTTTCTGACTTAGATTTCTGTTTTAAGATCTTGTTGCTCATTTAAAATTAATTCATCTCCTGTTTCTCTGCTGTTGTATGGGGGCAACTTCTGGTGTTCTCTGAACTTCTGACATCAATGTTTTTCTACTAGTCCACACAGCCTAACTAGCTAGCATTAACGGTCACAACACAGACACAGTAGCTTCATTAAATCTTGATAACTCTTGTCAAAAGGTGAATTTGACAAAATAAACCAAAATAAACTCATTGCAAACACTCACTGTCAGTTCCTCTGATTGACCAGATCTTTTTCTTCTGCCTGAACCTTCAGTAATTTCAGTAACACTTTGAACAAGATTTAAGGGGTGAGCTGGCAGATGGTCAAAATGGCAATCTCCCCCACTAAATTCAACATAAGGTTTGTTGTTTGTTTGAGGGTTGTTTTTGTCACACATTTCATTTATCCCCAGCTGTACTGCCTACAAACAGAGAAACTATTTTGCTTCCCCAATAATACTGGTTTGTTTTGTTGGGTTTCTTTCAAGCCAGATTTGGGCATTTGTTTTAAAACAAATTCCTAGCACCAGAAGCTAGGAATGGTGCCTCCAACCCCCGAGGTAATACTTGTATGCACTGCTGCTCACGAGTGGCTGTTTGCACTGCACATTCATGCCTCTCTGGCAGGAGTCTGCTGCTGGTGTGCTGCAGCACATGCTTCTCAACAGAGAGATGAGTAACTCCCCCAGAGGGTCTGAGCAGGTCTGTATGAGAGCAGGAGAGGAGGGTATACAAAAACTAACTGAGAACACTGAAAAAGAGCTCAAAAGCTTAACTGCAAACTTTTTCCCTAAACACCGATCTAAACTATACAGACAACAAGTGTTCGTTTTCTCATAATACCTCCATCCATATTAACAATCAGGATCTTTTTTTCTTTTTTTTTTCTTTTTTTTTTTTTTTTTTAAAGGAGGTTGGTGAGACTTAAGGTTGTGCAAGACATACTTTGATCTGCACCCTGATGAGTGAACATTCCCCTTTGCTGCTAGCCCAACTAATGAAGGGATAAAATTAGCTTTTATCCCTGGCACTTTCTTTAGCAAAAAAACATGCACTAATCAGCTGTCCTCACTAATCAGTCGTCTGGCTAATGACCTTTTGCCTTAAAACACTAAAATTTCTGAATGACGCTTAAAAAAAAAAAAAAGAAAACTAATGCAGACTGCTCTCTCTTTGTGGGTATTAAGCCTATCATCTGGAATTGGAGACTGAAAGGTTAAATGGCAAATCTGTATCCTGATGGGGTGATAAATCTATAATCAAAAGGCACAAGCCTTGACACCTCAAGATGTACTTCATTACTACACAACTAAATGATCTTTTTTCTCTTTTTTTTGTAAACTAGAAACAGATGAAAAAAAATTGCTTAACTCCTTCATACTTTGCCTGTGGAGAAATCCACTCCACATCTGTGTTCAAGTGTCAGTTAATTTCTTACTTTTTTATTAATGCCTGAGCAGGAATTTAGAAGTTGAAACCATTTACCTTTTTTCCTCCCCCTTACAACTTCAGGGAACTATAGCTGGGAAAGAAAATTGCAAAACCACTCCATCAAGCCTGCATTCTCAAACACACTCATGAACGTCTAAAAAAATCCTCCAAAATAAAACAAAATCCCAAAGCACAAAAATAAGCCTTCCAATTCCCCAAATTCTCAGTGTACAGGGCACAGTCTTTCTTCGTCTCAATAACATACTTTAACATTGTTTTAAAAGAGGGATTTTTAAGGCCTGTTTCATTTTCCTTCTCTGCTTTCTATAATGAGGCCCGTTTTTCTTCATGTATTAAGTAGGTGGAGCAAAACACAACCCTGGATGGCTGAGGAGGATTAGCAACAGATGAGCTGTCCTGTGGAAGTCACTCTGCAGAGGCCTGCAATAATTGCTAGCTGCAGTGCAACTGCATCCTGGCTTTTAACTTCAAGAAAAAAAGAGATTGCATTTAACACAAACACCACTCCCTCCAGATAAAGCAGCTCTCCCTGGGGACGATGCAAAGTGACAAAATCACACTGAATTTGACAGCTTTCCAACTTTGCATCCCCAAACGAGCCAGCAATCTATACTCACGGTAATGAGGGTCCATGTAACCATTTCGGGGGTCCATGGTAAAGAGCGTCCCGCGGTAAGGTACGGAAGGTTCGGGAAGGTGCGATATAGATCCATGGATCTCCTTCTTGATTAATGAGGCCCTTTCCTCACTCGATGTGGAAGGCTCTTCACTGATCTTGCCGAGGCCTTGCCCACCCTGCGGCTGCATTGTGATCGCGTTCCTTCTCTCTCTGTGATAGGTCTGCCCAGGACTTTCATCCTCTGTAAAAAAATGAGGGAGAAGAAAGAGAGAAGGGAAGAAAAAAGAGAGACACACACTTTTAGCCCATTTATAGCAAATACAATAAAGAAAAGTTCTCCCCCCGCTGCCCTCCTCCTCCTCCCGGTGTAAGTTTGTGACAGGAGGTGCCTATGTGGCTGTGAGGGATGGCCTGGGGACGCTTGCCCGTTCGGAGCCAGCAGCAGCGGAGCAGTAGATCACCGTCACCCATGCACTGATGCTCCTACCAGTGGGGCCATCAATTGTGCAGGAACAGACAGAGGCTTGCTGTTTCCCTGCCTCTGGGACAAGGAAGCTGGGAGCTCCCTGATGGGGAGTCAGGAAATGATCTGTCACACAGAGGAGATGATGAACCCCACCAGCCAGGCCTAAATCACGCCCAGCCACCCACCACAGCTCTGCAGCCCAGCTCCAGGTCCCTGGGGTCTGCCTGTGTGAGAGGCTAAAACCTCGCAGGGAGGTCAGCAGTGATCAGAAACAAGGTGGGAAACAATAAAATGGGTGCAACTGCTTAAGGTACAGGAGCACCAGCAACAGGCAGGCACACAGCAAGCCATCTGCTCTGACAGTGTCATCACAATGGTGCCTGAGGAGGATGGTCTAGTACATTCCCCCTACCTCTTTTTTCCATATCCACACAAACAAAGCCACAAACTCTTAATGAACAAGGGGGAAGAAAAAGCCGGGGGAAAAAACAATAACTAAGTGGGTCAAACCCAAGCCCTGGTTTGGAGTAAGCCTCTAGGCCTGTGGTACCTCTGGTAAGCAGAAAAGAGCCTCCTGACCATGGCTCTACCAGCCTTCCTTGCAGACAGCTCTGGGATTAGGTGCTGCAGCAACCCACTGCTCCCACGTGAATTTTAACCCCTAGGGACTATACACATCCTTCAAAAAACAGACAAAATGCTTCTGTTCCTCAAAATCAAGACACCTGATGTTCCTAAGTACATTTCACCAATGACATGTGGCAGAGAGGCTTTGCTAGATACATAAGTCTGTAATGTAAACACTCTCCTTCAGTTGCATTATTGATTTAAAATAATATTTATTCTCTAAATAAGCATGACTGCTTGCTGGCTGTAATTCTTGGCCAAAACCAATGCTCCAGGTACAGCCTTGTTCCATCAACCATGCTGCACATGCAAGTGTACACCAACACATCTGGAAGGAGTACTGATAAAGACTCTTAATTTCAAACTTGCTCTGCAGTTCTAGAAGTACACAAGGAATCTCAAATTATTAAATGCTGGGCACAAAAACGGTAACTAGAAAAGGAAATGGAAACACCCTTAGGAAATAAAACTAAAATGCTCTTACATGCAACCCACATGCAAGGAAGAATGATTGACACGAGCACTAAGACTGCACTTCAGTTGTCAAAAATTTGAGGTCAGGGCTAAGTTTTCGCTTGTACCTTTCCCTGGTGTACTTTTTCACACAGTAAAAGCACCAGCCAGCAATTCACCAGGTGACTACTTTCAGCAAGCCTGACAGCAGTGCAACTCAACCTATGTGCCTTTATATGAATTAGATTAGAAACAGGCTTTGTATGAACAGATACCTGGCCATTGCATGTGTAAACTAGCAACACCATTGCTTTGAATGAAACGCTAACTGTTTTTTTTCCTGCCCCCTCTCCCCCCAAGTAGCAACAACACAAAAACTTAGCAGCATAGCCTATTGAGCATCTAATTATTTTTCTCTCTCCAAGAATTGCAGCAACCAGGGTTTTCTGATTTATCAGCATCTTCCAGGGATGGAATTCTTTTTACAGCCAGTAATTCTACGTACAGAGCTTTTCCAGGGTTTGGTCTGAGAAGAAAGAGTTAATGGAAATAGACAACAACATTACAGACTTTAAAACCTTTGCCCTTTTCTTACTTTTTATTAATATGCACAGGCACCGGTCCCTGCTCTGGATTAGCGGGGTTTAAGGTTTCAACTTTTTTACACTGAAGCTGGTTTTAGTTAGAAAACTGCAAATCAGAGACTAAAACTTTAAAACTTATATGAGGTTTTTAGAAATCCGCTTGTATAACTTTAAAAAAATAAGTAAATCACCCCAAAGATATATTTTCCAGCAGGTTTCTCTTTAGCCAGAGTCTTTTATGTTAAATTTCAATCTAGAGTGAACTTCCACTGATGAGATGTAAACTCCTATAAAAATAGGGGATTACACTCCATTCAAAATTCTCACAGACTTTTAAGTAGAGCAGGCTAACCAGTGCTACAACAGTTTGGAAAGAAGAAAGCTAGAGTGATTTGTGGGCCTGCATAATCACTCAGATGATCAGATAGGTTTTCAGTTCTTTTACTCTTCCATATAAAGATAGTATTTGTTAAAACTTCCATGCTGGGATACAACAAGAAGCTGACATCTGACTGCAGGCTCCACTTTCATACTCTTCTTCTTCAAAACACACACACATGTCATGAATCAAGGTACTAGTGACTGCCATGGAAAAGGCTGATTCCTTGAACTGCTGAATGAAATTCAAAAGCTACTTTCAGTAACTTAGAAACTAAAGGAAAAATACGGTTGGTTTTAATAAGCTTTTCCCTTTTTGGCTACTTGAGGGAAAAAAAAGAAAACAAAACTATTTTTCCTTCTGCATCAACAATCTCTCTCCCCATTATGAAGTTATTGCCATGTACCATTACAAGTCAAAAGTGTCTGTATGTCTTCTGCCACACAAAAATTGCATCAGAAGTATTTAACTAAACACGGCATTTTTGCAATAATAATAAGGCTTATAAATTGGCCAAGCAGCTCACTAAACAATGAGTTCACACCACTGGGTTGCTTGTGGTAGGGGGCAGATGAGAAATTTGACAGCACCCACGCTCCAGGACAGTAAGAGCCAAGCAGTTTGCAGGAGCTCCCCCGGCGCCGAGCGGGAAACTCCTCCTGCAGTAAAGCTGCCGACTCTCACGGCAGGCGAGCCACTCCAGCGTGCCAAAAGGGGAAAGCTGTCTAATCTTGTTCTGGTTCAACTGAAGCGTTCAATAAAGTTTCAAGAGTAAGTGCGGGCAAGGCGTGCCAGGCCAAATTATTGACAGAAACACACTGTCCACCATGGCAACAAGTGGGATTCTAAAGCAAAAATGTAAGCAAACAGCCCACTTCTCCAGCAGCATCTGCCAAAGGGGTTTTACAGCCAAATAAGCAAGAACTGTTCTGTTACCGCTCTGCTCACGTTTTAGAAGTGGCCAGCTTTAGGGTCAAAAAGAAACATCTGATGTATTAAAATGTTGCAAAGAGACAAAAATGCCAAAGTGAAAAATGAAGTTGGTGGCAACCTACCAACTCCAGTATAATTCCTGCCACCTTGTGCCAGTGTAAGAGTGAAGGGTTAAATAAGAAAAGAAAAAAGCAATCATGCCCAAGAGCAATCTGCATAAGCTTCTCTTTCTTCACATACACCCCTTCTCTGACTTAACAAGCCAATAGCCAGAGACGAATGTTAGAAGTGCCCAGTCTTGAATGATCACATTAATCCAGGATTCTCACATCCACTGAGAAATACCTGATTTAGTCCTGCTATTTTGATCAGAAGCCAATTTTATTAGAAGTGCTGAGCATCTCAGTTCAACAGAGCACCTCTCACTCAGGCAAAAAGCTTTCTCAAAAAACTCACACTGGACAGCATGCCTGAATAAACACACTTTTAATTGCACAGCTAATTTACTCAGAAAGTTTAAAAAAAATCAGCACAAACCAAAACCTTAGCAAAAATCCTTTAAACTTTCTTTACCCATGGAACTTTTTTTCCTTATTTTACCATAGACCAAGACACAGTAGAAGCTATTTTACTTTAAAACACCTAAAGTCAGCAACTGAAAAAAAAGTTGAAATCTATTGATAGAGCACACCAAAAGTCAATCCCAACACACTTCAGAGACACCCCTGCTTACACAAGACAACACCAGCCCAGTTAAATCTCTTTGTATACTAAGTTTCATCACCATATTTCTGCCTGCAACTTCCAGAGAGCATTACTATCTCACGAGAGATCTGACAGCACTTCAACTGAGTAAGAGAAAAAACAAGGTACTTACAACTCAGTCCAAGAGACCCTGGCTGATGTTCCCTCTAGGCTCTTCTCTTCTCTTGACCAAAATTCTCTGGCTACCAGGGCATGGGCATTCCTCCCTCTTTTCCTCTCTCTCCTTTCTCCCCCCAACCCCCTCCACCCCCACCGCCATCTCCCTCCCTCTCTCTCAGAGGCAGTGCTTCTCCCATTAGAGGAATTAAAAGTGGTTGGTGCCATGCTAAATTTAACAAGCTCATTAGTATTCTTCCTGTGTGCTTCCTAGTGAACTCTCCCTATTCAAGCGGCTCTCTCTAGCTGAGGGGTCAGGCGGCTAATCATTAAATCAAACTAATGTCACCCTATCACAATCAGCCTAAGAGAAGCAGGGTTTATTATTTCAGTTTATGCTAAATAAACGGTTTTACAAATGGTCTCCAAGCAAGGTCAACAGCAGCTTCAATTACAAGACAAACTTAACAAGAGTTGCTATAAACCAAGTGCTCCATATTGACCTAAGCACAAGCTCGGCTCTGCATATTGCCACTAGCGGGATTGTACAGGAATGCATATTGTAAAATAAAGGGTAATCTTTTCTTTGCCAGAATTTGTGACTGCACAGAGACTGCTCACTCACCTCTCCCCAACCAGATTGCTGCTCAGCTCAATTCACCCCACACAAAGGCTGAAGACCAGACCTCAATGGGCCGAGTGAAACATGTTCAAAACTAGGCTCTCTATTGTGACTGAATTTCTTAACATCTTTTCAAAAAGCGGAGAATGCCTTGAGGCTAAAGGAAGAAACAGGCTAATGGTGAATTGGGAATACTGAGCAAATTTCAGAGCCCTTTCCTCCTAGCTTTTGAGGTTGAAAGCAAGCTCTTTCCTTTCAAGTTTCAAAGTCCTTTTTCCTCCCGCAGTGTCACAGAAGGATTTGAAAAGAAGGTAATTGTGCTCACAGTCCCCCTGATCAGAGCTTACGTCCTATTTCTGGTATTTCAGAATACTTCTTGCAATAATGGTGCATATAGCTCAATCCCTTAACCATCCTGCACTCTGCAATTGCTCATTAAATGAACAATTGCTGGTATAAAATGCCTTTTATGTTCAAGGTCTGGATATAAGATAAGCATTCTAGTACTCTAAATTTGGTTTACTAAGGAAACTCTCCATCATTAAATTACAAAACTGAAGTCAGAATATCAGTCTTTCCCAGAAAAGTGGCATTTTAGATGCTGTGAGCCAGAAGGAAGGGGGAAGGTGGAATGTAAGAAAGATTGACTACTTAGATTCTTAACAGAACAGATACTTAAGTAAGAAAGCAATTTCCTTCCCATTTAAGAATGTCTAAGTTTTTGACACCTGATATTTTCTTCCTTGAAATGATGCAATGGAGCAATTGCCAGGCTCATTAGGACACCTGTACCTGCACCTTCTTGCTTACACACACTTTTCACTACTCTCTGACCACCTTAAGAGCAACATCAGAGGAAACAGATCCGTAGGACTGTGCCTGCCTTTAAAAACAGCGTATGTTGTAAGCAAACTTTTGTTTAGGGTGAGTACAGTAGTTTAAATTGGACACCCTTGGTCGAAGTTTGTTATTTTCCTGCATTTGGAGCAACTGCACAAGAAGCGCTCTGGAAACACTAACACAGATATGAAGGACGATGCTCATAAGTGGTCTTAAAAATAGACTCCAATCACACGAGAGGCTACAAAATCTGCTCCATAACAATACTGTACTCACTTTATTTGCAATGCTTAAGCATACCTTATACAAGAATTTTGTGCTTGTAAATAACATACATTATCTGAGCTTGCTACTGAAAATGTACAGTTTTCTACTACCATCTGCAATGTATTTTTAGCTTACCAATTTTTTCTTTATCTTATGTATAGTATTTTCCAATAACTGATTTGTGATCTTTGGAATATAAATACACATACTTTTGTGGTTTTGTTTGTTTGTTTTGAAAAATATGTTGTATTCTTTTGTTGTCAACTTTAGCTTTCACAGGAAGAAAAAGGATTTATCAAGGAAGGAGAGAGGGGATCCAATCCCTACAAATACCTACCTAACACTCCACACACGCTCCCATATTTTTCCTCAAATGACACAAATATTAATTTTTGCTACATCTACTGCACATCTTTATTCAGTTCCTTTTTTGACAGTACACAGGAGGGCAGAACACAGTGCACTGACACAGTGCTTATGATTTTGGAAACAGAGCCTGATCATGCACTCCTCTGGGTCAGTGGCAGAGTTCCCACTGACCTGGACAAGACTAAACTGAGCCTGTACAGAGTTCACACTGCTCCAGCACTAAACCAGCAACCCACTGTTATCAAGAGAACATCGCTCTCAGACTTTTCCAAATGTCTGAGTAACTCTTCCCCAAGACTGATGGGGAAGCCAACAATGGCACAAAGAAGCTTAAAAAACTCAGGTAAACTTTTCCAGACCCCTAAATCAGAGAGAGCCTTGTTAGTAGCAATGTCTCTATCTCAATTTATCTCAAACCAGATGACTTTACAGTGCTTGTTACTTTCCCAACCCCTCCCAACTAAAACCAACTGGCCAACTGTAGCTAAACAGACATACAGGAAATTATGTAAAATAAAACCACCTTTAAAGTTTCATACAAGCAAACACTTACTGCATTTAACTGAGAGTCTGCATCTACAAATCCCTGCATCAGATCTATAGGGAAATGCTAAAAATCTCACATAAGCTGAAAAAGTCCTACTTAGAAAACACAAGAGGAAGCTGCAAACACAGCTACCTACACACAAAGGCAGAGTGCTGTGGAAACTTCCTTGTCAGTCCCAAGACTCAGCCTCAGACAGTGGACAAAGAGGGCAGAAGGCAGGGCCGGGCTGCCTTACACATGATCCTGCACCTCACTGATCACGCAGGATGTGAAAAAAAAAAGGAGCAACATTTGGGCATATGCCTGAAGTTACTGACCTGACACTTGAGCCATCCCACTCTCTTCAGTGACTTCGGAACAAGCTGCCCAAGTTGCTTGCTGCGAACCAGATTCCCGCAGTATCTTTCTGGCAAGTTTGCCTCGAGCTGCCCAGCTGAACCACCAAGCCAAGATGTGGAACTTGAACCCATGCAATGCCCAGCCACAGCCCCAGTCTGCAAGGCTGAGAGTCTCGGGGAAGCCAACGGGACTAATTCTCAACAACTTGCAAGTTCAGCCTCCGAAGAAGTGGGAGCCTCACTTCAGAACAAGCCCTCTCCCAGCCCATTTCCACACGGGCTTTAAAATAACAAAAACAAACAATTTAAATCAAAACAGCTGAAAACCATTTTCTCCCTTCCCAAGTTCAGGGCTACATGTTTCTCTCATGGCAGACAGTGGATTATTGCAGTGATACTTAACACCGCTGGCGAGTGCAGCCCCCAGCACTCCGGTTTAGGTGTTAGTGACGACATTGACTGCGGCAGGAGAAACACTAAACCCTGCACCTAGGTACCAAGCAGGTGGCAAGATTTTAAATTTACCTTCATGGGGCTTACAAGGCCAAAATTTTGCTCTCTTTACTCATACTGAAATTCTGGAGATTCAATGAAACTACTTGTGCAAGTAAAGCAAGAGGGACTCTCATGTCCAGCATCGGAAATGCTCCACCCGTTGGGCACAACAAATAGTCTGTCTGGAAAATGCAGTGAAGATGTTGGTTAGCACGTGGAAAGGCTGTATCACTGGCTTGAGGAGAAAAGGGGTCTTAGCAGTACCAGTGCTTTGTAGAAAAAAAAAGCAAGCCATAATGCAGAAGTAGAAGACATTTGGAGGTAGAATTAATTGGCAAAATTAACATGTAGCCTGTCATTTCTCCTTTTAAATTTGCAGAACTAGAAGGCAGTCAAAAAGCATTTCTCTTTCTTGGTATAATAAATTTTATGTTTGGATTTTGCTACTTGAGGACTGGCAAACTCAAATGAGAAAAAATAATTTCTTTCGAGAACAAACTTACTTTTTCATTTCCCTTTTCAACTACCTTGCAAAATTCACCAAAGATCGCAAATTACTGTGCAAAAGCCTCAGAAAACTAGAACATTTGCTCAAGGTCTGCTGATCAGGGCTAAAACTCAAGCTTTGCACTTTCAGAATATCTCCAGGATCATTGCCCTTCTCCAACGTCGAGACTGTTCAAAGAGCCAAGAGAGTCAAATATAACTAAAAGACAACAACAGACATCAGGATCTGAACCTTTGGCAACTATTTCTCAGAAGGAAAAAACTCCTCAGCCTATTGTAAAACTCTCAAAAGGATCCTGATTTAAAAATATTATGAAGTTCCTTCCATTAGCCAGTTATTAGACTGTTAGTCATTGCTTACTTTGAGCAGGCTAATTAGTTACATCAAAGGCGCTACAATAAATTCCCAGGAGGGTTTTGGGGGGGGTTATATTTCTCAACCATCTAATAGCACGTTTATGCCTATCTGTGGGTAACTGCCTCATTTCACTCAAACACTGGGGGACATATTCTGTGCTGTCACTTTCTACCAAGCCAGCATCAAGACCAGGCCTTAAAGCCATTTGAAGCCTGATATAAATTTGATTAGCCATGCTTAAAAGCCACACAAGAGTGAAAGAGGAGTTATAAACCCTTTGGTGTACCATCTCCTTTTGCAGCATCTACAGCACAGACATGTTAGCCTCCAGAGAATTAAAAAAAAGAGTTATTTATAGTGTTGCATACAAACAGAATTATTTTTCTTCCCTTTCTCCTTGGGTGGGTTCAAACTGCTAAATGGAATCATTAGCAAATCACTAAGTGGTTTGCAACAACCCAGGAACCCTTCAGTTTAGATGGCAGATATCACCTATTTAGTTGTGAAATTTACTTATTGCTGCATCCTTTTGCACAGTTGCAGTAAGACTTTTGTTTCCATTATATCCCTGTACTTCTGGTCTCTGAAAAATAACAGTTTAAAAATATGTTATGGGTTCCTCTGCCCTGATTTACACTGGCTGCAGTCTCCTGACAATGATTTCACCCAAGTTTTCTAAGGGCAGAATTTGAATGCCATATCCATTTCTCTGTGCAGATATGTATGTACTTCCATGTACCAAAGTGCGGACACAGGCACCCACAAATCCAGCTCCACTTGACATTTCCCTAAAATCAACCAATTGCTGATGTGTGATACATGATGTCCGCAAGTAAGTGTCCACACAGGCACTCTGGATACCTGAATGTAGAAATGAGACTTTCTACAGTCCTCCTCAGTAGTCTAAATAATTCAAAAGAATGCTGCAAAACAGTCATAAGGTGTACAGAAAAAGATGTTTTCAAACAAAGAAAAACTCTCAAGTCGTGCACCCCAAGTGATTTGAGGCTTTGAATGATCTTCTGGACATTAGTACACTAGTTTAGAACAGCACAGTTACTAGTCCACAGATATTGCAAAATATTCCTTTTATCAACACTGCTTCTCTACCAGGAATATAGTCTGAAGGCTCCAAACCTGGCACCATCTGTTTAACTCTAAAGTTAAAGCTCAGGAGCTTTCTTCCCTGCCTAGACACACTGCTTACAAAAGAAAGAACTCTCCTTGAGATCAGGAAGATCTCAATCTTCCCAAAGACCAATCTGGTTTTTTTTCCCCTCTGCTCATTTTCTCTTCAGTTTTCTCCACTAAAAAGGATGTACAAGCTCTGGCAGAGGTTCCTGCCTTCACATTCCAGTCACTAAAAACACTCCTAACAGCCACAGCAAGCTGCATCCTGGATTCCAGGATGGGTGCATGTGAGTGGGCAAGGAGGGATGGAGATTGGAGAGCCTGGAAGGAAAGGACAAACAGAAGCAGATTTTTCATACCATGACTTCCCCTTCCCTCACCTAAGGGATAGAATCCTCTCAAAAGCTTTGGATCTTTGGACGTGTGGCATTGGAGAGTTAATACAATTGACTACCACTCACTAGCTTACTTGTCAGTGCCTCTCTCCTCCCTTTGTCACTTCCCCTGCACACTTCTGGCCAGGCTTTCCAGCCTCTGGTAAGGTTTGCCAGCTCTGCCTGCTACACTGGAGAAAAGGCAAGAAAGACACACCAGCTTTTTCCAGCTTCTGAACACAACCCCACAGGGGGAGGAACTGAATGCCAACCAGACCACTTCATGGATGAAAACAAGTTGATGGTTAATGTTTTCTGTTGAGTTTCAGGGATGAGCAAAACTGGTTTTAAGACTTCACTTTTTTGATTACTTATTTATTTGTTTCTCTAACCTTAATGCTGGATAACAGATTTTAAAAGACATTGGAATATTGGCCTCAAGCTTTTACTGATCAACTGCACACATGTACTTAAGTGCTTATAATTGCCTTAAGCAATATTGTGTATTTCTATTTAGCAAAATGCAAGGGCACCTGAGATCATAAAGACAGCCAACAGAAAAACACTCCTATGTTCAGAAAGAAAATAGCACAACAATTTAAAACAGCACTCTCCTCCTACTACAGTAGCCATGTGAGCTCAAAAAGGGCATTCTTAAATTGTTAATCAAATTTTTCTGGCTTCATCTATGCACAATCTAGCAGAAGGGGATTTCAATGTTTCCTTATTATTTTTTTCATTTATATTCTTGGCTACCTACATTCTCAGGCAACATCCATTTCAAAGAAAAATAAACTAAGTTTCATCCCTCAAAAACACAGAATAAGCAAGATTTGTATGGAAGGAAGGCTGGGGAAGGGAAAGGGAATCACCTGTGAAGTTCATTTGGCTATATATGAAGCAAAATAAAAAAAATATCACTGTGCAGTATATCACCAGCAGTATAATCAGTTCTGTTACTTCTGTGTGCTGCAGAGGAATGCAAAACTGTAACCAGTGCAACATTGTCTTCTTCACTCATCAAATGCTTAAGGTACTGATAACTGATTTCATAAGAGGAAAAAGGTTTTTATACCACAAATAAGCAGAGTGTGATTGAAGGATTCAAGGTCCATTTGATTTATATACAGAAACATCCACTTAGATCTGAAGGTAAAATGTGCTGAAGAGTTAGCCCAAAGCTGCCCTACAAATCATGCTGCATATTCAATGCTCCAATTCTGAAAAAACAGAGCATGCCTCCTGTTTTTATTACGTCAAATGCTGGTCCACAACTTGCACAACTTGGCCACAAATACATAACTGCTGACTAATAGCTATTTACCATGTCCCTCTGAAGGCAAGGAAAAAAAAAAAAAAAAAAAAGAAAAAACACATAAAACCAGAAGAAAACTAACAGATCTACCTTTACGGTGTTATTGTCCTGAAATCAGGAGGCCTACCCCATCCAGACTCCTGCTATTCTTACAGCAGCAGAGAGATCTCATTGAAAACACTCTGCTTCCCCTTCTTTAAAACAATGACCTTAAGTGCTGAATCATGGCTTTTAAAAAACATTCTGAATTATTGAATAAGTGCACCTGATTTACCAGCATCTCACCAGGTTGCTAAATAGTCAAAGAAGCTTTTTCTCCAAATAGTAGCCATTTTCTTTTTTCCCCAGTGCGGTACAGAAGTTCCATCTTGCTGGCATCAAAAAATTCATTTTTTTCCTTTATAAACCATAGCCTTTTGGAACCATAATACAATTGCCTCCCACATCATACTGTCAAATTAATCGAATTAAGACTAATACTTTTATGCTAATCTCACTGTTCATACCAGTTTTATCACAAGTCTTGTAAACATGAAAACCAGAGGACAACTTGTAGTCCAGATACCTCCAGGTACTTCTACAGTTATTCATGACTATGCTGTCAACTGTGCCACAATCATTTGTTGCATTAACACATCCTCCTTGCAGAGGATATGAGGTTTAACACATTTGTCCTATAAAATTCAATTAGCCATTTCAGATGCACCAGAGTTGTAACATCAAAACCAGCTAGCTTTAAAGAAGAAATTCCCATTAGAAATCACCATTTTATCATGGCAGAAAGATTGACAGTCCACAGCCTTCTCACAGCAGAATACATATTGGGCTTGCTTATTGCAACTCCTTTCTAAAGAGTAGAAAAAAAAAAAAAATTCCAGAGTAGTAAGGTTACCACTGTCGGCTGCAGTGAACTACATACTTCCTTCTCTTTCGGGTCCTATCTTCAAAAATCACGGAAACAAAGATGTAAACTTGGACATTAAAGACTGTTAACATCAAAGTAGATACACTACTTTTGATATTAACCAAAGCCTTGAACCAGCAATCTAACTGGCACAAATCAGGGGTGTCTATTTAATTTCAGAAACAGCTGAACTGAGCTCTGTGCGTGGCCTGCATTTGCTCACTGACTTTTCAAAGCACAGTATCTCTGTATGTTTTTACAGCCACCTGCCAATCAAGAAAGCAGCAGGAATCCAAATCCACTTCTTGGCATTTTCACCATTTATCTGCCCACACTTCTTAACACATGAAGTTTTCTATTTCTTTCTTTTCCTTCAATACATTTTAAAAACTTTCACATCTCCATCCAAAGCAATTTCTGTGCATTGGATCAAATCATGGCCTTTATAAGTTGCCTGCCCTTTGGTTTATATAAAAATTACTGTATACCACAATTCAACTAAAAAAAAAAAAGAATATACAAGTGCATAAAGAAATTACATCAATAGATGTCAATAACAGATTAATATTTGTGTATTATCTCACCTGTATTCCCCCATCCTCCCCCCAGTTTCCATCTATTATCATATATATCACTCTTACGGTCTGCATATCCCAACAGAACTTCAAATTCTCTCATCAAAGAAGTTAAGTAGAAAAAGATGTTTATGATCTCCTAACCTTGGCTATTTCCCACAAAAATCTGGGTTATCATCAACAGTCACACATACTACCCCTTGTTGAAGTCCATTCCAATGCCACCTTCATAACTTGCATTCAGATGAGTCTGCACCAGAACTTACAGGCAGGACCTTACAAAAGGCCAGTGAACACACTCAGCTAAGCAGGTGTCCTACAGAAAAGGCAGTGCAAAAAATGCAGGCAGATAGCTAGACAACACTTTGAATTTTAACTTCCCTTGTGCTTTAACTCACCAGTTTAGTACATACTTAAGATTACACAAGATTCTCAGAACATGTTAATTCATAATATGTCATAAAACTTTGGCTGGGGCAACACATCATGGCTTGAACTACAGCATATGCATCTCCAGTTACAAGTATAAACTTCAGGATGAATGGAAAGAAGACAGGAAACAAAAAAAACTCAAGTTCAAACTCCTATCTTTTTTGGTACCCTATTAATGTTTTATGTTAGCAGGACAAAACCCAGGATGCTAGGATGCATGCTGTGATGCATCATAATGTAGTACACAACTGTACTCAGAGGGATGGCTCTCCTTCCATAATACAACCTTCTTTTGCTCCATTTCTGAGGGACACAAGATTGAATAATATCAAGGGAAGGCAGAAAGGAGTTTAGTATCTATCCTACATATCTTTGAAACTCACTGATTGGATTAAGCCATTTTTGTCTGAGGCAAGAGTTTCTATACTAGATTTCTACCAAGAAAAAGGCAGCAGGCAGTTGAAAGGGACGCTGTATTACCAACCTTCTAACATCAAGGTTCCAGAGTAATTTCTCTACATCATACAGAAAGCACTAAAGAGCAAGGTGTAATAAGCATCCCACCAGAAAAAAAACTTTGATCAGAACCAGCATCTTATCAGACACCAGAGAATCAAGACAGCAAGCCATGCTCTAGAGGCAATTCTCAGGAATGTCCATTTCTCCTCCAAGCAGCTTTGCATTTTGAGCAGAGCTGCTGATTAGAGATGTGATTAGGAGCAAGTTTCCAGGACAAATCTTACAAAAAATCAGCACCAGAGTGCAACAGAATCACATGAGGTTCTGTGGGCTTCAGCAGTATAGAATGATTCAAACATCCACAGTGCTTGCAAGTTATTAAGTATTCCCTTGAGGACTAAGCATTTGTCTTCCACAATCCCCCTCAGCCACTGAGGAACAGAATGCACAGGAATACTTTCATTTACCCATCAGATTTATCAGTCACTCATGAAACTATACGCAGGTATAAAGATGGAGACTGATGATAGAAACTGACATTTTGCCAGGCTGACCATATATTTCCTCACAAACTGAAGAACTATACATGCACATCCTTGATGAAGAACAGCAAACCAAAGTGTGGCCCAAGAATGATCACTGTCATCTTCATGGACCAGGAGCATGGTTGTAGAAATACCAGACTTGTATGTCAGAAACTGAGTTCATTGGCAAAAGGGCTTTCTTCTCAGCTTCTCAACAAGACCTCTCTTCACTTCAACAGAAGAAGGAAAAAAAGGAGGAGTGGGCCCAAAGGAAGCTGGGAACAAATTGCACCTTAAACCAATAAAATACCCATGGTCCATCAAGTTGTCTCATTACTGAGAAGTCAGTAATTAAAATTTTAATGGCATGCAAGCAGATTTCTAAATCATTAGGCAACAGAACACAGTGTCAACAATATCGCTGAACAGAGGAATAAAGAAAAATCAACCACCACTGCCTAATCGCTTAGGACTCTGTCCTGCAGCTATTCATCTGAGGAGCACAGAAGTCTCTTATTCCCTTATACCACTGCAGCTATCTGCTCTGTAGCAGTAGGTCATTAATTTATCCTCCCTCATCTCAAATTGTAATGTTTTACCTGCAAGGACTTGAGAGTTGGTATGCATGTTTGCCACAAGTGTAAAACAAAATTATCATGCACTGTTTATGAAGCATTACACATCTATGCACACACAGAACAGTTGGAACATGAATAACACAATAAGAAAAAGGATAGTTTGAAAGTAACATCAAGTCCACAAGAGAAAGGCTTGACAAAGTTATGGTTGCCTGTGTAGCATCACATGCGTAACCCCTGTCTGCTTCAAGACACTTACGAAATAGCACACCACTTTTCTCTGCAAGACCCCAGCTTAATCCAGCACCACCCACAGCATGGACTGTGTGTATTTCACAAACAGTTTATCACTACCTGGTTCTCATCTTGGAGTTCAATGTATGGCTCCTCAGCTCCATGTACCAGCTTCACTGAAGCCCAGCTCTGCAAAGATTATTCATTTCCTCCTGGTCTTTCTCTGGCACTCATTACAACATCCAAGTGTTTCATTAGTAGCATGAAAATGTTCTCTACAACATTCACCTTCGCAAGGTGAAGAGATGGTCTTGTCCACTACCAACAGAGACCACCCACTTAGTGTCCCTAGCTGTACATGCATAGTCTAGAGAGCCTGAGAACCCATTTTCAGAGAACACATTTTCAGAGGATTTAGCATCAAATCTACTTTACACAGTTGGTGTTTTCAAGCAATATCTATAACTGTATTTGTTAACATGCACACATGCTTGCCTTTCTGAAAACCAGATGCAAGTGACATACCAAGAAACAAAAATAAAAACCTTCTATATTGGTGATGTTGAGTTGCTGTGAGTAGTAAGAGCTCTAGACTCGATGTAATTAATGATATTGCAAAAATTCCTACATATTTGCACTTCTGTGGTTAAGTATATAAAAAGTGGGAGTTGTGACTGAAGAATTCCTCATTTCTGGGGCCATTTATAAAAAGCCACTCTCCTAGCAGGTATTTTTATTATCTAAATATGAGTTCAGTCTGTAAAATCTCCTTCTGTGGTAGCAGAGAGATATTTTGTCTTCTTCATTATATATTTTAATGAAATACAGAAATTTTTACACCAAGACCTCCACCTGACTGTCAAGAAAGCAGAAGCTGGCCAAGGGGAGTGACAGACTACTATAAAAGAAAAAAAGTGAGGGAGAGATAGAGAAATATTACAGCTGCATGTCTGTTTCTTCAGGTCACCACACAAGGAAGGGATGAATGCATGTGATCTTATCACTGAAGACTGCACTATAATGGACAGGCACAGAGAATTCTATGTTGGCATTCCTGATTTTGTGATATAAATGATATTCCTTTATTTAATTACTTGCATGTAGCTTCATAGTATATATTAAAAAAAAAAAAAAGAAAACAAAAAGAAAAAAGAAAAGCAAAATGGGAAGACAAATATGGCAGGCATAAGAAATGGTCAACCCATTGACCCTTTGAAAGCAAAAAAACCACCTTGTAACCTCAGTAAATTATCATTTCCCAAGACTTTCAGGGCAGAATTTTACAGACAGCATATTGAGGGTTCACACACAGTTGCTGATAAGAGGAAATGTTGCATGCTGAATCCCACTCTAGGCTTTAAAGAGAAAATTTGCTTTAGCAAGAACAGACTTGCTCCTTCTTCCACTAAAATGCATATTTTCTGTTCCATCTTTCCCTTGTAATTTTGAAAATGCTTCATCTTCCCCGCTACCATCTCCTCCTCCCAGACCTATCTGCTGTTCCAACACTGCATTCCACAAACCTCTTATCTCAGATCCATTTTCTTTAACCAGTATCTGTTAGCCATGAAATCTAAGCTCTTTGTCCTATTCCTTGTGGGAGGAATCTCCTTGCTCAGTTGTTCCCATCTTCTCTCTCAATATGTCTTTTTCTTTATCTTCAGTCATGCATGCCAGTCATTGTGCCCTATTTCTGATGATTCCCTGCCTCTCCCTCTAGGTTCTCTGTCCAATCTCAGCACAGTGAGCTTGGGCTCCTTTCTTCTGAGCTTCTTTTCACGGGATCTTTTCTCTCTTACCCCTTTTTTCCCTTCTGACAGGGCTCCCACTCTCCAACCCACACTCAACTAAAGAGAAACCCTCCCACATGGTTCTCAGCACCAAACCCTGGACTAGCACAGGAAAACTGGTTGGAGGTGTCCTTCATGATATTCAGAACAGTGGATCCCATTCAGTTCTTCTTCATTTTCCTCTCTCTGCTCCCTTTACATTGCTAGCATTGCCTTCCCTTTGATGCAGCTGGATCATAATAGTGATAGACAAAAAACACAGTCCTAAGGTCCACTTGCATGCTTTGCAGGAAGAAAGGTAATACCTGAGGAACAATTATCTCTGCAACTCTCACAGCTGCAGTTAAAAGCAGAGAAGATGAGAAATGCCATTTCATACAACGGAAGTCATGAAGTAGGATCCTTCTCACCTAACTCTAATGTACTCTTGTTGTCTAGGCTCCTTCTGTTACTGGCTGAGAAATGGTGCCTCCAGACTGTGAGTCAGCCTGTCTCAAAATGGAAGGACTCATCCTTTGAATGTACATCAGTGATCACCCATCACATACAGATCACTCAGACATTTACCTTTCAGAAAGATAAGGGTAGATAAGAGAGATCTACTATCCAGCTTTTAGAAATATGGGGAATGCAAACTGTTTTATCACGGTTTTCTACAGAAGGTACTATTTTGCCATCCAGTAATAATAATATGTCTTCAATCTTCAATTTACTTCTGCAACTGTTAGGTCTGATTTTATCTTTAAATAATGTAAGTAGCCAAACTGAAGCAAACAAATTTCATTCTCTATTTCATTACAACAATCAAACACTGCAGAGGAACTTGAAGAACAGCGAATAATTCTCACTTTCAGGTGATTCATCTAATCTTTACTGGAAAAACTTAAGTCCCAGTGATACATGCAGTTTTCTTAGGATAATCCTGATCATCTTCTCTCACTGCTTAGATAAGGAAGCCAGGCCAAACAGCACCAAAACTAGAACATCAGCACTGAAACAGCAACCAAACAGTATGACTCATCTTGATTGGTTGTTTTAATAAAAAATACCAAAATCAAAGTCTACCATTTTGTAATAAAGGTAAGATAACACAACCAAATCAATACAGCCATATTCTCCTGAAACCTAGAGGAGAATACCAAGCATTTTGAGCCTTATAAGCTGTGAGACTACGACAGGTGTTTTATGAGATAAGTAGATGGACTCATTCTAGAATCAGTTCCCTGGGTCAGATGTCACACTTCAGAGATACCTCGCTAGAGACACGTGACTACCTGAGCTACAAAGGTACTGAATGTTGGTAAGACCATTTACACCAGAAAATCATTCAGAAAATTTCAGCTTCAAAACTATACTGACTTTATCCTCACTAAGCAATTGCAGTCAGGATTTACTGAGCTCTAAATGTTTAGCAACTGAATTTCCAAAAGATGTCTCTCCTAATGAACAACCAGCACTAGTCTGTGCCTACACAGAAGTCTGGAGATGCAAGGGACCAGGGTCTCCACAAGTGTTGTGCAGCTGGTACTCCTGTGACTTTTGTCTCTCTGTCTGTATCTGTTTTGGCTCTTTTGACTATAAACTCTTCATAGATGAAACTGTACATTATCAAACATATATCCACAAATGAACAAAATGAGGCCTCTCAGAATGCACCAGAAAAATGTTTTGGTTTTTTTTCAGGCTACACAATTTGAGTTTCTCAGAGAACTACTGGAGACTCCGTATTTAAAAATCTGTTACCCAAATAATATATTTTTTTTTACCATTGCACAAAGAAATGGTGTACTGCTCATTCAGCGTAAAACATGGTGAGGTCTCAGTCATGTTGGAAGTACAAAGGAAGTACAATAAATTTTCCCATGTCTAACTGGTATCACGAATGTTTTACAGAGTAATCTCTTGAGTGCAACACTCAGAATATTCACCCCTCCCTTCCAATTTTCATTTGAATGTGCTTTTCTTCACCACTACAGAGGTAGTTTGCCTGGACAAAAAAAAAGATTGAGAACTCTCAAGTATTTCCTTCCACCTCCATCATTGTTACTTCCAATAATAACTGCAAAACATCACTTGTGTTGAGGGGGAGCTATCTGGTATCAGTGGTCTGATCAAATGGAAAAAAAAAAAGTACATGTACCCTATGTGCTGAGAAGATCTGCTTAAAAAAAAAAAAAAAATCCAGGATCCAGTGAAGACTGATGAACTGTACAGGACAGTTAATTGTCACTGTTCCCAGATGAGTTATTAAAGATGTGGAGTAATTAAATCACATCTCATCTTTCTTCTTACACAGCCAGGACATTCTCCACGTTAGAAAAACGAGGAAAATAAATAATAAAGGAATAAAGGAAAATAAATAATAAAAAAATAAAAGAGGAAAACTATAGATTGCTTTACTTGCAGAGCTTAAGACAACTTTGAAGCAGCCTCTGCTAGGATACAAAATCATCCAAAAATTGTTTTAAGTGTGAGTGTTTGTAAATAAGGCTAAGGGTAGCCTTTTAAGTTAAAAAAAAAATCTCAAATATTTGTGCTTAGCTGGTACACATTTCAGTTTTACCTTTTGGATTTTAACTTGCATTGTCAAAATGTTAAATTTCCAGTTTGGGAGAGGCTGTATTTACCATTGAGGGATAATGAGTTTTAAAACACTGTTACCATCGCTTAACAGCTAACCAAACTGAAGAGAAAATCAACCACAGAACAAAACTGGAGCAAGGGAGTTGTTAACAAAAAATACTTCTCCCTTCAGTTCTACAAAGAGATCAGAGAACAGTTCTTTACTCAAACCAGATTTTAGATGCTTCCTTCCGTGCACAGTACATATGGCTTGCATCTATTTTTTCTTTAAAACAGAGCTACATTTCTTCCTGTTAGTAAACATATCAAGGCTTTTAGGAGAACTAACAAGGCTTTTAGGAGAACTAACAGTAAAACTTTTCTTGCTTTTAATGTAGATTGAACATGGGTATTCTAAATAGGAAAGAATTTCTCTGACCATATGCATAAGGTCAATGACTTTTTAAGAACTAACAGGAAAAAATACTGCCTTACATAAAAATTCATCCATTTTTACACAACTAGCATTTGAGGAGCTCTGTGTCTAGCACAAAACTACTTAAACAAAACTGAATTTAACTTGACAAGAATACCTGCATTACCTCTTCCCCTCCAAGCTTACTTTCCCACCTTTCTCCTTATTCTACTTTTTTCTTTTATACGCCACCCCTTTTATAGTTGCCTTTCTTCTTTAACAAAAAGTCACTGCTGAGTAAAATATAAAACGCTAGCACAGGAACAGATAATTCCTTCCCACTGCCCTATCACCCCTTCCTCTGCCATCCTGAAGGCAATATAGTCACTCAGAAAGAAAAGTTGACAGCAATTTTAAGCAAAGCTAACAACTGAAATATTGCAGGTTTTCATGCTTCACGCTTCCAACATAACACAGCATTGTCCACCCACTCCAGCAACCGGCTCCAATGTAATTTCCCTCCTAACCTTCTCAGTTTGGTACCAAATACAGGAGAGAATTTGAATGTACACGTAAGTGGACTGCTAGTCCAGATTGCTAGTAATGCTATTTGTCCATTTTGCACCCAGAGGGTGGTGAAAAAAAGCAAGGAATCTGCAAAGAAAAACGTGTAAAAACTGATTCAGCAGCAACATCTTACTAATATTAATGATAAACCCAGCTGGCAGAAACCCAATAGCAAATGAGATCATAACTGAGATGCAGAGAGATAAGAGGATCTGGGGCAACTTATGCAAATATAACCAAAAAACCCAAGCTCTCTGCTGTATGAGAACAGAGCACTGGGAGTGGGGGTGATGTACAGCAAAGAGGAAATCCTAGCTTAATCCCATGGGTTACTCAAGTTCTGGACATGGCACTGACTTCCAGCAGCAGTACAAGTCTGCAGTGGAGGACAAGAAGGGTACTAGGGAAGACAAGTCTATAAAAGAGATGTTTAAATGCTCTATAAATGAACTTCAATAACTACAGATACAATAGAAAAATATGCCATAGTGATGGCATCCAGCATTATCTTTGTGACAACTGTACAGTGCAAGGAGCTTGGAAATGGTCAAAACAACTACAAGCCAGTAATTTTGGACAAAAAGATCTGATGTATCCACCCAACTCTGACAGACTAGTTATTTGATACTAATTGGGCTCTGCGAACAGCATGGCAAGAGGAGGCTGCTGTGGGGCTACAGACAGCAGTCATTTATCTAAGCTTAACATTTTAACAGATCTTTGTTATCACAGCTTGGCATCAATACTGTACTCTGGAAAGTACCGTACCCTAAATGCCTCTCACTCTGGTATTTCCACAGTTACTACTATGCCAATCACAATGACTTTCTCTGAAGCATCCAACTTTCCCAGCAAAAGGCACATACTAAACAATGACAAGCCAGAAGCTCTCTCATTAACAGCCTTTTTCATCCATCCATCCATCCGAACATCCATCCACCCAACCCCCCAAATTAAAGAGCATGAAGTGCATTATTCCAATCTTTGTCCATACTTTCTCTTCCCATGGTCAAACTGCCCAGACATCACTGCACACAAAAGCATCACAACAGTATCCTGTTTTTTCATGGGTACCATGCATCTCTTGACAGAAACACAAACACACAAGGTTTCTTCCCTCTCAGAATCACTACACATAAACAAAGCTACTGTCTTAGCAGGTTTGCATGCAACTATGTATCATAGATGTTATCACTGCTGGCATTTTACTTACAGCCTTTAAGTGAGGGGTCTTTTCCATATAATAAGCATTTCTTTCAATACAGATGACTACTCACAAGCATGTAGTGACAAGAAGAGCAGCTGAGCTGCGTCTACACACCATTTGGAAGGGCCCAGGCTAAAACACTTGTGCTTTTCTTGAATTCATTTCTAGAAGTACCTGGCCCTTTACCCCCAAGGTCTCTAGCAGGAGGCAGAGTGCAAGCAGACTTAACATAACATACACTGGGAATGTCTCACTGGGAGAAACTGCCCAAATCAGACATAGAAGGATGGTTACAGCAGCCCCTTGAAATAAAGGCATGACTGGCTAGTAACAGAAAACAGCAGGTCTTATGCTGCTGGCCTTCTTCATTAGCTCTCAGGATCCAATCACATCAGCACTTATAAACTCTTCTCAGAAAGAAGTTGTAACTTAGACAGCAAGAGAGGGGGTAGGCAGGGTTCAAGACAGGACTTCTTTTAAGCCCCTGACAGTTATCCCTCATTAGTAGAGATGAACATTTCTTGGAATCAAAAAGACAAAATCTGAGGCTAAAATTTGGTGTCACGGCATCCAGAAGGACATGACTTTGAAGTGTTTCTTCTTTGAAGTATAAGGAGTAATGTCAGAAATACAAGATTCTTGTGAATGAAATTAAGCAACAAGGAAAAAAGTCAAAATACTCCTAACATTCCTGAAGCATGCCAATAAGCAAGAAACCGCAGCTAGGCTAGGCTACACATACTCCCACTTGATACTGCAATACCTCAACCAACACAAGACATACTGAGAGAGTTTTAACTGATACGATCCCATAAACTCCCTCTTCTTTCTCCTCTTTGTCCTTTCAATTCCCAGCATTAATAGAAAAACAAAATAGCAAAGTAGAGAATACATTTTCAGTCCATCATATCAGCTGCCAGGACCAGCTTTCCAGGACAATAAATCACCTGGCTATGGATACAGAAAGTTCACATATTATTAAAGTTCACTTTAATGGTGAGAGATAAAAGATCCATCCTTTCTACAGCAATATCTCGGTACTGAGGATCAATCAAAACAAGAGCATCTCATTCTGCAAGGCCTCTAGAATTCCCCAGTAAGGCACGACAGTCAGCTCCAGTGACACCCTTGAAGGACATTAGCAACACCAGCCCGTCCCCAGAGCCCAGAGTTCCAGGATTTGGAACAGTGCACACCAAGGCAGAGAGACTATGCTATCAGTGACAGAGCAGGAAGTACACTCCAGCAGCTGCAGTTTGTCAAAACCACACCCAAAACATTCAAACTGCAAGAGTCCATGTGGTTGAAAAATCTTCCTCTCAGCTGTGGCAGTCAAAACTGATGTTGAACTGAGTCCCGCACCTTTTAGCAAGCTAATAACCAAAAAAACACCTCTCAGTCCAAATGATCAGTGTTTACTCAGTGTGACACTGTTTACTCAGCATTTACTCCATTTAAGATCAGTGTTTACTCTGTGTGACCTCGTATCTTTCTCTGACACATACTAGCCTGATATACTGGGTCAATATTAGCTCAGAGCAGTCTACATTAAGTGCCAACCGCTCTTGCATCAATTTTTATCAAGTCAGATGGAGTTGTTGTATCCAAAATCCAAATGCTTTGTTTTATACCTTTCTTGTACAAATTGTTAAAGGCTTTGCACTGTTAAGCATCTGGCAAAAGTTGATTATGCACCATTAAATCTCATCTTGCACAGGAGCATAAGTGGGTTCAGGGCAGCTATTAACATATGCCAAGGTAATCCAGCAATACCTCCATTTGAAAAAACATCTTCAACATTGAAAAACACAAAGAAAACACATAACTATCTGTTCAATGTTACAGCTCTTCATTTAACATCTGTGCTGTTATTCTTCCACTAACCGAACTTTCCCACCTTCTTTGGTGAAGACAAAATGTGCAGCCTGCTCCTTTAGAAGAGAAAGTTTTCAGCAAGTTTTGTGTTTAACACAGTAAGCACCATCTAGGTGACAGCCAAAGAATGTACATTTGATTTATCCAGGCCAAAGAGTTGCCTCAGACTATTAAAAAATCCCCAAAGTACTCACATCCCAAGATATCATTCAAGTAAAAAGAAAATATAGGAGAATGCCTCAAACTTCTTATGAAGTTGCTCAGAACTTAGTCATTAGATTGGCTTAGAATGTAACATTTTTAATATTTACATCACATATACTGACAGCAACTACAGCCTGTCCAACAAGAGCAACTACATGCACCTTCTACCCGTGCCTAATGCATTTCAGCAGCTTCAAACAAGCAAGGAGCCACTGTTACGTGACCAGCCAGCAGAGCAGCAGCACAGACAGCAGGTCAGCAGTGGTGCATCAGAATTTCCTGGAAATAATCCAGTATGGACTAACAAAAAACTTATGGACTTGTGCATTTAAACACAGACAACAAGTCACACCCAAGTTGCACATATGCACAGGTATAACTTTCTCCAGACCATTAGAGGTTCGCAGTGGAGAGTGAATACCCCAAATCTTTTACAGACTTCAGCATGGGAAAATCTTTAGAATCTGTATTACAATGTTGTGAGTACAGATATGCAGCACACAATGCAAATGATAAATCTGATTCTGTCTATGCAAGTTAGTGAAATATGATTAAATATGTTAAACGATTGCAATGGATTCCACACAAGTCTTCACCTCACTGGCCTCCCAAAGGTATGCTAACAAACACAAGAAGCTGAGTATCAAATCCTCACTAGTAACTCACAGTGCTCCATGCATGTCATTATTCCACTTTTTGCAATGAAAACCAAAGATTGTTCTTCCCCACTCTCATATCATCCAGGCCACAGATGGTAGCTGTCAGAAAAACTTGAAATATAAAAATAAAGAGAATAGGGTTTTCCTTTATTTCCTGGATTTTGATCATTCTGGGCAAGCTGAAAGAGGAAGCACTGTCCTGTCTCTGAAACTATCCCAAACACTACAACTACAACTAAACTCTCCAAAAATACTCAAATTCAGTCTGAAGAAACTGTTTTCACGTTTTGTTCTGAGTATCAGACTAAGTGATGACCTTTTACTGTGAGGTTGTATCATTCCTAGAAATGTGACAACACATTTCTAGGAATCAGAGGATATTCTCTTGCAGCTTTATACCACAGAATACAACGCATTTTGACAAACGCACATTTTAGTTAATTATATTGTGTTCATCATCACATTCAAGGAATCTGGTGGTAACAGTTGATGAAGTGTATGTAACACATTTGTTCTTTATCATTTCTGTTTATAAACCACACGAAACACATCCCTGCTACAAGTTCTACACAGAAGGCACTCAGCAGCACCAGCCCTGCTCAGCAGTGTTCAGCTCAGTCATTTCAGCTCTCACAGAGCTCTTTGTAGTGCCGGTCACCATTGCTGCAACTGCAGACAACGCCTGCCATACTGATGTGTCAGTAAGATGACCTGTTCAATAGGTCACATTCCTACCTGAGATCTTCGGAACTAACAACTTTTCTGCTGACTTAGCTCAAACCAGCCTCCAGGATGGCTGCAGAGTGAGACAGAAAAGCTGCTCGACACCTGGACTTGGGCTTCAAGGAAACACTTCTTTTATGTTGGGCATATTTCTGCTAGTTTTTCCCAATTCTTACAGGCAGGACACTTTTGGGACAGGAATTAACAACTTCCCTCTCAGCTTTATCTGGAAAATAGCAACCAATTAGTACATCAAAATAAATGACAATGAAAATATAGCAGCGGGCAAAGTACAGGTGAGGGAAATGACAATTATGAAATAACCTCTCTTAGCACCTTTAAACATATTCTGTCAAATTTTGTGCCAAACTTTGTGACATCCATATCACCTATCAGTGTACCTCCTTCACAGTCATAAGAGCAATACTTCAGCATTGCTGACCAAGACTAATCAAAGACTAACAAACCTTGGCGGAACTTTATTTAAGAAATTCACTTTTCTTTAGATCAACATTTGGCATTGAAGTAAACATTTATAAAAAGAGAAACGGTATTCTTTGGGCATGCACACTATCAATGAGCGAACACAAAACACCAACAGATACTGTTTGCTTACTGCAAACTTTTTAATAGTAAAAGCTGTTTCACACTCATTTCTAAACCAAGTTTAAATGCCTACAGCTTGTAAACATCACCATCATGTGTCTACGGAGAACTGCAATGCCAGTGTGCACAACCACTTACACAACATGATTCACATATTTTTCTGTGTTTTGTGTATGTTGGCATATCTTGAGGGCATGCTCAATCTAGTGTGTTGCCTGTTTTTCATTAAATGGGAAGACCTTTTAAAACAATAAATATAGTTTTTCATCAGAGCCCTGAGGCATCCATTCATCACCTTATCTTGTCCCAAACAGTTTTTGAAGTGACATGTAATAAAAGCATTCTCATTTTGCCCATTGCATAAAGGATTTAGGGATGGTGAATGAACAGAAATAAGATCTAGTTACATACTTTCTACCTTTTACTTAAATATACTAGCAATGCTGTCTCTTTCATTCTCTCCATCCTGCAGTGACCAGAGTCACTTCACTAATTCAGTGCTTGAGATTCTCACTAAAACTAAAATATACAGGTAGCAAAAAAGAGAAACTTTGATAATCTCTAACCAACCTGAAGAAAACTAGAATTGCTATTTCCATAAATAAGCACAGCTGAAGAGCAGCTCTTGAAAGCTCTAGGAATATAAAAGGTAGTAAATTCTGCTCCAATTACATAAAGCAGTAAGTAAAGCATCAGAGACAGGTGGTGCTGATATCAAGTAAGGTTATGCTGCCAAAGCAGCAACCCAAGATAGGCAACCAGGCTGAAACATGGAAGGAAAATCATGCACAACCTCACAACAATGGGAATTGATGGGAGAGTTGTAGTGAAGACAGGTAGTGTGACAAAGCAGATGCTGACCTCAGAAGTGCAGGGCAGTTTTAAATGGGGTCAGCTTAAGAAATGGGCAGAAAAATGGGAGAGAATGGAAAAAAATTGAAATGAGCATATGATAAGAACAAAAAAATTAAAAAAGCAAACGAGGCGTAAACAACAGGAACCTGGCAAAGAGAAATACTTAGCAAGGAGATCAGAAGATCAGGACAGAAGGGTAACTTGAGAAAACTGAGGAAGGGAAGAAAACTAAAGAGGAGGTAAAGGCAGGAGAAGAAATGGAAATGGCTGCTCTTGCCAAAGCATACACAAACAGAAATCCAGTTCCAAAGTCTGACAAACCCAGCAACTTCTTGTGTTGTTTTTCGTTTTCTCCCATTTATGCAGCCTTATTGCTTTTTTCTGAAGCAGGGCACGATCCTGCACCAGTAACAACTCCTGTCATCCTTCCCTGGGCAACTCTACCAGGAACTCTGCCACCAAGAAGCCAGTTAATTTATCCCGGTTTTGTAAATACCACTCTACTTCCATGTTTACCACTACACACTACACCACTCATCACTTGTAGACTTAAAATAATGAGAACCCTAGTGACTCTCAAAATACTTGCAAACTGAGGTTTCCTGTTGTGAGAGTCATTGGCTGGGGCCAGACTGAAGATTGCCACCAAACCGGGGGAGAACTTATTTTTGTTACAGGTTTGTTTGGCTTTCTTAAGGAAAAAAAAAAATTCTACAGGCCACTTCTTATGCATGAGGTTGTTTCAACAGAATGTCTGGATTTCAGCTCAAGCTGTGATCTCACCATCTCCTCCAACTTAAAAACACTCATACAGACTGTTTTTCTAACTCTCACCATCCTAACCAAAACATGTGACATCACTCTTTCTATAGGTGTAAAAATGCCATCTCTCTTTTCCACACACAGTATTAAATTACTTCATTAATCAGAAGGAAACTCTGAGTTTGAGAAGCAGGGCTAGAAACTGGGGTTCAGTATGTTAAAGCAAGAGTATGTTGGTTTGTCATTAAAATGCCTCTTTTTTTCAGACATGGATCTCTGTTGTATGTTTTTCTCTACTTGGCGATTTTCTGTTTGTTTCTCTCTATCCTAGTTCTGCTACCCTATTGTCTTTTCTATTTAGCTTTTGATTTACCACAGATGTCCTTTCCCAAAAAAATGCTCACATGTTCATTTTTCTTTCTCTTCATTTTAAGCTTATGTCTGTCTTCCTCCATCCACTTGATCTTTTTTTCCTAGTTATTTAAAACTTATTTTTAGCTTTGTTTTGGCCATCTTACCTTCTATTTATCATGATTTAAAAAAAATGTATTTCTCCTTTTTTTTTTTTTTTAAAATCCAGATATCATTTCACTTTACCCTGTTGGAAAGTCTCCTTGTTTTTTTGATCTACCCTGCTTCTTTCGCCACTTCCCATTTTATTTTCTAACATCCCATAGCCCAGTCTTCCCAGTTCAGGACTGAATCATGCCTCTAGCAGAGTGCAAAGCATAGGCAAGGAAAGATGAGCCAAAGCAGGAAGCAAATAAATACAGCCCTGACTTAAATTCCAATGGTCAAAACTGGACTGATGCCCCCACCAGATGGTGGGAGTCCACTCCCTTTTCTGAAGAAGAGGAGCAGCTGCAATGGTACCCAAGCTCATGAGCCCTTGCTCCCTTTGCTGTCTTAGGAGAGCACAGGACCTACCTCCTGCACCACTCCTAGGGCACAGTAGGTCCGTCCCCATTACTCCTCCCTAGTCCTGGCAGAGGAAATATCTACAGCATTAGCCCTGCTCTCAGCAAGGCCAGTTTGATCCAGGCTGCCACCTCTGCCAGCACCTCCAGCTCTAATATCTGCTGCCTGTTACCACAGAGACAACACACCACGGAGGCAAAAGGCCTGGGAGGAGAGAGCAGCAGGAGCTCAGAGCAGTCTTTCATGGGGATGCAGTCAGCACACCACCCTCTGCTTCCCACTCCTCCACTCCCAGGCAGCAGGGAGTGAGAGCCTGAAGAGATCCTCCCTCCTGTAGGCAGCTAGTGGAAACCACTACAAACTGTTCTATTGTCCCAACTCCTCTCCTCCTCCTTTTGCAAAGGTGGGTAAGGAAAGGAAAAAAAGAACTTATTTTTCTGGTGAACTGAAGCTGCATGATACATGGCTTCAGATTAACAGCAAAGTCCTCCAGGAAGCAGGACAACAGGCCTCATGCTCATCAAGGTACCAGCTTAAACATCTATATCCTACAGCCTTCTGTATGCAAAATTCTTCCTAAATAATAGATGATTAGGTGTAAGATACATAATCCTCCCTTTAACATGCTCTGAAAGAATAAAGCAGGTTGATCAGATTCAGATTGCAACTGGTTTGGTCTCCAGCTCTCACTCCCTACAAAACAAAGCTGCCTCATTTTAACCATAAGAGACAGCTTAATATTTAACACTAATTTTTTAAAGAAAATCTGGCAAGTGTAAGAATTCCTCTTATTGCTCACAAGCAATTAAGGAACACCAATTACAGGCTCTGTAAAGCTATGCTCAGCAACTGAAAGGCAGGGTGGAGGTGATTACAGCCAAGGCACATCACAATTGCTATTTAAAAATTTAAGGATCCCTCCTCACGCTTACATAGTCCTGGGGAAGACCTCAGAAAGCACTTCCAAAGGGAATATGACACAAAGTGTTGTGAACTAAACACTGCAAACTTGTTTACACCCTCACTTAAAACCAATGTAAACCAAGAAGAGCCATTCAGAGAAACACCACCAAGATAAAAATGATAAAAGCCTCTGAAGAAGCACTGCACTGAGGAGATGAGCTTCCCCCTTGCCCGGGCTGGCTTCTAATCCATGAGTGTCATTGTTCTCACTGCTGACTTGTGACTTCAGTGACTCTTATCTCACAAAGTTTCATGAGCAAAAATTACCCTCTGTATAATAAAGCCTTCCTAGGGCACAGTATCACTGGTTTAGTTGCTAAGCCAACCTTAGCTGGTCTGCAAACACCAGTAGCTCCCTATTGGCAGCCAAGCTGAGCTTTCCTGTGTTGCAGCACTCTTACCATACCTTGATGTAATAGCATTGCCTGCTTGATTTCAGCTCTCACAGGTTGCTTACTCATCTGTTTTCATGTCTGGAGATCAAGATTCGGGTTATAGAACTAAGAAAATATCATTAAAAATGCTTTGTCACTGACAAATAGAGCTGTAGCTGTGCTGTAAGAAATCAGACGGAAATTTAGTTCATGATGCCAGTAAAAATCTCAGTGAAATGGAACAAGAAACTCCTCAAAGATCAGTGGAGCACACATTGTTCCAAAATTTCAGGGCTTATCAGGACCAAATAAAATCTGGAACCTACAAAGCAGTGGGCTGTTAGCCTCTTCATTCCATACCAAAATGATTCTTTCAGAGACATAGAGTCTATATATAAAACAATCAAAGACTTCTTTTTCCTGGTGCTCTGGTGATTCCTGCAGAACTGAATGAGACTGGCAAAAAAAAAATCAGAAAATCTTTATACTACTTTCCTGCTAAATACAATACTGAAACACCTGGCATTATTTTGGTATTAACTTGCCAGTGTAATTTTAGTGATACCATGAGCTCAAGTGAACATGGCTGGCAAGGTTTTCCAAAATTGAGTATTTTTATACCACCATCCCCATCAGAAGAACCATTGAGAGTTTTGGAGCATGCCAAGCAAAATGATGCAATCTGCCTTTTGATTTCAAACATCCACATTCGTTTGCATTTGTTTGCACAGTATTGGCCACCTGCAGCAAACAGTTTGATGCAGGGGAGAAGACATCATTTTGTTCAGAAAAAGAGCCTAATAGACAAAGTCTGGAAAGGTGTCAAAGTGTTCATCATCAAGTCCTCCTGAGTTTTGGTGGGGTTTTTCCCCTGTGTTAAAAAGGAGACGAAAAACCCCATGGTGAGTATTTTCAGTGCAGTGGCCACTATGAAGTTGGAAATTTGAACAGAAGGATCAGCAGACTGTTTGCACTGACACAGGCTGTGCTGCAGAAAACTCATCACCTTCTCTGAAAGCAGAGTTTAGACAAGACAAGCTACAATCCCACAGTAAATTCCTGCCGATGCATAAATACTGGACAATCTTCCTTGCTCCTCTCATCCTCACAGTCCAAATGTGTGCTCTACACTTTAATGCAAGCAGACCCTATGCCTTTAATCCCACATTTCCATCCTGTGACAGAATGACTCCTGACCTCTTTTATTACCATGTTCCTTTAAAAAATGAAAATGATACACAAGAGACACAATTGAAGTAAATCCTTACATCAAGGAAGACCATTCCTGTATTGTTAAGTCTATGGTTTTGTGGAACTCAGTATTAATCAGTCTAATGTTACAACATCCCTATCATTTTGGCTTCTACCAAAATACACATAGTCAAATTAGTCAAAAAAATAATCCAGAAATATCAAGATATCAATAAGAAAAATAGGAAAAAAATAGCCATCGCACTTTAAATGAAATATGACTTCTGTGAAACAAGATTTTTCTAGGAATAAACTCTCATCCATCATACCAGAGGAAATCAGCTTAGGCTCATCATGATGGAACATTACTAAGAACAAAATTTATTTTCCATGCTTCTTTATTTAAAAGTTACAAACTTTGAAAAAGAGATTTAATAACTAAACAAACTGATTACTTAAGCCCTCAACCTGTGAGCAGTCTATGCACGTACTTAGATTTACAGACATAAGTAAGCCAATTCGTAGCAGCGTGTGTATTTCAGGAGACACAGATTACCTTGACTGTTAGGGTATTTTGGTTATAGCAGTACAAACTAAAACTCAAGGGATCTACATGACTGTACAATGCAGCTGTATCTACAAGTTGAGAATTACTGTAATCAGTGGAAAAAGAAACCTAGATTTCCTCTAATATCGCAAATTTGCTCAGCAAAGAAAGTTAACTAGAGACAGCTAAAATTGTTTTCTACTCAGTAACACAGGATAAATGGGAAAGAGACTGATCCTGGACATTAACTATATTCAGTCATCCAAGTATTACAGCTCCTTGCTAACAGTCTGCTAGAATCATAACCAAGTCAGGTTTTATCAGTATAGGAATGCATAGACCAGGCCTTCAAATATTGAAGAAAATATTTCCTTACAACTCTGATGGTGTGGAGAATAAAAGAAAATATTAAAAGGAAAGAGGAGAGGGAAAGGGGGAGGGGGAGAGAGCCTATGTGTGTACAGAAGGAATGTGGGCTCAATATACAAGAGCACTAAATATTTTATCTTCGAACCAAGTTGTTACAAAAGAGTACTGATTAACATTTCATTGCAAAAGATGCACCTCTATACTAACGGCCTTTAAAATCTACATTTAAATGGAATACAAAAAAAAAAAGTTATTCAAAAGCATCCTCTAGACATTCCCTTTTAAAAGCAGAAGGTTAAAGGTTTGATCTATATAGACTTAAAAGAGGTTATACACTGCCTTTGTCACATCACAGTTTAACGGTGTAGTTTCACCTCAGCTTCACATCTATGAACTGGATGAAGACAATACCATTTCTGGTATTGTCTTCATCAGAAGATGAAGCAAATTCAGACTTTTTTATTTTTATTATTTGCCTGTTAAAAATTCCTTTTGGTACATAAAAATGCTAACATCTAGCCTTTGAGGTGTTACTTTTTTACTCTCCTTTTTTTTAAATATATATTTTCCCTGAAAAACTAACACATGCTACAGGTTTTCATTTTATTTTACAGAAAACAGCACATGAAAGCATTGCTGGAATATTTATTAGATTCATCTGTTATCATTTTGTTACATGATCTACAAAGAAGAAAAAACATACTCATGGTTATACCAAAACAGCATGACTGGTGCACCATGACGGGTGCAATATGGACTGATAGTTCCCTACTGTACCCTACACCACAAATGTGGCTTTACTGTATTTTAGTGTGCTTAGTGCTTGCACAAGCAATGCTGTTTGAAATATGTAAGGACTCTGTTGTGCATCACCTATAAATTACTAATTCTCACTCCATGCAAAATCCAACTAAGCTAAAGACAAGCGCTAAAGATAAAATTCAACACTCGCTACTCAGTTGTTCAATAATGAACCACAGCACAGAAGGGACTGGAATGGCAGCCAGCCTCTGTGGGATGCCGAACTGAAGGCCCATCTTCCCCCATGTTTACACAGGGAACTGGTGAGAGATACTAAGCAGAGACACCAACCCACAGGAGAGAAGCCAATACTCTAATAAATGCAGAACACATCACTACCTAAATATGTTAGTGTAAATGTTGAATGACTCCTAATTATTTATAATCAGCAGTCATTAAGAGTCATGCTTTTCCCCCTTGATTCCTTCAGCAGAGAGGAGGCAAGCGTGAAAAATGGGTTACCAGCCTTTTTGTGGACCAATTGCTCCTGTTCTCAGAGGGACTCAGCCAAAGCCCATTAGGAGGGTACTGACCTCAATCTGCTGTGGATCAGTCCCTGAACACCACAGAAATCTCTAGATTCCAAAAAGGTTATGCTCTTATGCTCCCTCTGGCTTTAAAGGCAGAGAGAGGAGACTTGAGAAGCCTCATGCTACATTCTCTTTCCCAGAAGATTTTAAAGCGTCCCATGAGACGCAGAGGTCAAACAGTGCAAAACACTCCCTCATACAACCTGATTACCTCCCAGAGACTAGCAAAGTGGGGGGCACCTCCTGCAGAAATTAAAGGAGGCAGGAGTAATGCAATTATGCAGAAACTCAAAGGAATGCCAGGTGTGCCCAGCATTGATGTGCTTCTGCAGTACACCTGCAGATTGCCTGCTCCCATCCTTTACAGAGAACCGGTCTGCATAGATGTGCACAGGGGGCTCCTCCAAAGGAAATGGTGATCTAACACAAAAAAAGCATCTTTAAAGCATTCTTCAGCATCCAGACCAAAGAGTCATTTTACATATCCTACCTCGTATCAGACCTTTGTTATCCTCAGTGAAGCCCACTGCTTTTCTGCTGGGAGGGTCTCTTACTCAGAACAAATGCAGTCCATGTGTAAAGCCTACTAATTAAAAGAGCTCCTGAGTCATTAGCCGAGTTCTCTCTCCCATCACCCTCACCCAACAAAATAAGACTTCTAACCAAAAGTCCAGTAATGCCAACTGCAATACACATTCCTTGATGGTGTTGAAGATCCTAAAAGAGAAACACTTGACAAGCTGTTTGTAATGTTTGCAAAACATTAGAGTCATGGTGCAACATTTTCTAAACAGATGATACAGTTGTACAGAGCTGCTGAAAAACATAGTTTGTGTTTCCAGCTACTGTCCACAAGCTCATAATCACAATGCTTCTAAAACTCCACGAATCTGCACTGTAGGGTACTTGATGACATAGCAAATAATTCCTTCATTGATGCAGCAGTAGCAGCTCTCAGAAACAACTCTGGCATTTACTCCCTGAGAAGTAAATATTGACTTAACAGAATCTACTGGTGCATATGCAAAAGCCATATGAACAATTGCTTCAGCCAGTGCAGACTCACATGCTCAGAATCACACCTGCCGCTTTATTCTAAATTGTTGGACCATGTAAATCATGAGAGAGAACCCTCCTTTACAACTGCAATAAAAAGAAGCCAAGAAACTCTCTTCCAATTTCATCCAACCCGTAATTCTATTCTTAGATGGGCATTTTACATGCAACATCCCAGTCCTGCCAACATACATAAATATAAATGACTCCAGGGGAGCGGCCTGTGCAACACCTATCAGCATCCAAAGACCATTTGTCACTATGTAGATCTGGGATTTTTAGGTCAGGTTCTTATCTTTAAGCAATCACTGTTTCAAGATAATTTTACAGTAAAAGGTTGGATTAGGACCATTTGGAAAGCTCTACACAAAGAAGTTTCCTCTACTCAGCTTAATGGACTTCAGGCAAGGAACAAAAGAGATTCCTCCACAAATAGGAATGGACTCCACCAGCTAGGCAGACAGCAAGGAATTAAGGTAACATAAATGACTGCTATAAAACCCCATGAGGCGACCTGTATCACCTCAGCTCAGTGACCACTGTCATTATCCAACCCACTTCCCAGCCTCACGCTGCCCTCAACAGATCTGTTCCACTGTAGGTCTTGCTTGTTCTGCCTGGAAAGCATCTCTGCTCTGCCTGAGAGGATCCTCATGTTAAATGGTTCTGTGGATCACAAGTACTCTAACAGGTTGAGGTTTTTTTATTATGAAATGTGTCTTAGGATGTATTGTCCTTGTCACTCAAAGCCTCTCAAGAGTCCTCCAGGGATTCCAACCCTCAACCAGAACTGTAAAATGCAAATAACTAGCATCATCAGACTTAGTAGCCAATAGCAAGGGTTTATTGCCAAGCTGAGGGCAATTCCTGATATAAAATTAGGCCAGTAGGTAATGAAGCTAGATTGCTCCCTACTGGCACAGAATTTTGAGAGCATGACTTCATGCTTCTGCATGAAATAACCCAAACAGAAAAATGAAGTAGTAAATTGGAATATGTATAGCTGCACCCAACATGTGCTCATTTGCAGGTTCCAGAATGAAATGTGCATAAGGGGTCTGCCCCCACAAACAGATACTTCCCCATGCTACCACCATGGCAAAGACAAGATGCAGTCTTGCAGTGCTTAGAGATTCCAACTGTCTCATCTGCCCTAACGGTGACTTAACAATACTGGTCTCAAAATATGAAACTCATGAATTTCTGTTTGACAGCAACAGCTATCCAATGGAGTTAGGACAAGGCTTCAAATCCCATCTGAACTGCAGCAGAGCCAGGAGCTGAACATACATCTACAGAGATAAAACACCAGCATATAAACAAGCTGTGATGGCTTGTTTCTTGAAATCCAACAAGGCAGTCTAATAAGGCAGTTGCACATCCTTAATTATGCTGGCTCCAAAACAAGCTTAACTATCGTTCAGGCAATTCCAAAAACACAGCAATTGCAAAATAATGTATAACTCAACCATAACTGCTTATCCTGAGTAATGTACATTGCATGCTATTTTCAGATGATAGCAAAGCAGCGAGGGGTAGCACGCTGATTTGGCAAAGGTTTCTAATGACTGTCTTTCATTAACCCCAGAAAGGGGAGAGAGAAACAGCCATCATCATCACCACCACCACTACCACTCATCTACTTCTGTCATCCCAGAGCTAAAGGGAACATAGGGATACTTATCCTGATATAATGAGTTACAAAATAGTCTTCCCCAGAGGATACAGACAAGCTTATATAACCAGCAGTGAAACTGGGCAGCTTTCCAGAAAACTTATCCAACTGCCTGCAGTCTCCCATTTCAAGGTAGCTGGAAAAGCTAAATGCTGAATAAAGTAATTTGATCCACATCCCATGCATTTTAAAAAAGAATAGAAAAGAATGGACACCTATGAGTGTTTGCTAATTTTTATTTCCTAAAATACTGCAAGTTAGAACAACTTCCTCCCTTCACCTGCCTTCATGGTCTCTTTTAGTTTAAGACACACAAAAGCATTTCCCCAGCACTGAGCAAGAAGAAATACATGTTTATGGATAGAAGCTGTCTAAATGTTTTTTTAAAAAAACACAGAAATATTGTAACACATTCCAAATTAAAGGAAAAGGTAAAAAAAAATTATAAAAGCACTGTAAATTTAGAAGTGGAATTTCTTGTCCTTTTCTATTGCTTTCTACCTCTCCCTTTCTAGGATCTCATGATGGCAGTCACATGAGCCAACTTCACAGTCTTTGCTGACCTCTTAAGAGAAAACTTAGACTGGACAGACCTATCTAGAAGGGAACAGTTGAAGGAGACAGGTCACAGATTGCAACATCCTCATTTTTATTACACTTTTTTTTTTTTAATGTCTCATTTTTCAGGTTGGAGACTGATTCTCTCTGAAATCTGAAAGAAGTGAAAGAAAAGTCTATAACCTGTGAAGGGACACAAATCCGGGAAAAAGATTTTCAGTGAGATCATTTCATACCTCTTCATGGCTCTAGTTAACACCCACCTAACTTCAAGGACTCTTTACATTTTGAAGAATTGACTGTTGCTAAGTTCTGAATGCTCTCCCTTTTCAACTACAGCCTGACAGCCTGCAACGTACACACACTGCCCTCTGCAAGTCCTCCAGCAGAACCCAGGAAAAGCAATTTTACTGCTCTCTTTATTGCTGAACAAAATAGCCCAACATAATAAAGGGTTTTACTTAGACTCCTCTAATTTTCTCATTGTTTAGGTAGGTTCCACATTAAAATAAGTTCAACCCTGCAACAGGAGACCTTCACTACCAGACTTCCAAGGCTTTGGTTTCCACAGCAGCCCAGACTCCTGGAAATCAGAAGCATTTGTGCAAGGCACTACTGTGTGCAGCCAGACCACGCTTAAGATTTTGCAGGTACAAGGGATGCCCACAACATCCTCGTGGAGCAGATGCTCAAGGCAACTCGACTTGCACAGATGCCTGGCCAGTAAATCTGACTCCTCTGGGATGTCAAAAAGCCATCAGAAAATGCTGTGCTCACCTGAACTGTACTTTTGTTGGGCGGAGGTTCTGTCTTCAGCTCCCAAAGAAGTGAGAAGGCTACACTTCTCAGAGAGCAAGGGAAATCTATCACAGCATGTCTGTGCAAATGCAAGCAGGAAAACAGCAGCCCAAATTGTGTTCACCCACACAAACAAAAACTCTGTTGCTCTTCCTTCATGTCTAAGATTTGTGTCTAAAGGTAACATTTTGTCCCATAATTAAGGAGTCTGAAATACAATATTTTTCTCAGATTCACCTATTAGTAATATTTTCTATATCAATTATTCTGCACTACCTCTAAGATAGTACGTTCCTGCAGTTAAAGTAGTGGTCCCATGAACAACTATGACTTTGGTCTAACAATGCTAAAATACTGATTTTGACAGATTCTAAGTCCAACATGACAACCAAAAAAATTCACCTAAAGTCTGCTTAAATGAGAGCACCACAGAGGAGCACAAAGCTTGCTCTTTTCCTTCTTTTCTTTCTTTCTTTCTTTCTTTCTTTCTTTCTTTCTTTCTTTCTTTCTTTCTTTCTTTCTTTCTCTTTCTTTCCTTTCCTTCTTTCCTTTCCTTCCTTCCTTCCTTCCTTCCTTCCTTCCTTCCTTTTACTTTTTAAATACCTGGTGAAACTTCTGATACCTTTGCTCAAGGTTCTTACTCACTAATAAACATAATTTTTTTTTTTTTTTGGAGTAGGCTTATTTTTAGCATCTCCTTGAACCTTGAAGATAAATGTAGCAATAATTACAGTCCCTTGAAATATTTTATTACTTGAGATATTTTCATATCATTCATACAAAAGGTTATTTCTCAGAGGAAAAAAAATAATTTCTTGGTGCCAAAGAAAATGTATGCAAGGCTTAAATTCTGATTTAAGTTTGATGGCTGAAGAAAAAGCTCTTTGGGAATTTAAACAGCAAAATGAATCTACCTCCCACTATTGTCTGAACAATCAAAAAAGTGTTCAAATCTGAGAACAGGACTTTCAAAATTATTTCCACTCTTTTATATGCAACATTATCTTCTACCATATCAGCAAACAAAATGGTGTCTTGGTACAGATATTTTAAGGTCAGGGTGACAGTCAGAAGATGCTGATGCACCTTGAATTGAAAATAGAAAATAAAACCCACTATTTATATTTTTCTTCGACCAATACCTAGAAAACTTGGCACTGACTTAGACTGAGATGAATGTTGAGAAATTAACTTGGTAGAAATCCCGAGTGATTCCAGATCCATGCTTTTTTGGCAGGGACACTGTGATCCTGTACCCATCCAGGTGTTTGAAAAGTACTAATGTCCATTCACTCAAACTCTTTAGCCAAATGTCTCTGAAGAATAATTCATCATATTGACCTTCAGAAAAGAGGTTTACAATAACATTCAGAAAGCAGCTTACAAGTCTGGTGTTTGTCAAAGCGAAATTGTGCTGCATTCAATTCTGCTGAAAAATTTGTGAGAAGGTGTGGATCTTTATGAAGGCCCTGAAAATGTCTGTAAAAAACAACAGTTTTTATAGCACTTTGTGACTGATTATTTAAATATTGATTAAAATAAAGCATTCCCATGCTGTTCCCATGGAAGTCAATGGCAGTTGACCTCATGACAGCGGTGCTCAAACTACAAGGCGTGATTCTATTACAACTGTATGGGAACTAAGACATCGTTATTCTTTCCCTTCTTTCTGATCACACAGAAGAGCCTTCTAATAGAACATTTGTGAAAGAAAGCATATTTCCAGGATGAGGTCCTGAGATGACTTCATGAGAATTTATCTCAAGCTTCAGAGATGTGATAATTCAATGTTCAAAGGTGCTGAGAGCACAGATATCTTACTGAAGGAGACCAACTAAAAGACCATGGCTTGAATAAGGACTGCAAAGAGACACCTAAGACTGAATATTAAAAACCCAGATTAGCTGAAGTTACTAAAAATATTTTCAGTATTTCAGTGAGTTGTGAAACTTCAGCCTAAAATTTTAAAAAAAATTCATCTTATCACCAAAGAACAATATGAAATTACAACTAAAAACACAACATACAGACACCTTTTATTTGGGTTAATTTTGTCTCATCCCCATCTCACTGTGAATCCTGCAAGCCATATTCCCTGTTTTGAGCCCTGACCCCACAAAGGGATGAATTTCCCTGCCCCGCAGGGTGCAGGCAGCTTGGAGGAGCCCCAAGAAAGGGTAAGGAAAGCACAGGCTCCTCACCAGAGACACCACCTGTAACTCACACAAACTTAAACTACCATCAAGTTAAACAAAACACCTGAGGTGGGGAGAGAATACTAAACCTCCCTCTGACCTCTGGCAGATGCAATCCCCAGCCATGGAGAGATCCTGGCTGTGAGAAGCTGAGGATTCCCAGACACTTCCAATGGGAAAATCCATAGAGCTGAGAGAGACACACAACACACAGCGCAGCCATCTCCTGAGTGAGCCCACTCTGTGTCACTGTGCTCTGCAGTCGGCACTAAAACCAGTCCAGGCTTAAGGGCTCATCACAGATGCTGAGCACCCCAGGGAGCCTCCAGCAACTGGCAGGGTCTGGCCTCCACCCTCCTCCTCTCCGGCAGAAATAAAAATTTAAAAAAAAAAAAGCAAGAAGGCAGTTTATGAGGAGCATTTTATCTGAGTTGAAGTTGGAACGGGCTGTAAACTCCCATGGGACATCTAGGTTTACACACTTCAGATGAAACCATAAATTGAATATTAAACACACATTTTTATCAAATCATATTTCTCACAGAGAAGGCTGAGGACTGCCTGTTTATTTTTTTAATCTGATTCACTATGTTTACAAGCGGTAGGAAAGCTGGTTATATCAGCCACTCTATCTTTTTAGCTCTATTTGAATGTCTTTGATTTTGTTTTTCTAACACTGGTAAGAAAACTATAATGTAAAAAAAGAAATAAAATCTATAATCTGTGAAAAAGCACTCTGAAATCCATCAACCAAGTTGTATCCATAATTGCTTCCCTGGCTTATCAAAAAAAGGCTCATTTGCATTATCTGTTATCTTTAGATACCCATCCTGGTCTATAAACAGAGTTATCAATCCCGTTCAGAGGCCAGTCCACAAATTGAAGCTTTCTATAGAGGGAATTAGCTATAAACAAGCCTGAGGCAATTTTCTTTGACAGCCAATGGTAAACCATAGGAAGTAACTTCAATAGTGATTTACAGTTCTTCTCTGGTTTCCATCCAACTTTTCCTCCTTGTGCTTCTGTTCCATCCAAAAAGGAATTTTTCAGATGTTCTAATTTCCCATTCAAGATGCAATCAATCCCAAGTCTAGGTGTGTCTAATCCAATTTTTACGGTATGTTCATGGGCCAGCACCAGAGAAAAAGAACTCTCTTTTTATTTTCTTTCAATTGCCTCTGCTGCAATCACAAGACTTGTCATCTCCTGGTGTGAAATGCACAACAGCAAAAGAGAGAGCGAAGGAGATTTCAGAGAGAGAGAGAGGGAACACCAACCTACTAAAAAGAAAAGGGGAAAAGAGATACACAGAAATAACACTGACATTTTTTTATAACCCTACATACTGAAAACTTGCATATAACAGAACAATTACTTAACTCAAACTTCTTAAAGTCTGTGTGGAGTTTTTAAGTCCTCATTCAAATCACAATATACCGTTAGAAGCAGGAAATTTAGGAAAGGACTCCAGCTTAACGCCAACCATCCTCCTCATCTATACCACAGTGAAGTCAGATTCAAGTCCTGTTCTGCTTGCTCATGCACACCACTCTTCAGCAGACAAGTAAACCCCATTGTCCAGCCTCCCACACCATTGAGGGTCAGAGGACTGCTACTTTTTTACAAATGAAAGATCTTTTCTCTTAGCAGCTTAACATACATTTTGCCTAGCTCTGACCTTCTGAAAAAAAAAAACAAAACTGAGGATTTAAAATATTTATTTTTCATCCTCTAATTAAAAAATATTTCTAAGGCACTGACATGCACAGTACATCTAACTTGCACCTCAGGAACAGAAAAGAAGTAACAAGCGTAATTCCTCTCTGGGTAAAGTATATCAAATGAAAGTAAAGCAGCCAAAAACCAAGTGTGAGAGAGACCTATATGGATTTAAATCTGTGAGAGAAGTGGGAAAAGAACAGAGAAGAATTACACCCAGGACTTTAGCAATTAATAAATAGTCCCTGTGTCAACACAGACCAATAAAAAATGTTTCCTTTTATATTAAAGGAAAATATATTTGTATCTCAGACTATAGAGCTTTAACACTTTCCTCTTCATTTTCTATATATGTGCATTTACCTGTGGGATGTATATGTGTGTATATACAAGCACAGTTATTTTTCTCCTGACTGAAAGCTACCCTAATGGGTAGGCATGAATGGATTTGAAGTGATAAGGTAAAGGAAGACATGCAAAATACTCCAGAACTTCTGTTCCTAATCAATCACCAGAGATCAGTGACATCATTCAAGCCTTTGATCAGAGCTCCCCTTTCAAGCTTAAAAAGGGGTATAGATTGACCCACACCAGTGGAGGGACTGAAGAAACACCTAGGATACAATTCACAGTGAAATATGAGAAGTCACTGGCATCCCTCTTCAGAAAAACTATTCCTTCCCACCTTCCTCAAGGAATACAGCATACATTCCAGAGCACAAACAACAGACTTATCTCTTTCCCCAATAATTAGAAAACAGCCATGAAAACAACACATCACAAAATCCTTTCAGATTTTATTTTTGAAGCCTGCACATACTCTTTATCCTGAGCAGGCGGTTTATTACATTTGCTTGCATGTTAAAATCTCCTCAAGTCCATAAACTCAAAAAAAAAAAAAAAAA